>NC_142501.1:31135453-31794620 GCF_057876585.1 Rhinolophus sinicus | reverse complement strand
ACAGCTTTCATACCGTACTTCAAAATGAATGATAACTTACTTTTATTCATTTATTTTTTATTGCAGGTCACTTTTAATACAGCTTTCATTGGACTGAAGTGGAAACAGAAGAATTGGAGCATATTTTCATTTTTGAGGTGAGTCCATTTGTAGAAAAATTAGTGTATTTAAAGCAGTCTGCTGTTTCTTAAGGAATTTTGTCATTTTTGTGTACTCAGAGAAACACAACAATTATCCTTGAAATGCTCTGAGTGTGGACTGGTGATGAGAACCCCAGGTACACTGGCTCTTTGCCCCCAACACCGGCTCTGCTGCAGGTGCCCTCAGTATTTCAGCCCCGGTTACTTCTTCATGTCAGTTTGTTTCTTTTAAAACTGGGAATGGTATAGCTTTTGGCTCTGCTTACCCTCCAAATTACATGTTGTACGACTAAAAATTGAGATCATGGATATGAAAGTGTTTTATTAAGAAAAATGTACGGTAGAGGTATTAATATTGTGAATTGTCACAGGAAATTAAATGAAAATCAGCAGTTACATGCAGAGAGTCTTTTTAAGTGTGAAAAATTTTAATGTAATTGTAGCCTAATGCCACTGGCACAGTAAGACAGGGCCATTTTATATGCTGTTTCTGGAAAAACTGGCAAGCACAAAAGGAGGAGAAGAAGAAGAAAAGTAAGAGGAAGAAGTGGTGGAAGAAGCAAAATAAAACCAGTTAAATGGTCTTGAAAGCATTGGAGTTTCTAGAACTACAAATTTCTTCACTTGCTAGGAAACACTTAAAGTAGCTTTGGGGGATTTAGGGTTAGATGTGGATTCACATACTAGTTTGTCTAAGAATCTTAGAATCCAAGTTATTACAAGGATTAGATCTATGGATTACTAAAAATGTAGTTTCCATTAAAAACCTGTTTACATTGTTTTCAGTATTTTTACGTTCAAAATTTTATACATTCTTGCTATGGACAAAAAAAATCTAGTCCTGATTTTTCCCTTCTATAGAGTTTTAGCCATTCATCCGAGTGTCTTGGTATATGTGGTATAAGGCTTAGTAAAACTGAATGGATGTTTCTTCTAACTCCAGCAGTTTGTTTGTTTGGTTTTCTTTTTAACTTTTCATTATTTCTCTTGTTCATGTCATCATATTATGTCATCATCTTATCTCTTTTTGGCTGAGGGATATATATATATATATATATATATATATAACTTATTGTTGGTCTCCCAAAATGTATACCTAGGCTTTTTAAAGGTGCCAGGATAATATTTACCCAATGTGGTTACTATATTTCTTTCCAGTAACTATGTTTTGAGAGTATTTATCTATATATTCAAAAAGAAATACTGGTTAGATGGTAGTAAAATTGCTGTTTTCATGTACGTACTCTTGATTAGGGATTATCTGATTCTTGTGTGGAGGTTGTTACTCTAGCTAGATGATTTGGTCATCTTTTGTCTAATGTTGCAGCTGCTGACTATCTCTGTGTCTTAGTCTAGAGGAAAATGTTATATTTTCCTCACACAATTTACTTATTCATTATTCAGTTCCCTGCTAAGTGACTGAGGAGGTTGTGTTCAGGGCCTTTCACAATGATTAGTGACTTGTCCTTTAATCTTCAGAGCTAGCTCAACAGTTTTAATTCTCTGGCAGCCACCTTAACCTCTGATTTATTGCTTCGCTGAGTCATCTGGCTACTACTTTTGTGTTCTCTTTATACAATTGCAAATTATATTCTTTTGTATCTTTAAGAAATGTTGCTCCTTACTTGGTAAACAATTGGCTTACTTAGTTTCACTGATAAGTTATTTCTTTGGTTTCCCAAAAAAGTAATTGACCAGTCCAAAGAAACATAGCTGTAAGAAACTTTTACCAATTTTTTTCTTTCTTCTTTTTTTTTTTTTTTTTTAAGATAGTGGGTATAGGAGGAGGTAGCAGAAATACCTGGGTTCATAATCTTTGCTGTCTTAGTTCTTGTAAAATTCTGGGCATTTATCCTCTCTGAGCCTCAGACTTCATAGTTATAAAATGGGAATAGTGTTACCTATCTCATAGAATTGTTAGGATTAAATGAGAGAGCATATAGGAAGTGCCTAGTACAGTATGGAGCACAAATATAGCAGGTCCTGGAATAATGTGTTTTTTCCAGCATCATTTCAGTATAACATTCATGAGATGTTGTAGGAACTTAACTCTTGTTTCTATCAATTAGTCTATGGTAAAATTAGTTTCATTGGATGTTGTTTCACTTAAGGTCACAGAACTTATCAATAACGTCAAGTGAAGACTTACTGTACATGCTCAGATTATTACTGTCATTGCCAATTTCTCCTCCTTCACCTTGTTGTCCTCATTATCATGATTATGTGGTAAAGCCCAAAGGGAGTTTTCTACAAGTGAGTTCAAAACAAGGCAATGTTGATAAAGGTCCTTTGTTGTTTCAGTAGATCACCTTAAGAAGTCGTGTGTAGTTATGGGTTTTCTGATAAACACATCCATCTTCATTAAGATGAGAAAGTCCAGGCTTAGAGATAGGTCCATGTATCTGACTGAGATTACCACAGACATATGGAAATGGGTTAGTTGGTCACTAATGGGCTGTTTCTGGGTATAGTGTTCAAGTTTTATGAAATACACCATTTAACTTCAGACTTAACTTCTCTCAGATGTAAGCAGTTATTTAAACTATTTACCTTTGCAAAAACAACATTAAAAAGTATTAACCACTTTTTAAAAATTTATTTTTGTCAGTGTATCTGTTTTATGGATATGATGAAAAAATTCTACCATGAAATCAGATTTTAAAGAATAGACATATATGGTGATTAATAATCCAGCTTCCTTTTGCTCATATACACACTTTATTTTCTGTCTTTCATTTCAGAATATGAGTGTACAGCTGTAGGGGTTAGATAACAACACATCGAGTGGTTTTTTGCTGTTAGTTTGGGGATGATTGAACTACTGATGCTCACTTAAAACTGGATGAAATCTTTCTATATAAGGATGCTAAAAAATGTTTCTATTCAGAAAATACTCTGTTTGAATCTTTAGCATGAAATTCACATGAGGTGAAAAAGTCTTGAGTGAGTGAAACATTTAAAATGGTTAAAAACTTATTTAAAAACTTTATATTCTGAATGTAACTCTTCAGAATACTTTGAAATGAGAATAAACATTTACAAGAATATAGGATTCTGTCTAGTGGATTTGATTGAATCAGTGAAAAACTTGAATAACAGTTGCCCAGAACATTTTGATTATTCTATCCAAATGGATTTTTTTCTGTATCATATGTAGACACACTTTTAAGATACTGTAAAATATATGGCTGACTGAACTTTTTGCTGAAATGCATTTCTGAAATGAGTAAATGGAATATTTTAAATATTATATGGAAGCTTGTCATTTGCGAATCCATTTTTAAGGCAATATTCAACATCTAATAGATCTTTTGTGCTACTGAAGAGTTTTTTATTTATGTGGAGGTAATGGAGGTCATACAGTTCATCTCTTTTTTTGTTTATAGAAGGGACAATTATTTTTTGAGGAGGGGTTTAGGAAAAAGGGGCTGTATTATAACTTGAGAACATGGTTATTATGAGGAATATGTTATTGGATTTTTATGTTATAGAACCAACAAGAAATGAAGTGTTGATACTGATACTGAAATAAGGTTATAGTGCCTAATTGTCAAGTTTGTACCATATTTTGCTGTGTATAGTGCACTCCCAAGTATAGTGCGCGCCCATGTTTTTGGCCCAAACTTTCAGGGGAAAAAAATTTTATTTTTAACTTCCCAAAGGATTTTCAACAATTTTTGTAAAAATATCAGCTGGATTGCTAGCTCCCACCTAAAGTGTATGAAGAGAAATGTGCCGTTCACCTCATGGTAGTAAAGTCGTCATCACCTACCTTACCAAGTCAGACTCACTCTGTGGATGACAAAACGTCACTCTTCGTTTCATTTCGTTGAATCATTGGCCGATGCATGTTTGTAGTTAAGTTCAACAAAACCAGTTATCATTCTAGGGTATTATTTTGCATACAGATATCGTTATTGATTTCTAGAGTTACACTTTTAACTCATGAGCATAAATAAAAAATTAAAAACATTTATATAGATACGGAGTTAGTACTACCTGTGTGTAATGTGCATTCTTATTTTTCCCTCACAGATTTGGGCAAGAAAGTGCACATTATACGTGGCAAAATACAGTAATTTTCCTTAGTAACTCAGAAAGCAAATGTAGAGATGGTTGAGTAGTAGTAGGCCAAAGTAAAGATAAGGTCCCTGCCCTCAAAAAAGTTCGCAGTTTCATTTTCAAATTAGAATTCTCTATTTTAATGAAAGCCCATTAGTTTCTAAGCTCCCTACTGACACAAGCAGTCTAGTTCCAATGTATCTCATCGAATCTTTATTTTTCAGATTGTCTTAAAGTCCCTAGCTCAGTGCTTGGCATAAACATTGGTTAAATCAAGCTGGCAACATAGAGTCCAACGCTAAAGGGAAAGGCTGAGCTTTCATTCTTCTTAATGTTAACAGCACCTGACACCTCTTACCTATAGAGGAATTACGTCCATCTTCTCTTCAGAAACCATGTAAGCAAGAAAAGTGTATAGAGTGAAATATTTAAAGTGTGAGAAAATCAAAACCCAAACCACCAAACTAGAATGTTGTGTCCAGCATAATTATCCTTTAAAACTGAAGGAGAAATAAACTTTCTCAGATAAAACAATAACAATACAACCGGGAATTTGTCAACTGTACACTTGCCTTGAAAGAAAATGTAGAAAGAAATATTATATGTAAATATTCCAGTCTGTGCCTTGTCTTTTTATTAATTGTGTCTTGTAGCACATTTTTATTGGCTTGAATATTTTGCTACCAAAGCTTAGTATTACAATATTTTGTGCTTCAGATAGTTTTGGAAATAGTATCTCTGAAATGATCATTGTTGCTAGGGTTATTCATAATGTTAGATATGTATTGTTCTTTTGTATTCAAAGTAAGACACAAACCATAAACATCGGACTTGCATTTTCATGCAAAAGGTATGTGCTCTTCTCAAGTAGATACAGTTGTGTTAGGAGTCATGCCTGACCTTTCAAATTCAATTAATGAACACTCAGGAGAATGTTCCTGATGATTGTCGCTGTGTTTTTGTAACATCCTCTAAGGTTCTTTGTCCTGAGGAACAGATTACCTTTCCATGCCTCAGGAATCAATATTGTTTTTAAAAGGGCCACTGCTGTAGTTACTTTAAGCTTCATCTCTTGGACTGTTACTAGTTTGGCACTAGGCACTGTGTAAATTACATATATACATACACCCCAGATCACTCCCTGGTTTGAAAATGGAATCTATGAGTTTGTTTCTGTGTCTGTTTTAAGAGTTATTGCCATGGTGATGAATAGTCTGCTTAGTTTTATGGTTGGCATGATTCTTCCGGGTTAGGTCACCTGTGTTTTCTTACTACCAGTTGCCTACACTTCGGGTTAATTTTTCCATCCAGTTAAATTTCCATCACTAAAAAGGAAGTAGTTATAATGCAAAACTAATGATTTTGTAGAATTAGCTCCATCAGTGCTTTAAAGCTGTTGATGATTTCCTTTCAGTGCTAACTAACAGGAGCTTACTCATGCCACACAGCTTTAAACCTTTCCACTACGTTGAGAAATGGTGGAGAATATTATCCTATGCTGCAGTTGTAAAATTGTCATCGTTTGTTGAGGCATTATGGGAGAAGGAGAAGAAAACTGACAAAAGCATCTTGATAAGGGAAATCAATCTTGTCCATTATTGATTTTTATGAGTCAACATTTCAAATTCTTTGCTTTACTATATTTAATAAGCTGTGGCGATGGGTTAGCCATCTTAAAGTTAAACCTGTAGGTATCTACAAACATTAAAAGAAATGTTAAGGTGTTTCAGTTAGGTTTAAAATGTAACACAAGGATGAGGAGGGATGAACACAAGTGGGATGAATTTGAGATAATGAAATGGTCATTGACTTGGAGATGTAGACTATATGCCAAATGGTCAAACTGGATATAATGACATTTCCTACTTAGGTCAATGCGCCTATAGCAAAGCCAGCTGCATAAAGTCCTAGGTGTTCAGAAATTAAATCAGCCAGGAAAACAGAACCGGATGCCAAAGGCCCTGTAAGAAATTCAAAACAGTGGTTACTAGTGCATAACCAAACAAAATAATATTTCCTGAGTAGAATGATGATTTAAGAGATATAGTGAATTTCAAACCCTGAAAAAATACCACTTACTGAATTATAGTCATTATTATTTATTTAATAATTTAAATCTAAGGAGTCCTATGAGACAAAGTTTAAATTAGTTTAGTTCTGGTTATATGTCTTCTCTAACTCATAACTCTCAGCAATCAAGATGGTTTTACATTTAGTCTGAATTAAAGAGATTTTGCTCTCATTTACTTCTACATCATTAATAAAATGGTAATAATTATTTCTGCTTCTAGGATGATTGTATAATTTCATTTTTACCTGTATAGTACATACTACATTGTTGGCATTTGTAAATCTTTCAGAAGGCAAAGGGGGCTCGGGCAGGATAACTAATCACCAACTTACATTAAATTTAGAAAAAAAAAGATAAAGCTACAGAATTTTACTACAAAAGCTGCCTCTTATTGCCATCTCACTATTTTGAGGAATGCCTGCTCTATCAGTCATGTCTCCAGGAACAAAGCATTCTGTATGTATGTATATATGTATGGATGTCTCTTCACTATTTGCTTCTCTCCATAGATATCCAAGCTTTTGATAAAACCTGGTACTTCCCTCTTGACTATTTCACAAATTCACCTGGCATGTGTCACTATAGAACTTTTGTTCTAGTTCTTTTACTTGGACTTTGCACATACAGTATTTGACTTCTATCAGTACTGAGCCAGTGCTGCCTTCTCCAGGTACTTTTCTTCAGATTTTCTTCCCTGCCAACCACAGGAACTGAATTTTGCAATCCACAGGTTAATCCAAAATTAGTCTCCTCCCCAAATCCCATCACTCTATCATCCTTGACAATAGTTATCCCTCTTGTTTGTTGCTGGTTTTCTGCTTGTATTCTTTGTTCTTCAAGTTGTCCTTCTTATGAAAGAAATACCTAATCCTCTTGCTTTATTAGGCTCTTTAATGTCTACTCTGATCTTCATATATCAGCTGACATATGAAAGAGAAGTGGAAGTTTACTTCCTGAAAACTTTCTGTCTGAGTTTTCAGTTTTTATGACTGATTCCTCACTGTTCATCATATTAAATCTTTTGATCTTTTATTTATATTTAAGTATAATTTTATTAGATTTATGCTGTATTCAGTATTTTTACTATACCTGTGTTACTAGTATGTGTTTAGTATGTGTATCTATGTCTGTAACACAGATTAACCTAAAGGACAAATTCTCAGTCTTAATTATGAACCAATCAGCATACTCTTGTGAGACAAATGTCAACAAATGCTTAAGACACAATAAATTTATATTAAATGATAATAGATACTTGTTTACTGACAGCTTATGAATTTTAAAATTTATATATATATTTTCCTCATTCATATTTATTTCCTCATTCATCTCTGTTCTTTGATGATGATTCTGGGCTGGGCTGTTGTAATGAGATTTCTGCAAGTTTGATATCCAAGGTCATTACTGAGTTGTGGGTGAGTCACCATATGACTAAGAGTCATTGGTATGATCTATTGTATAAATTTTGATTGGTTAACAGAAGTATGAGAATTAAGAATAATACAAATGAAATGCTGTATAAACTATATGAAGTGTGCATGAGCTCATACTCTCTGAGAAAGGCTTCAGGCAATGCACATTTAGTGGTATGAGATAATGTACATTGCTGTTGTAATTACTGACAGTCCCCATAAATGAGTAGAAATTGGTTTAGAGATCTAGCAGGTAAGTATAAGATCTGCTGGCTTATCATGACTTACTGGCATGGATCCATGGGTTAGTGGTATCCTAATGGAATGAATACAGAATAGTGCTTACGTTGAAGTAAACGAAGTGGATTTTTTAATGTTTCCAGCAGGATACCTAGGATTGAGTGACCTTTGGTAGATGTTGAATTTTATTTCATTGTTAAATGAATCAAAATGACATAAAGTGTACTGAAGACTCATTATTTTCATGCATTGTATGCTATTTTAATTTTTTGGGGGGGGCCTTAAAGATTAATAGGTTTCAAGAATAAAACAATATTCATTACTTGCAGATACTGAGATGTCTATAAACAGGCCCCCTTACAAAGTGGAACAATGCGAGGAGACTTTGTGTGGGAGTTATGCATAAGTGTGTGTCTTTCTAAAAGATCCATGTAAAAATCTGTTTAAAATCCATGTAAATGACTATTTAATATATACATATTATACCATAGCAGCCAAATTTTAAAATAGAATTATAGCTGATTTGAGTTAATTTCTATATTTAAAGGTATAGAAAACTTTTGATGAAATTTATTAATATTCAGAAAAGCTGCTTTGTTCTTTCTGAATCTTAGCCTTCCCTAATGTTGAAGTCAATTAACAGGCTTTCTGATGGTATTTAAAACATGTCATATATGTCAGGTGCACATATGGGAGTCTCGGATGAGGACTAGATTTTGACATCAAGTTCTGAAAGTTTATAAACCATAGTGATTGACTGACTGATAGGTGATATTTTGATTTCATATTAAGAAGCTATAGATCTTTTTATTATATCAATGAATACCGCACTACTCAAAGTCAATAAGAAACAAAGAAAGAATGACAGGCATCCTTAAATATTTACATGAAGCAATGTTTTAAGTATCAGCATAGTCAAAGTATTGATTATCTTAAAACTTAATTCACTGTTCATAGTAAAAATAAAGGTGTAGCTTGTTTGGGATGGAAGAGGTAGCATTAGGTTAATATATACATTTTATCTTCTGAAGTATAAAATGACCTTATCTTAGGAATTGGTCAAAAAGGCATGTTTTGTTTTGGACTAAATATAATTAGAATAATCTAGGCAGGAATATATAGAGAGGGTTGCTACATGCATTAGATTTATAAAAAGATAAACAGAAGTGGTTTTGATTTAGGGATAATGTCTGATATTATTATTGAGAGTATAGAAAAACCTAATCTACTACTTTTAAAAAAAAAGTCATAGGTTTAGAATTGACACTAAAAATATAAATCCAAGATGTGTCTTTATTTTGGTCTAGAGGAAAAACTCTTATGCATGTTTATGCTTTATACATACACAGTAAAAAATCCTGACAATGAACAGAATGAATCGTATTGATCTAAAAGGAAAAAATGGTGAAAAATCATCAAGAAAATGTTGAAAAAGTGATGGGGAAATGGTTTTAAAGAGAAATCAATATTACTATTAAACTAAGAGATGTATAAAAAAGTCTTCTCCATCCAATTGTAATAGATTTTTTTAAAACAAGTGATACGCAGTGTTTGGTAAGAGTATAGAAGAACAAAACATCTCTTAAATTACTGGTGGAGTGTAGGGGAGGAAAAAGTTTTTCTCAACCTTTTTAGGGTTCCTGGTTAGATATGCAAATTAAGCTAACAAAGACAGGTTAATAGGAGAAAAGCATACACATTTATTTAATAAAAGTTTTACATGACATGGTAGCCTTCATAAGGAAATGAAGAAATAGAGCTCATTATTTTTATGCTGGGTTTGATGAAAACCTCTCAGTCCTGGACTTTTTTATGGAAACAAAAGGAAAAAAAAAAAGGTTAACAATTAGAACCAACTTTAACCTCAGGTTTTTAGTTCACACAGCAGTCAGTCAAGAACATTTCTAGACGTTAGACTCAAAGTATCTTCAGGTGGTGTGAGGACAGGCAGTGGCAATATGGTTATAAGGAATATGATAGGACCTTGAATATAAGGTAAGTGCAGTAAACTGGGAAACGGAGCAAGGCCTGCTTGTTTGGATTCTTCTCAGTGTCCCTTGTCCGCAGAGATAAGGATGCACCTTTCCTTTGGGTACAGGGAGAGCACCTCTCATGTGAGGATTTTATGACCTGTTTTGGGGGAGAAGGTCTAGGGGAAGGTCACAGTGACTTTTCTACTTCTGCTGTTTTTTCAAACTCCTTCCATTTAAAATATTCAATATGCCAAGGTGCCATATTTTGAGGGTAGTATGTCCTGCCTTATCATTCCACCCCTGCCTGAAATTCCCCAAGAAGTTTCACAGTGTAGAAACTGAGTTAGTAGATTATCCCATAACCCATTGAGCCAGTCTCTCAGTCCTGGACATTTTTATGGACCAAAAGGGAAAAAAAATGGTTAACGATTAGAACAAACTTTAACCTCAGTTTTTTAGTTCACACAACAGTCAGTCAAGAACATTTCTAGACGTTGGACTCAAAAGTATCTTCAGGTGGTGTGAAGACAGGCAGTGGCAATATGGTTGATTTTCCTGGTTTGTAGTTTGAATGTGTCTGGTGATAGCATTAGGTATTCTGGTGAATTTCTGAGTGGCCCCCACACAGGGCATGAATGTTGTCCACACATGAGCTGTGGTGATTTCTCTGAAGTTTATATCAAGTTGTGCAACCTCAGCTTGCAGGGATTTGAAAAAGAGGCAGTTTTAATTTTTAGTGTTTGTAAGTCAGAAATGTGGGAGAACAATTGGAAGTGTTAGTTTGGATGGCTATAACTAGATGCTGGAGGAGAGTTGATGATGGATTCAGGATTTAGTCCAGTTTATAGCCACACAACAAAACCTTAACGACAATGAACAGCACTATAATACCCGCAAGCATGTGCTGTAGTTTTCCACTGACACACAATTTTTCTTTCTGTAGTTGCCCTCATTTCTAGGATTTCATAGATAAATTTGTTTGCAAAATAAATCTAGTCTCATTAAACTTGGCCGGATTATTTACATCCATGCAGCAAAAATAGCGATTGGCCATATAGGCTTTTTACATCTGCTTTGCTGGAACTTCTGGTAAGGAATCTCGGATTGGACTTTTACAGGCCTCTTGAGGCTAGGAAGCCACACCAATGACTCACCACCAGACTTTGCCTGTAATACTTTACAGCATTGGGTGAATTCCTCTCTTCTGGAGGTCCCCCAAATGTCCTGAGGTTTCTGGGTCTTCCAGGAAGTGACCTTCCTTATTTACCTGTTATGTGGGAACTCTGTAAACCAGATACCAGGTAGTTTTTTTGGAAGGGGAGCTTTATATGCATTGGCTCCTTAAAGCCACCCGTAGTTCCTTAAAGCTGTCCGGTCATATCTGGTTCTGTGCACATCATTCTCAAATGTGACATTCCAGTCAAGGCCTTGGTAATATAACCAATATTTACAATTGCGTTCCGTTACAAGGAAAACAGATTCTTACTGAATTTATGCAAATAACTATATTGCCATGAAAATAAGAATACTCACTCACAGTTTCCTAATTCTCGAGGGATCAGATAGGGAGAAAAGATAAATGCTTTGATTCTGTTTATAAAAGTATAATTTACCAAAATACTGTATGTTATAAGTAGCTTAAAGAGAAAAGAGAGAAAGGACTTCTTAAATCTGCAAAACAAAACATTAAAGAACTAGCAATGCTTCAAACAAAAGTCATACAAATTATAATTATCCATAACAGTTTATTCAGTTCCATGTAATTCTTGTTCAGCTTGCTCTTTGGTTAGCAGTTTTATGAATCCATAGGCCTCTTTATTAGTTCTGGAAATTCTTAGTCTAGTGGCATGGTCTCAAGGTTATACAAGTGATGGCATCATGGAGCATTCTCTCAGTAGCTGACTGTAAACATACTCCGGGAAGAATCAGAGTAAAACAGGGCTGTCTGTGAATTACAAAAGACTTAAAAATAGTCATGGTTAAAGTTCCCATCAGAATTTGATAAGGAAATTTAGTTATTTCTGTGGTGTACAACAATTTAAGATAATTGGACAAAGATGGTATTCAGAAATATCTATGAACTTCATGCAATTTCTGGAATACCTTTATTAGCTATATCCATATACATATAATCTGTGAGGGTTTATCATCACTTTTTATTTGACAGTGCTTCTCATGTAATTTAATGTACCACCTGAACCTATTGTTTTAACATCTCTCTTTTACAAAGGTGAGAAACAAATCCTTGGAGATTTTCCAGAGGCCTCTAGGAAACCTCAAGATTAGTTTGAGGTGAAGAAGGTTTTGTTTAGAATTTGATTTTGGGAATTTGTCAAACATATAAAAATGTTTGGACATTTGACTAGAATCACAGATCACTATGAAATAAGGCTTAATTTTCTATTTAACCAAAGTGAAAAAAGATTTTCAAGGCAAATACAGAAGGTTACATATATAAACAAAATTTAGCTCTTTTAATATGGAGAAGACTCAGTTTTCATAAGTAATCAAAGACCTTATAGAGACAACGTGAAGCATAGGAAATTATTCTAAGATACAACATCTTGGTTTCTGAGGCAGATTACTTAAAAGGTAAAGAAAACTCAGAGAAGTAATGATGTTTTTTTAAACTACCATTTATGACTTACATTAATACGATGCTGTGTTCTTTACATGCATTATTTCATTCAATCTCTATGAAAAGGATACCATTATTTTTGTTTCATAGATAAACAAACAGACTTAATGAAGTAACTTGGCCAAAGTCATACATCTGTAAGTAACAGCACTGGTATTTGAACCTGTTTCACACTGAACCTGAGTTCGCTACAACTATATTCTATAGTCTAGATTAACGATTTGTTTAAGGTCATGTAATTCTAAATTTTGGAGCCAGGGGCAAAAAATCAAGGTGTTAATTTTCAAATCCATGGCTCTTTTGACCACAATGTGCCACTTCTCCACGTAGGTTTATTTAATCTATTTTCCGTAGCCCCATGTCAGGAATACAAGAGCATTAGATACTGTTGTTATTAATAGAATTGTCACTAAAAACTGAAAGATTAAGAATTGGTTTGGAGAAGCAACATTTTATCGACTGAAAATAAGCTTGAAAGTGACCCTTAGTATGTTGCTTAACCAGGGTAAACCTTCATTGTATTAATACTTTTCAGCCAAAGGCCGTAACTAAATTCTGCTGCCTGGGCAAACTCTAGTTCAGTGATATTTAAAGACGTTGAATCACTCTTGGACCTTGAGAATATCATGCTAAGTGAAGTAAGTCAGACGGAAAAAGTCAAGAACCATATCATTTCAGTCATATGTGGGATATAAAACTGTAAGCAACAAATAAACAAGACAAACAAACAAAAACTCATTGACACAGGCAACAGTATGGAGGTTACCAGAGGGAAAGGGATGGTGGTGGAGTGGAAGTAGAAAAGGGTAAAGGGGGTCAAATACATGGTGAGGGAAGGAGATTTTACTTTGGATGGTAAACATACAACACAATTTACAGATGATGTATTGTAGAATTATACACTTGAAACCTATATACTTTTATTAACCATTGTCACCCCAATAAATTTAATAAAATAAGAAAAACCTCATATATCCTCTGGCAATTTAATATCAGTGTATCTGGTATTCAGCTTCAGATCATGTTGAAATGTTGCTGTAATGGCTTCTCTTTGTATGACCACAGTTCTGTATTGTACTGACACAGCTTGTCTGATTTAAGCCCCCTCTAACACACATATTTACTGGTAATATACAATCTTCAAGGATCATTGATATGCAAATTTAACGGCAGGTTTTATTTTCAAATGATGACAAGCTATTTACACAGCTTTTTCTAAAAGGCTACTCTGAAAACAGGCATTTCATTTTATTTATTGTGATGCCTCCTGATTTAATTTTTCAAGGCTGCTTGCTCAGTATTAGATTGTTAAAGTATATATATACATATATATTAAATATATATATAATTCTTTGCAGTATTTCAGTAGATACATGCTTTGAAATTAAACGGGCATTTCTTTTGATTTTTTTTTTTTTATAAGATAGTATCTTATCAACATTCATTTTCTGTATTTGCTGATTTGCCCCCTCCCCCCTTTCTTCATCCCTCGCTTCCTTCCTAGTGCTATAACACATTATTATACTTAGGAGAGGTTAAGTCTCATTATCACATAATATAATAATTTCCTGACTGTATTGCAGAGTTAAGGTAAAAGTGTTCCGAGGAGGATTGGTACTTATATATGAAATGCCTTTCTCTTTCCAAATGACACGTAAGAATCCAGAAGCACGCAGGATTGTAATAAGCTAAAATAGACCAATCACTTTTTTTAGAGTTTAACTTTTTGTTGAAAGCACAGCTTTTGGGGATGATGTTATGTTTAAAAAAATGCTCAAAGGCATATTTTGTCGGTTCTTTTGATATGCATTCATCGAGCCAATTATGTGGAATTCTAGTTAGCACTATCTGAGTCAGGTAAAATGAAGAAATTCTAAGTGAAATCTTTATAATGATGAAAAATATTGATACTATGTGCCAAAAGCTTCCATTTTCCCTGTCTCTTAGAAATTCTTTGTACCTATTGTGTTTCAGCAGAGTCTGTATTTAAATGGAAATTTTCAGCAGTAATTGGAGGTTCTATCAAAAGTGATCATTTATGAGGTGAATTTACAGATGTCCTCATAGCAACTATAAATTTCTCCTCATTTATCATTAGGTTTCCTGATTATTTGATAATTTAATTTTTCTGAAAATTTACCATTTTGTATTGAAAAGAGTAAAACTACCAATTACTATGTTTTAGCCAAAATCTAATTAAGTAGATTTTCTCCTTTTAAATTTGAAGTAGGAAAGCCTTCGAGAATATTAGATCTGAATGAGATCTTACAAATTTGTCTC
The DNA here is from genome assembly GCF_057876585.1 of Rhinolophus sinicus. Taxonomy (NCBI): domain Eukaryota; kingdom Metazoa; phylum Chordata; class Mammalia; order Chiroptera; family Rhinolophidae; genus Rhinolophus; species Rhinolophus sinicus. The sequence goes on along the minus strand of NC_142501.1, from coordinate 31,779,804 downwards.
ATTGATATCATTTTACAGGTGAGGTAATGGAGGCTGCAGGTTAAGTTACTTGCTCAAGGTTACAGAGCTATTAGGTGGCAGACGTGGTGCATAAAAACAAGCCTTCGGTTTCCTACGTAGTGCTGAGGTCTTTACACTTTACATGTCCTTGATTATGGGACATAAATAGAAATGAGAAATCACTTTTTTTCCACCATCGTCTTCAAAATTTTGTTGACTTTTTGATTGACATTGCCAAATAAGATTGTAACATATCAGAACTATACAGTGATTCTTAGATTGAAAACAACATTTAAAGTTCATAATCAAGTATATTTATGTGGTGTTTAGGTGTTAGTATATACCTAAACTTTGCCAATTTAAGGCAAAATTACCATTATGTTCATTTACATACTGTTACATCGTTTTGCAGTTCATCTTTGTCAAATCAGTATTTCCCTCAATTTTAAGAGATGTGATATATAGATGATGAATTACAGAATTGTACACCTGAAACCTATGTAACTTTACTAACAATTGTCACCCCAATAAACTTTAATTTAAAAAAAAAAGAGAGACTCAAGCCATCTGTAGTCTTTAAGATTTAATTATGATTTCACTCTTCCACTCTGTAGGAAAAATCAATAATATTGGCCCTGCTATTTTTATTTATTCATCCCAAGAAGTGCCCATTTGTATGTTTTTTATTTTCTACTTTTAGTCTGGTTTCTATGACCAAACAATAGCGTCAAACCCATAGTGACTCACGTAATCTTTTTTATATGAACAAATTAGTTCTTCCTGTCATTCACATGCCATGCATGTTTGCCCTTTTGAACACTAGAATATGTTAGTAGCTAGACACAATTCTCCCAAAATAGGAGTTATGTTGCATCTCCTATTCTTCTCCAGATAAGTTGTTAAAGCATTTGGTTGTCATTCTACCCAAACGAATTTAGCTGGCTTAGCTTGTATGTAATTGAGGTTTGGCAATATGTAGTTTAGAGTTTCTCCTAGAAACCTCTTTTAGATTCTGTCTTGTTAGTAGCACATTAATTTCTTACTCCTATTTAAAAAAAAAAAAAAAGATTCTATAGTTAGATAGAGAAGAAGGGTTGGTTTAGAGATGACAAAGCAGATAGTGAATCTTAGCAGAGGAAGGAATGATAGACAAATGAGGAACTGAGTTTGAAGTGTACAGGAAGTGAAAGTGAAGTTCTGCTTATATTTCCAAGATGAATAGATTGTGACACTGCTGCTCCATTCTGCTTGGCTGTCCTAACAATTTACGTGAATGACTTTATGTCATTTTGGATCCGATTGTCTTTGTTGGTAGGTTTTGCTACAGCCTGTCTCGTTTGCCCTGGTTACTTTGTGGTTAGAAAGTGTGGAATGTAGAGCAAAGTTACTAGTAGAGATGTGTGTGTGTGTGTGTGTGTGTGCTTCCTTCAGTAATTATGGAAAAATGTACAGTAATCAAATCTATAATGTTCCAAATATGAAATATTTCTTAGGCCAATTTCTGTTAACTGCCCCACCTTAGAAGGGTGAGGGAATAAATACATACCCATGAACTTTGTTTAGATTTGTCCCATGTCCTTTGTGTACAGAGTGTGCATATGAATGATTATGGTTTTAATCCATGCAGGTTTTTTTTTGAGTATTCTGGATAATGATTAGTCATATATCAGCATGTACCAGATTAGTCTTTTATAAAACTGTCATTAACATCTTTAACAATGATTCAGAACCAAAAGGTATATCAGAATTCTGTTACTTTAACAGCAGGGTGTTAAACATACCTGTTAACTTAGGAAAGTGACTTAGAAGAATAAATGGGCCTATTTGCAAACAGCAACACTTTTGGCATTTAGCAGACTCACAGGTTTAAGAGATATCTTCAAAATGACAGGTATTGGAATTGGGATACCCTCTAACATTTCTTTCAGTTCATTGAAATGTTGGGTTGGAATTTTGTGGTTATATTTTTTCATTCTGAAAAAGGCTTTCCCTTCTGCTACTGATCTTCTCACCAAAGAGATTATATTAGTATTTTCTGCTGTTCTCTCCATTAGTTTTAAGACTATTATTTTTCTCTTCTCACTTCCTTGCTAATGCTGCCCCATATCCTGCTAGTTTTTTCCCTGATGCTCTTCTGTCAAGGCAGTCTGGGTTCCCCATCACAGACTGTGAATGGAAATTAGTATACAGGAAGATTATTAGAAAGTGCTCTGGGGATCAACCCCTGTGAAAGGAAGGGAAGGAAGGAACCAGTATTGGGCAGAGGGGAAGTTAGGCTGCTATGCCATCTTAATGGAGATCTGTCCCTATGGGGAGCTTTAGAGCTGGAATGCCTTTGCACCGTTGTCTCTAGTTGGGAGCAGGGACCAAAGCTTTATATTCTCCGTGTCAGCCCCTCTTTGGAAGTGGGCTGCCCTCGGAAGGAAGCATGAACTTGTGTGAGGAGACACTTCAGCCACGGCCATTCTCAAGAGAGCTGATAGTTGAGGGCTGTTTGCTGGCAGCACTATAGCAACTGGGCAATAAAACCCTCAGTTCTGAAAAGGGGATCTTGGTGGCCCTTGGAGATCATAGTTTCCACTCCAGCTTTTCTGTAAGGGTACTGGAGTTGGTTCAGAATGGCCGGGGGGTGGGTCAGAATTCCCAGGACTGGGGAGTTGCCTAGCAGTGTTCAGAATCTTGCGAGATGAGACAGAAGAAAAGTTGGCTCTGCCAGATAACTGAGCGTTGGCATTGATTATTGCTTTTCTAAATACGTTTTTAAACTTCTGTCTACCTGATGAAAGCTCTGGGTATTCTTTTCAGAGAAATATGCATATCTTTAAGTATATAAATTGTTTGGTTTTTGTAAAACCAGTTTTTTCAGTTTCCTGTTCTGTATAAGGTTCTCCCCCCTCCCCATGCTCTATCTCTTTAATAATTATGCTTTTTGGGGGGCATCTTCATATTGGAAAAAAATAGTTGAGCACTAAAGTTTCTTTCTGGTCTACCTGTTAATGCTCAATCACAGTAAATCATTTTCCCTACACAGTTTGTAATTTCTCAGTTATAAACTCATCTTCAGGGCGATTGCTTTTGTTTTGTTTTGGTTTTTCTAGCTTGTAGAAATCCCATGTGGCCTTGTTTATGGAGTGTTCCTTTAAAGTTGTTTTATGTTTATTTATTTCAGATACTCCAGGGATATCACTAGCCCAGGACTCAATTTATCTTAATTTCTTAGCTTGGATATTCTTGTATAAATAAGATTCAAACTTCAACACTGTTGTGACACAGGCTTAGGGTTTTAACATTTCCCTTGCTCTCTCACCCAGATTCTCAGAGACAAGCTCCCTCTCAGTACCTTCATTATACCTGGTACCCCCAAGACCCTTCTTCTGGCCCTACATGGGCATTAGGGCTGCTACATACAGTTGTGCAGGTTGTGTACTGGGTTGAAGAAAACCAGGACCAGAACTCTAGCCTAACTCTGCTCTCTTGAGAGAGCACTTTGTTCTGATGTCTTCTCCTTGAGGGGGCATCTCTTTACCAAGTTCTATTAGCCATAAGCGCTGAAGAGACTCCCGTGATCATTCCGGGCAGCCAAAATTGGCAGTATTTGCTGTTGTGTGGCTATCGGTTCTAGCTTTGGATTTGTGCCAGGGGGTTTTCTTATTGTAAGTAATGTAATGTATATGATTTTAAAATTTAGTTACACTCTTTTTTTTAAAATCTTTTCTGTGTGTTTATAGTGGCAATTTTTCTTTATTAGCTTACTTGGCCATATTGCTGTATCTGGAATTCCCACAAGTTGCTTATTAACCTCTATTGCTCGGATTGCCTCTCTTTAAAAAGGGGGAGTAATAATAGTGTCTATCTGTATAGTGTTAGTTTGGAGCTCACAGTAAGCTCTCAATCAGTGTTAGCCATCATTTGCACCATTTGAAGCTTTATTTTACCATCCTAGGGAAAAGCTGGAAATGTAGTAGTGGCTGTGTTTACTTACTTAACAAGAAGAGGAAGTCTTAGTCAACGCCCTAGAGAAACCAAAGGAGAAACTTTGTTCAGTGTAGTAAGCTGCTAAAACTGAGGCTTCTAGTCCCACCCTGTCTGTTGATACGCCAAAGGTCACTTGGCACCAAGAGTGAACTGAGAGAAATTCCTCAGTATTGCCCTGGAGGATTGCTTAGAAGAGTTTTGCCTGGACTGTGTGGGAAGGTAAGTTTCAGTTTATGGAATATTTTCTTCGCTAAGGAGGGCTCTCAAAGGCATAATTATTATAGAGGGTATTTGTAGACCTTGAAACATCTAGTAATACTTTTAGTCCCCATAAAACCCTTGCACAATCTTTTAAATTCCCATTTGGTATTCCAAGTGGATTCTGAACTTGGTGAAATTGGTACCACAGGTTCCACAGGGTCCTGCCTCTTGACTCCTGGCTTCTTGCTTATGGAGATGGGGATTTAAAGAATTTCCTTCCCTTAGGTCATGGTGTTTAAGAGAATAATTTTCTCCGAGATATTATAGCTAAGAAGAAATCTGTTGACTGTTAACAGTTCGGAAAGCAAAGACATACCAAGCTTTCATAAAATTATTTTTAACTTAATCTGATATGCAAAATACTGTGATTATCCTATAAATATTAACTGCTTTGGATTGTTTATACAATGTTAGTTGTACTGTGAAAATTTGCTTATTAACCAAGTTCAGCTTTCTGAGGTTGTTATTGGCTTTGAGTCCATAGACTTAACACTGCCAAATTTCTGTGTAAACATTTTTCTTGGGACCTAAAATGTAGTGAATATGTGTATTTAAAGTTTTTTTTAAAATACATGTATATTGATGGAACTTGTAAACATTTAAATAGTCAATTAATGGAAGTTTTTAAAGAACAACTCTTTCAAAAAATCCAATTTTATAATTGTGTTTTAAATATAAAATTTGAGCTGAATGACAAATATATGTAATTCTTAGTATATAGAGATTACTTTTATAGCACTTATCGATTTATTTGTTATATTTAATTTCATTCAGGAAGAATCTTTTTGTTATTATTCTGTTACTAGTAATTAGGTGCGAAGCTAGGTTTATACGATTTGAAAACAAGAGCTAAGAATAATATATCACAATATACTAGGTGGAGAACAAAAGTAAGTAACTGATTACATCACTATTATGGTGCTGGGAAGTATAATGCATTCTTGAGTTCAAAGGTCATCGTTAAGGCTGGAGTAGGTGAACCTTTCTTGAAAATGTTGATTTTCCTGTGTCTGTTATTTATTAAGACTTTGTACTCCATAAGGAGAATTACCAGTTTACGCAATTTTTAACTACCCGTACAAACATCATATGCAGTTTTTGGGTACACAGACGGTGTCTTGAGATGTTTATGGCCTGTTTAGTATTACTTTGGTGAGCTGTACAGGCCAAATTCCAAGGCAAATGTTAGTATCATGTTGAGTATAAATCCCTTATATATTCTGGGAATGGTATGCAAGATATTTTGTCCTTTGACGTACTGATTCTCACTAACAGAAGGATATCCCAGCACCTACTGAACCTGACATGTTTAAAAGAAGATTCTGTTTCTCAGCAGCTGCCATGTTTCCCCGTAAATAAGACCTAACCGGAAAATAAGCCCTAGCATGATTTTTCAGGATGACATCCCCTGAACATAAGCCCTAATGTGTCTTATGGAGCAAAAATTAATATAAGACCTGGTCTTATTTTCAGGGAAACACGGCAGACTTAGAAACAGTTTCTTCAGTTTAAGTAAATTGAATATGAGAGGAATGGGCAACATGTTTAGACACATTTTCTGTGTAAATAATTCTGAAGTTATGTAGAGAAGTCTCCTTTTTAGTTTGTTTTTCAGTGAAATCATGTCATTAGTCATCAAGGGACCTATGAAGTTTACTTCAGGGAACGACCTTGGGAATAAAAATTAGTTCATTATACTTTAGAATTTAAAATAATAGTTTAATTGAATAGTGTAAAAATTTTGTGCAGATGATATAATGAAGTAGATTATCATATAGTCTTTTGATATTTACCCTATAGGATAGTTCTAATTTATTAAGCAATTAAGTATTCTTTTTTAAAAGATTTTTTTATTAAAAGTATAGCTAACAAGCAATATTATTTTAGTTTCACGTGTACTCCATAGTTATTCTACATTTATATACCTAAAGAAATAATCACCAGGATAAGTTCAGCAACCATCTGACACTGTATTGTGCTATCACAATATTATTGACTCCATTCCCTATGCTGTACATTATATCCCCATGACTTACTTATTTCATACCTGGAAATTTGGATCTCTTATTCCCCTTCAACTTTTCTCCCCTTTTTAATATTTCAATTACAGTTGACATTCAGTATTATTTTTTATTAATTTCAGGTGTACAGCATAGTGATTAGACATTTATATAATTTAAGTGATCCCCCTGATTAATCTAGTATGTATCTGGCACTAGTTATTACCCTATCGTTGATTATGTTCCCTAGGCTTTACTTTATATCCTGATGACTGTTTTGTACTTCTTCATATCCTTCACCTTTTCCACTCTGCCCCCAACCCCCTCCCCAACAATCTAGTACCCATCTGACCCCATACATAGTGATTACAATATTATTGACTATATCCCTTATGTTATATACTACGTCCCCATAACTTCTTTGTAACAACCAATTTGTACTTCTTATTCCCTTCCCCTTTTTTTTACCCATACCCCAACCTCCCTCCCATCGGGAAACCATCAAAACATTTTCTATATCTATTAGTTTGTTTTTGTTTTGTTTATTTTGTTCTTTACATTCCGCATATAATCGGAGTCACATTGCATCTGTCTTTCTCTGTCTGACACTCCACTCAGCAGAATACCTTACAGGACCATCCATGTCACGGTAGATGGCAGGAATCCATTCGCTTCCATGGCCAAGCAATAATCCATTGTATATACGTGCTACCTCCTCTTTATCCATTCTTCCATCGACAGACACCCAGGCTGCCTCCATCTCTTGGCCATCGTAAACAATGCTACAATGAACATATGGATGTACACGTCCCCTTGAAGTAATGTTTTGGGTTTCTTCGAATAAATACTCAAAAGGAGGATTACTGTGTCCTTCTTTGCCTCTTGGTAAAGCCTTTGTTTTAAAGTCTACTTTGTCTGGTTTAAGTATGGCTACACTAGCTTTTTGTTTTGTTTTGTTTTTTTCATTTTCATTTTCATGAAATATCTTTTTCCATCTCTTTACTTTCTTTTTATATGTGTCTTTCAATCTGAAGTGAGTCTCTTCTAGGCAGCATATGTAAGGTTTTTGTTTTCTTATCCACTCAGCCCTCCTATGTCTTGTGACTGGAACATTTAATCCATTTACATTGAAAGTAATTGTCGAAACATATATAGTTATTGCCAATTAATTTTCATATTTTTGAGCTTTCTTTTTTTCCCCCCCCATCTTAGAGAAGTCCCTCTAACATTTCTTGTAATAGTGGTTTGGTGGTGATGAACTCCTTAGCTTTTCCTTGTCTGGGAAGCTTTTTATCTGTCCTTCGATTCTAAATGATAGCTTTGCTGGGTCAAGTAATCTTGGTTGTAGGTCCTTGCTTTTCATTACATTGACTATTTTGTGCCAATCCCTTCTGGCCTGCAAAGTTTCTGTTGAGAAATCAGTTGACAATCTTAAGGGAGCTCCCTTGTAAGTTACTAGTTGCCTTCCTATTGTTGCTTTTAGGATTCTCCCTTTGTCTTTAACCTTTGCCCTTTTAATTATAATGTGTCTTGGTTTAGGCCTGTTTGAGTTCATATTGTTTGGGACTCTGTGCTTCCTGTACTTGATATCTATTTCCTTCACCAGCTTAGGAAAGTTTTCAGTCATTATTTCTTCAAGTAGGTTCTCAGTCTCTTGCTTTCTCTCTTCTCCTTCAAGTACCCCTGTGATGCGAATTTTGTTACGCTTGATGTTGTCCCAGAGATCTCTTAAGCTATCCCCATTTTTTTAGACTTTTTGTTTCCTGCTCTGATTGGGTGTTTTCTGCTATCTTGTCTTCCAAATCATGGATTCAAGCCTCTGCTTTATCTAGTCTCCTGGTGATTCCTTCTTGTGCATTCTTCATTTCAGTTATTGTGTTCTTTACTTCTCACTGGTTCTTTTCTATGTCCTTTTTTTATGCTTGCTTTTTCTTTGCTGAAGTTTTCACTGAGTTCCTTGAGCATCCTTGTAACTATTGGTTTGAACTCTGTATCTGGTAGGTTGCTTGCCTCCATTTTGTTTAGTTCTTCTTCTGGAGTTTTCTCCTGTTTTTTTCATTTGGGATCTATTTCTTTGTTTCTTCATTTTGGCTTCCTCCCTGTGTTTGTTTCTATGTATTATGTAGATCTGCTATGTTTCTTAGTCTTGACCAGGTGGCCTTATATAGTAGGTGCCCTGTGAGACCTGGCATAGTCTCCCTGGTCACATGCTCCAGGTGCTCCAGGAGTGTCCCTTGTGTGAGTTGTGTATGCCCTCCTGTTATAGTTGACTGTTGATTGCTATTGACACATCAGTAGGTGGAATAGGCCCTCACGCTGCTTGGCTGTGGGGTTTGGCCACGTCCACAGCTTACAGGCTACTGTGCGGGGGGCTTACCCCATTGAGTGGGATTTGCCCCAGCAGGCTCTGGTTCCTGTTGAGTCTGCCCTTTGTGTGTGCTTCTTATGGGGCTAATAAGTGGGTGCTCTGGTGTGGTCTGAAGCCAATCTCTAAATATGTTGGTTCTGGGATCTCTTTGGAGGGGCTCCGGTGCAGGCCCACATCACTCACTGCTTGTGACCTTTCGGGGATTACCTGGTAGGAGCTACAAAGTGATCTATGGTTTTTTGCTGCCTGTGCTAAACCTGGACGCACATGGGTGAGGCCTCACTGGGTACTGAGGATGGCTGCCACCAGTGCTGGGCCTGTGGTAGCTCTGCAAAAAGCCAGGACACTCTGAGGCCTGCTGCCATCTTCCAGCTCCCTTAAAGTTCAGCTACGGATAAAGGCTTGTGTGGTATGCAAGTTGGGTGAGGCAGAGTCTCAGGGAGTCACTAGAATGGGAAGTGTTGTGGTGACCAGGTTAATGTACATTCTGGTTTGGTTCCAGTGCTGAGCCTGGAGCTACTCATCAAAAATCTCAGAGCATGCTGAGGCCAGTCGCTGCTCACCTGCGGACCGTGGACTGTGATAGTTTTCCAAGAAAGAATGCAATGTGAACAGAGCTGGCTGTTCACTGAGAATGTGCCTCCAGTGTTTGGGGAGTTGGGTAGGGCAAGGTTCCAATGAGTTAGAAGGGTGGAGCAGCGGAGCACACCAAACCAAATCAGATTTAGATTTTGCCATGTGGGGGAGGGCTCAACACGGAAAAGATGGTGCCTGCTAGCTGGCTGCACTGGAGAAGGACCCCACACAGGGAAAATAGCAACTGTCCTCCAGCTCTTGCTCCGAAGCCACACACTTCTGTCTGCCCCTGTCCGCTGTATGCCTCCAAAGCCCCACAAGTCACCTTCCCTCCACCAGACTTCAGGGTGTGTGCCTGGGAGTGAGAGAGTCTATGCTAGGTCCATTTAAGTGGATGTCTGGTTTTCCCGCAGCCTTCTGTCCCACCTGGATGGTCAGAATCCCAGCTGTTTTTCACAGCCTGATGTTGTAGGGGCTTCTTTTCCGGGTACCAGTACTCTGGTCTGGGGAACATGGTGTGGGCTCTGGGGTCCCTTGCTCCTCTTGGGGGGAACCCATTGGCCAAGATCCCTCCTGATTCTCAACTACCACATGGAGGTTTGGGGCCAGCCCATTTCACATCTTTGCCTTTCGTACCAGTCTTCAGGTGGCTTCTTTATATCTGTAGTTATAAAACTTCTGTTCAGCCAGACTTTAAGTGATTCTTCTGGTTGATTTTTCTATGATTTAGTTATAATTTTAATGTGTTCATGGAAGGAAGCAGTGACAATGTTTATCTACTCCGCCATCTTGGTTCTCCCCAATAATTAAGTATTCTTTAAATTTTTAAATTTATTTTATTGTTCGGTTTGTGTATATGTTTCTAATTGTTTAATTTGATATGTAAGCACTTAAAAATGGACTTTTAAACTATATGAAAAAATATACTTTTTACTTTAGTTAAGTCTTGTGTCATTTGTATACAGAATCTTGTGTATAAAATATATTAACTAGTTTTGGGAATTTGATTAGAAGAAACACGGTAGTTTTAATTCTCAATATATTTTTTAAAATTCTGAAGCACATTGAGAAATGTTATCTTTCTGTATTGGTAATATAAAATCTGAGCTGAAATATTATGTGTGATTCTTAAGCTTTCTATACAAATCATATGAACATTTGTCCAAGAAGGCTTTGCTTTTAGGAATATTGATATATGGTTTCTTGAGTATTTAAAAATACATTGTGTTAGATATTTAGATGTAATTTAGAACCATATTATTTAATTTTATATGATCCTAATAATCAGATTTAAATATCTGACAATATTATTATTACTATTAAGTTGCATGGCATTCTTTGTTTTCTTTTGTTGTTTCTAAAAAAAAAAGTTTCCCCTCATTTTGCAGGAAACTTTTCTTTATTCCACTATTTTATACAATTTACCAGACCAGATGATACAGTTAGTATCCATTAAGTAGAGCTCGTGAATATCAATCTTGGACACAAAGCCTGGGGTTGTAGTTAGGAAATGCCTTCCTGCTGTTCTTGCCTCTCATTTCAAAGACTCTGAATCTAGTCTCTTACTTTATTCAAAGCCCAGATTTGTGAAAGCCAATTGGACTCTCTTCTGCTCATTCATAACTGTTGTTGCACTCTTCTAGATAAAAATTTTCAGTGGCTTTCCCATTTCCCATCATATAAAATTAAAAATCTGGTATGTAACTTAACATGTATAGTCATGTATCTTAATTTATGGCCTTAGCTTCTTGATCTTTATGCTTTACACCTCCCAGTTCCTGCCTCTTTCCTCAAATCACTTTAGAAAGTCTCTGCCTCATATCCAAAATTTACCTCATCCTAAAGGTCTACTAATAACCCCCATTAAATTTCTTCTAGTTCCCTCTTCCAACATTGAAAGTAATCTATTATGCACTTTCTGCATTTTCTTAAGGTGTTTCCTATTCTACCCTGTGTTGCAGTTGTTTTTACATGTGTTATAATATTTTACACCTCCTATATAATATTGACTGACTTTAAGTGAGCCACTCAGTTAAGTGTCTATCTCTTACTATGATGCTCATTATACATATTGGATTACTGAATAAATGGAATGACATGACAGTGAGTTATTGACTGCCAGACATTTTACTGTTCCATTGGCATGGACATTCCAACTGAACAAGTATAGCATGTCTGTCTGAATCAGAGCTGTTCCCAGCAGGGAAAGCTGAAGAAAAAATAAAAGTGCAGTTAAGAAATCTTTTAGATTATGTTTAGTAGCTTAATACTGACAAGGAAAGAACAAGGTTTTCTAGGTAAAGGCTTTCTGCTGAATAAGAAATTGAAGAGTAATACAGGTATTTTAAGTAGTGACTACAGTTCTGATTCAGAGAACATTTTGCATAAATTCGTAGTCTGCTATCACACTTGTTTTAAAAATGAGGATTTGTTCCTACATTATTGATATTAGGGAACAAATTGAGTGTAATGTAAATTTAACATTTCTCATGTGTGATTTTATCTAAAGAGTAAAATTATAAAATTATGTTATCTAATAGAAAAAGTAGGTGAACAAAATTAACTTCACCTAGCTAAACTGAGACACATAGGAATACCTAAAATGTACATGCACAGACCTCAGATTTCTTCCAGCTACCTCATTTCATTGTATATTATAAGCCACAACCATCCATATATCAGTTTATAACTTTCTGTTCTATTTCAGATAACCCTTCTTCCACCATTTCACAATAACTCACAAGGTGCAACCCTTTGGACAGCTAATTCCACAAGCAAATTTCAGGTCTTTTTCAAGGTAAGGTGCCTCATTTATTGTAGTTTTTATTTGTTTTTTAACTATTTAACATATGTAAAACTGTGCTGTGGTCTTTATTAGATTCTTCTATTCTTTATGGCCATTTCCCCCATAAGCCCATAAGTGGTTTTAATGACGTGAGTTTTCATAGGCTCATGATTTTTAGGAAGGCATGCATTGCATTATAACAGAGCAGATCATACTAATTGATAACATACAGCATGTGAACTGATAGTTCTCTCTCTCTCTCTCTCTCTCTCTCTCTCTCTCTCTCTCTCTCTCTTTCTCTCTCTCTCTCTCTCTGTTTTTCATTTCCACCCTTCCTCTTCCCTCTTTTCTAATTGTGAAGAACACTAAATAGTGCCCAGATGGAGGAATACAGTGCCACAGAGCAGAATGCCAAAAAAAACCTTGTTTAACCTGTGTTAAAAAATAGGGGGGGCATAGATTTACCAGTGGAAGTAAATAGGCTCAAAAGCAAATAGAGATGAAGAAGTTAATATAAAAGGCCAGTGGCCCCCAGATAGATAGATAGATAGATAGATAGATAGATAGATAGATAGATAGATGATAGATAGATAGATATAGGTATATAAATATCTTACCCATAAATAATACTAATTATATTTGACATTTTTGTTGCTCAAAAATTGTGCTAGGTACTATGATAAGTGCTTGACATGGATTATGCCATGTCCTCTTCACAAAACATTATCAAGTAAGTGTTATTACTGTCTTTATTTTACAGACGAGGAAAAAGGCTTACTGGGATTAATTAACTTGCCCAAGGTCAATAACTCATAAATATAAATGACAGAGCCTGTTCTTGAAATGTCTGATTTCTGAGTCATAGATCTTAGTGGTCTCTTAGAGTACTTTGTAGATTGTAAATAAATAACTTCCACATGTGTTATTTCCTCCGCACTTAACTTAGTCTTGTTGGTGTCACAAACTGTTTTAACCCCTGTGATAGATGAAGAGACAAAGGCACCCACGCTAAGAAATACAAAGATGGTTAGAGACAGAGCAATAACAGAAACTAATTCTGACACCTAATTTAGAGTTTTTTCTGTTGGGATTATATATAAAAATGGAAAAAAAATTGGACAGTTAGCAGTAAGGAGGGGAACTGAATTAAGGAAGAGAAGAAATGATTGTGTTGGAAGTTGGGGACAAAAATATGAATTTACAACATTATGTCAGAATTGAGAGGAGGGAGCCTAATGGAGAATAGGCAGTAGAGGACCTCTAACTGTGGGACATGAAGCCTAATTAGATTCTTAGAAAGGAACTCAGACTTGCACCAGTTTCAGTGCAGGAATATGGTAAGAGAAATCTGCGGATGTGAGCGTCAATTGGCTGTGAATCCTGATTTGTAGTTGGCTCAGAAAAACAAAATCAGGAAAAAGAGAGGTAACACTAGAGGAAGCCTTCAAAAGGCTTTATTTGTACTTGATATACTTTTTAAAGCATATCATGTATCTCTTTTTCTTTAGGTAGTCAGTTACCTCACAGGCCTTACTGATGAATAAGTGTTTAATCAGTGTTTGTTAAACTGGAATTTTGATAAGTCATAGGATAAGTAATAGTGGAATTAATGAGAATGTATGAACTTAAAGCAGGGGGTGAGCAAGTATGGTGAGTGGGCTGTTTTTTTCCTACAAGCCAAGAACTTTTTAAATATTTTTAGTAGGTTATTAAAAACAAAAAATGAAATGAAGAATAACAACAGAGATAATATGTGCCCATCAAACCGCCAATGTTCACAACCTGGCCCTTTACAGAAAGTTTTTCAACCCCTGACCTGAAGTATACTCCATGAAACAAAGTCAGACTCGTTCTCTTTTAGGAAATTAAATTAGGTAATGGAATCTGGTATTATATTAGAGGGCTACATGTTTAAACATGTACCTTTCCCCGCTACATGTAGGAAGGAAGTGATATTTATTTAGTATGATATTTTACTAGGGACTTTGTGTACTTCATATTTATTTCTCATACTCTTGAAAGATTATAACTACCTTTCAAATAAGGAAAGTAGGCTCCTCGAGGCATAGTAAGCCTGTGGTTTCACAGTTAATAAATAGTGGGATTCATGTTTGTCTGGGTCTCCTAGATAAGAGAATGGAGAAAATTTGTGTGTAAAAATTGAGTTATCGACTATTCAAAATTCTGACTTGAAAATATCTAAATAGATATAAGATGTGGACATTTGTAATAACTTTAGCTAGTATCTAATATAAACAAAACATTTAAATTTTATATCCGAAAAAATATGATTGGTTGGAGAACTGTGTAATTTTATTATGAAATTTGCATATGAAGGAAAGTCTTTGGATAAACTACATTTAGAGTTATAAAGAAAATGTGAAGGAAAAAAATTGAAATCTCATATTAAAAACTTCATGGTCACCTAAAAGAAAGATGAGACTTGAAATGCCTAATAGAAAAGCGTATTCTGCATCAATAGAAAGTACAGCACTTTATTTTTTAAAAGCAGATATTAAACAAATATTGGCCTACATGTCTAATTGTAAAGTTTTATGAAGAAGATTTCAGACTGCTGTGAAAACATGTAATTAGGGATCTAATATAGGTTAGTGGGTCAGGGTAAGACTTCTCCAGAGGGGTCATTTAAGCTGAGATAATAAGAGTTAGGCAGTGAAAGACAAAGAGGATAATTATTCCAGACAGAGCGTGATAGGCCTTGAGGATGGAAAGAGCTTGGCATGTTCAAACGAATATCAAAGAAGGCCATATGTATCTCCTAATATCTCTGAGGGCAGGAATTATATCTGTCTTGTTCATCATTGTATATCCAGCTTCGTATATATGGTACCTGCTGGCACATAGAAAACCCTCAGCAAGATTTATTGAATGCATAAATAGTGAGTGGACATTTCGATCAGCAATTTCATGGTATAATTATGAGTACAGGGATTGCCTGGATGAAGGCTACTACCCTCCTTTCCAAAGCCTACCTAATTACATGAAGCTACTCAGATTGTTGGTAATCCCAGGTTACCCTAGGGCACTTGCAGCCCAACTTTCCCAAACCTTGACTGCTGTCAAGCTTTGGAGCTTGACCTGGAGACATTGTACACAGAAAAGTCAAGAAAAAGGAATTTGGACTGTTTCAATTGGATATGATTCTGAGAAGGAAGAGTGAATTTGCATTATTACAATGTCAGGAATAAATCTGTCATAGAATGACTATATCCACGTTTCTAAAAATAACCAGTTGATGGGCAGGGCGTTCTGTACTAAAACACATGATCCCAGATTCTCTGGGTGATTGCCGGGTGACCAAATAACACATGAAAATCAGGCTTAGAAGTTTAATTAAGATGTTAAATACTCAAATACTTCTATTTGTACAGCTTATTTCTTCATAATTAAATTTAAATTTCTAAATTAAGATAATTTCATTTACAGGTTTGAGTGCATTGGGGAATTTATAGAAAGATAATGGGGAGAGGGTTGCATATTTCCCAAGTGTGTGAAATAAAGTTGTGGTAGACATGGGAGGACTGTCTTACAAGATACTTACCATAAATTGGAGTTGAAATGCAGGTTACAATAATGAAGAACTGAGAGAACTTTAGATAGGAAGGCAAATGGAAATTGGAGACCAAAGGAAAGAAAATGTTTCAAGGTTCTTTTTTTTTTTTAAAGATCTAATTGGCCCTATTAAACGATTCATGAATTGGGCAGCATCCCATCTAACAACTAGAAGGGAGCTCCCTCAAGGTTATTCTTGAACCTTAATCTTTGAGTTTAAAAAAATAATAGCCAATAAGTTGTAAAACAACACATGTACAATTGATTATACAATGATTTAACAATGACACTTGTGTATGCTTTACTTAAGCATAAACGTCAGTGAATTTTAGTTTAATGCTATCAGATTGTTGGAGGTTTAATGTGAAGTTTGAGGAATTTCTAAATGTCATAAATTGATATCCTTACAGTACTGGCTAGCATATGAATTAAGTGTTTGCTAAGAACTGTTTTGTTTTGATCAGTGAGAAAAAAAAAGATATCCCATTCCCCCTGCAGATAATACAAGGTTTTCAAAGGGAGTGTTGGGAGGGGAATTGGTGGTACTATTATGTGTAAAACTCTTAGTTGTTTTTTTTTTTTTTAATGGATTCTTTTTTAACCATTTTCTTTTTAAAGAAAATATCGAACTGAATTAGATATTGCCAATGTTAGTTGGCTCATTTCCAGGAACAGAGGATATTCTAACTATTGCAGTTAAACATTGATTTGTCATAAGACATAGAGTTAATGATAAGTTTTTAAATGAAAGTTACAGACATGTTTCTTAAGCCTCGTGAGTCTTAACAACTTTGTTGATATCATTTTGTAATTCTTATTGATATTTGTTATGGAACTTAATAATGGACTAATTAATTATAAAAGCCAAATATAAATCTTTTCTTCTCATATCACCTTAAACATCTGACCCTTGAAACCATCTTATTGAATATATGTATATTCTGTGTGTGTGTGTGTGTGTGTGTGTGTGTGTGTGTGTGTGTTTGATCTCTTAGGAATATTAATGCATTTTACTTTGTTTAGTGTATGTTTTCCTCAAAACTTGTGTGCATATTAGATTGTTTAACATCTCAAATAAGAAGTGAAAAATGCAGAGGAATTTAAAAAAATTCTTTGAGCCATTTCATTAGTTCTTTCATATGATCCTTTTGTAAAGGAACATATCCCAAATTATTTTATCTTTTAAAGTAATTTTATACATACATTTTCTTGTTTTATGCCCTCAGTATGCTGTGAGATTAGTGTGTAGGGGTGGAAGATGGGGCCTTACTCCATTTGACTAATGAAAAAATTAAGGACCAGTGAGAAATGACATTTGCAAGAGGCACTGCCAGATAATGTTAGACCTTCACCCAAAATCAAGAAATGGTAAAAACTGGACCAGTGCTCTTTTCTTTTTTCAAAACACAGTTTAATTTATTGCTTTCGTGAATTAGGAATTGTGTCTCTTGAACTTTATTAAAGTGGAGTGTATGATAATCTAGTTCAAATTAAAATATATATGTATACATGTGTGCATATGCATATATGCACACAAAGGATTATAAAGATAGTTTTAATTTGTGTGTGTGTATTTGCTATGGAAATTCTTTATGTCTCTGGTACATTATAGAGACAGCTGCAATAAGATCTAGCCTTCACTTTCCAGACCAGGCAGCTGCACCTGATGCACTTGCAGACATTCAGTAATTTATTCATTTTTTAAATTATTTTTATTATTGTGGTAAAATATGCATAACGTAAAATTTACCATTTTAATCTTCTGTAAGTGTACAGTTCAGTGGCATTAAGAACATTCACTTTGTTGTACACCCATCCCAACCATCCATCTTTAGAACTTTTACATCTTCACAAACTGAAGCTCCATGCCCAGTAAAAAATAACTGCCCATTCCCTCTTCCCCTGCCCCTGGCATTCACCATTCTACTTTCTAGCTCTGTGAATTTCACTATTCTAAGTAGTCATACAGTGGAATCTATAGTATTTGTTCTTTTGTGACTGACTTATTTCACTTAGCATAACGTCTTCAAGCTTCAACCATGTTGTAACCTGTATCAGAATTTCCTGTCTTTTAAAGGTTGACTAATACATTGTATGTTTACACGACATTTTGCTTATCCATTTTTCCACCAATAGACACTTGGGATGCTTCTACGTTGTGGCTGTTGTGAATAATGCTAATAACAACATGGGTATACAAATATCTGTTTGAGTCCCCATTTTCAGTTCTTTTGGGTATACATGTATACCCAGAAGTGGAATTACTGGAACACTGGTAATTTTATATTCAATTTTTTTTGGAGGAACTGCCATACTATTAAAAGAATGGCCGCACCATTAAAAGAATGTTTTAAATGAAAAACAAATAAAAAACAACCTTAAATTCTCTTAGTCTCTGGAATTTTAGAATGACCTTTTCTAAAGTAGGATGACTATAGCTGGATTTCTGTATAGACTGGATTTCTTACGTAACTAATAACTCAAAAAATGTGTGCTATGTCCTTAAATTAGCTAAACTATCTTCATGTTTCTCTTGGAGAACTCAGGAGTTTGAAGAAATTATGGGAGTACCATAGGTGAGTCTTAGTTTTCTCAAAAAATTATGTAGAGCAGAATACAATTGGGAAGAGTCCCATAGCAACAAAAGAAACAGATAAAATTATCTAAAAATCTGTTAACTATGCTTCCTAATCTCATCTGCCCTCCAAAATACCCCTATAGTTATTTCATTAAAAATTAGTAATATGGCTATTACTTGGTTTACCATTTCTGTAAAGATTAGGTCCAAATTACTTTATATACTGTACTAGCCACCTCACAATCTGACATCAGGCTTTTCTTTGTCACATCATCTTTTTATGTACCCATGTTGCAGCCACAACAAATATCTCACTATTCCCTGAAACTGATGTCCTTCCATGTACCATGCTTTGCACATCTGCAAAGCTCTCTCACGCCATTACATGTACTGATTGACACACCCCTCTGTGTCTTTCAAGACCTGGTTCTACAGTCTTCACCTATGGGAACCCTACCAACAGCTGCCCCAGGTTGATGCTTTCATAGTACATTGTTCAGATCACAGTAGAATTTACTAAATTGCATTGTAATCATCTCTGCATATCTGTCTCACTAAACTGAAGGATCCTGGGGGAGACAAACCATGTTGTTTGTTATATGCCCTCGTGGGAAGCAAAACACCTGGTAGATGTAGAGAAAAAGTACTGAATGAATTTCTTATGTGGTTTTGCTAGCCATGTAGGGCATTTGCCTCTACTAAATAATCATTCCATTTTATAAGCTGGAATTATTTTCATAATTTCAGTAATTATTGATAACTGGATATATTTTATCATAAGCAAAAGTATCAAATAGGCAAATTTTTTCTTCAGTAGATTGGTACTGCTCCATTTCGATGCAAATCTCTTACATTTCTGGCCACACTGACTTCATAGGTGTTCTTACCTTATCCTAGATTACTCCTATCTTGGATAAAAGTATCTGATAATTCACATTTAAATGTTAATGACATAATATATTATGCCTACTAGAGGTGTTTGTAGTTTAAAAGTGGTTACTGGGGATGGAAATGCTTAATTTCAAATGAATGAATTAATTTCCAGTGAATTTATTCACTGTGTTGTTTGAGTAAGCGATACACTTCAGGAAGCAGGATGATTCTGTCTTGGCCTAAAACCACACTGGGCAGGCAGGCTTCCAAGAGCACCTCTGAGCCTTCAGCACCTCCAGAGTGCTGTTAACCCTGGCAATACTATGTTTCCTGAGGCTGCTGCTTTAAGGGCTCTACCTTTCTGGGGTAAATTTGCCCTTCTTCCACTGCTGATATCAAAGTGCTTATTCTGCCTCATTAGCGAGCTAGGAATTTCTTTTTCAAATATTTAGAACTAGAAATATGCATTCATTTAATATTTAAACTAGTTTGCTATGATCAGTAATAGATATGAGTGGACCGTTATTAGCTGACTTGACATTTTAAAGGATGGTCTTTCTACGGAAAGCAAAATACTGCACGAGTCATATGTTTGAAATCTTTCCAGCCTAGATTACTCAAGAGGAAACAAACAGCAAGATTTTGTTTAATTGCTTGTTATTTTGCAGAAGGAAATGTTCTGTGTATTTTTCTCCCCCGAGGCCTGTGTCCAAGGCAGTATCATTTTGGTGTTTTATAGTTCTTTGAGATGTTTCCAGTGTTTTAGAACTAAAAACAAGTGAGACTGACATACACGTATCTGGACAGTGGAATGTTTCAAAGCTTATCTAAGTAATTGTTCTTCTTCTAGATTAAAGGTCTGGTATTATTTGTATACAAATTCTATTGATATATTAGTCACATTTATAAACTAATGTATGAGAAGGACATACATAAATTTTGGCACAGATTTTATAAATGTGAAATGTTTATACATGTATACATATGTGTAATTTATATGTGTGTGTCTCTGTGTGCTTGAGTATAAGTTTTAGCAAGCATGCTAATGAGGGGGTTGGGAATCACAAGCAGACATACCACAGAAACTGAGAGTTTGGGCTCTTTCATTGTCTACCTGGGTTTGAGGCTTTACCATACTCACTGTATGATACTGTGAAAGGATTGTTCTGTGTCAGTTTCTTCATCTGTAAAATAGAGATAATAATAGTACCTACCTCTGAGAGGAATTGTGATTATCAATTGAATTAATGGGTGCCAAGAATGTTTAAGAATGTTTGGCATATCTAAGCACTTAATAAGTCTTATTTACTGTTTTTGTAAATTATTATTAAATATTGGCCACACAGTTGATTCAGAGAGCAAAAAAGAAATATCTTGGAAAAAAAAGTAAAAGTTTTGAAGCCAAAGACATTAATTAATTTTTGCAGATTAAAATCATAAAATTGTTTCTTTGTCATTAAGAGATTATGGTATAAAGAGGGATATGTATAAATCGTCAATGTTTTATAATATTCCTTGGATTACCTATTTTTGACTGTATTTAAAGTTTTCTCTTTCATGACTAGCTAATATATGTTTATGGAATGGTCTCCACTTTGACCCTGGTAGGCTTTGAGAAATATATCTTTTGTCCATTTTGTGTTAAATTTCAATTTTGTCTAATCAGTGTTTGAAAGAATTGGCACTTGTATAGATTTCCTTCCAAGAAAAACATTGGGTGTTTCAGGAAGTGGTCTTGGTGAGTCAGAGGATAATACTTTTTCCTCTGAGTCAGATCTGAACCTTCTTGATATAAATAAGCATACTTTCACCAAAAGTTCTGCTTTTCAGATCAGATATTAAAACCATTATTGATAACATACCATACCAACAGCAATACTTTCACTCAGGGGTCCTATCTAACTATAAGTGTAGAAATTCTGCTAAGTGAATTAATTCTACCTCTAAATTAGTTGCTATTTTGCATCAATTTTGCTTCAGATAGGAGTCATTTGTGTCAGGTGGTAATTTGCATCAATCTTAGAGGAAATTTATATTGGTAACAATATCCATCCACTTGGGTCACTAAAATTCTGTGAACTTCCTTTAGAACACACATATAAAATTCTCTAAAAACTGTAGTACAGGAATTATTTTACAAAACACTGTACTAGTTGCCAAACCCTGGAGCTGTCAGAGCTGTCAGAGCTCCAGGGTTTGGCAACTAGTACAGTGTTTTGTAAAATAGGACACAATGGAATAAATCATAGTGGTTCTTCATAGCACATTAAAAAATACTAAACATGATAAATAATTGCCAAATGACTAGATGTTGTTAATGTTAAGTGTTCCAGGAAACACTTTAAAAAAGAGGTGGGAATTGAGTAATTGATAGATGGCAGGTATAAAGTTGCTAGTGGGGAGGGTATATATAGGGTAAGAGCAGAGGCCTGCATGTAGGTGAGTCATAAAGGAACTGATAGATATAGATGCAGATAGTAAATCTTTACTGATTTATGTGCTTTTGAATATAATCCTCCTAACAATCTTAATCTCATTTTTATAGATTAGTAGAGTCAGGATTTACATTCAGGGCTGCCCATCTCCATAGTATGTTCTTTTTATTATTCCACAATAAAAGCATTGGGATATACTCAGTAAGTTTTGTTTCCAGTAGCTCTGAAAAAACACCCCAAAAGCATTTTCCTTCATGGCAGAAATATTGTTAATTTTTTTTTTTTTTTTTTTTTTTTTTTTTAAAGGGCTAAGAACATGGTTTTTGGATGCTAGGAAATTTGCCTCATGGGCAAGCTTGCTCTCCCCTCCTCTTAGGGAACAGCAAATAGGACTGTCTGTTTTTGAAGAGTAGTTTATTGTCATTTGAGCCTTTTTAAGGTTCACAAGGGCAGTTGAAGATGTTTAGGGGTCATTTGTGGGTAGTGATGATCCGGGCTGTGGATCCTTTGCCCACTTACATTAGTAGATTGATAGCTGGTTTTCTTTTTTATCTTAACACGTTGCATACGGATCACGAGAATCTTCACGAGGGATTTAAACCCCGCCATATGCAACGTGTTAAGAATTTGGCCCTTGGTTGGAATCTTTGATTTTTCTGGCTTGGCACATGCAGTCATTAAAAGAGTATGCACTTTATTTCCTCCTGTTTCCTTCACAGCAGGGAAGCAACCACTTCCCCATGCCTCTTGGCAAAATTGACCTTTCTTGAGGTGACAACAGTGGCAGTGGAGATCAAGCACCACTCTTGTAAACACTGTGTCTCATATCTCATAAAATTCAAACACTTCTTTCCTAGAAAAATTTGCATTTTAGCATCGTAGAATGAAATAGCTTCAGTTCTTAGAACAGCAGGGAAATGCATCTTTTTCTTCTCAGCTACCTACTTGGAGTGTGTTACTGTGTGCTGCAATGTGCTAGTCCCATGGATTCTTAGCAGGTAAATTGTGGAAGGGAAGGGAAGGGAAAGAAGGGAAGGGAAAAGAGAGAGAGAGAGAGAGAGAGAGAGAGAGAGAGAGAGAGAGAGAGAGAGAATTCTTAAGTCACCACAAGCTTTATTAGTAGCCAGGCTTGGAGTTTATGAGGGTAACTTATAGCCAGTCCTCAAAGGTACTTAAGTGACTTTCACTCCCCACAAATGAGGAAATAGGATACCTTTCTCCCATGCTCTGTTCTGTCAGGTGGTGGGTGCATATAGGTAAATTTATATGACAGGAAGCAGGTCACTGAGCTAACATGCTGGCCTTTGTCACTGAGCTAATGCACCGCACTTTGGAGCTGCAAAAAACTCTTGGAGATAACCTACTTTCCAGCCTTATCAGTACTAACTGGGGACCCATTAGTTTGAATGACATGTCCAAGGGCACAGAGTTAGGAATAGTATTGGCAAAACAAGGAATAAATAGTATTGACTTTGGCATTCAGTGTTCCTTCCAAACTAACAACAAACCTAAGTCAATTTGACAAGTCCAGGAATGATGTTTCTTCCACACTCAAGTGGATGGGTTATGGTAGGACTGCTGCTCACCATCAGGACAGAATTGGAGAGTTAAGAAAGTACAGTTAGATGAGGATTTCATTTTCCACTTCATTTGGAGACAATAAGGAAGATGGCTGGTAATAAGAGAGGTCATGATGGGGAGTCAGGAGGAAGGAGATGTCTATTTTACAGTGTGGAAGGGGGTACCTCAGAGATTTGGGGGAGTAGAGTTGACATTTCTTGTTCTTTTCCTAGTGATGCTAAATATTTTCTGTTTTTAACTCTTCAACTAGTTCAAAATATTTCATACTAATTTTTTGTGATTGCTTTTAGAGCATTGTTTCCTTCTATCTTTTCTTCATAAGGCGATTCAAAACAAACATCTTAATTTGTAAAAAAAAAATATTTACGGGCATAATTTTTCATTCATTAATAAGTATTTATTGAGAACTCACTTCATGTTAGGAGCCATGCTTAGCACTTGGTATTCATTAAAATTATTTAGCCCCTGCCCTCAAGGAACTTACAGTCCTGTGTACAAACAAGAAAATAGGAAGTTACTACAGTATAATAAGTGCATCTTAGTGTTAGACTCACGTGTATGGGAACACATGAGGGAGGCATCTATCCTACTGTAGAGAAATCAGAGAGGGCCTTCCAAGACTGAGATCGAAAGTTTTAGTGGGTGCCGGTCAGATGAAGGTGACAGGGAAGTTTTTGGGTGATAAGATATTCCAGATAGATGATGTCACTTGAAGGCAAGAGCCTGCAAAATAGTTCAGTATGGCTGATGCAGTGTGCCTGTGTGAGCATGGGGAAGGGTTAGGGAGCGGGGTCTGTGAGGGAGTGGGGGAGGTGGCGAGAAGCCAGAGATGGTGGACAAGTAGCTGTATGTATAAAGGGCCAGATCACAAAAGAGTACTATGCTATGCTACTGAATTAGCTCTTATCTGGAGGGCAGTGGGGAACTTTGATGGGAATTAAGTAAAAGAATAATGAAAAATGTAAGTTTTAGAAGGGAGTCGTATTAGATTGATTCAGATTTTGTCTATAAGAACTTCTGAAATGATTCCAGTTTAGATCATCAAAAGACCATTTAAAATCCTGATACTTTTCATTAATAGATTTTTACTGCATACATAGCACAAATGTATGGAATTTAAAAACTACTTTAAGAAATAGGACCAAATATAAAAAAACGTATATTATCAGAAACAGTCATGTTTCTCTCTTGAAGCGTAGTGTGTTGAAACTATTAGAAAAAGTTGCTGGGTTTAAGTTATTCATTAAAAACTAAACAAGATTTTCTTAGGAAAAAACAGCACATGTTTTTAAGTTGATTTGTCGAAGTTCCTGAGAGAGTGTATTTCCCTCAGAAGTTGGAGGAAAATCATGTTTCTACCCCCAGTTTTCCCTGTCTCAGCTAGAGACCATTTCCCAGTTGCTTGGAGATGGGAACTGTGGGAATGGAAAGAAAGAAATGCAAATATAGTACTACCAGCCCTTGTGATAATTCCCTTTTCAAAGTTCCTCTTCCTTCTGACCTCAAATATTCTACTTTCCCAAACAAATCCATCTTAACTTCCCAAACAAAAATCCACACAATATGATCCAAGAGCATGCAAGTTTTTGGTGATTCTCCCATACCCCGGCTGATCCAAACACCTTTTTCCACTTATTAATTCACTATAGAAAGTTGTGTTTGCTCTGTGTCAATTCCAGGTGCTCAAGTCCAGGAATATTTCTTGGCAAAATAATGTTTTGGGGGGGCTTTATAAATTGATACTGGCCCAAATGTGCATGTGCTACTATAAAAAACATCCCATTTCTGTCCAAGTGGAATAGTAGTTTAGTTTTTCTCTAACTTCCCAATTCCTCATCAAATCCAGATTCTTGAACTTGAAGTATCTAAAGTTACCATTTATAGATTTTACTGTTTTATTTTTGTGATTTTTTTTCCTTATTCTCTCATGTTATTTTGTTTAAATTCAGACTGCTACCTGATATAGGATGAAAAGAACAACATTCTTATTCTGAACTATTTTTGCATAGATTTCTTTCCAACAGAGCACTGTTTCTGTGCATCAGTCTTGAAACATTGAAAGCACTTTGAAAAACAAAAAAGCATCGATTCTTTGTTTTAACGGTTTATGAGTAATCCTGGATTTTAAATGAGGAAATGCTGAAATAACGTTTTCAGAATGTATCTCTCAGTTCCACACTTTTTATAAGTTCATAGCTAGATTTGACTCATTCTGACTTTATATCCTTATATGTACTCCTTCTTCTTCTATGCAATTCACAGACTTGGAATCTTATATTTATTATTTTACTTATTTCACGTTTTCTCCCCCACTGTAAGCTCCATGAAGGTAGGAACCAGGTCTGTTTCGCTAGCTGTGCACTCCACATCTAGAGCTGCCCCATCTAGTATGGTAGCCATTAGCCATATGTGGCTATTCACATGTAAATATAAACTAACTTAAATTTAATAAAATTTCAGTTCCTCTGTGGCAGTAGCCACACTTCATGTAGTCAACACTTATGCTCAGCTGATGTTTTGAGTAATGATATAGTATTATAATATATTTTCATCATCGAAGGAAGTTTTTTTGGACAGTGCTCATCTAGAGCCCTGATGGACACATAATGGTTATATAGTAAATACTTGTCGAATGAGTGAATATTGATATTGGCTGGTACCAAGTAATAGTAAATGAATCTTGTTTGAATAATCATCTACAAAGGTCATTTTGGCTTTTAGTTCATCGGTTTCAACATATCCCCAACCAATTTCAAAATACTGGATTTATCGTTAGTTAAAGGAAAGTATACAATAGTGATTAAAAAGCAGGACTTGTGGTCAAATTTTAGCCATGGTAAGTAGGTGTCATGTCCAAGTTTCCTTTATTTATAACTTTTGTAAGTCCAAGATTGCTCATTAAAATGGGGATTATAAGCATGCATAACTTCATAAGGTGGTGAGAATTAAGTAAGATAATTCCCATAAAGTGTTTGGCATAGTGGCTAACACACTAAAATGCTTAGTAAATGAGCAGTATTTTTTCTTTTATAATGGTGAGCAGAGATGTCTAAATTTATCCCAGTCCTGGATGATTTCAGGGTTATGAACAACTTTACTGCTATTTTTTAAAACTTCCATTGTCATGATTTGGCAGACATTTTTCAAAGGTAGTACCATCCATGATTAAAGCTTATATTTACTGTCTTTTAAATATGAAATTTAATAGCCTTAATTAAAAAAATGTTTCCCCAGTGGACTTACTTTTTTCTTCTTTTAATTTCTATGACTATGTAAATATCTAACATCTTAAGAAAGAAAGTTTCGTTGTAGTTTTATAGGCAACCTGACTTTTAAGACTAATGTACAAATATCTCTGACTTTCGTTTTGCACTAATTCACAAAGAATTTTTTCCCAGCTATATTCACTTAAATGGGCTTCTCTTTGAGGGAAAAATATCTGTATAATTAAAATGAATTAATTGGTGGTTATTTACCTAAGGATTTATTTCAGATTCCATGTAGGTACTTAACTCTGTTGTGCATTTAAAGCTATGACTTCTAGAGAAACAAAGCATTTTTCATTAACAATAGTGCCAGATTTAGCTGGGGATATTGCCTTACTTTTACACACTGTAATGCCTTTTTTTGTTTTTTTTCCCCCTGGGATTTGAAAACAGCATTTGTTGTTATAATAACAACAGATAGTTAAACATTCACTACCAAAATATCAGCTGACTTCATGTAAGGTAAATTTCCTTCATTTTTTGTTACATTCACTCTGGTTGTTATGGTACTTTTGTTTTTAGTATAAACTTGTACTCATATTTCATCGTCCAACTTAACCTCTCAAGTTCGTATCAGAAGTGACTTGAATTTTTCTCCTGAGTTTTTCTTTAACAAATGTTTGTCAATGTTTAGACAATGAAAATATAGTACAGAAAAAGGCAGATTGAGCACATATATTTATTCTACTTCCTCCAAATAAGATGATAGTAAAGGGATTTTTAAAAATATAAAATGGGACTCTGGAAAACCCATGGATGATTGTAACTAACTTAGAGTCCTGAGAAGGTGAAACCTCAGCTGCAGAGAAAAACATTTTCACTTCAGAAAATAGAACATAATGAAATGAAAAACCAACAAACAAAATAACAAATTAGAAACTCAGTCCAAGAGGTCCCATTCTGAGCAATAGAATGTTTCAGAAAAAGAAAAAAAAAATTTTTAAATGTAGTGAAGAAACTATCAAAGAAATAACTCAAGAAAATTTCCTAGAATTTAAGGACAGTGAGTTTCAAATTTTAAAAGACCTATTGAGTTTCTAATACATTGAATTAAAAAAAAAAACACACCAAAAAAAACACCTATACCGATGCATTCCTGAAATTTCAGAACATCAGGGAAAAAATGATAAAGATCCCAAAACTCTAGAACCACAGAAAGAAAAAATTAAACCCTATACAAAAGATTGAGAAACAGAATGACACCTGACATCTCAGCAGCAACACCGAAGACAAGAACAATAGCTTCAAAATTCTGGGGCAAATATAATTTCCAATATAGAATTTAAAATCAAGACAAACTACTGATCATCTAGAGTAAACACATTTTCAGTCATGTAACACTTCAGAAATTACCTTTTTTATACTTTCTCAGGAAGTTCCTGAAGTATGTGCTCTTCTAAGATAAAAAAGTAAAAGAAAGAGGGAGACTTGGGATCCAGGAAACAAGGATCTAAGACAGGAGAGAGGTGGAAATAATGAGCAGGATAATGTTGCATTTGGAGACCTCTGTGAAAGCTGTGCAGGAGGCCTAGAGTCGTCAGTTCAGATCCTAACGGGACCAAGTATAGGGATCAGGGAGCGATGCCTGCAGAAAGATAAAAATGGTAGTGCTTCAATATATTGAAAGGAGGCTTCACTCCAGTGGAGAGTAAAGGGATGAAATTAATAAAGGGACATAGGAACACTAAGGGTTGAGGGTAAGACAGTTAGTAACTCTAAAGACAAAGGTTATACAAAAAAAGAAATGTAATCTTAGTACATATAAATAGCAATTACACAGATACAATAAGCAAACAATGATTTTTGGTCTAACAAAATTTGATATAAATGTAGCTTCATTTATCTCCAGCTTCACCCCTTGTTACTTTCTACCTCTTAAGTTATTCTTCAGTAACTGAACTGCTGGTGGTTTCCTAAATGTACCAACCTGTCTATTGTCTTTGCTATTGTCCTTTCTCTTCTGGCTTAGCTCATCCATCACACCAGAAGCCTGAAGGCTTTTATGAACGAATGCCCATCCCTTCCTAGCATGAGGTGCCAGCCTTGCATTCTGTTTTTCTACTTGCCACCTTATACTATAAATGAACCTTTTGATGTCTCCCTCCTGTTGTACTATACATTTCTATAGTTCCTTGTCTTGCCTTCTTTGGTTCAATCCTTTGAAGGAGATTTGATTCTTTAGACCTACCCTAATCTAGTTTACCTTGAACTTTATACTCTGCTGTTCTTATATTGCCTGTAATGTGCTCTTTTCCTAAATATGCATTTTATTTTTTTCCTAAAAATGGGAACATTGGAGGGTTTTCCAGGAAGGTTTTGTTAGTCCTAGGTCTTCTGTGAGTCAGGTGCCAAGGATTTCTTATTTTTATATCCAGCCAAATGTCGATAATTACAGGAATTGATTTAATTTTTTTTTGTTATGAGTATTCTTTGTTACATCACTTTCTAACCCCATATTAGGACTGCCTCTATTTTTAAACATAAATGAAAAATGGTATTTTGAAAGGAGTACATTTTTGTCTTTGTCAACAAAATGTTAAGTGGTTTAGAATAATAGGAATAAAGAGCAGTTAAAAATGATTGGAGAGTTTTACATTATCTGCCCAGTCGTGAACTTTCCTTGGGCTTATAAAGTTATACATGTTGAACGTGATACACTCTGATATCTAAAGCAGTACACAAAGTATTCTCTGAAAGCAAAACAGTTGCCCCCTGTAACCATTATGCTGGATCTGTAAAACCATATCTTGCCAAAGTAGACAAATTGAAACAATGAATAACTCTTGATAAGGTAGCATACCTCTGTGTCCTCTTATTAAAAGAACCAGTGTTTGGGGAGCATGGCAGATAGGAAGAAAGGAGGTTGAGAGGAGAAGTAGTATCTTTTTATAAAATATCTGAGGAACAGTTTGGGGTGATATAAGCATGGGTGTTATAATACAGTAGAAAGCTTTATTGAACCTTCATTTAAACAGAATTGCATTACTTAAAAAATTCCTGTACTGTTTAACAATTAAGCATTTTTACTTCTAATAACCTTAGGGAGCTATATTTATGATTCAGAAAAGTGGGATAAATTCAGTATGACAGATTTGGAAACTTGATCCTCTTAAGGAACTGTACTGAAAATGAAGAGTGAATCACCTGCAGTATTTTGTTTAAAGTCCTTTGCTCAAGGTAATACAGAAGGTAATTATGTGACAACAGGGTAGTTAAATATTAAAATGTTATAGCTCATCTGTGAGTTAGAGCTCTTCTCATTGTACCTGTAAGGTTTTATAACTTACTATTTTTAGAGGCCATTTAATACGTCATAATGAAATTTGAATTTAGAGTTTCGATTTCATTAAAGATAATTTTAGAACATATTTTATTGTCTTTCCACCTAGCTGTGTTAAGTCAGGCCTGGATAGCTCTTTATCTGTTTGACTTTGTATAATATGCTGAACTGTATTGATTTAGCATTTGGCATTCCTATGGAAAAAGGATATTTAGCAAAAAAATATGTATCATATGAGATCCTAATTTCCTTAGTGGCTTTTTTTTGCACCAGTCAATGACACAAAGTTTAATTTTGGAACTTTTTCACTAAGGTTCATAGAATATCTGTGAATACTAACCCCTCAAGGCTGATTTACAAAAAGTAGAGATTTGGAGAAAAAAAAAAATTACTGGGGAGTGGGGATGGGGTGGGGTATGTGGAATGGTTTCTCTACTTCTTATTCCAAAATGTTGTTCCCTGAAATGTCTTCAACTGAGAACTGAATTGGCAGAAGAAGTTGAACTTTTATTCTTATCCTGGAAGAAAATGCCAACAGCGAATATTCTACTCCTTCTGAGAATCTGTACTCAACAGCTTTTTGTTTCTGGGGTGGTTTGAACTTCTTAGATGAAGTTTACTTTTTAAAATTCGGATCATCTTTTGGTGGTGTTAAGCCAAGGTTTTTTGTTCAGGTCTGGAATCTCTCTCATGCCTTGATTTCTCCCTCTTTCCTCTCTCCCCCTCCCACTCCCCCATCCTCATACCCAGCACACAACCTAAGCTTAACTCAGATCTTGTCTGAACCACCTGAAAAAGGTGCTTTATAGGGGATGAATAATCAGAAGTTTCAGTTTAATGAATCTGAGCCCTTCTTTTTCTTTCAGTCTTTTCAGTTCAATTAAAAAACACAGAATAAATAAATAAATGTTTGCAAATATATAAATCTCCCATGCAGAACAATTCCAAATAATTTTTGCAGATACTCCCTCCTCAAGGAAGTGAAATATAACTCTTTATTCCGTAAGAGTGGGCTGCATATAATGACTTCCTTCCAAAGAGGCCTGTCTAGTGGCTGTGAAGGAAGTCATGTTATAGTGGAAAAACCTGACAAATGTGGCCTCAGTCAATGACCAAGGTTAGCATAACAATGGTACGTTATGCTAATTGCATGTGCTCTTGATACTATGTGATGAAAATGGCACATATTCTGGGGTCTTCCTCTCCAAAACCTGTATCTCCTGTCTAAATCAAGAAAAAACATCAGACAAACCCCAACTGAGAGACATCCTGTAGAATGTGAAAACACAGTACTCAAAAGCTGCGAAGGTCATTGTTACTGGTTGAATTTTGTCCCCTAAAATGATATGTTCAAGTGCAGTAATTCCCCGTCCCCGTACCTATGAACATGACCTGATGTGGGCGGGGGCTTTGCAGGTGAATCACGTGAAGATGAGGTCGTAAGATTGGGGTGGACCCTAATCGATTGACTAGTGTCCTTATAAGAAGAAGAAAATTTGAACACAGATATATACACAGAGGAGCCACATAAAGAGAGGCCAGACTGGAATGCTACATCCATAAGCCAAGGCAAGTCAAAGATGACTAGCAACTGTTAGAAGCTAGAGGAGCCAGAATGGATTCCTCCCCTACAGCCTTCAGACGGAGCTTAGCCCCGCTGACAGCTTGGTTTCGGACTGCTAGCCTCCAGAGCTGTGAGAGAATAAGTTTCTGTTGTTTTAAGTCACCCAGTTTGTGACAATTTGTCACAGCAGCCCTAGGAAACTAATAACAGTCATCCAAAGCAAGAAGGGTCTAAGAAATGGTCACAGTCTAGAGGAGCCTAATGAGACATGAGAACTACATGTAACGTAGTGTTGTGGATAGGATCCCGGAAAAGAAGAATACATTAGGTAAAAAAGACTAAGGAACTGTGAATAAAGTATTGACTTTCGTTAATAATAAAATATTGATGTTTGTTCACTATTTCACAACTGTACCATGTGAAATGTTAATGGTAAGGAAACAGGGCGTGGGGTAGAATTTTCTGTACTACCTTCACAACTGTTCTGTAAATCTAAAATGACTCAAAAATAAAAAAAAAAGTTTGTTTACGAAAAATTTTAAAAACCAGAATTTAGCCACAGTTTTAATTAGACCTCATGTGCAGGCGATGGAGTAAATGGCAGTCCCTTCGGGTGGTGGCAGTGGTGAGGAGGTCCCCAAACCTACTTCAGCTGATCAGTTACAGCACAGGAATCAAAAACTTCCACTGGTAAAACTTGTGCCCCTTTAAAAGTCAGTTTATTGTGGCAACCATAGAAGGCCATCAGTAAATCCACTGTTAATCATGGAAATAATACAGGCAGAAAAATGTACATTTTGATAAAAGGTTTTATTCAAGCCTGTATAGGCACGGTACTTGTAAGAAGGAAAACTCATACATCAATAAATATGTGGAGATTTTAGTTAAAATTCTATCTATTATATATGAAATTTAATGGAAACCTTGCTGAGATAAAGTTCAAGATCTGGTCCAACCACCGTATCTCCCCACACCCAACCCCAGTGTATGGTTCAGTGTGATGGGGGCACGGTAATAGAGAGAGGCTGTGAGACAGTTTCTTCTCTCTCTGAATTGTATTCCCTTTCCTACCATATTTTTATTGTTATTGAAAGATTGCAGGTAAATTGGAGGCTTACCTCCCCCTCCCCCTTTAATATGTAATTAATTATAATGGAAAACATGCATATGATCCAGGTAAATTTATGTTTATTACATGCCATTTACATGGGGTGAAACACTTAACGTGTCTGCTCTTATATTTAGAAAGTATCTCAACTATGATAAAAAATTAACCCATGAAAATAATACAAATCAATACTTAGATATTTAACCAGTGAAAAGTTATTACTCAAAGTTAAATTCAGCCAAACTAATGAACTTTCAATATTATAATTAAAAGCAGTTTTTAATATGTGGTATTTATTGACCTGATGACATTTTTTTTAACATTCTTCAATGAACATTATATGTACGAAGCAATAAAGCCATTCCACAAAATAGTGGCAGTATTGTTATTGTAATTTCTATAAAATAAATCCTCTTCCCTTCCAGTTTTATACTAGCATTTTTTAGTACCTTATTTTAAGAAAAAATGTTGACTGAAATAAAGAATATCATTGAAACACTCAAAGTGAAAGGAACTGAAAACTTGTAGAGTACAAAACGGTAAGACTAGTAGTATCACTTACTGGAAAGAAAAATGGATATAAGGCAACCAAGCCAAAGTCTGAATCCTGGTTCTAATTCTACCTTTTTGTGTAGGCACATTTTTTTAGGCAAATGACTTAATTTATTTGAGGCTGTCATCCCACCTACAAAATAGAGCTAATAACTACCTCAAAGAGTTGTTCTAAGCATGGAAGAGGAGAACAACAATTAGAGAACAACTCTAAGCAAGGACAGGTTTATAAAATGTCGTATGAAGTGGGGACTTGTTGAATTTTGTTTTCTTTTCCCTATTTTATGTGCCTGTGGTTATATCCAATACAAGAAACAGGACATTACTCTTCAGTCTTTCATGGCACTAGATGATTTTAAAAAGTCTCAGGATAACACCCAAACAACATCCAGTCTCTTTAGCTCAATTTCTTCATTTATAAAATGAGAGTGAAAGACACTACTTCATTCCAAAGTTAATGTGAGGATTAAATAAGATAATGGGTACAAAACACCACAATAACTTGGTACAGGGTAAATGGTCAATAAATTGCAGTTGTTCCGTTTAAAATTAGTGTATTTTCCCAAATCAGTACAATAGTAATAATGTTTCGAACTGAAATAGTACTTATTTGTCATGTATAACATACAAGTAGTGTAGGTGTGCTGATGGTACAATTACAGCAACAAGAATTGAAGGGAACTACTGAAACAGTAGTAATTACATATGGTCCTTCTCTGTATTAGGCCTTTGTGTGAAATCTCTCACAATATTGAACATATAATTGGTGCTAAAGTGTTTCTTTTGTTGGTTATTAAATTTTAGTAACAAATATTTTTCTTCAGCTAGTTGGTAAACCAACATCCTGATTTGAACATAGATTCTCCCCTAGCTTATGTTCTAACTTATGAACAACCTAAGAATTTTTTTGTAATTATAAAAAGGGGGAATGTAGACAATTATTTTAAGTGATGACAATGTATTGATTTAAAGGCATAAAATTTCTCTTCCTACATTGATATGAGCCTTGAGAAAATACTGTGTTTAACATTTTTGGTGTGCTTAACTTAGATCTTAATATTTTTTAATTTTTTCTTTGTAATTGCAAATTATATTGTTATTACAGTAATGTTACTGTAGAAATTAAGAGGAAAATTATAGTAACTATGACTTATAAAGTGTTTTCGTAAGGAAATTGATGCTCTATTTCAAATCTTTTGGAAGCTATTATGAGAATTTTACTGTACAGTTTTAGCAGAATTCAGTAGATAATTTAGTAGAGTTAACTAAATTTGTGAGTCCCTAAACTTAACATGATGAAGAAAAACTTTGTCTTAGTTTTGAAGTTGTTTGGTTTGACAATGAATAAAAATAAAAACACCTTATTTTTAAGTAAGAATTGATGATTCTTCTAGATTGTATATATGGTCTATGTAGGTATAAATTGGATGTGTCTTTTAGAAGCCTAAAGGAAAACAAACATAGGTAATTGTTTCTTTTGCAAGGTGTGCACTGTAATTGCTTTATTTAAATATTTGAAGACCTCTATATTGCTACATAAGCATCTGTGACAAGGGAAACTATCATTGCCAGATGTCAAAAGTATCTATATTTAAATTCAGTTAAGCAAATCAACATTTTTCTATTCCCTTTTCTAATGCTCTTTTATTCTGACAGATCACTGTTTTAAAAACACAAACCATGCATTTATTTGACTGTCACGAAGAATTAAACATGAAAAAGATGAAACTCTGTGGCTATCACTTTTCATTAAAACTGGCCACCGTGGTTTTAAAAGGCAAACCAGATCAAAATCAGTACAAACCGTGGCGTTTTAATTCTACAGGAACCAGCTTGTTTTGAAAGAGTTCTCCTCCCCCACTTCCTCGTCCTCCTTCACTTTGGAAGAATCTTGAAGGCCTATCTAATTTAATCATCCACTAGGCCTGTATGCTAGGAAGACCAAGGATTATCTCTATTTTACTGATGAGAAAATCGAGACAGGTTTATTTGACTTTCACAGGCTAGTTTGCGCCAGAAATAGAGTTCCAGACTTCTACTTGTGAATACCTGTGTCTTAACCATTGGCTCTAGATTCATGTTTTTTCCAGTTCTCTGTCCTGGCCAAACTTCTCAAAAGTGATAGTGATGTGCTCTATCTGGATTGCAGAGGTTTATGAGATCCAATTGTGAAATATTTAGGAACTTTGTAAGCTGCTATTAAACTTCTGATAGCTGGAAATGGGCCATGGTGGGAATATTAATACCATGGAAAGCAGTAAGCACTACAAATAAGAATTTCATTTTTTCCCCTAAGACTTTTACCTGTTTACAGTGGTTACCTGTATACTGCTATATAGACGTATAAATTGAAAAAGGAAAACAACAATAAACACAGAATATATCAATTCAATGTAAATTAATATAATTTTACAAATGCGTACTTATCTAGGATGAAGTTCAGTGTTCCTTTGTTCCGTAATTTGGAAATTTGCTTCTAAGCCTCAAATAAATATGGACAAAACTAGAGGGAAAGCTCGAATTAAATTTGAGTGTTTATAAATCCTAACTATTTTTTAAGATCTAGGTCAAGTTCCAGCCCTTGCAAAAATTATGGCAGTTGACATGGCTTTTCCCTCTTGTGAACATCTAGTGGGTTTCAGAAAGAGCCACGTACATTGAGACTGACTTACTATGTGTTTCATATGGGTTCATTTGTCTCCTTAATAATACAGTAAACTCTTTAAAGAGTGGGACATGCATTTTCCTTCCCTGTTTCTTTTTTTGAATAAATACGTAATAAACACCTATTGTATACCTGGTGCTATTCTTACTGCTTGAGAAAGAGCAATTATCAAACAAGTCTGTGCCCTTATGCAGCTTAGAGTCGGTAAAGAGTCAGGAATTGTGAAAAATTATAACTGTGGTAAGTACTTTGAAAAGTTATTCAGAGTGTTGAGAGTGTCTGAGAGTGGGTTTTCATCTATTCAGGGAGGTCAGTAAAAGTTTCTCTGAGGACACGCTGATTGAATTAAGATCCAAAGAATGAGAAAGAATTAATTTGAAGAGCTAGGTATTAATATCATTTCTTTATGCAGACTTTTTATACCCTCCCAATCTGAATTAAGTTCCCTTATTATATGGCCTCCATATAATAAGGAAATTTTTATTAGAAGGAATTTTATTAAAATTCCTTATGAAATAAAATTCCTTATGAAAAGGAATTTTTTCTTTTAAAGGTAGCAACAATTTTTAATTCTGTATTCATTCACTGAGTGTGTGTTTGCCCCACTAGACTACTGGCCCAAAGCTGGCACTACACCTTGTTAGTCCCAGTACCTACCATAGTACCTGACAGGCAATAGTCATGCAGTAGTTGTTAACGCTTCTATGCCCTTTGCCCTATAATAAATTTGGGATCTATCCCACATACTTCTCAGTTATTGAGAAGACACAGTAATATGATATATATGAAAGTCAGAAAAATAAGACAATATCCAAAATAGTTTAGTGCCACAGAATCCAGGGAACACCAAGGAGTGGATCAAAATAAATCAGGTGTGACAGTGCTATCTAGGAGAAAAAAGAAAGAAAAGGCAATAAGGAAATTTTATTGGCTTTGGCAATAAGGAAATTTTATTTATTATTCTTGTTTGAAGGAAATTTGTTCAATTTGTGAAACAAATTAAAAAATTACTTCTGAAGTTAAATATCTGGTATTAATTTTTAAAATAGTTTTATCGTGAAAAGTAAAAGTAATGTGTAAATGAGCATATCTTGAAAAAAAGATGTACCCAAGTGTGTATGTATAGGGTATTGTTCAACGTTCTTTGGAGAAAGGGAAAGAGGGAGTTGGGGAGGGAGGAAGGGAGGAAAGTAGGGAGGGAAGGAGAAAAGAAAACCAGAGGAAGGAAAAAAGACTGGAAGGAAACTGATAGGACTGTTAAATGGTTATCTTTAAATAATAGGACTCAGGGTGATGGTGATATTTTTCCCCTTTGTACTTTTATGTATTTTACACTTTTCTATATTTCTCAAGTTTTTAAATTGAATTAATCTATAACACATTTATAATGAAACAATAAACAAAGTACCATTTCATAAAACTGACAATTGATTCTGAGTTTGGCTGGATATAGAATCATGCCTGTATACTTAGAAGATTCAGAACTATGTTTTAGATTTTTTTTACTCTCCTAAGTTGGACAACAATATTAGTATATAAATGTCAAATGTCACTTGGATCTTTATTTATATGTCCATCTGTACTTTTTGTACCTGAGCTCTTTGAGGGTGGAGACCTTTATCTTTGTTTCTAGTGTTATCCTGTCAGTGACACATATTTACTGAATGAGTAACTTTGAGGTGTCTTCTTGACCCTTCTATTGTCTTCAATCTTTGTACCTTTCATTTTTTAGAACATATGAGTAAAAGACACGATGAATGGTCATATTTCTAATCATCCCAGTGGTTTTGGAATATATCCATCTCAAATGAAGTAAGTTGGAAGGTTAATATTTAATTTGTTCTTTTTTTTTGGATTTGATTTGGTGGTTTTGTTTTCTATTTTTAATGAAAATATTGGTTTTATTTCTTTATGTAATTCATTCCTCATTAACATTTAATTTCTTTGTAACACTAACATGTTATCATGAAAAGTTTACTATGTCTGGTAAGAAAAATATGGTTAAGTAATATCAACTCCAGTAATTTAATAGAATATGTTTTGTTCTGTTATTTTAAGTTATTACATAGTTGAGTATATACTCTGTTTCTGAGCTTTCAGTTTCCCTGGACCATTCTGTTAATGTTGTTCATAAAATATTGACATTTGAGAGAGTGAAGTGTCATCTAGTTCAGTCTATCAATATATTTACCATTATGTAAAACAAACAAAAAAGATCAGGCTCAGAAAACAGTCCCTTTGGCTCCAGGTATAACTGGAAATCACCATCCTGAGTTCAGTGGCCATTGCCTTACATATTATGATTAATATTGTTGTTATTTTATATTTTTACATTGGCCATTGTGGTATATAGTTCACTCATCATTTTTCAGAACCAGTTATTCACATTGTAAAGAGTAATGCTTTCCCCTTTTCTTTTTACAAAGATTATTGCTAATCTCTTTAGTGTTGGTCAGTGAAAGACTCCCATAAGGGGAGTATGTCAGGTGCCATCTTTACCTTGTCCATCTATTATTCAAGTCAGAAAGTTTGGCCACATCCTCGATTTTTTTTCTTTTTCTTACAACAAATGTCCATTTAATCATGAATTTATAACAATACCCTCTATTAAAGAACTCTTGTTTCTATCCCTTTCTTCTATTCTTGCTGTTTATGGCCCTATTTATGGACTTCGTCTCCTACCTAAATTTCTATGGCACCTTTCTCTCTGGTTACCTTGCCATTAGTTTCTGGATTATCTTCTTTAAAATTTTTTTTTAGATCATGTCACTTTGTTGTATAAACATTTATTGTACCTAAAGAATAAAAAAATAATTCTTGAGCCCTCTATTTGCCTCTTCTTTTTCTCAAGCCATTTATCTGTGCTAGGTACATTACATTAGATGTATTTTCCCTCAGACACCATGCTAGTTCTTGAGCCGGTTCCATGTGTCTTTTCCTCCCTTAATTCTCCACTTGTTTGAAGAGCTTCTTTCCTTTTCTTTACTTTCTACTTAAATGTCACCTTGGCTGTAAATTCTTGGACAATCTGATAAAAAGTTAGCCATTCTTTGAGCCTCCATATTATAGCTATTAGTTGTACCTACACTCTAATATATTAGTATCACAGTCTATTATAACTATTTTACTTGTTTTATTAACAGTACCCTGTTCCCCCCAACCCCCTACTACTTATTCTTCCAGGTTTTCAGGTTTAATAAATGTTTACTGAATAGATGAAAAAAATTTTAAAAATTCAAATATGTTTAGTTCACATAATATATTAGTAACTGGACACTAGATATAAGGTAAAGCTGATCAAATTTAATGATAAAGTGTTATTTTGGTTAACTGCATTTTAAATATTTGTGAAAATTCAAGCTATATTCCATTATAGTTTGAATCATTGAGAACTTTTTATAGCAGAAACACTGCTCTGAACTCAATTCTATATGGCAAACTTAAACTCTTCTATGATACTTTCAACTTTGGTGAATCTTATTGTGTATGGCTCTGACTTAGCATTTGAGAGGCGGCTGTGGTTTGTGCCAAGCTGGGTCCTCGTTCAGGTAGTGTGGTTTATAGTCTATTTCCTGACCGCTCACCAGAAGAGGATTTGGTTCATTTTAACAAATCTAGTTAGTATAAATTCAGTATGTCTGTTTAAATAAAGCACATGGTGAGTGTGATGCTTTGGAATTTCTAT
Organism: Rhinolophus sinicus; assembly: GCF_057876585.1. NCBI lineage: Eukaryota > Metazoa > Chordata > Mammalia > Chiroptera > Rhinolophidae > Rhinolophus > Rhinolophus sinicus. Next base: position 31,740,679 of record NC_142501.1, on the reverse strand, counting down.
TTTCAGTTTTGAATTTTTATTGCTTACTTTGGACTTTAACTCAACACAATGACCATTTTTATTGCAGTGGCTACGGATCATCACCTACCTTTTCCCAGATGGACAGAGAACACAGTTCAAAAACAAGTGCGAAGGCCCTTTATGGTATGTTTGTTTATTAATGGGACTATAATTCTATGTCTAACCTCTTTTTTTGCTTTACAAATTACATTTTCAGAGTCATAGTTTGAACCCATGCCTTGTTTTATATTCTTTGGAATGAAATAGTGATAGATAAGAATTATTTGGTTAACATTCGGAATATTTAGCCTCTGCATAGTTTTTTTCTTTTTGTAACTAGAAAAAGTTTGTGAAGGAGAGATTTGTAATGTAGTTTATTTTGTCACAATGTATACATTTTCTTTAAAATTTCTTCTTTTACAATCATTACACTTGTGGGATAAATCTTTCAAGAATGAATTGTCTTTATGGGTGGTATATTAACTTCTTTGGGGTGTGAGGACCGTGTGTAGTGTATTGGAACATGAGTTCACAGTAACGGCCACTGTGTTTTACACACTAACCACAGGCTAGGTACTGTATCAAGAGTTTCATGCAGCTTGTCTTTTTCATGAAGAACTCTTGTCAGATCTGATACCGTAATATCAGGAACATGCTCAGAGAGGCAGCGTTGGTTTTGGATGCCAAGCAGTCTATGGCTGAGTCATGACAGTTTACCAAAGGGCCGCCGTTTTGAGCAAATTATTTAACCTATTGGCCCTGGTTTCCTCATCTATAAAAGAGAAATTGATAATATAGTGATAAGTTTATGAGAAAATTGAAGTAATGTGCTTATCATGGTCGAGGGGCCTGGGTATAGGAGAGTCACTTTTAATCCTGGGTCCTCAGCTAAATCATAGTTAATATTTTGATGTTGCATACAAATGATGTGATACATCTAATCACAGTGATACTTTGATAGGATCAAGAGGTAATCTTCATCAGATATTTTTAAGCTTATAGCCCACACATTTTTTATAAACCTATAATTGTATATTGAATAATGTGATGATAATAAATTTGCTTCTTTTGGACGTGTATTAATTTAATTTATTCAAGGAAAAACAGTTAAAATATGCTGCAGTTTCAGTAACCCTGTCTTGTCATTGCTTCATTATTATACAAAGGATTTAGAAGCTAGTGTGTGAGAGGCTCTGCATCATTATAGTCCCTGACAACATAACACTCGCTTAGGAAAATAAATATTAATTTCTTTCTTCTCCACTTATGACAGTAACATATCATTTGGCTACGGTTATCTGGGAATTTAAAATTTTACATTTTTTTCTGGCTAGGCTGTTTGTCAGAGTCTTTAGACGCTAAAACTTAAAATTGTTTTTAAGAGAAATACTTGCAACGTGTGTTACGCATTCCTTCCCATCAGCGTGTGCAGCCTGTAATCTCGTGTCAGTGACTCACAGGTCACAGGTGCTCACTAACTTGTGGACAGACTGTGATGTGCTCAAAGGCCATTCTCCTCACCTTTACACCAAATGCAGCATCTTTTCACGTCTGAGTATTTGGGGCTGCTTTTTCCGTGCGGCTGGGCCGCAAGCCTGTCACTTTTCCCTCTTGTCAACATGCCTGCTTGTAGCATTGCTTCTGATGTGCACGGGCCAACTAGATAGAAAATCTTGTCAGTAAATAGATTCTGAGTGGGGGAAATTGAGAGTCTGTATAGTAAGAGCCTTTCCATTAAAATGGGCAAATTTTGATGTATAAACATTGTGGAATGTCTATTGCCATTCAGAGGACTTATTTAAGTATGGATTCTTGGCTGTGTTCTGAAAGGATGAATTTTCCAGAAAAGTAACTTCTCTTTAAATTAGATAGTGCTGAATTTGGAATATGACCATTTGCCATAAATAATCAGCTATTTAAATCATAATCACCAAAAACTCAAGTATCGCAGAATTACCAATTAATGGTACTTCGTTGCCATTACCAACATTTATAGTAATTTTGAGATTTGTGTTGTTGGGAGGCCAAGTAATAATGGATAAGTATGGCTGACAGAATCTATCTCAAGAATGATTTAGCTTTAAGTATGAACTTTTTTGTGATATTAGCAAGTAAGAAAATACGTTTGTGTTTTTTTTCCTGCTTTTCTTTATTCTTCTCAGGGAGGTATTAGTAAGAATTGAGTATAAGTAATGTATAAACTGCAGTCAATTTCTGTATAATTGACTTGCTTATAAACTTTACTGTATTTTTACAGTGTTTGACTCACCTTTCTCATAGCAATACTCCTGAGTATACCACTTTTCTTACCAGGTATTACCCCAGATATTTTTCTTTTTATACCTATCTTTCTGTCTCTTTCTGTTCCTATCTCCTGTTCTTGGTTTAGAGAGAGTCTGTTTTATTGTCATAATTGAAGCCCAAGCAATCTCTTACAGATTTAAGTGACTTTTGAGAGTTAAAAACCCATTTCTCTTTTCTCTATCCTCATTATTCACAATATGCATTTTACTCATTGTACATGAAGAAAACATTTGAACATATTTTGTAAACAAAAGTTTGGGGAAAATTCTTAAGAAGTAAATAGCCCAGAATTATATATTATCAAGAAGTTGGGCAATTGGTAGAGTGAAAATTCAGCTTCGTAGAATGTGCCAAAGCATGCAACTCAAAAGGATTGCTTGGCAATTTTCCCAATTTATCTGAAAATTTTAAAGCTTCTTTTTTCCTTATGGGATAAGCTATTTTAACAATTTGTTAAATAGGCAAATAAAATTAATTCTTAAATAATGTAATTTTGTAAAAATGACCTTATTTGTTTTTAGCAACAGTATCAAGCTATGATTAGAGTTGCCTAGATAACATTATTCCTAGATGACAAAACATAATTATTACTCAGTACTCCTTACTGATTGCCATTAAGTACCTCTCCTGTATCGAAATGATACACTAAGATAGTGGGAAAGGAATTCTCCTTTACTGGTTGAAAGTTTTTAAATGTCAAGTAATATGAGCTGTTGCCCATTGTTTTATTTAGAGAGAAATACTCAGCAGCTGCTTTTATGTTACATTCTTTTAAATTACCAAATCCTTACATTCTAAGCAGCACTTTGCTGTTTCAGAGAAAGAGAAAATAAAAATATTCTCAGTATTAGCTGTTTCAAATTTTGCTGTAGTATGAATAAACGGAAATACAGGCAAAAGGGAATTAAGTTTAAATACTGAGTCATGCATATTATCAGTTATAATTGTACTAATTGAAAAGTTAAATTAAACTTTCTTTTTAAGACCATTTTTTAGAACAGTTTTAGATTCACAGAAAAATTGAGGGGAAGGTGTATAGATTTCCCATATATCCCCCTGCTTATTATACACAACTTCCTTCACTGTCAACAGCCCCCACCAGAGTTATACATTTGTTACAACTGATGAATCTACATTGATGTATCATAATCACCCAGAGTCCATTGAAAACTAAATTTAATGTTCCTGATATGAAAGTTGAGTATCAGTTGTAGCAGCATTATCAACTCAATAATGTTTTAAATGATATGTAAAGACTTGGCGTCTTTGGTTACTGAATTTACCTAATTTGTCTGTTTGGGTTTATATATTCTGGTCCATTGGATAAAGCTATTAGGAAAAATAGTAAAACATAACCAGTGGTACTACAATCAAGTAAAGTTTGTTCCTAGTTCAAATTGATTAGCAGGGGTGAGGAGATTTATATCTACAGAGAGAAAGAGAGACAGACTGAGACTTGCTCTTACACATATTGGGGGTTGAAAGCTTTATAATATTAGAAACTCAAAATTCTACTGAGAAATTTTCCAGTTATTTTTGTTTTGTTTTGTTTTTAAAAAAGACCTTTTATTTATTTATTTTTTTATTTGGGGAAGGGAAACAGGACTTTATTGGGGAACAGTGTGTACTTCCAGGACTTTTTCCAAGTCAAGTTGTTGTCCTTTCAGTCTTAGTTGTGGAGGGTGCTGTTCAGCTTCAAGTTGTTGTTCTTTCAGTCTTAGTTGTGGAGGGTGCAGCTTAGCTCCAGGTCCAGTTGTCATTGTTAGTTGCAGGGGGTGCAGCCCACCATCCCTTGTGGGAGTCAAACCGGTAATCTTGTGGTTGAGAGGACGCGCTCCAACCAACTGAACCATCCAGGAGCTCAGCGGCAGCTCAGCTCAAGGTGCCGTGTTCAATCTTAGTTGCAGGGGGCAGAGCCCACCATTCCTTGCGGGAGTCCAGGAATCGAACCTGCAACCTTGTGGTTGAGAACCCACGCTCCAACCAACTGAGCCATCTGCTACTAGCCCATGTGAGAATCGAACCAGCAGCCTTTGGCGCTAGGAGCACGGAGCTCCAACTGCATGACCCACTGGGCCGGCCCTATCCAGTTATTATTTAATGCACTAATTGACTATAATTTACACAATAAATTTATAGAGAATACTTTAAATTTAAAGACATAAGATATAGTATTAATAGATGAGTTGTCATCTGCAGATTCTGAAGCAGTTGTTTTCAACCCCGGCTACACGTAAGAGTTCCTGGGAGCTTTTAGAAACCGCAGTGCCCAGATTGCACCCTAGACCAATTACATTAGGATCGCTAGAGGGTGGGACCTTGGCAGTATGTTTTAGTTTATTCTAATGTGCAGCCGGGCTTGAGAATCATTGTTAGAGAAGCTTTATACTGAGTATCATCGAGATGTTACTTAGGTTTTTCACACTGTTTTAAGGCTTTTGGTGAGATTTTTCACCTTAGGAACATAATTACTATTTAACAACTGTACTTGAGAGTACATATGATTCTCATAAAAAGGAAATGTACTATAATTGCTGTTTAGGAGCCGTCTTTCAAAATTTCCTATTAAAATGTTAATATTAACCTTAATTTATTCATTGACTTAAATCACTGGAACTACTCATTTATTTATAAATCCACTTTATGGCCTTTCTACATCTTTAGGATCTTTAAAAGGTAATTTCTCATAACACATACATCTTATTTATTGGGTAACATTAGAGAGAAAGCAGCTTGTGAATTCCTAAAAATGAATTCCTAATTTGGAATATTAGAAATGACACCATATCTTCTAGGCAATCATAGTATTCAGTTACCATCATACTATTTACAAATACTATCAAATAGTGTTTTCTATTTCTGTAAAGTATGTTTCTCAGGGATTGCAAAACTATGTTAAGAAATTTGGGGGAACTCATTCTTACTACTTTATAATGAGAATATTTAGTTACAAAACAGATGGTATTTTGACTTTAAGCTGTGTTTGCCTATGACTTATCTGAAAGACAGTTGAGCATTTGAACATCCTAGGGCTGCCATGTCATATTTGGGTACAACAGCAACCATTGCCATTTCTTTTGCTGTTCCCAGGTCATACCAAAGGACACAGAACTACCCTCATGTTGTGAGTCTGCCATAGAGGGTTGTCTAGAAGATGACAAACCAGTGATGCTGAAATAGTGATTATTTCTAAAAGTATTTTTGTCAGCTATGTCCCTGAGTTAAATATTGTATTTCAAACATTACAGTGGTTTCCCCAACAACGTTATCCATTTGTTAATATCTCACATTGATTAATCCTTAACTAATAATCAGAAAAATCATACTTGTTCACTGTTTTAAATATGTAGAATACAGTCATGTGAGTGAAGGTTATGTTTTGTCATATTGTAACAGAAAATTTAAGGTGAAACCAGATCTTTCTTTTTGATCAAATTATCTTGGTAGGACCAGATGGATCATACTTCTTCAGGTCATCATCCAAACAAAAAAAGAAAGGTAGCAGATACTGAATTTTGTAGTGTGTGTGTGTGTGTTTATTAAGTAATTTTAATGCTGCAAAAGCAAAAATAGAATATATTGGAATAATATCAGAGTGATGTAATATAAGGCATGTGGATATTTTCATCTAAGTTTTAAGGTAAATATAAATGAAAAGATAATTACTTTTATATGCATTATGAAATAAAAATGATCAAAGTTCTTAAAAAATTCTACATGTTACCATTCTGAGCCTGTATATGTGCTTTATAAATTTGTACTTGTTTTTCTTTTATGTTCAGTATAACTTTCAGCTTTTGCTGTTGTAGGAGGATCTACAGGTTTCTATATAACTGAAAGAAGCACGTTTATGTTTGGAAACAAATGGTTATTAGGAAATCTAAGGAGTGTGTGTGTGTGTGTGTGTGTGTGTGTGTGTGTACGCGCGACAGAGAGAGAGAGACTGATAGAGAGACTGAGAGAGTGAGAATTTTAGTAATCTTGCAGTTTGATCTTGTTTAACCCTTTTATTTCACAATAAGGGTGCTGAGGCCCAGAGTTAAGTGTCTTGCCCAAATTTAGTCTCCTATTTAGAGACAGAGCTAAAGCTAGAATAAAAAATCTTCTGGTTCCCACTTACAATTCTTTTTCATCATAGCATTCTGCTTTAGAAGAAATAGGGCAACTGTGAATTTCCAAATAAGCAATTTGCTTGATTAGAAGGTAGTAACAAATGCAAAATATTGCCTCCACATATTTTATATTTTATTTTGTTTTTGCAGCATTTTATAAAAGAAAATTAAAGGTTCATTTTTGCTTTAAAATAGTTTGGTCGAGTAACTTTTTACCTAACTTTCTTATTTTTTCTAACAGCTTACATCTGCAATTCTGAGTATCACAGTTGTATGTTTTGTAGCTGTGTGAAAATGGTTAAAGTTTAATGGAAAAGAAAACTCATAATTCAATATGATTGAAAGATATTTTGAATCTCCTCTAACATTCTCCATAGTTTGGATGTTGTAAAAGGAGATGTTTCTTGCAGTGCCTATTCTTTTAATGATGTAGTCTAACTCATATCATACAGTATCTATGACAGTATTTATAATTCTGTTTTGTTCACAATATACTAAAAGATGAAATTTACAAGCCAGTTTTTTGTTTTTTTTTTGTCTTTTTCCCAAACAGTAGGTCCCTGATTAATAAAGCCTTTAGACAAAATACCTTTTTATCTTACAACATTAATAATAATCTTGTTAACCTTTCAGATTGTGAAAATTTATATTGGGTCAAATTGTTCTTGCATTTCTTTTAAGCTTTCTGGTGGCTTTTTCAATTAAAGTGAAAAAAGAGTGTTTTCAGAAACACAACACAATGGTGACTTGTCAACTACTGTATTTAAATGTGAGATAGACTAGTTGTAGAGATGGTCACAAGACACTGAAACATGAATTTCAGCCTATTAGTGGGTAAATAACGGCTTTTTAAACTTCTGTTTCAGAACAAAGGAAGAATTATGCACGTGACAGTATCAGCAGTGTATCAGATATATCCCAATACCGTGTTGAAGTAAGATGCTTTGATATTTGCTAAAATTTAGAATGAACTTTGAGGGACATAAAAATTGGTAGTAAAATTAGAATTATGTTTTATTTCATTCCTACAATGTATTCTAAATTGGGTTGACCTTTTTCTTATAGATTTTTGTAAAGCTAAGATTTTAAATATAAAAGTATCTTGTTAGTCTGGGATCTATTTTCATAGAGAATAAATTAAAATTATAATCACTCATTTATCATTATCAACCTTATTTCTGTTAAAAACAGGACAAAGACTTCTATTTTGTATTATAGAATTTTCTTGGGATTAAGGCTTTGACAATTTCAGTGAGTTGTTTTATTTTTAATTTTATCTAAAGTCATTATTTGTTATATTTAAACACGGGTTTCTTTTTTATTTTATCGTTTATTGTTATCTTTTAAGATATTTGCTCTTAAGTGGAATCTAGGTGTCCTTTGATTATAATAGAAAATATTCAAGTAGGGAAGTGTTTTTTTTCTTTTTTTGAGATAATATTGGTTAATAACATTATATAAGTTTCAAGTATGCAACATTATAATTCAACATCTGTGTATATTACATCATACTCACTTCCAAAAGTCTAGTTTCCATTTGTCACCTTACATTTGACCCCCTTAATCCATTTTGCCCTCTCCCCCACCCCCTTTACCCTCTGGTAACCACCAGTCTATTATCTGTATCTATGAGGATTTTTCTTCTGTTTTGTTAGTGTCTTTTTTGCTTTATATTCTGCAGGTTAATGAAATAATACTGTTTTTGTCCTTTTCCGACTGACTTATTTCACTTACCATAATACCTTCAAAGTCCATCCATGTTGTCACAAATGACAATATTTCATCTTTTTTTTATGGCTGAGTAGTATTTAAATATGTATATATACATACATATATATATATATATATATATACACACATATATATATGTATATATATGTATATATATATATACACACTCTTTATTCGTTCATGTATTGATGGACACTTTGGTTATTTCCATATCTTGGCTATTAAAATAATGCTGCAATGAACAAAGGGGTGCATGTATCTTTTAAAAGTAGTGTTTTCAGATCTTCAGATAAATACTCAGAAGTGGAACAGTTGGACCATATGGTAGTTCAATTCTTAATTTTTTGAGAAACCTCCATACTGTTTTAAATAGTATCTGTACTAATTTATAATCGCACGACAGTGTATGAGAGGGGAAGTAATTTTTAAATTGCTCTTATTTTCAGTTTCCTAGCTATCTCAAGCTTGCTTAATTAAGTAGTTTTAGCAAAACGAAAAGTTTGACAGTTGTTACACACTAGAATTGCTGTTGCTACTCTCAGTTATCTGTGTATGGTTTTCAAGCTGCCATGTAGATTGCCTGCTATTGTTCAGCATTCAAATAACCACAATGGAATAAAGTGGGGGAGGGGGGATGATTTTAAGAGACTGTTATTTAAGCTTTTCAGAATTTGTTTTTATGACATGTTCATGTGGTTTAACATGGCTCAGCATTAAACAGATTTAGCTATTTTATGATTCAAGGTATCATTTCCTCTATTCAACAAAACCTGCTTGACTTTATTATGTCGGTAAGATAACCATGAAGTTCTAGAGCACTCTGTTCCTCACCTCTTTGCTAGCTGACTTCAGTTAGGTTAGCTTTGCTCTCTTTTGGAAAATGTGTACTAAGACACTGTGTATGTTACAACCATTTTTTTTCTTTTTGCCAATCACAAGCACCTGACTACCTTTGTTCTGGATCGGAAAGATGCTATGATAACTATTGATGATGGAATAAGGAAGCTGAAATTGCTTGATGCTAAGGGCAAAGTATGGACTCAAGATATGATTCTTCAGGTGGATGACAGAGCCGTGAGCCTGATTGATTTAGAATCAAAGGCAAGTTTGTAAAATTTATACTATTCCATTTTTAAGAAAGTTCCACAAATATTTATGTTTACAATTAGGTCAGATTGTTTGAAAATCAGTGAAAGTTTGATCAAGTAAAATATTTTTGTCAAGGATTTTGAAAAAAAAATTACTGTATATACATTATATATGCAAAATCAGTTTTTTAAACTAAAGATGGAGGGATACAATATTTTTAAATCACAAATGATAAGATGGAAGAAGTGAGGAAAAAATACATAGTGCTAAAATAAGGCCCCAGTGGGGCATTATACTTTATGACATACATTAATTACATGCTAGGCTGAACTATATCCCAGTAAATGAGTAAACTAGGATGAAAGGATTGTGTCTGTGTTAACTTTTTACCAGCTCCACAGGAGTCACCTTTTTTGTCACATGACTGGTAGATAAGATGTTGGAGTTCTTAAAAGAAAGCTTTTCTGAGTCCCAGCATTTAATAAGCATTTGAGCTCCTAAGATAAAGAAAGTAACTATGTTTTATTCTGATAGGAATTGGGGTAAAATTTTCTCTTTCTTTCGTCATATCCATTTTGTACTATAAAGAGTAAATGAGTGCTTCTCTGATCCTCATGGTTTTGAGTAATTATAGAGAAGATATGTTATTTAATTTACTTTAGAAAAGAAAGAAAATTTATTATCCATTTAGTATGGCTTGGAATTATAAAGTTGGTGCAAAAGTAATTGCGGTTTTTACAATTATCTTTAACCTTTATACCTCAATTACTTTTGCACCAACATAATACATTCTCTTTTAATGTAACCTGCATTTCTTGTTCCACTTTTGCTGGATCCCAGGGAATTATGATGTAGCATAAATTTGTCATGTGATGTATACGTATATATGTTGTCCATAATAAACGTTGTTGTGTTTTATGTTCCAGTTTTCAGGGATATTGTATTTTATTTACTTAAAAAAAAATCATGATTTTTCCAATCAAATACATCATGACACCACTTACTATTTGTGTAAAGCCATTAGTGTAAAGATAAGCACCCTAAATATCTCATTAAATACAGAGTTCTAATTGTGAGGAGATAGTTCATTTGTTTTAAGAAGTACTTTAGTTATTTAATCTGTCGGTATTTTATTTGCATGACTCTTTATAGGTGAGAGTGTTCACTTTTATATCACCAAATGACTTAATCATTTAGAAGAATGTATTTCTTAGTGAGATCCTTTTAACCTTGTTGTTTTACATTTTTTGGCTAGATTCTATCTATATACTGAATTTTTGCATTTGCAAGATTCACTGAAATAAAAACTGTACAAATTATATATTATTCTTAGCCTAACGTATGTATGTATGTATGACTATACAGTGTTCAAGTAAAAAAAAAATCTGACATTACATAGCTAGAAGGAAAAGTATATGATGTGAAATGGTGAATAATTTTGGACCGAGCCCTCAGTTTACTCTTTTTGCTGTTAAAACTATCATCTCTACCTCATAATCTGAGGAAATGAGTAACGCCAAATTCAATATTCTGTTTATTAAGAGCATAACTACATTCCTCTGCTAAATACGAGTATTTCTGTTTTTGTTGCTCTTTCTCTCACCCATTATCTAGCCCCGTCTTGTTTCTCTGTTGCTGCCTTGCACCTGTTTATCCTCCATATCTACAAGTGTTTACTAATATTCATTGTCTATATGATTAATGCACCTTAAAAATAATTTGTACGAGGCCTAGAGCTCTTTGTGGAATAGGCTTTATATATACAATAAGAGATAAGACAAGTTATATTTTACTTTATAGAACGAACTGGAGAACTTTCCTTTAAATACAATCCAGCACTGCCAAGCTGTGATGCATTCCTGTAACTATGATTCAGTTCTTGCCCTGGTGTGCAAAGAGCCAACTCAGAACAAGCCAGATCTTCATCTTTTCCAGTGTGATGAGATTAAGGTAAAAGAATGGTGAACTTCCTTTTCCTTTAAGCAGATGTTCTGGCTGCTTTTGAATTATTTACTTCAATCATATGGCTAGTAGGTACAAGATTTTTAGTTTCTTAGAATTTTGTAAGGAAACAAATCCCTTAGCATCTTCCTGAGGGTTCCTAGGCCAATTAAGTAAAGAGGAGATAACGTGGTATAAAAAAATTCAGATGTGTTCTATTTATTTTTAAAAAAAGTCTAGCTATTATACTAAATTCTTCATTGAGTGACTTGGACTTATAATTAAAAATTGATTCTTCAGAAATCATGCTTCATGGGGGATAAATAATCATGCCATATTATTTTATTCTACACCAATCATATATCATCCATGGATTATTGCAATGTAGCAAGCACTTAGATAATTTCCATGATACTGATTTAAAGTTTACCATTTAATTATGTGAATTAAATAATTGCTCAAGATTTGTAATCCCCAAGGGATAATGCTAAAATAGTTGAGCATAGCTACCAGTAATAACACACTATATCCTTAAGATTTATATTTCAAAGTACACTATAATTTTCAGGTGATTATAATTTGTGATGCTTTATTAGACATTAGAAGTTACTTTCAACCTTGAATATCTTTATTTCATGAATTGATTTCTCAAAAAGGGAAATCATTTTGGGTTGATTGATACTTTACCCAAGGAATAGTGTATCACTATGTATATTGTAAAATATTCAGGTAATTTTTATTTTGTGAAGAAATGCTGGGAGATTAGCATAAAGTGTCATTTGATGTTTTTTATATTTCTTTGACATTAAAACATAATAGATGAATTAAGATTGACCATAAATAGTATATTTTATAATTTTCTTATTTCAATTTATGTCATAGATGACTTTCTAAAAATCTTACTTGAAAATAACTGTTGCATTTAAGTATTTTATATGTGGAATGTTCATCTGGTTTTTATATAGTGCCTTTTGACAGTAATAAAGTATAGTAAGAATTTTGCAAGGTTAGATTTGTTAAATGAGTAAATATTAAAAGTGAATATTTTACTCTGAAAATATAGTGAAAGTTAATGCAAACATTTTAAAAACAGAAGACTGAGCTAAAAGACATTTTAAATCTGGTGTTTGCCTTCTTGTTCTGAAAGTCCCCCCTGGGAACTAAGAGTTATTGTGCTGAGTAAAGTTTCTGAATTTCAATTTGGGGAGTAAAGGGCTTGCTATACTTGATAGGGAATGGTATTGATGGATCCAAAACCGACTTGCTGAATACTGTTTTGTCCTAATTAGAAGCTCAAGTGCTGCTCTGTAGCTACATGCATTTACTCATTGGTGCTATATTCCACATATAACACTTTTTTTCCCCTAGCCCCATTGAAAATATAAATGCAATGAAATATGAAGAGGGTTCTTTTATATGGGTCATACTGCAGCATCACTTTTGAATTTTAGTTTCTTTATGGGACTTTATCCGATGTTCTTGCCCACAGTTGTAGTGAAATTTTTTTAGAAATATGATAGTCCCCTATGGGAAGCTCAGGGTTTCTAGGCATCTTCAGTTTTACTCTCCCACATAGCAGAAAGCCTTTAATGTGATGTTTGTAGTGTCTTCCTGAAACTAGGATGTTCTTACGGAAGTAACACTGAACTGGGATGCATTGGCACTCTTACTTCACTAGCAGTGTGACCTTGACCATGCCATCATAGGAGTATTTCTGGGTTCTCTTAATTACAAAACAAGGAGAACATATCAGATAATCTTGGTGTCCTTTCAGCTCTAAAATTTTATGATTACCTGTGCTTATGGTAAAAGTGTATACACACACACACACACACACACACACACACACACACACACACATTTGAGAAAAACATAGAATAAGCAGGAGCAAAAATAGAAAATAAATACATCCCAGCAAGAATCCAATATATAGTAATACTCACTGCCTATAAATAAACTTCACAACCAAAGAAAATAAACTTCTCTGCTGGTAATCTCAGATTGATTCCCAAGAATACGGGATCAAATTGTTCTTGTTGGAAAAGTTAATTGTTTGGAGAACATTAATTTTTACCTGAAAAACAAAAGAAAGTGGCCATCAAAAAGGGTACAACTTAGTATTGGGGTTCATCCAAGATTATAGTGGATTTGTCCTAAACTCGAGGGCAGCTCTGCTGGAACTGAGTGATTTGTTTCAGTGGGTGAATGGATGCCCAGTGGATCCTAAGAAGGAGAAGCAGAAGAAACCCCACTCTACACACATGCGCTTCTAACCCCTTCATTCTTGCGCAGAGATATTTACCCAGTTACATTTCCAGCATGTATTATACTTCTAGCATATGCAAATCCTTTTTCTGTCATTACGCAAGGATAGCTGTTTGTAAACTAAAAATAATTTGGATTAAACAATATTTGAAAATTCCTTCAGTTTTTAAATCTTGTCATTAAAAAAAACACAAGAGTATGTTTTGAAAGCATATTTTTTAAAAAAAACCCCGCTTTTCTTCTGCATCTAGGCATTCATTTTAGACAGGGAACATAATCTCTTTTTCTGTTTTAACCTACATATCAAGACAAGAAAAATCTATGATCTCTGAGGTAACTTGTCTTTCATTGCAGGCAAACCTAATTAGTGAAGATATTGAAAGTGCAATCAGCGACAGCAAAGGAGGGAAACAGAAGAGGCGGCCTGATGCCCTGAGGTAAAAAAGAGGAAAAGAAATGTAGGGGTAGAATTGATTTGTTTTGAAGTATTTTTTTTCTCTAAAGATATAGAAAAATTACTTTCAATGAAGGTATAGTTTATAGATTACAATCTGTAATCTCAACTCATTTGCTCTCACAGGTTTGTCAGTATGTCTGTGCACCGTCTCTATGTTTCTGATCTTTCTCTGATATGACTTCTCCTACTTTTATTGTAATAGAGACTCATGAAAAATGAGTGGCATTTTAAGGGAATGTAGCCTAAGGGAATACAAATAGGTAGTAGGACTATACTTGGTTCACAGCCTTCCAAATCACAGGACACCCAGAAAAAAAGTTAAACCTAATTTTCAGCTGAATTTAAATTTTCGTATTTTTATATACACTTTTAAATATACATAATATGGAATAGTTAGGAAATCCTTATTGTTATAACCCTTGATATAGTTCCTTTTGAGGCTGGAGAACTAATACCATAAACTGAGAGAACTGATGTTATGGAAATAGAGATGGTGAAAATTCAATTTTTTTTCATCATTTTTAGGATGATTTCCAAAGCAGACCCTGGTATACCGCCTCCACCCAGAGCTCCTGCCCCTGTGCCCCCTGGGACTGTTACCCAAGTGGATGTTAGAAGTCGAGTGGCAGCCTGGTCTGCGTGGGCAGCTGACCAAGGGGACTGTGAGTATTTCTAGGAATTGATGCTTAATGAACATTTACTTAGGGTTGTGACATAATTCTTGCTTTCAAATTCTGATGCTAGTTTTCTGAGCTGAAACTTGAGGTCAGTTTTAAAAATAAATCTTAGAAGAAGGAAACTTAAGCCTTGAACACTGTAAGATTATTGTGTATGAGAGTTCAGACTGATCATTTAATAAATATGGTATTAGGATTAGAGTCTTTTTTTTAGATACAAAGATGGGGAGTTTGCCTCGACTAAGAATTTAAAAGGTAGTCTCAATTGATTGAGACTATCAATTGCAAACAAGAGACTATCAGGTTTGTTTGTTTGTTTGTTTTTAAGATTATACTTCAAATTATTTCCATTATTATTGTCTTACCACTGTTTTCTTTTGGACAAATTAGTTGTGGTTATGTGGAAAGGATGTCAGGATAGTCACAGGACAGTGGAAAAGGGGTGAAAGACATTGTCCATCTGGCTAACCTTGTCACATGGGCCCTTTATATGTGCTGTCATTTTAACTTGGCATTCTTTTTGTAAAAAACAAATAATCATAAATATAGAACCTTGTGTAACTTTTTATATGTCAGAATGTTTACCAAATCTGAAATTTTTATTACTGAAAAATGCCTTAAAATACGCTTGGTCCAATCTCTTCATTTTAAGGGTGAGTAAATTGTGATCCAGCAAGTTTGAATTTGATGAGAACTAGAGCCTTACTTTTTTGCCTCCTAGTTCAGTGAGACTTCTTAAACCATTTATCTCTTATCTAATAAAACATTATTCATAGAGGATATCTAGCAGTATAGTTAAACAATAGAACTTGATTGCCAAAATGAGTGACTGTATTTGAGTGTGGTGAGTCAAAATTTGGGTTCTTTTCATTTGTTTGGTAGCTGGGCTTACATGTGAACCTCTGAAAATAACTTTAAGGATATGAGAAATTTAAATAAAATGGAAAGCAATTCATAAAATAAAATGATCTCCATTTGCTAAAAATGAGAACGACCACAAATCATGTTTCCAGTACTGTACTAGGTTCTGTTATAGACATTATTTGCTTTCAGATTCACAGCAACCCATGAGTTGTTATTCCCATTTTACAAATGAAGTTGAAGCACAGAGAGAAAGCTGTCCAAGGTCACACAGGTAGATCCTGGTCTTGCTTGAGAACCCAAGTTTTGACTCACCACACTCAAAATACTTTTTGTGTACTTACAATATTTTTGTTGTTGCCATTGTTTTGTGGAGGAGATGTGGGTTTTATTTTGAGAGAGGTCAAAATGGTCTTCCTTGAAAGTTGATGAAGGATAATACATTTTAAGTTTACAAACATTCCAAATAAAGTTGTAAACACATTTGTAAAACCTAATACAATTTACAACAAAGAGAAAATTTACCCCCAGGGGTTTCTGGGCTCTCATTAGATTTTGTCTGAATTACTCCGTGCAATCACATCTGTATAAGGTAAAGTTTTCAAAACTAATTTACTACTAGGCCAAACAGAACACAGTACTTACCATGTGAGGTTCTGTCTGGATCCAAGCCAGTTTTCAGTTGGAAAGATTCCCAAAAGAAGTATCTTTCTGGTCCCTCTGAAGTCTCCTGTTGACTCAGGCTGAGCAACTCCTTTGAATCCTTGAAGTAGTTCTACCCCTGATTTCCAAAAGTTATCTCTGTAGAATAGTGACAATGGCAGTGGGGTTCCTACTTGTGTCACAGACGTTGGAAAATGTCCGAGAAATGCCACATCTCCTCCTCACCTCACCTATCTGGAGTTCTTAATACCGTGTTTCCCCAAAAATAAGACCTGGCCGGACCATGAGCTCTAATGCGTCTTTTGGAGCAAAAATTAATATAAGACTGGGTCCAAAAGACGCATTAGAGCTCATGGTCTGGCTAGGTCTTATTTTCGAGGAAACATGGTACTATATTTCAGTTGCAACTTGCTGCTTCCTGTAGTATATACTATAGCCAAGATAGCAACTAACCACATGTAAAACAGCAACTAACTGGCAAGATTTTATACACATAAATTCTAATTATCTTAAAGCCGTAATAGCCACTAATTAAGTTTCATAAGACTTAGTGATTTCTTCTTTGTCTTTTTTTTTTTTTTTAAGATTTTATTGGGGAAGGGGAACAGGACTTTATTGGGGTACAGTGTGTGTACTTCTAGGACTTTTTTCCAAGGCAAGTTGTTGTCCTTTCAATCTTAGTTGTGGAGGGTGCTGTTCAGCTTCAAGTTGTTGTCCTTTTCAGTCTTAGTTATGGAGGGCGCAGCTCAGCTTCAGGTCCAGTTGCCGTTGCTAGTTGCAGGGGATGCAGCCCACCATCCCTTGCGGGAGTCAAACCAGCAACCTTATGGTTGAGAGGTCACGCTCCAACCAACTGAGCCATCTGGGAGCTCAGCGGCAGCTCAGCTCAAGGTGCCATGTTCAATCTTAGTTTCAGGGGGCGCAGCCCACCAACCCTTACGGGACTTGAAGAATTGAACTGGCAACCTTGTGGTTGAGAGCCCACTGACCTTTGTGGGAATCAAACCGGCAGCCTTCAGAGTTAGGAGCACGGAGCTCCAACTGCCTGAGCCACCCGGCCGGCCCTCTTTTCTTTCTTTCTTTTTTTTTTTTTTTTTACAAGTATTCCATTTATGGGGAAACTTAGACCTAGAGGAGGCATAGCAATACAGAGTTTTCAATATTTTCTGCAGTTCTCTCTATGGAACATCATGAGTTGTGATGATATATCATGAGTTGTATTTCCATTAGTGAGGACACATTTTTCCTGTTCCATCCATATATTTTTTCCCATTTTTTCCTACTGTCAGATCTTTGTACGAGTATCTGTGTTTAGTGGTAGTGTTAACCTACTTATACCAGGAAGGAATTCATCATTAACATCATGACCTCATCTTTAACATCATGCTCTAGCCAAATGAACTAACTTAATATCTTGAATGTTCTTAAGATATTTTTTCTAATTTGAAAATTCCTGTAGGTAGTTATACTTTCAAAGCATATGGCTTAAAATTAATGAGCCCAACATTGAGGGTTTTAAACCTAAGGACAACTAGAATTTTAAGAATCACTTTATTATTGGAACCCACAATACTTTATTGTGGTAACAATATTGGGATATATAAAAATTAGAAGCTTTGTTGCATTAGAATGAAATGCTACTGTTTAAGAAGAAGGCATTTAAATGTGGGTTTATATTTCTTGTGTAGGAATTATAGGGTGCTAAGTGAGGGCTGTTTCCATAGATAGCTGACAAAAGGAAGAGGGAAGATAGACTGGAAACTATAGGGTGAATCAACATCATAAAAGTGGAAGGCAAGAACTTCAGCTCTGCCCAAGTGCTTCTGTTAGTGGTGACAAGGACGCATGTCATAGATGATGAGAAGAGTTTTGATTTTGTATTCAGGGGAGGTGTTCCCTTTTGCAAATGGCATTCTTTTCTAGCGAATTTGCTGTCCAGTGTTTAATTACTTATATTGGTAATGCTTAAGCAACAGGTTGAAAGAGTTATGATTCTCCTTTCTTTAGTTGAGAAGCTAAGGCCGTATCATGGTCATGAAGAAACACCTGAGATAATGGCAGCCCGCATTGACAGAGATGTGGTAAGTACATTCATTTGTAGATCGTTGGCTCTTTTCTTTTTGAAGAGGAAAAAATGTTAACAAGGAAAATGAAGTTGATTTAAATAAAGATGTTTTGTGGAAACTGTTTTCTCTTTCCATTGGTAGTTATGCCCTTTGAATTATTTTTTTTCTTAACAAATTTTGCATTTATGGCAATATTTAATTTATAGACTTTATGTAAATATTTAATTAGTGATAGAAGAACTAACATATTAACTAGTTTACAAAACAATTTAAATGACATTATCAAATTTGAGGGGTTTTGGTTTTTTCTTGGTTTGTAATTCATAATTGAAATACCTTTTAATATGTCTTCTTGGCATGTATTTAAAATATTTTGTAATGTCTGAGAGATAAACATAAATGACATTTTTAAAGGGCTGATATGTAAATTTTAATTTCTTATAAAGGATAAGGCTAGTTTTATTTCTCCTTAGTAATTTACTTACAAAATGACAATACCCTCTGATATAATCATAAAATATGTTGTCAATATAATTGTTTTTTATACTACACTTACGTTCCCAGCTTATTTGGAAAAAAATACTTAGAGGAATTTCAAGTTTGGAATTTAATTTTTACATAACACTCTTATTATACTTAAAAGGTCATTTAATCCCAGTTTCTAGTCTTTAATTAGAAGAATGCCAAGTTTCACACATATTAGAGAAAGTAAACTAAGACTTATAGTATATGAGATAATCAAAATTGATCTGATCATCCCTGAAAGCATCGTTCATCATCAATTCTATTCTACCATGTAGAAACTCTTACTAGTACCTATTATTGTAGATTATCTATGTGTTTATTAGATTAACACAACATTCTATATACCTTTAATTCTATGAAACAATAGTGTGCTTTAATGGGACATTTAATAGAAAAACAAAATCGCTCAGGGCTCTTCTAACAAAATGTTTCTTAGAATGATTTGCCCCTAACATTATGGAGGAGAACACTATGAAAAAATTAGAGTAATTGAAAATAATAATCTGAGTAAATATTGTGGGTGCTTTCTTGATGTTATCGAAAATACGACAAAATTAAAGAAAACTGTAAATGTCAGACTTTGGCCACAGGTATATTTGGTTCAATTCTTTTTCTTAGAATTGATAAACTTGAAATTTGCACATGGGAGGTTATCGCTTAAGTCCACTCCTCACTTTGTACAGCCAAGGCAAAAATAGTTTTGTTTTGTTTTGTATTTTATTCTGTAATTTCTAATTCCAGCAAATCTTAAACCACATTTTGGATGACATTGAATTTTTTATCACAAAACTCCAAAAAGCAGCTGAAGCATTTTCTGAGCTTTCTAAAAGGAAGAAAACTAAGAAAGGTAAAAGGAAAGGACCAGGAGGTAAGTTGGATTCTCTTAATCTTCTAAAGACTAATCCAGTACTAGGCAGAGTTTCTGCCCTTGTGAACTGCTCAGCAGAACTCCATTGATGTGGAACAAGTTGCCTTTTCTAGTTTGGGATAGCACCAGAGATTTAGGCAGAGACTAGGATAAGCCCAGGGAAGTTTCCATTTTGGTTCCAAGTTGGCTACAGTAAAGAAAGACTCTAGAATACTTTACTGAAATCACAGAGACTCTGAGATTCAACTAGTGCTGGTTTAGTGTTTTCATTAGGGACTGTAAGATTAATGTCTCTTAAAAAAAAGTGATAGCTCTATTCTTCTCATACTTGGATTTATTTTATTGTAAATATAGAACCTCATTTTGTTAAGTAAAAAAATCGACTTTTCTCATTAAAATAGATACAAATGTCAATGGATTTGAATTTTTTTTTTTTTTTTAATCACAAAACTCCAAATTATACATTCAGGTCACATACAAGCAGTTTTTGCGCACATGTAATTTAGCTATTTAAGATGGCCCTAAAATGTATAAAATTGTAATAATGCAACAAACTGCTATAGACTGAAATATATAAAAGAATAGCAAATAAATATCCTTTTCATTACACATGACTTATAGATCTTTGTCTAGCTCATACCTACATCATAAGCATATGAGCTGTATAGACTTATCTTCTAGATGAGTGTGTCTGGATATACCTCATCTCAGTATATTCTGAAATTAAGTATTATTGCTTTCTGATGTCTCAAACCACTTATTCTTCCTGTATTTTTTATGAAGGGCATACTATCCTTTTGGTCACCCAAATTCTAAACCACACATTCCTCTATGACTGCATTCCCAAGCTTATAGCCAACATTGACTGTATTTTATCAAGGTCTCTGATATCCACTTTTCTCCCTTTTTGTTTTTACAACCAGCTTCAACCTGTCATTTTTTTACCCAACTTTCTAAGCCTCCAGTCTTTTATTCTGTGAGGATAGTTGTCTTAAAGCTTTAGGACAATCACTTCATTCTTCTGCTAAAAAGAATGTTAATTCCATGTTCTCCTGCTTAAGTCCACTCCTCACCCTGGCAGTCAAGGTCATCCACAATCTAACCTTGACCTACTTTTCTGTTCTCATGTTTCTTCGCTTTAATGTTTGTTGTTTCATGTACATGCAATTTCCTTTTTCCATGTTTTTGCTTATGCTGTTTTTATCCAATGACGATGTTTTTATTACCAAATTGCCTTGGAACAAACCTTTCAAATCCCATCGTCAAAGCTACTTGCCCATGAAACGTTTTTTAGGTATGCATTTTCCTATCTCCCAACCAGGTACAGTGTCTTTCTGTAGCACTTAGTTGGTACATCTTTGTTACTTACCTGATTTATGTCTTCTATTAGCTTTAAAGGCCCTAAGAGCAGGGCTTGTAACTTACACATTTTTAGAGTCTTCACAATGATAAGCACAATTACTGGCACCTAGAAGCACTACAGTATAAATTTATGGAATTGAATGAGTAATTGGTGGTGCTAAAGGTAGAGGAGTCCATTTCAAATGTTGGATCGTCTTCATTTGTTACAGTTAGACTATGAGATGTGGTAAGGTAACTAGGTGGCATGATATCTAGTGTGATCTTAAAATTTTTTTCATTTAATATTTTTTCTTAGCACTTTTTTCTCATCCACCCCTCCTCCTATTTATTTTTTTAGAGGGTGTTTTAACGCTGCGAGCAAAACCTCCACCTCCTGATGAATTTTTTGACTGTTTCCAAAAGTTTAAACATGGATTTAACCTTCTGGTAAGTGAAATTTATTTATGTATAATTAAAAGAGACAAACGAAAGAGATCCTGATTGAACATACTAGGATGTTCCTAATCGAATTAAGAGATAAAATTGTTCTTGTAGATTTTTTGTATGTATTTTTAATTTGCCTTTAATTAGAACAACAGATTATAAAACATGTATATCTAAGAGATTTGATCAAAAAATGACACTTTCTTTTAATCTAAATTTTCTTAATCTGTCTCACCCATGCAAATTCATATACCAAAAGCGAGTCTAGTAGTGAAGAACTCTTCATCTGAGGTTATGTTGGACCTTTTTGACTGTCTGTCTTTTGCTCAAGTACATCAGAGTAATACGTTTGTCTATTTTCTTAATGTTACAGTCCAAATTGAAGTCTCATATCCAGAATCCCAGTGCTGCAGATTTGGTTCACTTTTTATTTACTCCATTAAATATGGTAAGATTTATATTAATTTAAGAAAGTAAGCATTCTTAGTATGTTTTTCAACTCCAAATGTCTCTTTAGATTATCTAGACAAATTTTCTTCATTACCTTGCATATATATTATTTTTCTTGCCATCTATGTAAACATTGAGAATGTGAAATTTGAGAGATTAAAAGAACATTAGAAATCATGTAGTTCAAACATCTAATTGTACAGCTGAGGAAACTGATGTCTCTGACAGAGCTAGGGAAATGAAATGAAACAAAGATTTATTGGGTAATAGGGTTTTAATATATACTAGTATATAATATAAGTGGGTTGAGTAATATAGAAATTTTTCTCTTTCTCACAAAATAGGCTAGGCATGAGGAGTCCAGTGCTGGATGGATGGCTTTATTTCATGATGTTATTCAGAGACCCAGATTCTTTTCATTGAGGTGTTCTTCCATCACCTGAGCTGTCTCTGATTCAATCATTTGTTCATTTATTTATTTATTCAACGAATATTAATTCACAGCCTGCTATGTGCTTGGCATCATTAGTAGCTCACCAGGAACAAAACAGACATAAATTCTTACTCTCTCAGAAATTATATTATAGTATGGAGGGGCAAATAGTAACCTACATAAATGCATAACTAATACAGCTCACTCAAAATAAATACTATGTGGAAAAATACAGCAGGGAAGGAGAACAGGGAGTGTTTCAGGTATGTGGGGTGTGTGTGTGTGTGTGTGTGTGTGTGTGTGTGTGTGTGTGTTGTGGTGTATTACAATTTTTGAATAGGGTTGGTTAAGGGAACAACTCACTGAGAAGGTGTCATTTGAGCAAAAGAAGTAGGAATGAGTCGTGTGGATTTCTAAAGAAAGAGAATTCCAGACAGAACAGCTAATGTAAATGCTCTTAGATGATAACAGTGCAAACCAGGTTCTTGGAATAAATAGGTTTTGTGACTTGAACAGAGTAAGGGAGGAGATCTCAGAAGGAGATGAGGCCAGCAAATTAACAGGACATATCTTACTGGTCTTCATAGGTGATTGTGAAACCTTTGACACTTTTGGAAGGTTTTTGGCAAAAAACTTGCTCTGGCTGCAATATTTAGAAATTTGAGGGAAGAGGCTGAGGTGGCTATTAAAATAATCCAGATGGGAGATTGTGGTATTTGGACCAGGTAACATTGGAGGTAGTAAAAAGAAGTTGGATTCTGGTTATAAACCATAGAATCAACAAGATCTACTATTAGATTGGATGTG
Source organism: Rhinolophus sinicus (assembly GCF_057876585.1). Taxonomy (NCBI): domain Eukaryota; kingdom Metazoa; phylum Chordata; class Mammalia; order Chiroptera; family Rhinolophidae; genus Rhinolophus; species Rhinolophus sinicus. The sequence continues at coordinate 31,717,645 of NC_142501.1, read as the reverse complement.
CTGTGCAAGAGCCAAGGATATCTCCAAGGTTTTTGGCCTAAGACTGGAAGCATGGACTGATTATGACCTGAAATGGTGAAGACTGTGGGTAAAATGGGTTTTTGGAGGCAGGCAAGGAATTCAGTTTTAGACATGTGAAAATTGAGTTATATCCAGATGGAAAAACTTAAATTCGTAGTGGAATATATGAATTTGGAGTTCAGTGGGTAAATCAGGCCTAGAGATATAAATTTGAGGATCATCTGCATATAGAAGTCACTTAAAGCTATGACTTTAGATGGTGTCACCAAGAGAGTGATTACAAATAAAGAAGAGGAACAAGTACTGATTGAGCCCTAGGCAATTTCAGTGTTAGGACAATGGGAAGGACCAGCAAATAAGATTGAGAAAAAACAGGAGAAGAAATGCAAGAATATTGTGGTATTCTAGAAGCCAAATGGTAGTAGGCTCCATAGCTGAGGGGTTAGAGCACTGGTCTTGTAGAAGCCAAATGAAGAAAATGTTTCCAAGAGGAAGAACGGGGCAACTATGTTAGACACCTATGGGGGAAGCTGATTTACCTCCATGTCCTTGTAACCACTGTATAAAGCAAAGACAGACAGCTTTGTCTTTAAGGAGGTGACTCTGAACTTACACAGATAATATTTTCCAGTATCCAGTTGGCCTGAATTTCCTCCTATGGCCACACCTAACAACAAAGGAATATAGTCTCCAACTGAGTGGCTATGTGTCCATCTAAAATATAGAGCATTCTCTTTCTAGAAGGAAGGAAAGAATGGACTCTAGGGGACAATTAGCAGTCTTTGGCGTGCTCACTGTGTTCCTGCTATGGTGATATGCACATGATACAATCCCCCCCCCCCCCCCCCCCAGGAAACTTCCTTCACATACATGTATATCTTTAGGTAAGTTATAATTTTTGAAGCTAACAAAGTGGTATGTTGGGAACATTTCCCTTTGTGAAGGAGCGGGATGTTTCCAGGAATTTATCCAGCAAAAGGTTATACCACTTGCGTTATAGGCCAGGATCCAATATACACATCTTCATTTTCTAGATTTTCAATATCTGGGTATATTCTTTCCTTATACATTTAATGAAATAGGCACAGTAATTTACTTCCCTTCCTATTTTATATTTCATATATTTGTAAATAGTACAGTCATGATTTTTCCAAGCTGACATTATGTACAACCATCTTGACCTATAGGACAGTTGGGAGAATTAACTTGAGTAATATTTAAGAACACACAAAGGAAAGTGCTAAAGTTTGGGAAAAGCATGGCAACAGCGAAGCAGATGGAACAATTGCTGGCCTTATAGACAGCTCCCAAAAGACCTTGGGCTATAAATCACCCTTTTCTACAATTCCACAAATGTGATAGGTCATTTTCCTGTTGAGGGGGAGGACAAGTGAGAGCGAAGTGGAAAGGAAGCAGAATCTCTTTCTTTTAAATACTTCCAGGACAGAGCTTCCTATTTTATGGGCTAAGGCAGGAATGTGTGGAGTGGCTGTTAAAGGTTCACCTGGCCAAAGAGCAAATGATTGCCTCATAGAATTACAACAGGAATGATAATTATTAGTAGTGTGTGACTGCTCTGTGTATTATTTCTGTGATTTTTTTTTTAAAGAGTATAAATAGTAACTATATGAAGCAGATACATTTCACTAATTTTGATTTAGAGCATATAAAGACTATGGTCATTGAGTTCTTTAATCATTATAAAAAATGGAGCAAATTCAGTATCTTTCATAGCTTTTACTTGAATATCAGAAAAAAATGAAACTCCAAGTAACAAAAAGGAATAAATCTCATCCTTCTTTCACCAAGGGTAACTAGACAAGACCTGAAGTAGAATATGAAATGAATTTTGCTTTACAAACACAGGAAAATAAGCAACATTATCAGCATGAATGTCAGAACTGGGCAATAAGAGATTAGAAGATGAAAGTTCAAGACCACATCAATAATTTATGAATGCTTCCATATGTTGCTGCTAAATATAGAGCATCAGATTTCTACTTGTCGAGTTATTGTTGAATAAGTCTTGCTTTTATAAATTCTTTTAAAAATTAGATCAAGATCACCCATATGCAAAGAAACCAATTGACAAAACTTACATTCATTAACACATTTGTTGCTATCTTAGTTTGAGTATTAAGAAATATTGTTTATAAAGCAGTTTTTGCCACCTCCTTTCATTCTCCCCACACTCTTTCACAGACCATAAGTAGATATCTAGTCATAACACAGAGTAGAAGTATAAAATAATTGGACTGGGTTCCCTAACATAGAAAATTTAGTCTTTGTGATCAGGCTATGTATCTGAAAACATTGGTTTATTTTATATTTTCTTTTCTCAAATAGGATTCCTTATTAATGGTCTCCCCAGTCATAGTCCTTCTGTTGCTCCATTTAATGTTCTCCCTATAGAGCCCCAGACATTTTACTTGTACAAGAGAGATGGGAAGGAACATTTATTCAGGGCCAACTACCAGCCAGACAAAATTCAGTGGCTTTAAACCTTGTGAGTCCTTCCTTCTACCCTCAGCATCTACATGCAGGCCTACCCACAGCACACTTGCGTGCACACGTGCCTACTCACATTCTTGAGAGGGAACTGTGGACTGTAGCCTTTTATTTACCTTCTTTTGTTTCATTCCCTCGTCCCTCTGTTAAAACAAAGATTTTAATATTCCTCTATTCCTTTACTTCTTTCCTTTTTCCTCTTAGTCATCTCTACATAGTTACTGGAAATACTTATAGGGCTTTCCCCTATAGAAGTAAATTTACTGTGCCAGGTTGTCAAGGTAGATTTTGTTCTCAAATAAGAGTCAGCCTACCTCCCTTATCCTTCATCTTTTCTTTTGTTTATTCTCATTCATTCCCCTGACACTGTGTCTTCGGCAATTCAAAGTCAGGTAAGACTTGGTCCAAGAATTTAAGAGAGGATAAGCTGAAAAATAAGCCGTAAGTTACAGTGTAATGTGTTACTAATGTTTGTAAATAATTTGGGGGATACTGAGGTACATCAGAGTTACACTGTGGGGTTAAGAAGGGCTTCCAGAATAGGTGTTACTTGAGTAGAGTTTGAAAGATGGAGGAAGGGCCTTCTGGGGGAGCTGGAAAACAGCATGTGCAAATACAGCTAGGCATACAACAGCATAGCAGGCTCAGAACACTGGACTGACTCTTGGTCTGGCTCCATTCAAAAAAACAAATCCCTTTCTTTTTGTGCCACATCTCTGGGAAGGTGAGATATTTTTTTTTTTTTTTTTTTTTAATAAAAGGTGTCTGGTTTCTGCTCTAGAAGATAACTACCATTCCTTAATCAAGAAATAGCCCCTGAGAAATAAATTTGGAGCAGTTTTTGGACATCCACTTATCATCACTTTGTTTATTGTAGAGTTGCACCTGTTTGTTTCTGCTAGTCATTAAATTATCCATTTTAAATCAGGACAATTGCCTAGCATTAAATTCTGGAAAGAAATATATAGATTCAGAGTACCATTTCTCATTCTTCTTTCACCTTTTTCTCTGGATCCTTTTATTTTTGTTCATCTTTATAGGCACAGCCACAGACTGTTAACTTGAACCTCTTTCCCTTCGTAGTCCTCTTTTCTAGAACCATATTTTTCAAGTTTGGCATAACAGATTTTCCAGTAGAGATACATATATTAAAAAACAAAACAAACAACCAAAAAAAAAAAAAAAAACAGACTTGGTTAAACCATCTGACTTAGAATTCTCTGGGGAGCCATTCTCATTTTCCATGTAAAGTACAGTCACATGCAGCCAATAGACAGATCTTATGAAAACTGTTAAACTATAACTTTTCATTTTAGATTACTAGGCACAAATTGATGTGGCAAACTGTGGACAAATTGATTTGGCAAGCTGTTTTTCATTCAGTAGTGCATTGTACAACATCAAAATTTGATTTGAGTATATAAAAACAGTGCTTTATTTTGGCATGGCTTTTGTCTACATATTTTGAATATATACTTACAATAATCATCATTTTCTTACTAAAAAATGATTTATTGTCATTTTAGGTGGTACAGGCAACAGGAGGTCCTGAGCTAGCCAGTTCAGTTCTCAGCCCTCTGTTGACTAAGGACACTATTGAATTCTTAAATTATACTGTCAATACTGATGAAAGGCAGCTGTGGATGTCACTGGGAGAAACTTGGATGAAACCCAGGTAAACATATATGAGTTTAGCATTTAATACCCATGATACTTTAAGTATTGTTCTTTATTTATTACATGGATCTAACAAGACATTTATGTAACCTTCTATGTCTGAAAAAACCTAAACCCTTAAAAGTCTAAAAGTGTAGTGGAGAAGACAGAAGTATGTATGCAATATAAGGCATGATAAGTGCCAAGAGTGACTCATAAATAAACTACTGGTGGTTGGCAAGATGGACCAGTCAGGAAAAGGATTTAAAGAGGAGGGTAGCTAGCTTTCAAAGAAGAAGTGATATTTAAAATCAACAGATAATAATAGTAAGTGTGTATACACACACATGAACATACACATGTTTATATACATATTGTATTGCCATTAACTCTTCCATTCACTTTGCACAGTTACTATTATTATTCCTATTTTACAAATGAAGAAACTGAGGCATAGAGCGGTTAAATAATTTGGTCAAAGCCACACAACTCATAAGTGGCAGAGCTGGGATTTGAATCTAGGCAATTTGGCCCTGGAGTTGATGTTCATAATTGTTTCGCTAAGCTGCCTTTCAACACAATAAGTAAGTTTTCCACGAATGCAAAGCAGGAAAAGGGCCCTCCCAGTAGAGAGAGAAGCTCGAGGGAAGTCATGAAGGGAAGTCAGGAGAATGGAGTATGGATATGGGTTTAGCTGGGATGTAGACTTTGGGTAGTAGGTGATTGTGGAAATGGGGCAGAGGAATGGTGTTCAGTGAGGTATACAGAAATGAGCAGGGCTGTGTTGTGAAGGCCCTCGACGCCATGCTAAGGAGTTGGAACATGGCTCTGTAGCTTATGGAGAACCAATCACTTTGTGAATAGGAGCATGATAATAACCACATTTGTGTTTCAGAAAGATCATTATGGCAGCTGAATCTACTGTGTTTCCCCAAAAATAAAACCAGGTCTTATATTAATTTTTGTTCTAAAAGACACATTAGGGCTTATGTTCAGGGGATGTCATCCTGAAAAATCATGCTAGGGCTTATTTTCTGGGTAGGTCTTATTTTTGGGGAAACGTAGTAGGAAGGACAAGAACAAAAGTAACTAGAGGCAAGGAGGCCCCTTGGGAGGACAATGCTATAGTGGAGGTTCTGTTAATCAGCACTCTCCGGGACCAGAGCAATGGCAGTGGGAACGACAGGGATGAGGGGGTAATTTTAAGAATTCTATCTTGTCAAAAAAGTGATTGTGGAAACAAATCATTAACCATTGTTAACGTTTGCTGAGCAAAGCAAGTTATTAAAATGTTTCTTTTCATTATGTATAAATAAACAATTTTTGCTTTCTTTTCTTCCCAATCTTTCTAGATTTTTCTCACTAATTAAAGTGAATTATTCACTATGGTCACTTAGAAGCTTATCTTCTTAATGCTTTTCAAGAGGTTCTATTTCTATTTCCATTTCTATTTCCTAATGCTTTTAAAAGGGTTAGCCTAAAAGTTACGGACCAATTCATGTATATTTTTTTCTCCTTTTCTTCTGTTGAAACACATACAACCATTCCCACTTATGTTTTGGACTTTGGTAACTGCTTGTGTTAGAATATGGTGTATACTCTTTAAAAGCACTGCAGTTGTTTTTATTTTAAAATATTTTTAAAATTTATTTACATTATTTGTATATTAATATAACATACTATTGCATACTATCTATATATCATTCCATGTAAAAACTGGTTAAATATATTTCTTATATCTTGTGATTTTATGCTAAGCCTAGGTAAGATCTTTTCATTTTTAAGAGTATCAGGGAATCAGTATACTGACTTTAAAACTTATAAAGATAAAAAGAATCATTAAGGTACATAATAATCGGAATAAAATGCCTAACTTCATCATGGCATAAATATAACCTGAAGAATTGAATCATGTGCGAAAAATACAAAAAACATATTGTAGCTGAAATGAAGCTATAATTTTTGTCCAGGTTATTTTTATGATTCATAAGTGATTAGGAGCTTCTAGAAATAACTCTCATTCAGAGTGGTTAAATAATGAATGAGTAATGATTATGACTACAGGTTAGTCCTAACTTGATTTTACTGATGAAAACATCGCTGATATATTTAATTTATAAAATGGGTAACGTTATATTTTAGGGGACTTCATAACTTAAAAAAATCATAAACCTTGAGAACATTTTCTGCTGTTTCTCTATGAAAAGTATATGTGCTACCTGGAGATCTCATAATGATGGGAGGGCAGGAAGGGGAACAACAATCTGAAACCACTTTACATACTAGAGTAGAAGTTTATGTTCTAAATATCACATTTCTAGCTTCACATTTCCTTCCTTCCTAAATTTTCAAAAACCTATATCCATGCTTAAAAGTTGAATCAACGGAGAATTGAAGCATTGTGGTGAAAACAGATAATGAAGCACTATTCAATCTTCTTTTCATTTTATGGATATTCAATATGAGTCTAAACATGTTTACTCTCCTTTTTTTGGCAGAGGGAGGGCAGATTAGGTATGCATGGTTTCTGTGCGCTGTTTTGTGCTTTTTTTGTGTGTGTTTTATGGCTAGCCTCACGAAAGGTAACCTTGAGCATGAATACATTTCTTAATCTTTTTTTTTTTTTTTTTTTTTTTGTGTGTGTATATCTTAATGCCCTTCTACAGAACAGAGTGGCCAAAAGAGCAGTTTATTCCACCGTATGTTCCACGGTTCCGCAATGGTTGGGAGCCCCCAATGCTGAACTTCATGGGAGCACCAGTGGAACAAGATCTTTATCAATTGTCTGGGTCTGTGGCAAATGTAGCCGATCATCAACACAGACATGAAACGAAAAGATACTCCCCTGAGGTAAAGGATTTTTTCAACATATCTTTTGCAGCAAAAGCAATGATCTGTGCATTTTCTTGTAACTGTGATTGTGAGTTCTAATTTTATCTGAAGATTATTCCAGAATCAATGTCTAAACATCCTGCTGTCCTTGGTGACTTCTCTCTCACCCCTTTGTCATTTTTGTGTCCTTTGCTGTTTCCTTGTGAAGCCCAGCAGGAGCCCATATCATTCCTTCCAGCCTGAAAGCCCTTCTCCTACCCACCCTGCCACTGCTCCCTGAGCCTCGGTGATCCTGGCTTTTTGAAGTCAGGGAATTGCCCTATTGCCACTTGGCTTATTCTTTCTATTTTCCGCTCTCATCATCAGACCCTCAAGACAGTTCCCAGAACCCAAGTCTTCTAAACCTGTCCCAAGCAGCTATTTCCTCAGTCCATCTATGCTTCCTCCCTGTCTCCCTCCCTTTCTTTCTTCCTTTATTTTCTTTGCTTAGTTTTAAACCTCTGGAGTCCTATCGACCTGGCTAGAAGGCCAGAGCTTCTCCTGGACTCCAATCCCAGGTTCAAACGATCATTTATAACACTATTACACCTTTAGTAAATGATACAATTTATTGTATCTTTTAAGCACTTAGTAAGCTTCAGAGTAAACCTATTCGGGGAGCAAAGTAAGAGATTGAAATTGGGTATGTTGTCTCTTCACTTTCCTTAAAGATGATTTTTCTATGACTCTTCTTGCTCTGTCAGAAAAGAAGATTAAGCATTGCTTAATGCTGAACCAAACCGAAGAGGATGATCAGAACCAAGGAATTACATGAATGAAGTCTAGTTTAAGAAAGAACAGCAAATGATGACTAGATCCTCCTTGAAGTCCTGTTCATTTCCTTTGTTTAATTGCTTAGATTCATTTCCTCAGACTACTGTGGATATTTATAATGTGGCAAATATGATATCAATGAATAAATTAGCAAACCAGAGTTAAGTCCTCACTTCTGAGGAAAAACATGTATATAAATTAAATTTCTTAAAATTGTTCCCTTGGACAATAACCATGATATTCTAAAGATTGGTTAAATTCTGAAACTTTAAAAATAAAGCAAATGTACTACTTGGAAAGTACTTGTTTTCTAAGGAATGTTTTTTGCCTCTGGCTACATATAAAAGTAGAGGTGGATTCCATAACTACCCTTCCCTCTAACTGAGTGATTAAGAAGATGACTTCATAGGTTGGCAGGCAAGGCATACATCCCTATCTGTAATTTTACAGTTCAGAGCTCATCACTATGAATTTTCTTTCCTCATAGAGGTTAACATTTCTAGAGGGAAAAAAAATGTAATCAAACATGAAATTATGATACACTTGCTGTTGCTATAGTTACAACTGACTATTTTCAAATCATAGAAATTTCTGGCTTATAGTCTTCATATCTTAAATCAGAAAATATATCCACTTTATGATGTATGTCTCAGAAATTCACTTTTGTGAGTTCTTTTTCAATTTGTGTGTTTAAGAGAGAGTACTGTGTTCTGGGCTTCCAGTAAAAAAGTTTATTTACTCTCATTGAATAAGTAATTTTAAAAGAATGATTGAGAATATTTCCTTATAATGAGTTGTCCTTTTCCTGTTGTAAACTGTTTTCCATTTTTTTGGCTTAAGTACTTACTCATATGTTAAAAATAAAATGAAAGGCACCTGCTAGCAGTTCTAGGGAATTTTATGTCTTAATATTTTGTTGGAAGCCAAATCATGCTGATTTAAAATACGTGAAAAAAGCAATCATCCCCCGAAGAGAGATTTTATTATACTTTATTGCTACTATAATAAATACACTCAGGACAAGAATTGGATGATTCACGATCTGGTGGTTTTGTTTAGAATCGAAAGGCGTAGGTGAAGTGCAGTGACAATCATGGTGGCAATACTCACCTTCCTTACTTCTTCTGAACCAGCAGCAGCCCTAAACAAGGTTGTGTAGTCATCATAGTTAGTCATTTGTCGTCATTTCTCTCCTCCCTTCTAAAATCCCCTATCGCTCTCAGGACCCAGTGATTTCATACTGGCTGATCTCCCTCTGTTATGTTCAGAGCGAGGCAAAGGTAGGGGTGATTCTAACAGCTTCTTGTACACCTTCCTTTATAACAGCCTTTAATAAAAAATTGCCTAATCATCTAGTTCCTGTACTCTCTCCTGGGGAAATGATAAACTAAATTAGCTAAGCCATTTGTTTTTTATTTTATTTTTAATTTCATCTTTATTGAGGTATAATTGACAAAAAATTATAAGATCTTTAAAGTGTACATTGTAGTTATTTGATATATGTAGACATTGTGAAAGAATTCCCCCAATCTAGTTAATTAACACTTCCATCAGCTCACATATTTATCTTTGTTGTTGTTCAGAACATTTAAGTTCTACTCTCTCAGCAAATTTTAATTATACAACACAGTGTTAAAAACTGTAGTCACCATGTTTTACATTAGATCCTCAGGCTTTAGTCATTTATAGCTGAAAGTTTGCTCCCTTTTACCAATCTCTCCCTGTTTCCCCCAGCCCCTGGCAACCACTTTTCTGTTTTGATGAATTTCACTTTTTTTATTTATTTTTTATTTTTTAGATTTCACATATAAGTTATACCATGCAGTATTTGTCTTTCTCTGCCTGACTTATTTCACTTAGCATAATGTCGTCAAGATCCATCCATGCTGTCACAAATGGCTGGATTTTCTTCTTTCTCATGTCTGAGTAATCCGTTGTAGTATATCTGTCTATCATCTGTCTAGTTGACATCTTCCTTACCCACTCATCTGTTAATGGACACTTAGGCTGGTTCCATATCTTAGCTATTGTGAATAATGCTGTGATGAATATTGGGGTGCAGATTTCTCTTTGAGATCCTAATTTCATTTCCTTCAGTAATATACCTAGTATTGGGACTGCAGAATCGTATAGTAGTTTTATTTTTAATTTTTTGAGGAACCTCCATACTGTTTTGCATAATGGCTGCACCGATTTACATTCCCACCAGCAGCACAAGGGTTCCCTTGTCTCTACATCCTCGCCAACACTTTGTTATCTCTTGTCTTTTTGATAACAGCCATCCTAACAGGTGTGAGGTGATATCTTGTTGTGGTTTTAATTTGCATTTCTCTGATGAACAGTGATGTTAAGTACCTTTCCGTGTAGCTGTTGACTATTTGTATGTTGTCTGTGGAAAAAGTCTATTCAGTTCCTCTGCTCACTTTTTAAATTGGATTGTTTGGTTTTTTTTTTGCTATTGAGTTGTACAAGTTCTTCATATATTTTGGATATTAACCCCTACCTAACACATGAGTTGCAATATTTTCTCCCCTTTCATAGATTGCCTTTTCACTTTGTTGATAGCACACACTAAGGTATTTAAATGGTAAAAATTGTTTGTTTTTGTGTGTGAAGTGCAGTATCCTAATACGTCGTCCATAGGAGTAATGTAATGTGGGTATTTTGGCATCAACACTGGTCCATTGGAGCCATCTCACCTACTCTGTCTGTGGAGAAGCTCAGCCCTACTCCTGCCACCTTTGTCATTAGAATTAACTTTAGTGAACACATGTCTAAGACTTATCTGAAGCACTCCCAAATTCAAATACATAAACAATTGAAATAGCCAAGGAATTCCAGTGCTTTAGGGTCTATCACGCATATCCCATACCTCATTTTATGTAAGGTAAAAATACAAAATCTTTAAGTAAAATATTTTTGGTTTATTTCTTTTTCTCCCCATAGCTTTAAAACCATGATGCTCAATAGGACCCTTACCCCTCACTTCTCCGTCTTTGCTAGCCCAGTAGGCTCATGTTTAACTGCCAAAGAAGGGACTCCAGCATTGCCTTCTGGACTATTGACTATCAAGATCAGTGCGTTTCTCCCTTTCTGTGTTTTCCTTAACAGTAAATTTGATCGTAGTGATGCCATTTAAAAAAAAAAAAAGTGTCCATATATATTTTAAAAATGAGAAAATAATAATTTTAATGCAGCATTCAGTTGATTTTCATGCAACAATATTTACCGTGCTAGAGTGGTAAAGGGCTGTTTCTACACATAGTAAGCAAGGGTTAGGGTTTTATTGTTGTTTTAAAACCAATTTTATTTTATACAAGTATTACAGCCTACCTAATACTAAAATCACTTACTAATGAAATTTCTGAGGAAAAAATTTATAGGCATACCTCATTTTATAGCGTTCTGCTTTATTGCGCTTCACAGGTGTTGTGTTTTTTTGCTAATTGAACCCCAGACCCTTCAGCAGCAAAAATATTACTACTTGCATTATTGCAGTGCTCGCTTTATTGTGGTGGTCTGGAACCAAACCCACAATGTCTCCGAGTTATGCTTGTATTGTTTTTATACCTGGGTGTTTCCAGAATTAAGATTTAGTCTTTGCACTATTTACTTTTCTCATTCTAAGGAGGTCTTTGACAAAAATGTATCAACCCTATTTTATAATTTATTCACTTACTGGTCAATCACTTGAAAATGATACTGATCACAATACAGCGGAGGGTTTTTATTGACTGACGTCAGTGCTCATTCAGTTAGGATTGGTGATCCTTTAATCTCTCCTCTGTCTTTCAGCAGTCCAGTGTGTTGGAGTATGTTCCACCTCCCCCCGATGGGTACGCATTCAATAACATCTACACAAGAGAGCCCCATCTGGACCAAGGGGATGCTGCTGTTGCTTTTAAGCCAACTCCTAATCGCCATGTGGACAGGTAACATTGCATGGGCATCATTTGGAGAGTTGTGGAATCTAATTTAGTGCAGATAGAGGTGCCCGTGTCTGCACTGTTCACTTCTTTAAACTTCCCATCTGTCCATTGTTTGATAAAGTTTCAGTTATTCCTTTATAGAACTGGCTGAACAAAGCCTCCAGTCTATAATTCCAACTGGAGGACCTCCAGGCTTTAATTCTAACTTAGTACAACTGCCTTTGGATGACTTTCACTTTTTAAAAAGATGCTTTTGACAAAATCTGTGATTAAGAAGAAAGAAGAATTGTTTTGAAACTCTGCTAGTTTGTACCAGATGGTCTCTAGGATCTTTCCAGCTCTGTAACTTTTAAAGGAAATAATTTCCATCTTTCTCTCTCCCAACAAAAATAAACAAACATTCCTTTAGATAGAAATATTTAAATTAAAGATAAACTAAATATTTAAAAGAAGTCAAGGCCTTATTTGCCATTTCATCTTAGTGTATTTTATTCTCACTTTACAGTTTTACATTTCTTTGATTTTTCCATATTTTCTCTCTTAAAAAAACTTAATATAGGCTAAGATGGAGAACTGAGATGGGTAACAAATAAAGGAATTGGAATAGGCTCAGTTTTTCAATCTTGTTTTCCAGCCACTGCTAGTGAGGTTGACACATAGGCCAACCTGTGTCCATAAGAGAAAGAAAAGGAGGTGAAATATCGGTAATAAGAATCTGGAGAGTGACCATTCAAATGAAATGGGGTAGAGACCTTGTTCTGTACTTTCCTTCCTCAAAGTTTCTCCCTTTATGGGTGTTGCGTGCCTTTTATTTATTTGTTTATTTTTCAGTATGCTTTTTCTTAATAGAACCTAAAGAAGGTGGGATTTAAAATCTTTGTTTTCTGTTGGGAATGATGACAGAGGTAATACTTAAGTAGAATGCTGTGAAAATTATACAGGTATGATTCTAAGGGCACTAACATATAAAACTGATACAAAGAAAAGTTAGCAAAGAATAATACATTTTGAAAATGCTAACATATGAAATACATTTTAATTATAGATTCAAGTGTTAGTAGATATAGCTGAAAATCACCTTTAAAATTTAAAAATTATTTCATTGGAATTCTTCTTAACTAACTTATTACTCATCCTAGTATTCTCTTTTCCCTTTTTTCTTAGATGTTAATATTTGAGAAATCATTTCAGATTAGTGATTCTTACCTTATCTTTGTGTTTCAAAACGCCAGTGAATCGGGATGGTTTTTCACAGCTAGAAAACCACTTGGGTACATTTCTCATGTGTGTTCAGAGAGCTGTAATATCTATTGATACTAGAAAACTTTTATTATGGTTCATTTTAAGACCACATCTAGCACATTGTGAGTACTCAGTTAAGTGTTTGTAGATTGATTTGATTGATTGATTGAATGACTCAATATGTGATAATGTATCTAACATGTTAGACTCACTACCTCTTTTGTCCTTTACCCACAAATCTATAAGGTATAGTTTTACTAATGGAAAAAACTCTGCCATTTATTTTGGACAGCTTACCACAAAGTCTTTTAAAAGTTTACCTTGATATTTATAGATTAGCAGGGGAGTTTACCTTTGATTTACTGATTTAGTTATATCCCTGTATCCTATCTACTTTCAAAATGGATTCAGGCAGCTCACTTAAATTATATGTACTTAAAGTAGTGTCAATATTAAAAACTAAATAATGAAATAAAGTGCAAAATTAAGGAATCAAGAGTGAAGACAATAATTAAAATTTTTAAAGTATAGGTTGAAACTGATTGAATTTCAAATTTGTCTTTGAGGTTCCTGGCTGTTCCTCAAAAATATTTGTCTCATGGAACTTTACATAGGAAGTAAGGGATGAAGTAAGGGACATTATTTTTAAAGATATTTTTCCTCATTCAGAGACTGCTGTGGTGGATTTCATAAGGTTTATTTTATAACCTTTGATAAATAAAGATTTAAAAGGAATTTAGTGAAGGAAATTCCATGAAGGGATATTCAAGTATGTACATACGTTGTCAAAATTTAGCCAGAGACAGAAACTTTTAAAAATTGGAGTGGCCAGGTAGCTCAGTTGGTTAGAGCGCAGTGTTCTGAACAACAAGGTTGCCGGTTCGATCCCCAGATAGGCCAGTATGAGCTGCGCCCTCCATAACTGGATTGAAACAACTACTTGACTTGCAACTGATGGGTCCTTGAAAAATACACTTAAATAAATAAAAGTTTTAAAAAAATTAAAAAATGAATGTAGTGGTGAGTAGATACTATATGTCATTGTGGATCTCATCTCTTAGCTGGGCTATTACAATAGCAGCTGAATAGTTGATAGACATCTGGATCATTGATGTTCTCTGCTGGTAAGAAAATTGGTCATCATTATTTCAAAAACTATCTGAACATTCTGGTCTGATATGAAATACACAGAGGTTTGGCATTTATTTTTATAATATTATTAATCTTAAATTCTGTTACATGCTAGGATTGCAGTAAATACCATATGAAGTATATTCACTCTTCAGTGAAATTACCATGTTATTAGGGAAATTACCTGTTCAATTTGTAGCCTTCACCTTTTGATGGGCTATTAGTGTTTTAGGGAAGTCTCAGATCATTGCTCTCTCCGTGTCTACTCTTTATTAAGTGTGTACTATCATTCCAAATCAGAAATAAGAGATCATATCATTTTTATATATTCTAGGTCTTTAAGAAACTTTGGTACATCTGAAAAATTACAAAGTGTGATTTTCAGATTGATAGCTATGGTCAGTGTAATATCCAGGTCTAATCTATAGAAAGCAAAAAACTAAAGATTTGTACATTCTAGAGTGCTTTATAAGTGCGTGCTGGGTAATCACTTCTGAGACAGGCAGGATAGCAAAGATTTCAAAGAGAAATGCAGCAAAGTTTTCTAACCTGATTCTGATCACAGTGACAGAATGACCACTTGACAGGAGGATGACCAAACATTTTTAGCCCCTTTTGCTTTTTATTTTGTAGAGATGTGTGAGGAAAAGTGGGAATATACATGGAGATTATTAGGGAGTAAAATTAGTAAAAAAAAAAAAAATACTGAAAGTTATTATTTTATTATTGAAATGAAGAGAATAATATTAGCTCATTGTTTATATATCAGGTTTTATTGTATTATCTATAAAAGTATTTTTAATTATGCTGTTAAATTTATTGATGATAATTTAATGATTAAAAGAAGTATTTGTTTTTTTAAGAAACATTTTTATTTGTTAAATATTGAACTCTTAGACATGCTCTTACTATTAAAATAAGTTTATAGTGAATTAATTAATTAATTGGGGAGTGGTATATTGTTCTTCTACATAATCCATACCTCCCCTTGCAGTTTAGATAACTGGATAAAACTTTCCCAAATATTGACACTTAGTTATAATTTTTTAAATGTATATTTGGTTAATGAATTGAACATACTGCTTTAATTAGTGAAATCAGCATATAATTTAAATTACTACTATGGAAATTATCTTCAGTCTTCTTTAATTTTATGAAAAATGCTAACATTGATCTTTATCCTAATTCTTTCATGATAGAGATACTAATTACCAAAGCAATATCCAGTATCTATATTTAATGGTTAAAGAATTCATAGATTTGCATTCCAGACTTGGCTGATTTTGCATTATTTATTATTGCCCTAGCTATAGTTTATTCATTTTAATAGTGATAACCCTAAAGTTTCTTTTAGTTTTCATATTCTATAAGATATAATAAAACTAAACTATAAGAATAATCTGTCAGAATGTTTTCTGGTAGGAATTGGCTTGTCTTAATGTTTGACTTCTGTTTTCTGGCTTTAGGAAGACCTTGCAGAGTAATCTTTTCTCTTTCTTTTTATAGAAATTATGATCCACTCATAACACAACCCAAGAAATATGCCAAATCCAAGTATGACTTTATGGCAAGGAACAACAGTGAGCTCTCAGTTCTTAAGGATGATATTTTAGAGGTAATAGAATTTCACCTTTATATACACTTAATAAAGTGGATTTATTATATTCCTCTTTTGGTATATATTTGAGCCTCCCTCAATATATACCCTCAATATTTTTTGTTTGTTAGTTTGTTTGGGTTTTTTTGGAGCAGTGAGTTGGATTTCTTGGCTTTGTGCTCTTCCTTCATGGGATTTGTTCATTTTAGAATTAAGGCTGTTTGTGGATACACCATAATATATATTTTTAAATTTTTATTAAATGTATCAGGGTGACATTGTTTCATAAAATTATATAGGTTTCAAGTGTACATTTCTATAAAACATCATTGTGTGTTCACCACCAAGTTGAACACAAAATGGGATCACCATTATATTTGATCACCTTTTCCCTGTTCTGTCACCTCCCTTTCCCCCTTACCCTCTGGTAACCACTAATACTAAACTGTTGTATGTGTCTATGAGGTTTTGTTTCTTCCTTTGTCTTGGTCATTTTTTTTTTAAGATTCTATTGGGGAAGGGGAATAGGACTTTATTGGGGAACAGTGTGTACCTCCAGGACTTTTTTCCAAGTCAAGTTGTTGTCCTTTCAATCTTAGTTGTTGAGGATACCGTCCTGCCCCAAGTTGTTGTCCTTTCAGTCTTAGCCGTGGAGGATGCAGCTCAGCCCCAGGTCCAGTTGCCGTTGCTAGTTGCAGGCGACACCCCCCCCCCCCCCGTGGGAGTCGAACCGGCAACCTTGTGGTTGAGAGGACATACTCCAACCAACTGAGCCATCTGGGGGGCAGCTCAGCTCAAGGTGCCGTATTCAATCTTAGTTGCAGGGGGCACTGCCCACCATCCCTTGTGGGACTCAAGGCATCGAACTGGCAACCTTCTGGTTGAGAGCTGGCGCTCCAATCAACTGAGCCACCCAGGAGGCGGCTCAGCTCAAGGTGCCATGTTCAATCTTAGTTGCAGGGGCGCAGTCCACCATCCCTTGCGGGACTTGAGGAGTGGAACTGGCAACCTTGTGGTTGAGAGCCCACTGGCCCATATGGGAATCGAACCCACAGCCTTTGGAGTTAGGAGCACGGAGCTCCAACCACCTGAGCCACTAGCTGACCCTGTCTTGGTCATTTTTGCTTTCAATTTTATATCCCACATGTGAGTTAAGTCACATGGTTCTCGACTTTTTCTGTCTGACTTATTTCGCTTAGCGTGAAAATCTCAAGATCCATCTGTGTTGTCACAAATGCACTATTTCATCTTTTCTGGTGGCTGAGTAGTATTCCATTGTGTATATATACCACATCTTCTTTATCCAGTCATCTATCAAAGGACACTTCAGTGGTTTCCATGTCTAGGCCACCATGAATAATACTGCAATGAACACAGGGGTACATATATCTTTGCAGATAAATGTTTTCAGATTTTTTTGGTAGAGACCCAGAAGAGGGATTGTTGTGTTGTATGGTATTTCTATTCTAAATTTTTTGAGGAACCTCCATACTGTTTTCAATAGTGGCTCTATCAATTTACATTCCCACCAGCAGTATATGAGGGTTCCTTTTTCTCCACAGCCTGTCCAACACTTATTACTTGTCTTGTTGATGATAGTTATTCTAACAGGTGTGAGGTGGTATCTCACTGTGGTTTTGATTTTCACTTCCCTAATAGCTAGTGAAGTTGCGCATTTTTTTTTCATATATCTGTTGACCATTTGTATGTCTTCTTGGGAGAAGTGTCTCTTTAGGTTCTCTTCCATGTTTTAATTGGATTGTTTGTTTTTTTGTTGTTGAGTTGTACGAGTTCTTTATATTTTTTTGATATTAGTCCCTTATTGGAGGTGTTGTTTGCAAGTATCATCTCCCATTTGGTTGGATGTCGCTTTGTTTTGTTGATGGTTTCTTTTGCTGAGCAGAAGTTTTTTACTTTGATATAGTCCCATTCATTTATTTTTTATTTTACTTCCCTTGCTTTTGTGGTCAAACCCACAATATCCTCTCTGAACCCAAGGTCCATATAGTACCTATGCTTTCTTCTATGCAATTTAATGTTTCAGGTCTTATATTTAGGTCTTTGATCCATTTTGAGTTAATTTTGCTATATGGTGACATATAGCAGTCTAGTTTCATTCTTTTGTACATGGCTTTCCAATTTTCCTAGCACCATTTATTGAAGAGGCGGTTTTTTTCCATTGTATGTGTTTGGCTCCTTTGTGAAAAATTATCTGCCAATGTATATGTGGGTTTATTTCTGGGTTCTCAATCGTATTCCATTGGTCTGTGTGTCTGGTTTACTGCCAATACTATGCTGTTTTGATTATTGTAATAAGAGAAAACGTTTCCTTCTTTATATCCTAGTACCCTGGCACAAATGTACCCAGCAGTGAATGAACTAATGGTTGTGAGAATAATCTACCATGACTCCCAAATCTCTTTTCTTAGTTTACAACTGAGTATTCATCTTCTTTGATGTATGATGTGGGATAATTACAGTAGTTTTTAAAAAAAAAAAAAAGTTTTCATACTTTTCCTTTCTATTCAAAGAATGGAGACAATACATAGTCATCTTGGTTATCTATAAGTACTTCAGATATATTGCAAGTAAACATTCTTGAGAGGTAATACAGGCCATGGGTACTGTGGATTCATACCTGTTTTATACTAATAATTGTAATACTTAGTGTAATTCCTAGGAATCATTCATCCTACAATATGTTGATGCTAAGTCAACTTAATAGAAGTAAAAATAGTTTCCTGGTCTAGGAACAAAAATTGAATTCCTTCATAGGTTGGTTTTTGTACAGGAATGACGCCTTTATTTTCTTGCATAATGACAGATCCTTGATGATAGGAAGCAATGGTGGAAAGTTCGAAATGCAAGTGGAGACTCTGGATTTGTGCCAAATAATATTTTGGATATTGTGAGACCTACAGAATCTGGATTGGGGCGTGCTGATCCACCATACACGCATACAATACAGGTAATTGTGATTTTTGAGCAAAATTAAACATTTTAAAATTTTCAAATTCATCACTCTTAAATAGGATTTAGATACCTTTTGTGTATTAATCATTTTGAGAATTGTTTTACAATTTATACAGGTTTTTCCTAGGGTAGTTCAGAGGCAATGGTGAGGGACATAGGGAAGAATTATACATATGTTTTATGGTTTACTTCTTCAGGAAATGGCTCAAAATGTTTACCAGCAAATGACTGTTTCTCTGGCTGCTATTTTTTCCACCCTACAATATTTCTGACATTTTGAGAAATCGTATTTCTGCCTATTCACTCTTACCCATAGCCCTCCTATTCAGTGGCTTCCTCTTGCTAGATGATGGCACTGAGCTGCTGAAATATATAGCCGTTCATCTTCACTGGCCTTTGCCCTCATTCTCTTAAATTTTCTGCCACTGACCAACCTCGAACTTACCTCACCTTACACTCACATCTGAGTATTTATTTATTTGGACTATAGTATTTTTCCTCTCTTGATTTTAAGATCAAAGTGTACATGGGTACATGATATAGGTGACATGGGTCAGACTCTCTCTTCTTGATCATTGAAAAATTCTTGAGTCCTTTGCCGTATTTCCAGGATTTCAGTGATCCTGGTTATCTCATTCACCCTAACATCTGGATTCTCTTCCTATTAAAGTATTGAGATTTTGGGGCTGTGACAGGACCTCTAGAGTTAGATCTGCCAACAGAGACAGAATAGATGGACTATCCTGTGTATAGACTCTGAAACCGTGGTGCCTTCTTTCTCATGTCCCCAGGAAGAATTCTTTTAATTTTCAGAATGTTGAGCAAAAGATCACATCTGACCAAATATTATAATAATGTCTTTAATTTGAGTAGAAGGTACATAGAATATGTAGAGAAATTGTTAATTTTCATGCCTAGGCTTAGTAAAATATATTGCCCAAACCTAGAATTGTGGTTGTGTGCTGCCATCACCATTCATTTAGGTACTTCTGGCTCCTCGTGGGATTGAAGCCTCGTACAGGTCCTGCAGTTATGCAGAGTGACTTTGGGCTTTATTAGAATCCAAGAATCAAGCAAACGTTTAAAATAAAGAACTAGTGCACAATTTATATATTTTCATAATTTAAAACGATAGCAATGGAACTTCTGTTTGCTGTGCTTATGTTTGGCTGGCCTGACGTGCATATATATTATGTACTTATTTTATGTTCATCATTTGTCATTAGCTGTTGATGCCAAAGAAGGAGTTTGAGTTATTCAAGGTACGGTCTACTCCATTTCCCATGGATTTTTGAAGTGAATTTTCTAACTTAGTTTTAATACCTTTTTCTTTCCTAAGTTCTTAGTGTTCTGATTTTGATATGTGGTTACCTGACATAATATAGGATTCTGTCTGCTTTACGAATGCTAATTCTTCATGTTCTTTGCTATAGAGGTTTTTGACTGAATGCCATAAACAGTGTTAAAGAGTGTATGCTTGAAACATATGCTGAAAAGAGTGGTAGAGTGTATCCCGTTTTGAGCTCTTTGGACTGTTTTTAATATTTAACTCCTGATAAGCTATAAGAGAGACTATTCACAAAGGATATCCCTCTGTGAGCAGAAGACAAGAGTTTATATTTTAGGTGTTAGAAACAACTATCCAAGTTTGGTTTTATTTGTGGGCATGGTTGCTAGGAATGAGCAAACTGATAAAAAAACAAGTACCTAAAACTTGTAAATAATGTAAATTCTAAGTATTTCTTCACTCCTGAGATTTCCTACAGAGTTTAACCTCTCCTATCTTTTCCTGTTCACTGTTGAGTCTTGAGTTTTTCTTCACTTCTGATTCCTGCCTTGAGGCCGAGATGACTTTTCTGTTTCAAAGTTGCTTCTGTCTAAAAGCAAACCAAAACTATAAATACATATCATAGGAAGAGAGTACTTTTTGAGAACATAAACTCTATCCCTTCTTTCTTGAACAGAGCCTCATCTTATAGTTATGTCAACTTTGGTACAACCAAGAAGTGTTTTAAGTACTCACAAGTTTCAGGAGTTTGTTTTGCTACTTTATGTAAATAGAAACTTGTGGGGATTGCCTGTTTGGGCTGTTTCTTTTTAAACCTTTTAACACTGTATGATTGTCTTCTGAAAATTTTTAGATGCAACTCTGAATGCAGTGATGTATGTGGAAATGAGTGCAGAAGCTGTGTGTGTGTGTGTGTGTGTGTGTGTGTGTGTGTGTGTGTGCGCGTGCATGCGTGTGTGTAGGTTGAGGGCCCTGCTTTTAACAGGTATTAAAAGCAATCTATTTTTTTAGTACTTCCTGAAAATTTTGGGCTGAGCCCAACAAAACCACCAAAATCTTATGAAATTTTAATAAGCAAGCTTGACAATCTGCCCTCTACTATCTGGCATGCATACTACTCTAAAAGGATTTCTATTCTCAAAGCCTTTCTCTCTCTCACACACGCACACATGCACACACACACACACACACATATAAACATAATGGTTAAAGATGGAAAAACAGCATCCTTGCAAATAAATGTCAATTATTTTATATCTCTACAACAGTGTTACCAGATATTTTTATGTAAAATATCTAACAAAACTCCTGCAGTTTCTTTCAGAGTGACAGTAATGGTACCACCATGTTTATGTAGATTGCAGTGATCCTAACGCCCTGACCTTAGAGAACTCCACTGGATCACAAGCAAAAGCACTTCTATGTCGTATTCATCTTCTCATTCATTCACTTGACAAATATTGATTGAGTGCCAGCATCTTGCACTGATAAACAGGGAAGACAGAAAGCCTGGCACTGAGGAGACCCTCCACGAAAGCCTGCTGTCCAGAACCCAGTCTGTGAGCCACCTGCCCTGGCTTTGCTCCTGCCTTTGCACTGGTGTTTTAGGAGCAGTGGCCCTCACTCTCCTCAGAAATGGCCTAACACATTTTCCCCGTCTCTTCCTTCCAATTATACCAGAATTTTGAAGAAATTTAAAGCAACTTCTTACAAAATCATTTTATTTCCCTGTTCTGTAGTGCACAAAGATACCTAATGATTCACTGCTTCAACTTCCTTCCCATTTTCAGAGAGCAATGAGATTACATTCCAAGGTCGATAATGCCAGGGACCAGTGCTCAGGTTGTGTGCCAGGCATGGTTTAAGCACGTTGCAAATACTGATTCATTTAATTCCCACCACAACCTTTTGAAGTAGGCACGTTTCATTTCTGAGGAAACTAAGGTACAGAGAAGTAACTTGCCCACAACTACCCAGCCGCATGAGGAAAGCTCAGACGTTCCATGTTCTGATGTACTCAGCTAGCTTAGAAAAGATTGTCATCTCATTTTGTATAAGCATATAGTTTTTCACTGTGTCAGTGCTTAAAGGGACTTTTTCTTAGACTAGCTTTACCATGTACTGTGCTTTGATAAAAGTTGATCTGATCAGTCACCGTCCTTGAAATTGGACTTCTGCTTTATGCATCTTCTTGTTGGATTTCAATTCTTTTAATTTTTTTACAATTCAGGAAAATAATCTAAATTATATCATTCACTAAGTGTGTAGACATTTTGTGAATGGTGGGAATAAGGGAATTAAATGTAAACTATTTCCATGTAGCATCTATAAGTCACCCAGTGTTTTAAAAATGCACACAGTTGTGACTCTTCTTTCTTACCCTTATGTTTCCTGTAAGAAAGAAGTGTATATAAATAATGGCAACTCCTGGGGGAAGGACACAAAAGCAGCCTTTGCCTATTGTTCACACTTTGGGTTAGAAATTATCTGCTGATGGCAGGGATGCTAGTACCTGGCACCAGTAGTGAATAAGTGTTCAATTGCCACCTGATGTCCCTGAGAGTCCAGGCTATTTAATATCCTCAACTTTGGAGTGATTTTTAACAGTTTTGCAAAGACAGCCGTTTCCACCTAATGTGTTTCCCCCATGGCTTTAGCAAAATTTTAAAAAGAAAAGGGAGGGAGGTAATAAAGAATTTGTGAAAGATATGGAACATAAAATAAAAAGATTGAGTACAACTACTGGGAAAAGCAAGTAAATGCTTAGGAGAGATTATGGAAAAATGAAGATAAATGACATTTAATAAAAATTTTGTTGTAGAGTATTGTAGGGCTTTGTAGTAATTTAGGTGGGCAACAGATGGATATCCAGGGTGTTTTCTCCCCACCTGCAATCTACTTGCCACATAAAGTTGCCCATATTTCTTTTGACTTGATTCCCAGACCTCTAGCTCTGTGACTGTTTAGCTGCTGGAATCACCCTTTTGCTCGCATAGATTCTCATGCTGTATCCCAAGAACAGAGACCAACCTTCCCCCTCTATTATTTCTGATATACTCAAGGGCTTGACTAAAGGAGCCTTGTGTTTATTATTAATTATTAAGTCTATGTGCTTACTATTATTACTATAGATATTCTGACTCTACCAAGATACAAATAATTATAAATGTGTGGGCAGTGTGGTCCTGTGAATTCAATAGAAGTTTTTCTTCTGCCTTCTCTGTGTCTTAGCAAGAGATTTTATGATACTGTGGGAAAAGCCCCAGTCTAGGTCCTCGTAGATGAGGAATTCTAGTTCTGGTTCTGCCACTCACTAGCTGTGTGACCTTAAAGAAAGTATTTTATTTTTCCGTGCTCCAATTTGCTCAGCTGTGAAATGGAAGTGGTCAAGTCCCATGATCTCCACAATCCAGTCTGGATGTAAAATTTTGTTATTTTCTGTGTATATGTATAAATAGTCCTAAATTAAAAGTGGGAATATTTTCTACAGGTAACTACTAAACCACTAGCTCTACTAATTGCTCCCATGTTATGAATGCTCTTTTTCAAGCTCAGTGCAGACATTCAGATACCGCTGGACAGTGAGTGACCATTTTAGTAAAGATGTCTTTGTATTCATTCCAGCAGACCAACTTCCTGATAATACTCAGTTATTTAAAAAATGTTTAAATTAAGCTCAGAACACTCTACTCATCTATTCATTAGAGGTATGGTTGTTAGAAAAGGATGTTTACTTTTTATTCTGCCACACATGTTGACATTTTCCCAAATAAATCCCCACTTTCTCACTCTCTCTGTCTCTCTATATATGTACATATATATTACTGCCCAACACGCACATGTGCAAAATTATAAAATTTTCTGTTTAGATTGCTTATAAGTTTAAAACTAAAGTTCACTAAAACACACCATGATGTATATTTCATTTTGTAAACTCAGCTTTAAGAAAGAATTAATCTTACATTTAATGTACTCTAAGTATATTCTTTATAAGCTATAAGAATAAGGTGAACCTATATCTTACTATTTTAAAAACACAGTACTCTAATACACAAATAGTTACTGAAATACTCTATTCTGTTTACAGTTGCATGAGTCTATATAATTAGTTTTCCATGGCTAAATAAGAGTGATGGAAATTAATTATATATTTACAAGCTCTTTCACTGGTTGATTTGTGGGCAGGTAATTTGACTGTCAAAAACTAATTTGCTCAGATTTTCTGATATTTGATGTGAATTATAATTGATATTATTTTAGTGCCATCTCCTGTGTTAATTTTCTCATTTGATGTGATTTGCTCCATTTTCCTAATAGCAATTACTTGGCGAGCTGTCAGAGGTAACCCACATTTGTTCCCTCATGACACTTCTTTTTAATATAATTTTTTGGATTCAGTCTCTGGACTTAACACCCTCCAAATGTTCCAACTGTGCCTAGTTTTCACCACAGAGTTCCAAAGGGACCAAATTTAGAAAAAAAAAAAGTGTAGGTTAAAGTTTTAAGAACAGTTCAATTTTAATGGCTTTGTTGAGTTTGCTTGCATAATTTCCCCTTGAAGCAATGTCTTGCATGAATCAGGAGCTTATCTCTAAATAACTTTCTTTAATCCTGGAGAATTTCTACTCAGCTTTAGTGGCTAATGAAAAGTGACTCATGCCTATTTAATTATCAATAGAAAAGTAAATTTTCCATGGGGTCTAGTAATTCTGACTTCTTTCAGAGAAAGAGAAAAGGACAGATTTAGTTTTAAACAGAACTTTAAGTGTATTTGTGGGAGCTAAAAGGCAAGAGATAGGAAGTGACTGTTATGGTACAAAAATAGGTCCACCACGAAGGTGAGCAGTCATCCCAGTTTGTTCACAGCGGAGGGGTTTGTAGGGACGTGGTCCTTTCAGTGCTAATGCTGGAAGAGTCCTGGGAAAACTGCAAAGGGCTGCTCAAGGTTTCTGTTTTCGGCTCTGAAGCTTTAGTACCTTTGGGTCAAGAGAAGACAGTGAAAGGTACTTTTCTGCTATTCAAAACTTTCCATAAGCTGAGGGTACATTGGAATCTCCACCTCCAACCAAAATTAGCCAAGAGACAGAAATACTGAAGGGAAGAGCAGTAAATTGGATGTTAGGTAAAGGGGAGTGGAGAAGATGGGGAGGGACATAGAAAAATGAGTTCAAGAGTCAATACTGATCCTGTTTCCTCCACACCAAGAATGATAAATCAGTCTCCAAAGGAAAGCTGACTTGGTTGCCATTTCAGAAGAGGGTGGCCATTCCAGGGGTTGGAAGCATGAGACAGGAAGAGAGGATTAAGAAAAGGGGAAAATATGCAAGTAAATAAAATTCATGGCATAATTCATAAACATTTTTCATAGGGTCTCTCTATAATCAAACATTCGTATATAACATTTAAGCCTATTGTTAGGTGACACTGATAAAGTTGCATCATGTAGCAATGACAGAGGAATGAAACGAGGCACGGAAGATCTGCTGAGCCTCTCTCAGGCTTCATTGTGACAGTAATACACGGTGTATTCAGTTTTTCACAGGATTATTTGATGGATAGCAAAACACTAGCTGTTCTTGTTTTTATGAAAGGAGAAACTGTGAATCATATCATGGAATGCACAACTAATAGCATTTTTCATTTGGTTAAGCTTTAAACACAGCAATTTAAACTTTGACACTTCTGAAATCCTAATGTGAGAATTCACGAACCCTTCATGCAATTACGTACAAAGGACAGTCCTATGAAGGGAACACTGCATATATTTTAATCAGATGACTTTGGTGTGTGCTAAGTAGTACATTTTGGTGATGTTTGCTTTATTTTGATTTCTTTAAATATTTTATTGGCCCAAATATAGGAACATTGTTTTGTGGGGAATAATAGTAATGAAAATAAATAAATAAATAAATAAATAAATAAATAAATAAATAAATAAATAACTCTTTTATTTAATATATGAGAAATGTTTCTAGGCCTTGAATGCTGAGGGGTCAGCAATTTCAGTTTCTCTCTCATCTAATTCCATGGCTCTCGCTCCATGAAACACAACCCCCTGTTCCTTTCCTGCCTGCCTGCCTGCCTCCCTCGCTCCCCCTTCCACCGCCCTCCTTCCACTATCTACCAACATTATAAACACTTCTCTGAGTTCTGCTTTCATCCTTGTGTTATACCCTTCCCACCTTCTCCACCCACTGACGGGTGAGTGGTAGCATTTAAAGAGACAACAGAAAAGAACCAGGACTCCTTCCCACGCTGGTTTCCACAGGTGTAACTCATTTGCTGTGAAGGCGACTATGATGGTGGTGTGTTGTTTTTTGAGTAATGATTTAATTTAAAAGTGATATGTGTGTGTGGTGTGTATTTTTATGTTTTTGATCTCTGTGGAAATTGGGGAGGCCTCTTTTAAAATCAATATTACCTTATATTTGGGCCAATTTAAAAATGAAAAGTAAATATTGTTCTAACCAAAGAACCAGATTACCAAAAGGCCTGCTGTTTTGCATTTTATCTGCTAATCGTGAATGTTAGAATAATTAAAACTGTGCCAGTGCAGTATTGAAACTTTACCTAAATTATAAGGCCATTGCTCTGTGTCTTTGATTGTACCAAAAAAAAAAAAAAGTGCCTTTTGAGAATTTGGAACTTGTTATAATGCAGTTATCTATTAGATAAAATTATTTCATTTAAAGTTTTAACTATTGTGTGTAGTTAATAGGGACTATACATAAACACTGTTTTATAATAGACTAACAACCATGATTTAAAAGTTAGTGAAAGTTAATGTGTATTCTATTACATCCACCTTTTTTAATACAAATCCCCACATGGCCTTTTTTCTTTTGAATTAGACTACCCCATTACCCTTACCACCATTCACCCCACAACATTCCTATTTTAACCAGGAAAATTTCTAATTTTAATTAATTAGCATTAAGATGATGGCACAAAGGGTTAAGACTTAAATAAATTAACATTTTAAAATTAGGTGTTTACTTTAAAGCACAATCCTTTTATCTACTGAAATATTTCCCCTCTTCTTAACAAATTGGAAACAGAATTAAACATTTTTGAATATAATATACATTTAAAAGAGTAAGTAATGTTTTATGCTGTTGGTATTTAGACTTCCAGTGCAATTAGAAGTTTTTATTATTGGAAATTATAAAATAATAAAAAATCTTTTGACCTACCATGGTTGTGTCTGATTCCAAGTTCAAGTTTAATTTTTTTGACCTTTGTTACTATTATTAATATTACTATTTGCTATTGGTATATCCTTTTGACTCCTTAATTAACATTTTGATTTTGAACAAATATGTAGAGTATGGTTTTTAAGTAGAGTGTGGTTTTATGATTTTGAGCAAATATGTAGAGATGGTTTTTAATGATTATTATACCATATAGGATGGAAGGTGTATATGTACACACACACACACATTTGCTATGGATTTCAAGTAAGTGTACAAATAAATAGCCAAAAATGCTTTTGAAGTATAATTTGTTTTTGTAGACTAAATTTATATTTTTACAATTTCAAATTAATTGTTTGTCTTTTTATAGAAGCAAAGGATGGAGCATGGTCCGAGACCAACCGACCCTCCCTCTGCTCCATCACCTCCTCCAACACCAGCTCCTGTCCCTGTCCCCCTCCCACCTTCTACTCCAGCACCTGTTCCTGTGTCAAAGGCCCCTGCAAATGTTACTCGTCAGAACAGCAGCTCCAGTGACGGTGGCAGTATTGTGCGAGATAGCCAGAGACACAAACAACTTCCTGTGGACCGTAAGTTTCTCAGGGAGGCAAAAGATACACAGTTCCTTCTGCAAATTAAAAGCACTGCTAAGTAAAATATTGTCTATTATTGGTTTTGCTGTTATAAAATATTATTAAATATAAATAATAGCCCTTTATACTTGCATGATACTTAATAGATTGCAAAGGTTTTTACCTAGTTTCTCATCCTCCAAGTAATTCTGAGAAACAGGAAGTTCTTTCTATTCTCTAATGTATGTATTTCTACACATATTCCAATACATTGTGGTGGTTGAATGAAGATTCTGGAGCTAGATGTACTTGAGTATGTATAATGAAACATCACTTACTGGCTATTTGACCATCAACAATTTAATAATTCTCTCTATACTTCAATATCTAAAAAGTGGAGGGAAATAATACCTACTTCATAGGATAATTGTGAGGATTCAATGAGATAATGCATATAAAGCATTTAGATCAGTCGTCTTCAGCCAGATTTTACCCACCTACTCCCAGGATATTTGGTATTATCTGGAGACATATTTTGATCACTGTTGGGTGGATGCTACTGCATCTAATAGGTGGAATACAGGTGGGTTTAGCAATAACCTACAATGAACAGGACACCCACCCTCCACCCCCAACAGAATTATCTGGTCCCAAAAGTCAATGGTGATGCTAATGATAGCAGCAAAGAGTGACTGCCTGCTTGTAATGTGTCATATTGGTCAAAATCAGTCAAGGCTTTTCAACCTCAGCTCCCTTGACATTTCTATATACAAGCAAACTAGGTTAACAGAATCAGCCTGCCCATAGCAGTTTCAACTTCACCCACCAAATTTAGATTGCATGTGATTTAGACTTCAACTTCGTTTATTCATACATTTAAATTTGATTTTTCATATGAATGATTTCTATTAAAACCAGATTTAAATAAATGGGGAAAATGACACTATGGCCAACTTTGGATTATTGTTAGTACTTGGAACAGCAGAGTTATAATTTGAAAACAAAGTAATTCTAAGATACTATAATTTTTATTTTGTTTTACCTTATAGTGCACGGCTGACCTATTTAATCTTCAAATTATGGTGTGTTTTTTAATATTATAAAAAATTACTTTGCTTTACCTATACCTGGCATATAAAATTCGTAGAAAACCAGAGTTGGGAAGATATTTCCTCAATATGATAAAAGTGCATAAAGAGTGTGGGTGCAAAAAGGATATACTTCATTCTCTCAATCTGGCCTCTCCTGGACTCAGTTCTGGGTTCTTTGCTCCATAAACACACTTTGACTGTAGATGATCAATCTCTTTCCATTTCTTTCAATACTATCTATGTTGATGAAAAAGACATGATTCCAATATTTGTCTTCATATCAAATCTCATCTGACATCCAGATAAAGGTATTGAACTACTCAGATTTGATGCTTAAGATTCACGTTCAAAACCAAATTACTGAATCTTTCACTCCCATTTTACCCTACTGTTTTTCTCATCTCAGTAAATCATAGCCACATCTATTCAGTTGTGGTCATTCTTGATAAATTACAAAATAAAAAAAGAAAACACTAAAACTATTACTATTTAATTGTTTTAGAAATTCTAGTTAAATGCATGAAGCTTAAGCCTACTTTTATACATTATTATCTCTCCCAACATATAGCCGATTTAAAATCACCTCCTTATCTATATCTTGACCTTATCAAAAAAACTAATGGAAAAATGAAGTTTTGGGAAAACAATGAACTCTTTATGTGCAGCAAAAGCAACTGTTTGTGTGTCTCTGTATGTATGAGAACGTGTAAGTGTGTATAAATATGCTACTAAATTTAAAAAACTGTATTTTTTTTAAGATGCTTATAATTTTTTCAAAGACACTAAAGACATAGTTTTGAGATGAGAAAGTGCTATGTTTTTTATTGATTTCCCTAAGGAAAAGTTTCCTGTAACAAATGACTGTTCTCTCTTCATTCTTACCACAAGTTTATAACATTTCCCTTTTTTGATACGTCAGCACAGTAATCTTTGACACTGTGGCACTCTTTTTCCAGGCGTAGGATCAGAGTTCATAAGCATCCAGTCCCTGTTTGGAACAGTCTGTGGGTTGGGACAGTTTGTTCTTTGTCCTAGTCTAAGAAACTAAGAATAACCTAATGGGAAAGATGCATTGTTAGAATACTTGAAAGATAGAGAACTCTCCTGATAATAGCGACCCATCATTTTCAAGTCTGTTTTTCATAACTGAAAGGTGACATCGGTATATAAAATATAGTATCTCTCCCAAAATTAACACATGTATTTGTTTCCTTAGAATAATAAAACTTTGCATTTATTTATTATAGAGTTCTTTTTAAAGATATATCAAAAGTATAGTTGGACATTAAATAAATATGTTTCTTTTTATATAGCAAGCTTTTTTTTTTGTTTGTTTGTTTTCCCAATAGCTTTTCTTGAGCACGTTTGGAGAACATTTTTTCTGGATGAATGTTTGGGCTTCTGAACAGTATAGTATCAGATAGACATGTTTGTTTATTGGCAGCCAGCTTTCTCTCAAAATACGCCTATTATGCTACCTATATTCTCTGCTTACTACCTAGATTTGTGATAAAAATAAAATGGAAGGAACTATAAAATGAATACTCACTCATAAAATGTTACCAAATAGCCACAAACAAGGAACAAAGTCAAAACGACTGCTTTTAAAATGTAACAAGTAGCAAGAGCCAGACTCCTTTTGCTGAGGTGTAACTTTGGTTGCCTATTCAAACGAGCTGCTTGGAGCCGTGTCATCTAAGCTTTTCAAATTGATTTATCACAGGGTTCAAACGCTTCTCCCCTTATCACTTTTGACGATATCAATGCTTTGGTTGTTTTGTATTTTTTCCTCTTCCTTTGAAACATTAGACCTTATTATTTGAGTTTAATCCTTTGTAATCAGAAGTGTTACTTTAGAAAGGGGTATAAAGTGAGTCTGGTTTGTTGTGTACTAGAACATTGCAAGTGGAAACCAAAAGCCAGGAGCACATTACAAGAGGTTTTTGTACTCACGGGAAGACAGTTATGCTGTGCACTGCAGACGATCGTTACTGGCTAAGTCAGTAGATAAGGAACTAAAACTTTCAGTGTGGTGGTATTTTTTCCTTTTTAGTCCTTTGAGATGTACTCATGTGTTGTGTGGCAGTATGATGTAGTGATTTTAAAGAGTTAACAAATGAAATGCTTGTGGTGTATTACTTAAATATAACACTAGTATTCCCTCTCACTCTGCTAGCCTCCTCATTCTTCCTCCCTCCCTCTCTCCCTGCCTCCCTTCCTTTCTTTTATTTACTTTTCTTTAGACTTTTTCTTCAAAATGTTTCTGAATACTTGAAGCATTAAAAAAAAATTTAGACTGAGATAACACTACATGATTATTTCACACTTTCTTATTTCCCAGGGACATCAAACACTCTAAAGCACTCTCCCTGGGAAAAAAAAAAAAAGATCATAGAACAATGGTCACCAAACCTCCCTTAGTGACCAGGTCATTTCCACTTGCCAAGTTAATCAGTTAAGTAGAGTACCATATCAGTTCTTTGAAGTTAATCCTTGAAGGTTTACAAATAATGTATCTGTGTGTGTGTGTGTGTGTGTGTGTGTGTGTGTATTTTTACACCTTTTCCACAAGTGTAAAATGGGTAGGGGAGAGGGATAGTGGGTAATTTAATTAAAACAGTTTCAGTGATTATGGCCATAAAACAGCCATGACTTCAAAGTTTTTTTAAAAAAGTTCTAGCTAAATTCTGCTACTAATTAGCAATGTGATTTTAGGAGTTTGTACATGATAGTTTTTGAAGTCTCTCAGTGAAAAATGTCAGCAGAATGCCTCCTTATTCATTTATTCAGTGATCATTTCCTAAATCCTACACTGTTCCACATGTTGCAGGTTAAGTAAACAGAATAGGTAAAACTCCCTTTTCTCATCAGGCATGTATTTTAATGAAAGAAGATAGATAAATAAGCAATGAAGTTGGTGACAAATATTAGGAAGTGCTAAGTGGTATGGAGAAGAATAAAGTCTGTGACTAGGGAGTGCTATTGGGGAGGGGGTTGCAGTTTTAAATGCGGGACATGGAGAGGAGGAGAAGAGTGGACCGTGTGGGTATGTGGGTGGAACGCATCCCTGGCAAGGTTTTTAGATATGAAAAGCACCAGGGAAGCCATTGTGAGCCAGAGTCGTAGAGGCACCCAGGAGGAGAGGCGTGGAGGTCACCTAGGGTCTTTTCCGGGAGTAGTTTGGATCACGTGGGAAGGTTTGGAGCAGAAGACTTGCAGTATCTGACTTACATTTTAAAAGGATCATTTTACCTGTTGCGTTCAGAAAAGATTGAAGAGCAGGGGAGGGAGTGGGTTGGTGGAGAGTGGAAGCAGGGAGACCTGTAAATAGGCAAGTAGCTTAGACCAAGCTGGTAACAGAAAAAAGTGGAGTGAACTAATTGGATTTTTAGTATATTTCGATGGTAGGGTTAACAGGATTTGCTGATAGATTGGACGTAATTGTGGACAAAGGGGACTCGGCATAGCCCCTTGGTATTTTGCTAGAAGAACTAGAAAAATAGAATTATCATTAACTAAATTGGGAAGTCTAGCATAAAGCAAACTTCAGGAAGAAGATAAGCAGTACAGATTTGGACGTGTTATATTTGAGCTATCTAATAGACATCTACCTGAATACATGCTGTAGACAGCTGGCATAGGGGATCTAAAGGAACAGTCTGGACTGGAGAAATCATTTTGGTAGTCATCAGCTTTGAAATGGCATTTCAAGCCAAGAGACTTGTCCCGTGTCACTGGTGGAGTGAGTGCAGGCAGAGGGGAGACCCAAGGATTGTTTGTTCCCTGGAGTACTTATAACATTACTCAGTTGGGGAGATGAGAATATTCAGAAAAGGATACTGAGAAGGAGAGGCCAGG
This sequence comes from Rhinolophus sinicus, assembly GCF_057876585.1. NCBI lineage: Eukaryota > Metazoa > Chordata > Mammalia > Chiroptera > Rhinolophidae > Rhinolophus > Rhinolophus sinicus. The sequence continues at coordinate 31,684,941 of NC_142501.1, read as the reverse complement.
GAGAAAGGAAGAAAATCAGGGGCAGTCGTGTCCTGAAGGCTACAAAAGGAAAGTGTTTCAAGGGGAGGCACCTTCTTCAGATGGTGCTGATGGGTTCAGTGAGACAAGGACTGGGAATTGACCACTGACATTGAGTAAGATGTAGTGGAGGGAGGGGGCCAAAGCCCAATGGCAATGAATTTAAGAGAAAATTGGAGAACAGGACTTGGAGTCAGTTAGTACAGACAGCTTTTCAGAGTTTTGCTGAAAGTGCTGCAGAGAAATGGGCAGTAGCTAGGAGGGGACATGGGGTCAAGAAAGAGCTTACTTAAAGGTGAGAGAAAAAAATAACAAAATAACAGCATGTTTGTAAGCTGATGGAATAAATCAGAAAAAGGACAACAGGTTAAGTAGGTGAGAAATTACTGTCGAAGTATTTAAATAGAGGATATGGGGTGTAGTGTACCCCCCATAGAAGGGTTGGCCTTAAGAGCATGAGAACAGCTTATCTGTGATGTAATAGGACGGAGAATGGCAGCATGTATGGGGAAGGTGCTGGGAGGGGAGAAGAACTGCTAGGAGAATTTATGGAGGTTCTCCTCTAACTTCTTTATTTTTTTCAGAAATTAGGAAAGTGAGCTCATCAAGCCCAGGGTAAGGTGGGGAATAGGTGTTGGAGGTTTGCAGAGGAAAAAGGAATCAGATACTTGTATAACAGTGGCGATTACATGGTCTAGGTTTTGGACAGGATTTCTCCACCTGAGCCCTATTGACATTTAGGGCTGGATAATTCTCTGTTGTAGAGAATGACCTGTGCATTGTAAAATGTTTTGTGTATCCCACCCCAACTGTGACATCCAAAAGTGTCTCCAGCCATTCCCAGATGTCCCCTGGGGTCACAGATTCCCCCAGTTGAAACCACTGGCCTAAGAAAATGTATGGTATGACTGTCAGGGAGCATTAACCTCCCCGCTGAGGTTCATATTCATGAATTGAAAATGAGATCATTCAGCATTGTTGTGTTATACTCAGAGTGCAGGTGCAGGCACAGAATAAACAGAAAGTTAGATTTAACAAGGGTTGAGGTTTTGCCAAATGAGTACAATGAAGAGCGAGGAGGAGAAGAGCTAGGGAGTGATTTTAATAAATGTTCATAGAACTTATACTGAGTGAGGATGAAAGTGAGGAAAGACAGTAGGAGCACTAGATTATCATTCCTATGAGTTCAAAGAATTATTGGCATTGGGGTTTTAGAGACAGTGACATATGAGGAGTTTCTAAACTAACCTACTCCCTGTCGGCCTCCAGGAAGGAAATCTCAGATGGAGGAAGTGCAGGATGAGCTCATCCACAGACTGACCATTGGCCGGAGTGCCGCCCAGAAGAAGTTCCATGTGCCACGGCAGAACGTGCCAGTTGTCAATATCACTTACGACTCCACACCAGACGATGTGAAGACGTGGTTACAGTCAAAGGGGTTCAGCCCTGTGTACGTCCCTCTGCGAGTCCTTTACAGTGTTGTGTGTAAACATGCATCGTTTTCACTTTCGTCACTAAGATGTCACAAGTGACTCTTTAAAAATATAAGAGCCCAAACTGCATTTATTTCATGCTCAGAGAATGACTGTAGCTATTTATAGCTAAAAAAATAAGTGGAAGAAGCAGCAATAACTATCATTTATTTGATGGCACCCCATTTTTCTAGGTGGTGGTGTCTGTTCATCTTTGGTCCCTTTAGGAAACTGTCAGCAGCTTTGAGGCCAGTAGCTTTCTTTCTCGTCCTCGGGTTACACAGGGTAGGACTAGGCCTTAGCTAGACTCCCCAGACTGTACAGAATGTATAGCAGCATGTTTCTGTCTGCTGCAGTATATGATTCCAAACAAATAAAAGAGTCCAGGCAAATAAAAAATAGATATCATTACCTATCGTAGATGATAATCTAATAGGGCTTTTCCTTTATCTATAATCTAAAAATTTGTTAAGAGTTTATGTCTATGATACAATAAGCTATTTGAATAATACATATTAAAGGAAACTTGAATATTAGAAACTCACTTACCCAGCATGACTGAAAAATGAGACACACTGGTTAGTGAATTGCCTGGTTGCTAGAAAGCTATCTGTTCCTCCTATGGAACACCAAATTGCAAGGAATGGGTACTAAACAATAATGATACTGAACCCAGATGGCTCCTATGACGCTTCCTAATCAGTGTTCCGTGCCACTGTCCTGACTGAGCACTGTGGTACCATTCTCTGAGTTCCAGTGAGAGGAACACTTAGAAAAGAGAGGTTATGGCAGGACCACAAATTATTCTTTCCTTTTTTCTAGACAATATTTTTAACACTCTATTTCTTTTTCTTTCTTTTGTTTTTTTAGGACTGTCAATAGCCTTGGAGTATTAAATGGTGCACAACTTTTCTCTCTCAATAAAGATGAGCTGAAGACAGTCTGCCCAGAAGGAGCCAGAGTGTTTAACCAAATCACCGTGCAGAAAGCTGCGTTAGAGGTACGACCTGTCAACCTCAGGTGGTGGTCTGCAGTTGTCAAGAGTGTGAACTGCAGATTGAAAGCTCTGACATCATCTGTTTACATCCGTATTGGTCAATTTCCCTTTCATACGGAGCTGAATTAAATTTGACTCAGCTTTTGTAATTTGTCACTGGAGACCATCAATGACCATTAGCAGGGAGTTTAATTTGTTATAAATGCTCGTGTAACATGAAGCTTGAGCATATCCTTTTGGACATTTAATGAAAAGCCTAGCATTCTTATTTTATATGCATTATCTACTTAATTTTGAGAGAGTAGTAGACATTCACTTCTGAGTGAGTAAATGCCGCAATAGGCCAGAATTCTTTTCCCTGTCCTTGATATTTAGTGTGGAAATTCTAGTAGGTTGGAAGTTATAAGATCTTAAAACCCTAGCTGTGTGTCTTAGGCCTGATTATCCATCTAAATAATCAGAATATTAGGTAGGGATCATGAAAATAGGGAGCCCTGAAGAGTAATTAATTAGTCATAGTTGTCTGTAAAGAAGCAGGACAGTAAATGTTTTCTAGATTTGATACACTTAAGCTTCTAGTATCCTACTCTATTTAAAATGGGCTTTGTAAGGATAGTAGTTTCCAACTGTTGTATCTCACAGCTCTTAATAGCTTTCATGAAAATTATACTTGGACTCAAAAGGATATAGGCTTTGGCATGAAACTGATACATAATTATCTCTAGTAGGTATATTATATAAATTCAATAGTTAAATAACTCAGAGTAAAATAGCTTCATGCATCCAACCCTGTTAACTATTCTCAGTCAGGAGAAATTCTATTTCCCTTGGAAATTTTTCCTATGACATTTACCTTGGTGATTCAATATTAGGCTTTCTGCATATTGATCATGAATAAGGATTATAACTTTTCTGAGGCAGTTTTATTACCCTGGTAATACATTCTAATTTTGTTGACGGTGTATGAATGACTTCTTAAGGGTATGGCAGAGGTGTTCCATATTGCCAACATTGCTGAACTCCTTCAGTGCGGACTCCCTGTCTTTGTCATTTGCCCTCACTGCCCACTTCCTCGGGGTCTCTTGGTCCTGTTCCTCTGGTTGTGAATTTCCCACTGTATAGAGGGAAGCTCGGGGTATTCTGAGCCTAATCTTTGGGCCTCGGTTAGAATCCCACAAAGGGAGCTGAGTATCTTGCTTGAGCCAAAGAGGGTTCTTTGATAATTTCCCATCTTATTATGCTTATTGTGCACATATCTTCTTCCTCCCAGGGACTCTAGAGCAGTCAACATACATTATTGATTTATCTTTATCATGTTCAAGTGAAAGGCATGGTGGATGAACTTTCTTAGGACACTTTATAAATGAAAAAATTATTAATGTGATATGTTAGGGAAGTCCAAAAGCGTCATTTATATGAACGGCAGCCTTCCCTTTTCCTCCAAAAGATACTAGAAGAAAAAACACAAGACTTTTACCCTGAGCTGTTTGATTATGTGACCTGCAGTCTGCACAAACCAGTAACCATCATGTCTGCACCATGTTTATTTTTTCAGGATAGCAGTGGCAGCTCCGAGTTGCAAGAAATCATGCGAAGACGACAGGAAAAAATCAGTGCTGCTGCTAGTGATTCAGGAGTGGAGTCTTTTGACGAGGGAAGCAGTCACTAATTTCTTCAGATGTTTGTTTTTAAACTCCGTTTAAATTTTTGGCATTATTCCAACGTGCTTTGTTTTAAGAAGCCATGAAGAGAATGTCAAATTCTTATCTCTTGGTACACTTAATTCATCGCCATAAAGTAACAATGCAAACATAAGTAAGCAGAGGACTTGCTTCTGGGCCCGTTATTTTTACTAAAACTGAAAATTTTTCAATAGAATTTTTTGACCTTGCAAAATATTTTGTTTACTAAGGTGAGGTTTCCTTTTTCAGATTATTTCATCCTCATCTCAATGTATAAGCAAGCATTTTTCTTTTGACAGTGGTGAATTCTTTTTTTTGCAACAAAGCGAACATACTGCCCATAAATCAAAATCTCAAAATCTAAACAGTTCCCGTTTTGCCTGTGACCATGATATCTGTCATTCATGGTGTAGCTTACTTTAGCCTCTGCATACTTAGGTCTCTTGTTTGACATACTCAGTGATAGACTATTTCAATTTATTTAAAGTTCTTAATGCCAACAGTTTTTAAAAAATCAAAACATTTAATGAACTGTAGAATGCAACAAGGCCTTGGACATGCAAATATAAACCTATGGAGCATTCCCAAGACATGTTAGTTGTCATGGCTCTGTTGATTACAATTCCTTGTATAGTTGTATTTTGATTTAGTTTATATTTGACTTATTATCTATTCTGTGTTCTTACATATGAGAAAGCACAAGCGGAAAAGAGGTCACATATATTCAAAATCTGTCACAGGAAGTAGCCTGCAGTGGTGTGAGTTACAGTATTTTGCTTCATAAAGGTCTCAGTTCTGAATATTGATATTAGTAGTTAAAAGGAAATTGGGGCCATTTTGTGTGCTTATCTGTATCAAGTTTTTCTGGTAATAAGAAACACTTAATTTACACATATGTTAATCCTGTGAAAGATTCTAGATATAGAAAAGAAAGACATTTAACCTTCGACAAATGTTATTTTTGGAAACAATTTTTGTCATTAAATGTTATATTATTTCACATATATAAAACAGATGTTATGTAAGAATGTTGTATATTTTAACATAAATCCATTTAGAGAGATTATCTAGATTCATTAATTTTCATAGTGCCTTTTTCACATGAGTCAGCTGGAAAGTCTGCAATAAACAGTATTTGCTGTATGTTAACAAATGGCTTCTGTCTCGTTGGCAAAAGGTTATCTTTGGTATGTAGACTGAGAATCAAGGTTGAGTGGAATGGGAAAAACAGAGGCTCATCCCCCTCCCCTTTTTTTCCAGTGTATATTTGAGTCGGTAGAATACTTTCTTCAATTATTTCTGTTTTTCCATCTCTCTTATTTCATCCTATTTTCCTTCTACTGTCTAGTCACAGTTGGTCACAGTAGTAAAAACACATTTACAGAGCACTTATGATGAATAAGTGCTTCCACAGAAGTGCTTTATTTAGATACCTACCATAACTCCGCAAGTTGTATTTTATAGATGAGGAAATTTTCCCCAAATCATGAGGGATATGTGAGTCTCTCATCTTCTATTTCTCAGTCTCTCCATAATATTGTCCCTGGAACAAAGTGAAGCAAACATGTGAATGGTGAATAATTACTGTAGATCTTTTCCGTTTCATAAGTACTGATACACAATTATAACTTAGCCTTTATTGGAAATCTCTGAAAATGTAGGGATAAGACAATACAAAATAAGAAGATGTATTAAAAGAACCTGAATGTAATGTACCATATTTCCCCCAAAATAAGACTGGGTCTTATATTAATTTTTGCTCCAAAAGACGCATTAGGGCTTATTTTCAGGAGATGTCTTATTTTTTCATGTACAACAATCTATATTTATTCATGTACAACAATCTACATTTATTCAAATACAGTCATGTCATCTTCTGGAACATCATCATAACTCTCCAAACCCCGAATTCCAGCTTGAATTTCTTGTGACTCCATTTCCTGTAGAAACATTGGCTCCAATCTCTCCTTAAATGAGCACGTCTTGTCCATGTAGCCTGCTCGTAGTGCATTGGCAACACAACTGTCAGTGATTTTATCCCATGAATTCTTCACTTCACGAACTCTTGCAGGCTAAGCTTCACAAAGTTTCCATGCTGATTTCTCTCCATTCTATTTTCAATGTAGTCATTGATTTCCATACACAAATGGTCCTTGAATTGCTTGTTTATTGCAATATCAAGAGTCTGGAGATAGGCAGTCATTCCTGCGGGAATCATTATTTGATCTCTCTGCAAGGAACGTCTTCATGTCTTTAGTGTGGTGAGTGTTAGCTGAATCCCAGACTAGCAGACCTCTTTAGCCACCTTGCAAAACAAGTGGCAGCATTAAATCGACCCACTTCCTTATAACTGCTTGTGTGCACCAGGCTTTTTCGGTTTCAAGAACATAAATGCCTGAAACACGTTCAACCTTATCTTTCTTGACCTTAGCGATGATTAGAGGTGGGGCTTTCTTTCCATCCAGACAAATTGCCAAAATACAGGTAACACATGCACTTTTGTAACCAATAGAGGGAATGTAGATTGATGAGGCACCCCTCTGATCAATTGTCGTTTGAGATCCTTGGCCCATAAACACTGCAGTTTCATCCACAGCAATCCTTTGGAGAGCTGGTATTTAGAAAAGTCGATGCCATCAACAAAAGACCTGAATGGAAGTGCACGTTTAATAACTTCAGTATCTTCCAGCTTGAACAGTGTTGTCGATCTTAGAGACAGTTCATATCGCTGAAGGAAGCCATCCAGTCAGTGTTGTGGTGCTTTGAATTCTTCGGGGGATACTTCTAACTGGTATCATTGCAAGGACAAATGCTTGAATATCAGCCCTATGCACAACCAAAGCCTTTGCTCTTCTGTCAGCAATTCAGCAATCCATTCATAGATGATGTCTTCCAGCTCAGGAAATAATGGTGGCCGACCTGATCCTCACCTGCGCTTCTTAGCATTTCCCTCTTCCAACTGTTGACTGAGGTTACCGTACTCTGCTTGCCATTTTTGGATCATTCAGAGATCCAACTTCTCTTTGCAGAAAGCCGTAAGATTCTTGCCCCGGGAGCCCTCCACGATTTCTTTCTTGTACTTGACGGAATAGCTCTTTCTTTTCGCACTCATCTTGTCTGGGGGTCAAAGTATTATTCCCTTTAAATCTACCATTAAATCAAATGTTAATTGAAGACTTATGAGACGATCTACCATTAAATCAAGTGTTAATTGAAGACTTATGAGACGGGAGTGGCAACAAAAATGATGACAGTTAATGAATGATGGTCCACACAAAAGTGACAAAAAATTGCAGGCACCAAAATTCAGAAAATGTTTCTTTATTTCACACAAGTGCATTGAGTACATCCATTACAACACATGACATGTTGAATTATGAAGGTTCATATTAGACACAACCACGTCTGTTGGTTATCAAGTGCACACGTTATTTGTGCATTGTGTCTGTATTCCTATTGGTTATTAGGCAATTAGTCTCGAATTAATCTGTTTACATAGGCATTTACCTCTTGTCCAAAGGCGCGCGTTTGAGTATTTACAAATACTTAATTATAATTTATATTATCATTTATTTTAAGTATTAATGTCAATATATTTATATTTAATTATATATTAATGTTATTATTTTATAATTCAATACGTCCGTTGTGTGTTGCAGTGGAAGTACTAAATGTGTCTGTCTGGCTGACGATCTTAACTAGGGCTTATTTTGGGGGTATGGCTTATATTACGAGCATTCTGAAGAATCATGTGAGGGCTTATTTTTCGGTTAGGTCTTATTTTGGGGGAAATATGGTAGCATATTGTATAATTTATAAGTATATCTCTATGCTATAAAATTTGAAAGGAAAATGTCACAGGGGTGGTATTTGTAGGAAGAAGTTACCTCCATCAGAGTTATGGGGACAAAGAGTTGGGATTAATGGAATTCAGAATCTTGAGGGAGAGGCACCACAGAGTTTGGATTCTGACACCTGGATCCTAAGGTACCACTTGGTCACTGGTACCTGAGAAGTTTGGAGGAAAGTCCCCACAGCTGGTAAATAAATTTCTGAGAAGGGGACACAGCCTAACTGGTGCTGTTGCCTCAGGAATTCAGAAAAGAATTCATGTGAGAGAATAGTTCAGTAGGTTGATGGAGCCGGGACCCAAACCTCTGGGGAGAGCATGCCAGCCAGCTGGTACTTGAATTTCTAAGGCTGCTTCTGGTAGTGTGGAGAAAACCAAACTGATGCCTGGGACATACTGGGAATCAATTATTACTTAATATGTTAAAGAACCGTTATTACGGTGATGTTGATAGGAACAGGAATTAAAACAGGAGGGAGCAAGTCTTTCATTCCCCCTCTAGCTTCCCATTTCTCTGTTGTATACTCTTTAGGCAGCCTCCATTGGACAAAGCCCCACATCACAAAGATGAGAATAAAGGGGTGGATTTGAAACAGAGAAAAGCTCAATAACCCATTCCAACTCTGTCTACTTAACCTATATATTTATTCTTCTATACACATTTGAAATGACATACAATAATAAAATGTGTGCTTTTACCTAACAGGATGCAGTCATCCTCTGTTATTTAAACAGTATTTAACGTAAAGACTCGATTAAACAGGTATAAAAAGAGCACTGAGACATCACAGAGGTAGTCTCCTACCCCTCAGGCTGGCAGAACGCAGGGAGGGGTTGGGTGTATCATTATTTGGAAGGGTCGTAGGAAGCCTGGACTCAGACTCTTTGGAGGAGGCACTGAGGAGCACAGAGGAGAGATACTCTGTTCAGCTGGGACAGACCCTGGAAGAGAGGAATCTGCACAGTTAGGGCTGGTATCTCTGAGGGGGTGAAATGATGGTGGTTCTGAAAATGTAGAGGGAAAACATGGAAATTAGAATCACCTACTGTTACCAGAATCAACTACCACTGCCAAAGTGGACATCTCTTCACTAGTGTTAAGCCATGTGATTATGGTGTGGCCTTTGTATGGTTTTTCTTCTTGTTTCTTGTTCTTAGTGTTTATTGAGCTTCTTGGAACTGTGGGAATACAACTTTTATTACATTTGGTAAAATTTCAGCAATTGTTACTTCATTTTTTTTTTTTTTTCTGTCCCACCTGCCTCCTAGCCTTGGGAGACTCCAATTTCATCTGTATTAGGCCATTTGATGTTTTCCCAAGTTCTTGATGCTCTGTTAATTGTTTACTCAGTCTTTTTTCTCTGTTTCATTTTGGGCAGTTTCTATTTCTGTCTTTAATTTCACTAATCTTTTCTTCTGCAGTTTCTAATCTTTTAATCTCTTCCATTGTATTTTTCTTCTCAGATTCTAGAGTTTTCATCTCTAAAGGTTTCAACTGATTTTTAAAAATATCTTTTATGTCTCAACTGGCTCAGTATTTCTTTGACTTTATCAATCATATGGAATATAGTCAAAATATCTGTCTTAATGTTTTGTTTATTAATTTTCCATCTTCATAACTTCTAGGTCAGTTTTGATTGATTTTTTTCTTCATTATGGGTCTATTTTGTTGCTTCTTTGTATGCCTGGTAATTTTTAATTGGATGGCAGACATTGTGAATTTTCCCTTCCGAGGTGCAGGATACTTTTCTATTCCCATAAATATCATTGTGCTTTGTTTTAGAATGCTGTTAAGTTACTTGGAAAGAGTTTGATCCTTTCTGATCTTGCCTTTAAACTTTGTTAGGTGGCACCAGAGCAACATTTACATTAGAGCTAATTTTATCCCACTGTTGAATACCCTTCAGAAAACCTTTCTGAATACCCAACCTATTGTTCCATGAATTATGATATTTTCCGCTCTTGCAAGTGGTGATAAGAACTATTCCTGGTCCTGTGTGAGCTCTGAGAATTGTTCCTCTAATCCTTTCAGGCGGTTCTTTCCTCAGCTTGGTCAGTTTTCTCATGCCCAGTTTTCACATGCACTGATCCAAACAGCATCACTCTCTCTGGGGACCCTATGCAGATCTCCAGAGCACTCTCTTCATGCAGCTTTCTCCTCTCTGTTACTCTGTGCTGTGAATTTTAGTCCCTTGCCACACTGTAAGCTTTGTCTCCTTCACTCAGGGAGTCTGCTGAATTCCACATGGGTTCTCCTTGCCTGCATTGCAGCTTGGAAGCTATCGCTAGGCAGAAAACTATAGCAATCATAGGGTTTTTCTCAATTCATTTTCATCTTTCAGTGATCGCTGTCATTAATTGCCCAGTGTCCACAATCTTGAAAACTATCCTTTCATATGTTTTGTGTTGTTTTTCATTGTTTCAGGCTAAAGGGTAAATCCAGTCACCCAGACTCCATCTGAGCTCAAACTTGGCATCACCTTGCTTTTTAAAGTATATTTTTCACTGAATATGGAACTCTAAGTTGCCCCTTTTTGTTCTAGAACTTTTAAAGTGTCATTCCATTGACTTTTATTGTTCCTGATGATAAGTTAGTCATTATTCATGTTTTCCTCTCTGGCTACTTTCTAGATTCTTTTCTATAGTTTTCATTTTCAGCAGCTTGATTATACAGATATAGTATCGTGGAAAAAAAAGATAGATAGATAGATAGATAGACAGATAGATAGATAGATAGATAGATAGATAGATAGATAGATAGATAGATAGATAGATAGATTTCTTGGTATTTATCCTATTTGAGATTCAGTGAGTTTCTGAATTTGTAAGTCAACCCTTACTCCTCCCAATATCTTTTTCTGCTCCTTTCAATTTTTCTCTCCTCAGGTTCCTATTACATGTATGTTAGGCCAAATGATATCATCCCAAAGATTCCTGAATCTCTGTTAATTTTTAAAAAATAATTTTTCCCATTCTTCAGATTGGAAAATTTATGTTAATATGTATTCAGGTTCACCAGCTCTTTTTTTCTTCCCTGAGATCTGTTTTCCTATATGCTATAAAGTTAACCCAGAGAATTTTTCTTTTCAGTTATTTTATTTTACCACTTATAAAATTTACATGTTGTTCTTTTATTTAGCTTCCATTTCTCTGCTAAGACTTTCCATCTGTTCACGCATTAAAATAACATTTCTCTTTAATTCTTTGAACAACTTTCATTTCTATAACACACAAAGGCTACTTTATAACCTTTATGTGCTAAAACCAGTATTTGGGCCATCTCAAGCTCTGTTTGTATTGATTGATTTTTTTCTTCCCCACTCTGGGTCCTAGTTTCCTCTTTTTTGCATGTGTAATAATTTTTTTTATTATATACTTGACATTGTAGATATGTTTTAGATACTCTAGAATATGTTATCTTCCTTTGAAAAAAAAATCTTCTAATAAGCAGTTCTGTACTGGCTGATCATTGTAGATCTTTGGTTTTATGCTTTGTTAGGATGAATCATGATAAGCTCACTGTGTTTTATAAGGTTTTCTATCTTGATGGGACTCGATCTACAAACTCTCTATCCTCTGCATATCTGGTCAGGCTTGTCTTTTAGGCTTTGTCTATATGTGTCAAAAGTGGTTTTCTTACTGTGGAGTTCTTACTGAGGGATACCTTTTTGGGGGTGAATTCCCAGAATATGTTGTATCTCATCTGGATGCCTAAGGTATTAAAATATGCTAAACAGGTCTCTTCACTTTTGCTGGACTGGATCTCCACTGGTCCCCCAACTCAGCTACCTCTGGTAGCTCTAGTCCACGTTCAAGCTTGTAGCAGCCACTCTCTGGGAAGCATTGGGTAATTTTGCCCCATGTGAACTGGGTGGATTCACCAACAGATTTCTGTGGCCACTCTCCACACAGATGCGTCCACTGGTGCCATTAGCAATCCCAGCCACTTTAAGTGCCCTGAACTCTGATGTTCACCTCCCCAGTCCAGCAGGATTAACTTCCTCTGCTTGGATCGAATTGCTGCACTGTAGTCGGGGAATTATCCCCAAGCAAAGAGCTGGTGAGTGTCCTTATCCCAAGGTTGTAGTATCGTATTGCTTATAAAAGGTGAGCAGTAAATTTTATTCCTTTCCCTCCCCACCTTAATAGTCACTGAGTTATGGGAAGCTAATTTAAGAAATACTTAAATCACTTAAAACTCTTACACTTTTCTGTAAGAAAATTTATAGGAAAATGTGAAATCCGCTTGTTTTCTAAAATTAAATTTATAGAGGCTACATTGGCGATTGGGTGCAGCTCTCACCAGCGTTGGGTCTTTTCAGTTTCTTCTCAACACTTGCATAAGGAACAATATTAGAAAGTTGTACAGACTCACTAATGGGGTTTTTATAAAGATTGGTTCTTCCTGAGTAGGAGAAAACAGCGTTCATTCAATTAACATTTAGTAAGTGTCTATTTTAAGAATTGGTGTTAAAAGAGAATCCTAGACATATCTTCTGCCCGTCAGGGAACATGCACTCTAATGAACTACACAGCTTTCCTAATTTTTCCCTGGAGCTAGCCTTCTTGATCTGGGGCAAAATTACACACCAAAACCAGCAGGGCTGATTTCCCAGAGGCTATGATTTTATACTTGTGATAGTTAGTTTTTCCCAAAGGAAAAATGCCTTTAACAGTTCTGAGTCCCAGACAGGAATTTCAGTCCTATTTTCCTATTGCTTCCCCCCACCCACTCTCTTCCCACCATCCTGCTTCCTAATCCTCTCTTTTCTGCAGGCCTCTCTAAGACCTACTCCCCCATCACCTGACAGCCTCCTTTTCTGGATTCTTTGTTTCTTTCTACCTTTAGAGTTGAGGAAAGGGAAGAAGCCAGTGCCCTAAGCTCAGTTTTATGAGAAGTACTCAGTTTTTGTTTTTGATGGAGGGAGTCATAATTATCAGGGGGGAAAAATCTTCTAATACCCAAATGTTGAGGTTCATCTCATCACATTTGTGAAAGAAAGGTTCTAAAATGAAAAACTAGTAAAAGTCTGATATGATAAAAGACAGTACTAAGAACTATCGTATTAGGCTAAACTGAATTGGTGTAAGTACACTGAACAGGTGCTCTGAGGGAAGTAAGGTCCTGAATCCGGATTTCTGTATTAAATGGGATATGTTAACAGCTCAGATGCTCCCTGAAGAGCCTCAGGCAAACCATCTTTAGTTGGTGCTGGGATGAGGTGGGCAATGAACCAGGGTTCCTGCCAGGCCCAGATGGCCTGGTCTAGGCTGGTCCCACGGCTTTTTCCTTCTTGACTGTAGTCCCAGGCACTTGGCCCAATTCCTGCTTCTTTTTAGGGCTGCCCTAGGTAGCCCTGAGCCTTCAGCCTTGTCCCTAAAACTAGTGGTAGAGTAGAACAATTTCTCCAATTTTAGTAATGCCAATTATCCCCTGAAATGAACACACAGTCTCATATAATGGAAAAACGGGGAATAATACACACACACACACACACACACACACACACACACCAAAACAAAACAACAAAACAAAACAAAAAAAACAAATTAATATCTATAGAGGTCTTTCACAGCTTGTGTTTTTTATTCTGAGCTAATGTGATATACTAAGACCTCCCATCCTTTTATTTTCTTAAGACTTTTATAGCTAAATTCTGGTTTGGTGCCAGTGCTGAGCCTGGAGCTACTCAGCAAAAGTCTCAGAGCATACCAAGGCCAGTTGCCGCCTGCCTGGGGCCCACGGACTCCAGTAATTTTCCAAAAGTGCAATGCAGTGGGGGCTGGCTACTGGCCAAGAAAGTGCCCCTGGCATTGGGGGAGTTAGGTAGGGAAGTGTCCCAGCAGAGCTCACCAGACCAATCAGATTCAGATTTGGCTGTGTGGGGGAGGGCACAACACAGGAAAGATGGCACCTGCCTGCTAGCTGAATGGGATGGACCCCCACACACTGAAAATGGCTACTGTCCTCCAGCCCTCGCTTTCAAGCCACACACCTCAGTCTGCCCCCAGTAAGTTTCCGATGCCCCCTCCCCCCAAGTCACCATCTCTTCATCAGGGTCCAGGGTGAGTGCCTGTGAGTGTGTGTGGGCGCTTTAAGAGGAAGTCTGGGTTTCCTGCAACCTTCTGTCCCACCTAAATGGTCGGAATCCCCCATTTAGGGTGGCTGTTTTTCACAGCCAGATGTGGGGGCTCCTCTATTCTGGGCTGGGGAAGCCATTGTGGGGCTGGGTCTCTCACTCCTATGGGGGAACCTCCACGGTCGAGATAGCTTAACCTCCTGATTCTCAGCCGCCACACAGAGGTGTGGAGCTAGCCCGTTTCATGTCTCTGCTCCTCCTACAAGTCTTGCCGTGGCTTCTTCTTTATATCTTTAGTTATTAAACTTCTGTTCAGCTAGACTTCACATGGTTCTCCAGGTTGATTGTTCTATAATTTATTTGTAATTTTACTGTGTTCATGGAAGGAAGCGCGCACAGCATTTATCTTCCCTGCCATCATGGATCTGACTCCCATCCATCGTTAAAGAAATGGAAACGAGTTATGTGCTGAGAACTTTCACAGATATCCCCACTTTATCAATGGAAAAAATTGAAACTCAGATATAAGTTAAGTAGCTTATACAAAGTCACAGAGTAGGTGGAACACCTAAATTGGGACTCAGCTCTCTTGAACTTCTATATATATCCTGCAAATCTTTTCTCTCAGATATCATAGGACAGTGTATAAAACAATTTTCAAGCAGATAAAGCACTTTTTTAAATCATGAAATTTTATATAGTGTACCACTGTACAAAATAGTTAAAACTCAAGAGCTTCTCTTGTTGAAACAGCAAAGACTGGGCTTGGAGCCTCATTTGGAAATCACTCGTCCAAGTCTCATGGATTGCCTGCTCTATGAAAGCCCTTGCAGGTGAACATGAAGGTTGTTTGGGAGCTGATCATTCCATGGCAACAATTAGACCAGGAAATACAGTTCTCCATCTCAATAGTCATTTACATCTATGGGGAATTTCAGAGGACTGACACTCCTTAGTTTGGATAGGAAAATGGTCTTTGGCCATCATCGCAGAATTCCACATTTACACTTTGGAGTAGAAATTATATAAGATACCAACATGTCTGGACAAAACTTAGCTGACCCCAGTCCCAATCTTCCCAGTGAGAGCCAGGCCAGAACCAGGAATAGATATATATAGGCTGAGTTAATCTGTGGTGTTGCTTATTCAGTAGAGGTAACAATGACAGGGTCCTTTCCAGCTCCCAGAAGGCATGTGGTAAAAGGATCAATTGTTGGGTGCTAGTGAATGAATGAAAGTGGCAGTGCTATTGCCACAGGCTAAGGCAATTGCCATGATCTATTGTCTAGCTTACAAAAATTCAGCCCTTTGCAAAGTGAGAAGGTCTAGAGTATTAACTGGTAGCAACCCATTATCCTGCAGCCAGTAACTGAAGACACATTTCAGGTTAGAAAACGGCACAAGGAAGTTAGTTTATTGCCTCAGCTCTGCAGCCAATCTTAGTATAGGGCAAAATTTAGACATTTGGGTGATTTATTTCATTTGTCTTGCAGCAATAGAAAAAAAATGAGGAAATGACTTTTTATTTTATGCTTTGGTGTCAGTGCAATGGATGTACAAAATGCAAATTAAAATAGCGATCTGGAATTGCTTAGATGCTCCCCACCCCACACACACACTTCTTTCAGTATTTGTCAGACGGAGTTTCCCATATGCCTGTCAGACGTGTGTGCAGATCAGGCCTCTTACAGAATTGCTGACGCCAAGTTTGGCAACACTTCTCATGGAGGGCTGTTACCACTATTCTGGGGAGTGGGCCTCATGGATGGGGTGCTTGTGGTGAGTGCGCTCATGGGGTATCCTGGATCCAATGGGCATGCTCACTCTGGAGATGTCTTGGTGCCGGAATGAGTGGGAGGGTTGGGTGGTCCAGATATGCTGCGAGTGAGAGAGAGATTCAGAGAATCGTGCAGCATTCTTTCTATGCCGACTCTGCCAGGCCCTCAGCTAGCGCTTTACGTACTCAGTTCTGTGTTTTACCACAACTCCACAAGGTAGATGTCTGTGTGTGTGTGTGTGTGTGTGTGTGAACACTTAGTCTCAGAGGTAGTAGGTGCCTTCTCAAGGGAACACGGCCACTAAGGGTGAGAGCATGGGCTGCTATGACCCATGATGTCACTGCATCCCCAACCCACCAGGTACCACACCAAAGACTTCACATTCCATCTCAACACACCCCGTGGAGGAAGCACTTCTTTTTCCCACTTACGAACAAGGAAACTGCTCACAGAAGGAATTAGGTGATTGTCACACGTGGCGCCAGCTCATTCTAAGCCTCTTTTCTTAACTCTACCCAGGCATACTTACATATTGCCATTTGTACACATTGGCTTGTTTGTCTTTGAAGAAGTAGGCTGCTTGTCAGACATAGTGTTAGTGCAACATTTTTGCACAGATTGCCTGCACAAGTGCAGACATTTTCACTGAATATGAATCAGGCCCTGGCATTGCTTTGCTGGGAAACCCTCTAGTGTAGGTTACGTGCATGGGATACAAAACACACATGTTGCTGATGTACTTGTTAATGAGGATCGAAGCAGAAAGCCCGACCTGGGCACCCCAGGACTCTGATCTAGAGGGTCAGCTCCTGCTTTGACACTGTATTCCTATGCTACGACACAAGAGTCCACACAGGGCCACAGACTACACCTCCTTTCTAGTCCAAGGTCTGTGTGGCTGTGTGTTTGGAGGGGGGTGGGGATTGGTGTCACCCTGGGGAAACTGAGCCAGCTCAGCTCAGGAGCCAGTTGCAGATGCTCTTATCAAATTGAAGAATTCCAAGATGGCCCTTGGAGACCGTGAGAGGTTTGCTTGTACTGGGAGCCATATAACATACTAAGTTATTCCAGGTATTGTTTCAGCTCCTTACAAGTGTCTTTTTTATCTTCTTGAATCCCTGTGAGTAAGCTACCATCACTGTGTCCATTTCAAAGATGAGAAGACTGAGTCAGTCAAGTGCAGAGGCTTAGCTCAATTCTCTCTCCATCCACAGTCCCTCTTTCTAAACTCCTTCTGCTCTCCTGCTGGGCCTTGTGCTGTACTGCTGCCCAAGTTCAATGGTTACAGGAAGATGCAATCTAGTTTGGTTTTGAACATGAAGGAACCTTTCCAAGACTATTCTGTTTTGTATTTGTAAAGGCAGTAGCAGTTGCAGTTAACTTTTCCTACTTCAAACAGCCCTTTGGACTTTCTGATGTTCTTAGAACTGCACAAAACTATTTTGTGTCAGCTAGCTTTGAACTCCTATCCGCCGCCCTGGAACTCACCGTGACACACACAAGGCAAAGGCTTGCTTAGCATTGCCCACCTGCCAAGCCTCATGGCCTCTTGTACGATTGGGCTTTTATTGATGTGAAACACTGTGGGGCCTATTGTTCACAGGAATCCAGGATTCTGAGTCAGAGCCAATAGCCTCCTGTACAGCTAAAACATGCTAGTGGGTTTCCTAAGTAATGGTCTTGTTATGGAGTTTGGAAAGGAGTAACAGAGAGAAAAAGAGAGAGATCTGACTTGGAGGAAATCCACGTCTAAAGAAGAATGCCTATGTTTTCATAGAAAAGATTATTTATGAAAAGAACCATCATTGTCCTGTGGCCTTTTCCTGAGTCCTTGTTTGCATTGTGGGTTAACCTTGCTCTGATCTGTTTCATCTTTAACCTGTCTTCTGGGAATTGTATTGAGTAGTCACACACCACCACCCTGAAAAACTCCGATTGTAACCGAGATGGAACAGGGTTGTTAAGGTTGTCCTTGTGCTGCCATATTAGTCAAGGGCAGGTTCACTGCCACAGCTGACGATACCCAAATCTCAGTGTCAACACGACATTAAGTCATTACTTGATGACATCATGGGCCAATCAATCAATTCCTCCTCCTGGTGGTGATTCACAGACCCAGGCCCCTTCCAGCTTTTTGGCCCCACCATCACTGTCGGGGGTTGGAGGGGAGGAAAGATAAATGAAAAGTTGCTCCTGAGTGATTTCAGGGACCAGGGGCTAGGGAATGAACTTTGTTACTTCTGTGCACCTTCCATTTGCCAGAAGTGACAGGAAGTGGCTGGGAAATGTGCCCCCATGTGCTCTGTTACATTTGCAAGAAATCCATTGACTTCTGCTGGTAACACATGAGCTGGAGTGATCTGGGGAGGCCCGGAAAGAAGTTGTCACTTTGGAGACAGCCAGGAAGAAAAGTTTCAGAAGGCAGGGTTGGAGGTTGGTTATCCACGTGGGCCCCAATGACCGAGGGCGTGGGTGTTTCGTGAATGTTTGCTGAATGCAGGAACAAGTGTACATCATTAGTATTCTTTAATTTGACTCCAGAATGTTTAATACTTCAATGTGGCGGTAGAGTCTTTCTTGACACATCACCTGGTCTTCTCTTGGGCTGCGTACACTGGATACTTTATGTATTTCTGTCACAGCATCTGTAACACTTGGTTGCCCTTACTTTCCCTTACGATTTCCACTACTGGGATGTCAACACCTTGATGCAGGGACCTTGTTTCATCTATCCTCATAGCCCCAGCCCCTTCCATAGGGCTGTGGGATGTTAACAAATAAATGATTTCCTTAGAGGGTTAGAAATGTGCTATTCTCACATCAATAAGTTACCCTCTATATTAAATGCATAACCTAAAAAATATGAAGCTATTTATTCTATGTCACTTTATCAATAATAAATATGAGTGAGAAGCAGCATGAAGTGGTGGGGAAACAGGGCTTCTGGGCTGGACAGAACTGGGATCAAATCCTGCTTCTATCACTATAGACCCCAGTAGTTGTTACAATTTACTTCACTAACTGCTTCTCCATTTCTTCACTGTTAAATGGGTGTTCTTAAGAAATTAAAGGAATATGCACATAAACAACTTAGCATATTAGTAAAAAAAAACCACCACTACTCCCGTGGGTGTCAGGTATAAATGCCTAAGAGAGAAACCAGGCTCTGTCTAAAGCTCTGGACAGATTTAATTTAATTATTATGTTTCATGCCCTGGGTGGTAGCGTGCACACGGTGCCTGCCATTTTACCAAAATGGGGAAATAGATTTTGGCGTCAGGCCTATATCCATGAGAAGCATAGACTCATACATCCTTAAGGTTAGTGAGGTCCGAAGATGTATAAACAAACAGAAGATGGACATTCTTTCTGACAAATGAAGGTACGGGATGCCTCGCAAGGTGGCAAATCCACATGCTGGAAGTGTTCAGTAGACAAGAATTAGCCATCCGCCAGGGAGGTGGCTGAGGAGGGTGCCGTTTTGGGTAGGAGAGTAGGCTTAGCTTGGTGCTTCTCATCAAGGAAGACGGACCGAGTCTTGGAAAAGACTTGACTCGTGTTTTCTTGGTCCTTCCAAAAACAACACTATGATTCCATAACATAGTTTTTAAAATCAGCCTATAGCACCATTTTTACTTAGCAGAGTGGGTAGGATATTGCAAGTGGTCAAGAACTCCTTCACCGGTTGATTGAGTCAATCAACATGATTAGATAAATGAACATTTGTCAAATAAATGAATGACTTCCTTTCCTCCAGGCTTCACAGCCCCATTTTTCCCAGGTGTTGTTACTATGACTTGTTGTGTTCGACATCCCTCCCGGTTCCAGTGACTCTGTCCTGGACAACCTCCAGCTTGTTAATGTCCCTCTTATAATACGACGCCCAGAGCTAAACATTATACTCCATCTTTAATCAAGTGACCCACTAGGATCAGGCCTTGTGATAAGCGTCAGCTGAAACTGAAAACAAAAATCCTGCTGTTCTGGAAGGCGAGGCCTCAGAGATGTCATGGCTTAAGTTTCCTTCAAACGTATCCAAGAGGGGCTGTTAAAAACCGGGGGTAGAAGTTTGCAGTTTTCACATGTGTTATGTTTTTGTTGCTTTATAATCCCTTTGGCCGAAGTGGATGTTATGTGCAGTCCTGGGCATGGCCTCTGGACTCTGAGCCTGTGCCAAGCACCAGACTAGAGATCTGTGAGCTAGGAACCAAGCCAGCTCATTTGAAGCACATTACATCAGACATTCCCCGAGGTGGAGAGGAAGGCCTCCTTGCTAGAAAGCAGCGAGGATTTTGGCTCTTAGAGATTGGATTCAGTAACTTTAACCCCTTGGCTAAGGGCCAACTCTCTAGTGAGCAGCTATCATATGGTCTGCAAAAAAAATTCAGATGCAAAGCTTCCAGCCCTTGCTTTACATGTTAACACCACAGCCTTCTTTGAAAGATGCACACCTTTGGGGGCCTGAGTCAGCTTTTAGAAAAAGAGAAACATTATAAAATCTGATTAAAGATTTTATGAGAGATTAAATAGGTTTCCTAAGAGATTTTTAAAAATCTTACATACTTTTCTAATTGTAAATTTTATTGGGGGTGGGGGCAATGCTGACTTTATAGTGGAAAATTATAAACCCTGAATTAGAATCCTATCCCCCCAAAAATGTTGTCATCCATCACTTTCTTTCTTTTTCCAGTTAAATAAAATCACATGATGTGCAGTGATGGATATATTGGTGTTAACTATTAAATTTATAAATCGGACCCTAATGGAAGTTTTTCGATTAACTTTAGAAATTGACTTTGTACCATATATGGTACATCTGCACCATATAGGCTATTATGAGTTGCCGGTGCTAATGCCTCTGTGTTCAGTAAAAAACAGTACTGAGATAATTTAAAAAATGAACCAATAATACAGAGGCCCTGGCAGCTTCTCCTCTGAATGCTCAAAGTTGAGTCCTAGAGTAGAAATTAAGCTGGTTAGAGTGGCCTTATGGTCCATGAAAGAACAACATGCAAAGCACCTCTGACTGAATTATCGTATCTGACACAGCTTAGACCTACAAAACGTGGAGGTATTATTAAGTCTTTCCATAGACTTTTATTGCCTGAGACTCAGGAGAGATAATATCCAAAGTCATCTGTCCAGATTAAAACCCAAGTCTTCTGACAGACTGACACTTTTCCTATTATAAACTCACAAACTGAGTGGACCAATGTACCAGTGAACAATGTGAGAGAGACTGAGGAGTAAGACCCTGAAGGAGGGACCCACGAAAGTGCTTTAGTGTGACTTTCTGTAGTCTAAACTCTGAGTCTTCAGTCCGAAGTCTGGATACTTCATCTTGTCTTTTGGGAAAATTGATCTGGTACCATTTGATCCCTACCTTGAAGGGGTGCTCAAGAAAAACATGAAATATTTATGAAGTGCTTTAAGTTTCAGGGGAAGTAATATTCCAGTCTAAGAATATTGGAAATGTATTCTGGCATTCCCATGGATCTTATCGGCTCATCCAAGGCTGCACACTACCCTCCTGACCTGTCCCAGTGTGAAAATCTAAGAATGTCACCTTTCTTTTGCCTGCGTGCTCTTGAGAATGGAGTGATACGTTGTTAACATGGGCAAGATGGGAAATAAAGGGCTGGGAGTGAGAAGAGGAGGGGGCAGCAGGGAGGTGAGAAGGGGAGGGAAGGGAGGTGAATAAAACTGACAATGCCTGAGGAGCCCAAGCTGTTAACCTCCAGGCTGTGGGTATCCTCTGCCATTCCTGCAAGGGGAACCTGAGACTCACTGGCCAGGACTCACAAAGAACTGTGCCAAGGTCTGCTGTGGCCAGCTCTTCTCAGTGACGAGAGACAGTGGGGTGCAGAGCTGTTCACTTGGCATCCTTTACCATTACTAAGGTCACCGATAAAATATTAAACTGATCCTATGTACATGGCTTCATGAAGATGATCAGGAATGGAGGGAAGCCAGGGCAATGGGCAGCGATCAGATATACAGAGGGGAGCAGAGGCTTCTGAAGCACATGACAGCCACACTGCCACAGTGAAGCAGCCAGCTTGTGTTTACTCTCCGCTCAAAGCATTTTCCTTTGTATATCCATTCCATCACTTCTTATTTCTTAGGAAGGGACACAAAGTAGCAGGCTTCAAGGTGCCATCAATATCCATTTTGACAGCATTCATGTCACAATACACAATCATGTACTGTAATTATACAAAATATAAAGAATAGAATACAATGTTACTAGTTACACTGGTTAAAATGAAACTGACAACCAAAACACAAAAACAAAAACAAAAATAAAAAAATTTCTGTTGAAATTTATAGACACTTGACAATTTAAAAAAAAAGAAAAATAGCCAAATAATTGTCCTAGCATGCTGCAGTTCACTGCCGTAGCTTCACAAATTCCCAGCTCTTTAGGGGAATGAAAGTGTATTTTCACAGCCTAAAACACAGCCTATATAGTTCTCAAACGAATAGTTTTCGCAGGTATGCAGGTCAACAGAAAAAGGAATGCAAAGTCTGGGCAATAACATTGCTCAGACAGCAGTGGAATCTGAAGAATCAAACTTCAAACTCTGAACGAGATCTGGTTTGTTGAAAAAGAAACTGGACGATGACTTTAGTCCAAGAGGGCCAAAGAAGAAACACTTAACTGTTAATAAGGAAGAAAATCATCAAAAACTAGAACAATTAAGACTTAAAATTTTTTCTACTCTACTTTGAAGCTGAATGACGGCTTCTCATATTTGGAAAAGATAGGTGTTTGATCTGTGGGTAGAACCCCTCTCTCTTCCCCCACCCACCCTCCTTACTCTGGATCCAATAACTAAATGCTGGAGAACAGATATTTCTGGTTCAATGTTCTTGAAGTAGAATTACCATTTCTTCATATGTGGCCATGCCCCTGTTTAACAATGATATATAACTTTATACTAACAATGCCTATTCCTTCCTGGGCTATGGGCTGGATCAACTGTATGGGCAGAAAACAATTCAACTTTTCTGATAAAATCACATACATACAAAAATTATTGCACTTAAAAACAACAACAACAACAAAATACTCAGCCCAACCAGCAAAGGGCCAATAAAACTCTTCTGAAGGGGCTGTGCTTCCCGCCCTTTGCAGAGTGCCTGGACCTTTCTGGTATTCAGTCGGATTTGGTCCGTTATAAAATGTCCAGCAGCGAAAGAATCCAAAAGACACTGTAGGCTCTTTAAGGCTAAGTCTTCCTGGTGCTTCTATGAGATAAATTATCTCCTTGGCCACATATTACAAAGCGGGGGCACCTTTTAGCAAAATAGCTAGCAGGACCCCCAAAAGACTCAGGAAGCAAGGGAGGATGGGTGCACAGGTGTCCTGTCCTGTGAATAAGAGAGAGAGACAATAAAGGGCAAAGCCACACATCAATAGCCCCGAGGCTAGAAGTACAGATTGACTCCACCCTGACTCCACCAGTAGCTTTCATTACATTCATTACAGCCCAGGTGGACATGGGTTTATCTGGGCATCTTTCTCTGTGCAATTCCTCCTTTCTGTGGGTCGGAATGTCTTTCCTTCTACCTGCAGACTTGTCTCTCTTTCCTTCTTCTTTATCCTTCCTGCGTCCTTGTGATTTCTGTCTCTTGATGGATGGATGTAAAGGCACAATGCTGGTTCTATCCTGCTACCCACTGGTCCATATGCGACTTCTTCCATATTTCTCCCACAATGCACCCCTGTCCTCTCACCACCATCAATGTCCTCCCCCCTCAGTATATTCAGAAACATTCCACACTATCTACTGAGTTGAATGAGCAGTTAATTGTTACTGCAGCCAAGAGTATTTATACCTCCAGAATCTGATATTCTAGTCAAAATTTGAGCACATGGCATTGAATATGTTACTAATGTTTCCATGAAATTCTCAAGTAAATGCTCAAGGCATTTCTAGATTCTGCTATTCTGAACTTCTACCAATATTTTCTTCTTTGGGTTGTTGACTTTAGCTCATGTCTTCTTTGCAACCCCTTTACGACCCTTTATAAGCAATACCATATTTCCACAAAGTATCTACAGAGGGTGCCAAAAAATGCATACACATTTTCAGAAAGGAAATAACTATTAAAATTGTAATACTCAATATATACCAATAACAAAAGATGAATACAAGTCACGTTTGACTTCTGCAATTGCAAGAGGTGCTCAAAGTGGTTACCATCAGCATCCAGACACTTCTGATTACAGTGAACTACTGTTTGCGCGATGCTAACCGAAGTGTCCATTTGTGTACATTTTTTTGGCAGCCCCGGTAGATAAATAGGGTGGATGGTAATATCCTGATGTTGCAGGCACAGAGCCAATATCAGAATAATTTAAGGTTCAGGGTAGAAGGAATGAAGGTCAAGTCATCATGAGGTACCAAAACTCCTTCATGTCACACCCACCAACCAAGGTGCCCTGAAGCTCTTAAGATCTGCTACGGTATTTGTCTCTCTCTGTGCCCATCTCCCTGTGACCACCTCTGCGGGGTCAGAGTCAGTACAAATGGCTTCTGCTCCCTTTTTTGTGTGTCCTATCATGTCCCCTCCCATTGTTCGAAGACCACACCCCATGATGGGTTCTTCCCTACTTACTGCTCTAGATTCCGAACTAGGACTTGCTGACATTCTCGTAGATGACGTCACTGATGCAGAGCTGCTTCCTTTTCTTCATCCACATCAGTTGCACACACTGGTGGATAAAAATGTACTGTTCCTGGAGCAAAAGACCAAACTAGGTTTCAGAGCAAGATATTTTTGTACAAATATATGCAAAGAAACACTATTTTAATATGGTGACAGTATTAAATATAATGATCTGATGTCACAGAAAATAATTTTCATTATTATGAGATAATTTAATAGCTAGCAGATCCAACTGTAAAAATGTTTTGAATAAGAATAGAGCTTAGACCATCATTACTTAATGCTAAAGGCAATGAACATTCAATCTATAAATCATGGGGCTATTTTGAAAAAAAAAAAAAAAAAAAAAAAAGTCTGTCACTTCATAATACTCCAAAATAAATTCCAGGAAGTTAAATGAATTAAGCCATAAAAACAAAAAGGCAAATATAGGCTAATTCCTCTCTGATTAAGAAAAGATTTTCTAAACTTCGAAACAATGTAATAAATTACAAATAAAAAATTCAAACTACTGTATGTAAAAAAACAAGTGAAAAGACTAAAATAAAGGGCAAACCAGAAACTGGTAGGGAAGAATATTTTGTAGAATTATGACAAAATGTTGATACTTTTATTTTTGTTCAAAATTCATTCGAAGCAGTAATGTGCACAATTAAATTGACAAATATATAAATAAAAAACATCAACCACTAACCCAAATATTCCTGGAATCCATTGACTGTGCCTTTTTTATTCATAATGCCTAGCACTTAATTTGTGCTTATTAAATGTTTTTTGAAGGAAACTGAGGAAATAGTAAAACGTATGGAAAAAGGGCCAAGTAATCATAAATGTAAATTGAAACATTTTTTTCTTATAAAGTGAGCAAAGCTAAAGGAAAAAAGTAAAATTCAATAATGACTTGAGTTTTCTGAAGCAATCATTTTTTAGCTATCATTGGTAGAAGTATAATAAATAAAGTGCTAATAAATGACACTGTGGACACAGATAATCATAAAAAAGTGGAAAGGAATACAATTTACTATCCTATAAAAAGAAGAATGGTTTAAGTGATCAATGGCATATCCATAATAAAACACTATTCAGTCTTTTAAATGAGATTTATATAGTTTTGGGCAATTTGGGATAATACACATAGCAAAATTCTTAAGTAAAAAATTAGAATTTTAAGTTAGCATATATATGTATAGCATACGAGCAGAATTATGTTAAAGTTATAACTGAAGGAAGGCTGAGATGACATATGCCGAAATGTTGAGAGTAGCTATCTTTGTACTATAAAATCAACGTAACTTCATGATTCTTTCTCCTTTGTTATATCCCAGACTTCTCTATAAGTAATACCATTAGAAATAACCTTTAAGTAAGAACCAGTCAAGATATCCATAGGAACTTAACGAACGTTTTGCATGCCACCTTTATACAAAGGAGAAGGTTAACACTTCAAAACTTATTGGGTTGATTCTTAAGCTTAACCTATATTTTTCAACAAGATTTAGAGAAAAGATATGCCCTTATTTTGTAATAGTATCACATCAATAATGAGCTACCCCTTCTTATCACACATCACTCCATTGTTTCCTGTATTTTGTCAGATAAGGACTGAGATCGCCTGGTTTCTCAACCCAGAACTACTACTCGGTGGCCAAACTCTGTGTCAAAAAAAAAAAAAAAAAAAAAAAAAAAAAAAGTAGGGAGACCACAGGAAAAGTAAATAAAGACTATTTGCGGACAGGTCCCTGAGAGGTCCTGAGCTATCCAACCTGCCCATCAGGAGGAGGAGCTACTCAAAGCAAATCCCTAACTGACCTCCAGGGAAAGCCTATTAGAGGAAAATCAAACAAAACATTTTCTAAAAATAGAAGACAGCCCCAGAGAGGCGAAGCACTTTATGGTTTCAAAGCACTTAACTAGATTTTATCGTTTCATATAACGTGTATTTTACCGCAGTTATGAACATTGTCATTCATATTTTACAGATGAGGAATGGCAGCTTTGAGAGGCAAAGTGACTTTTACGGTGGTCATGCTGGGACCCAGACCTTCTCCTAGGGTCTGGTCTGACGACATCTACTTTCTCTGACCACCCTTTGCTGCTCTTGTGGACCAGCCCATAAGGGGGATCTGATCAGGTGAGAAAGGGGAAGAGGGCACATTAAAAACAACCCATGCAGCTGGTTGCAATGACCTAAAATGTGCATCTGAGGACATGACCAATTTAATCAGTTCTATTTTTATGTTTTTATTTGTATTTTTTTGGGGGGAAGGATGGGGTCTCCATGAGCCTGAGTGAGGCTATGCATCTTCTCCTTGTGCCAGAGGACTGGAAGCACTTAACCTTTCCCACCATTTTTAGGGGGGGATTTGGGTGGTGGAATCCAGGTGATGGGCAGTCAGGAAGAGGTAGGAAAATTAGAAACCAGCCAGGGGAAGAAACCTGGTACACAATACACAGGTGGCTGATATATACACTCGTACATAGAGTCAGAAATCAGCTGGAGAATCATTCTGACCTCTTGAAAATCATTAGTGTCAAAGGGGTATGAGATGATGAGGCTGAAGCAAATGTTTCACTCTGCTCTTTACTTATTAATACCAGTAAAGCAGAAGGCAGCAGGACTGGCACGTGCGTGGGCTCAAGGAGTTTGGTTAGAAAATCCTAACATTCAATATACAAGTTGTATCACGAAACGTCTAACAAGAAAGGACAACAAAGGTAAATGGACAAGATGTTCCAGACATAAATAAGTAACTCAAATTACAGAACATCCACTGTAAAATCCTGAGGGAACTCAAGAGTGAAGCTCAAAGGTTGGGAAAACTACTAGTAACCTGTGGTGACCTCGCCTCATTTGCTGACTTTTGCTTTTCCCACAAGAGTTCAGGGAAGGGATATGGTGCTTTAAAAAGACTGTTTCCCTGGAGATGTCAACCTAAAATGCTGCTATAAACAAAGAAGTCAAACAACCAAAATTTGACGCAAGAAAGTTAGGGAGAAAACAACATTTTTGTCAGCTTTGCAAAGAAGTACATGGTGGCTCTTCTAGTTCTGCGATTACCACACCTGAAGAAAGATCGCGGCACTGAATTGAATGAAGGGTCTGCCCTGTGAAGGTAGTATTTAAAAAGGGATTAAGATTCTGTATCGGGAAAATCAAAAGCAAACAGGCTATAATCAAAGTCTATAAAAGTTATAAAAGGTATAAATTAAGTTAATGTGGTAATTTATCAAATCCAAAATGCTTAAAACAACGAGTGGCCCTTTGAAGGTTGGGGATTAATATATATAATGGGGAGTTTTAATCACATATTAGGATATAAATTTATGGAAGTGAAAGCCAAAAATATGGACCGATTCATAAAGCACTGTTTAATCATTAGGTAGTGGGCTTCTCTGGGAAAGTAGGCCATTTTAAACGTGTAAGAAGGCAATGTCCACCGCAGTAAATTACAAGGCAGCAGGCAGGACTGGGATGAGAGTGGGCTAAGGAAGTGAGGACACAGATACATGACTTACTTCCCAATCAACCATGAGACATCTAAATGTGGATGGGTTACTCTTTCCAAAGTGGTACGATCCTGCTTTGGCTCAGAAATAAACACACTGGAACGTCTGTGCCAAGACTTGATCAGATGAGAATGAGGAGGAGGCAGGATAGAAAAGTCAAAAGGGCCTAAAGGAGAAACCTCAGAAGCATTGAGACAGAAGCCATTCCTGCAGCCTTTTTGAGTTATACTGACATCTAGTGGTGCTTCATAGAAAAAGCATGAGGAAGACCAAGGTAGCTTTTAATCTCTTAGAACTTTAGTAACAGGTCAGGTCAAGCTGTGTTTTACTCTGTTCCTCCCACACATACTCCTTGGAAAAAAAAGGGGGATTATCGTATGCCCGAAGCTAAGAAACCGCGAGTATGGCTGGGTGACTAGGATTATGAACAAGCTATTGTGCTTAGGTTTTGGGACCCTCACAGGTACACACACACTGTTGCCCTGAGGCGGTGTGATGTTGTCTGCTGGCTCTGGCCCAGGCTGCCACCAGTGCAGGCTGACACTCCAGCCTGAGTACATTCTGAGATTTCAAGAAGGAAGGAGAGGACTTGGGAGAAGAGGAGGAAGAAGGAGCACATAACACGGCTGGATATTTCTGGGGATGCTCCCATGTTGTTATAATGTTAAGTACATAGATTTAGATCGAGAGAACTGTCAGCGCTGGTAGGTTGGGGGCTGGAAAGTCTTAAATCATAAAGAGAACAGAAAGCATAAATCCAACCCGTGATCATCATCTAAAGTGAATTGGGGCAGAGTATCACACGGTGGACAAACTAATGACAAATTTTGAATCAAATATAGCATTTAACATTAACTCCACAGTCTCCACTTGGTGGCATCTACCCAGATTGGCTGTTACCTGCACCAAACTCTCTCTCTGTTCAAAGAGGTTTTATTCTTATAGATATATCTATGTGCTACTAAAGGGCATATGAGGCTAGTAACAGTGCAAGTAGTATACAGTGAATAGATGTCTAGAAGCTAATATCTATTTCTTTTACACCTTGAAGCAGTTTGAACGTGCACAAGAAGAAGCTGGGGATAGCAGATGCACACAAGTTTTAAGCCGATTGTTTTGAAACAGTAGATGGAATAATGGGACGTTTTTCTAGTCAAGGACAAATTTAAAGATACATGCTGATGACATTCCTACCTCTGTCTGTACCATGGACATCCGGTATGACCGCATTTCTGACACCAGCCCTAAGATGTCCACAAACTCATGATCCCGAATGTGCTGCAAGAGCCTGTCCAGAGCGATGAATGTTCCTGTCCGGCCGACACCAGCGCTGCAAGAGTGTTCAGACAGCACATTACTCAGACAGTGCTTCTGCACTGTGGAAAACAGATTGGTGATTTAAAAACACCCACTCAGGTAGTACCATTGAGAAAAACAAAGACTAAAGTCCTGGCAATATTTTCCACTTAGCTGATTTTTTACGTATGCAATTGTGGTAGGTGTATCTTCTAATGGCATATTTCTGACTATCACTGCCACTTCCCTTAAAGAGGTTGTGGGTCTGCATGGCCTTGGCCAAAGCCTCCCCTGCTCTGTCTGGGGTTTTCTGCTTCCTGAAGAAAGTAATGATTCCATATGCAGGCAGCTGCCGTCAGGGAGCTGAGACACACACAATTCTAGTCTTCTGAGTAGTCTCAGAGGTATGTCCTCACACCCAGCTCAGAAGTCGTGTTGAGAAGCCCACACCCTAGCTTTAGCTCTGAGGCCATAGCAATTTGTGTGCCTTCAACCCTAGGTCAAATTTACCATCTCAGACTTTCCTTACAGCACACCTATCCTTCTATTGAATTCTGGGCCTGCTTCAATCTCCCAGTGATCTTTTAGGTAGTTACTTCAAAATCGAATTTTAATATTTGGACTCAGACTCCAAATCCCAGTGTTCAGAGAATAGAGGGCAGTGGAGTGATTTGCACTGACCAATAGCCCACCACAGTTTTACATGTTAAAGTCAACTTTGCTTTTCTTCCGATCACTCATAGATTGAAATGCCAAGTGGTTCCAAACTCTGAATTACTTGTATGATGAAATGTGAGGAAAAAGGAAGTAAAAACTAATTTATATGCAGAATTTGCTGTGAGAGAAATCCAATAGTAAAGGCCTGTAGTTCAAAACCCTAATTTGCTTTTCCTACTGGACAACTCTTTCCTCCTAGAACTTATCTTCTTGGATACAATGTCCTGCCCCTGGGTGAACACCTGTAGAGTCACATCCAGAACAGTACCTGCTGCCTACTGTGAAAGGAACCATTAGTTTGACCACGTGGTTGAGCAGCTTTATTTTCTGCTCTTGGAAGGAACTGTGTGATACTAGATAATTTCATCTGGTGAAGCAAATTTTTAACCTGTGAAGGCCTAAGGTGGACTGACAGCAACGATACCCTCCCTGATCAGAAAGTTGACAGCTTATAAAGCATTTTTCTTTCCTGGGAGACACATACTTCTCTCCCTGTCTCTTCCATCAGTGGACATTCAGGCTGCCCCCACACCTTGGCCATTGTAAACAATGCTGCAATGAACATATGGATACACATGTCCCCTCTAATTAGTGTTTTGAGTTTTCTTCGGGTAAATACACTGAAGTGGGATTACTGGGTCCTTCACTGTCTCTTCTTATAGACTTTGTTTTAAAGTTTATTTTGTCTGGTGTAAGTATTGCTACCCCAAGTTATTTTGTTTTTGTTTTTGATTTCCATTTTCATGAAATATCTTTTTCCATCCCTTTACTTTCTGTTTATGTGTGTCTTTCAATCTGAAGTGAGTCTCTTGCAGGCAGCATATGTAAGGGTCTTGTTTTGTTATCCATTCAGCCCTCCTAAGTCTTTTGATTAGAGCATTTAATCCATTTACATTGAAAGTAATTGTTGATAGATAGGTAGCTATTGCCATTTTATTATTTATAATTTTGATTTTTTTTTCCATCTTAAAGAAGAACCTCTAACATTTCTTGTAATACCGGTTTGGTGGTGGTCAACTCAGCTTTTCCTTGTCTGGGAAGCACTTTATCTATCCTTCAATTCTAAATGATAGCTTTGCTGGGTCAAGTAATCTTGGTTGCAGGTCCTTGCTTTTCATCACATTGAATATTTTGTGCCAATCCCTTCTGGCCTGCAAATTTTCTGTTGACAATGTTACGGGAGCTCCCTTTTAAGTTATTAGTTGCATTTCTCTTGCTGCTTTTAGGATTCTCTTTGTCTTTAACCTTTGCCATTTTAATTATAATGTGTCTAGATGTGGGCCTGTTTGGGTTCATCCTGTATGGGACTCTCTATGCTTTCTGGACTTGTATGTCTATTTCCTTTGACATGTCAGGAGAGTTTTCAGTCATTATTTCTTCAAATAGGTTCTCAATCTCTTGCTTTTTCTTTTCTTTTACCCCTGATTGAATATGTTACACTTGATGTTGTCCCAGAGGTCTCTTAAACTCTTCTCATTCTTTTTTCTCTTTGCTGTTCCAATTGGGTCTTTTCTGCTCCCTTGCCTTCCAAATCACTGATTCGATCCTCTGCTTCATCTAGGTTGCTGGTGATTCCTGCTAGTGCATTCTTCTTTTCAGTTATTGTATTCTTCACTTATGACTGGTTCTGTGTGTTTTTTTAATGCTTGCTATCTCTTTGTTGAAATTCTCACTAAGTTCCTTGAGCATCCTTATAACCATTGTTTTGGACTCTGTTTCTGGTAGGTTGCTTGTCTCCACTTCGTTTAGTTCTTTTTCTGTATTTTTCTCCTGTTCTTTCATTTGGGATGCATTTCTTTGTTTCTTCATTTTGGCTGCCTCTGTGTGTTTGTTTCTATGTATTAGGTAGATATGCTGTTTCCCAGTCTTGGCCGGGTACCTTATGTAGTAGGTGTTCTGTTGGGCTCGGTGGCACATTCTTCCTGGTCACCTGCTCCGGGTATTCCAGGAGTGTTTCTTGTGTGGTTGCATGTGCTCTCCTGTTATAGTTGAGCCTTGATTGCTATTGGCACATAAGTTGGTGGGACTGACCCTCAGGCTGACTGGCTGTGGGGTTTGGTCATGTACACAGCTTATGGGCTGCTGTGCAGGAGGCTTATCCCACTGAGTGATATTTGCCCCAATGGACTCTGGTACCTGTTTAGACCACTCTTTGTGTGTGCCACTTGTGGGGCTAACTGGGCAGTCCTCTGTCGTGGTCTGAAGCAAATCTCCAAGTATGTTGATTCTGGGGCCTCTTGGGAGTTCTCCGGTGCAGACCCAGGTCAGCCACTGCCTGTGACTAGCCTGAGGCTACCTGCTGAAAGCTACAAAATGATCTGCAATTGTTTGCTGCCTGTGCTATCCCTGGAGGCACAAGGGAGAGGCCACACTGTGAGCCAAGAATGGCTGCCACCAATACTAGGGCTGAAGTAACTCTGCAAAAAGCCAGGACACCTGGTGGTCTGCTGCCACCTGCTGGCTCCCTTAAGGGTCAGCCACTGATAGAGTCTCATGAGGTACTCAAGTGGGCAAGGCAGGGTGTCAGGGAGTCACTAGAAATGGGAAGAGTTGTGGTTACCAGGTTAATACAGACTCTGTTTTGGTGCTGGTACTGAGCTTGGAATGACTCAGCAAAAGTCAGACAGCACACCGAGGTGAGTTGCTGCCCCCCCTGAGGCCTGTGGACTCTGATAGTTTTTCAGTAAAGACTGCAATGCAGGAGTGGCTGGCTGCATGAACTGAAAGTGCCTCAGGCAGTGTGGGAGTTTGTTGGGATGGGGTCCCAACTAAGTCAGCAGGGAAAAGCAGCTGAGCTCACCAGACCAATCAGATTCAGATTCGGCCTGTAGGGGCGGGCTCAACATAGGAAAGATGGCGCCTGCCTGCTGGCTGCATAGGAGGCGGACCCCACACCATGAAAATGCTGACGGACCTCAAATCCTCCTCCTGAAGCCACACACCTCAGTCTGCCCGCTGTATGTCTCTGAGGCCCCCTGAGTCACCGCCCCTCCGCTGGAGCCCAAGGTGAGTGCCTGCGAGCAAGTGAATCTGTGTACGGGCTATGTTAGAGGACATCTGAGTTCTCACAGCTTTCTGTCACTCCCCACGGTCGGAATCCTCACTGTTTTTCGCAGTGAGATGTTGTGGGGGCTCCTCTCCCACAACCAGTACTCTAGGCTGGAGAACCTGGCGTTGGGGGTTTGGGTCCCTCGCTCCTCTGGAGGGAAACTCCATGGCTAAGATCTCTCTTCTGATTCTCAACTGCTGCAGGGAAGGTTGGGGCGTGTTCCGTGTCTCTGCCCCTCTTACCAATCTCGATGTGGCTTCTACTTTATACTTTTAGTTATAGGAATTCTGTTTGGCTAGACTTCAGACGGTTCTCCAGGTTGATTGTTCTATAATTTAGTTGTAATTTTAATGTGTTCACGAAAGGAGGCAGGCACAGTGTTTATCTACTCCTCCATCTTGGATCGCCTATCTTTAATTTGCCCTTATATTTGGTGATGTTTCAAGCCACTCAGAGTCGTTGATAGGATAGGGTAATATCACATAGTGCTTAAAGGCATGGCCATGGAGACTAGTGTGCCTGGATTTGAATCCCAACTCCTCCACATCTGAGTCGCAAGAATTTGTGTTAATCCCTTAACCTCTCTCCTCAGTTTTTTTAATTTGAAAATGGAAATAATAATATCTATCTCATAGGATGTTGGATATTAATAGCCATCTTATAAGTAAATCATGTATCTAGAAGACATCAGTTAATTATACATTTTTAAAAGTCATAATTCATTTAATTGTTAATTGAATCTGATCAGGGGTTTATGAAATGGTGGGCTGTTTCCTTTATGAAACAAAGCTCATGGTGCTGAACAGACAACGCATTTGGTTAGGTTACCTGCAGTGCACGACCATGGGGCCTTTGCTCTTAGTAGCTTGCTGTCGGACCACATGTACAAACTGTAGAATACTTTCTGCAGCATTTGCTGTAGGCACGCCGTGATCAGGCCATGCAGTGTAGTTAAAATGCATCACATCTTGCATCTCATCAGCCTTTAGGAGAAAAAGCCAAAACAAGCATTAATCTCTCAGTTCACTGTTAGGATGGTCCAGGCCTTCCACAGCAGCTCATTAATGGCGTAAGAAGGTAAAGACACATTTTATTCCTGGTCTGTATACTTCCGTTTCCAGCTCTGAGCACTGTGTCTGGCACAAAGCAGAACCTGAAAGAAAAAAAACAACTAACTGTCTAAAGCTTCAAATAGTAAAATAAATAGGTGAAGCCATGCCTCTGTAGAGATAAGAGCTTAAGCAGATTAGGGTTTGCTTCCTGGCTCCACCCACTATTTAGCAATTGCACCAGCTTTGGCCAATGAAGTAAATACTGTGGCAGGTACTATTGGTGCTCCCTAGGGTCCCCTTTGCCAGGCTGCTGCACCCTTTTCCCAGCTGCTACCAGCAGCAAGTAGCTATCCCCTTCTCCTCTTAGTTGCCTTCCACCAAGGGGAGCAGCCTTGCCTAAGAGGTTGTGTTCTCCTGCTGAGGGCAGGCCACAGCTAACCAGTGACTGATACTGGAGTCATTTTGGTTGCCCAGAAAAGTTCATGAAAATGATCACTCTTTTCAAAGGCTGATGGCCAGCTTCGCACAAAGACTTGAACATTGTACGATATATGTATGTACACATTCGAGCGCAGTTGATCTGAAAAGGTATCCAGCTAAACTACACAAGATGGTTCAAAAACAGGAAACACTTAAATTGTCATTAGTCTTTCTGTAGCTGCAAGGCAGAAGTCTTCGTAGCAGGGTGATCCCTGTCAGCTGGATAGAAAGACATATACACACAAAAAAAAAAAAAAAAAAAGAAAGACATATACACATCAAGGGAACAAACGAGTTAGTGGTGTTTTTTGTCTCCATCTCTTACTCAGTTCCTGCCAAGTTTCAAGTAGTAGAAAATGAAAAATTGTGTGTTATGGTCATTTTTCTGCTTTTTGTTAAATGAGAAAACTTCTCGTTACATCTTATTTAGTCATTCCAAAATTTCTCTTACCCTCATTTCTTCATTTATGTAATTTTACCTGGTTGTATTCTAAAGGTTTCCACATATCAATATGGAGGGAATAAAAAAAAGATATAAACAGAAAAGGAAATA
Organism: Rhinolophus sinicus; assembly: GCF_057876585.1. NCBI lineage: Eukaryota > Metazoa > Chordata > Mammalia > Chiroptera > Rhinolophidae > Rhinolophus > Rhinolophus sinicus. The sequence continues at coordinate 31,649,734 of NC_142501.1, read as the reverse complement.
AATAGAAAAACTTATTCATTAGCACACCACAATCTTCTTTTCGCAATTTAACCTTTATGGAGGAACTTAAATTTAGATTCCGTCTGTTTATGACCAAAAGGGGGCACTGTGGGACCAGGTGTTGCTTGTAACTACGGTATAAACACCTTGCCAGAAAACACTGTTCAGCTTTTCATTCTTATGTCTCAAGCCTTTCACATCGTTGTCATTGAAAGGTTAGTGTAAGTAACGAGAACGTGTTCCTCCTCAGTCAGGCCTGATGAGAAATGATTCACTGTGTCTTCTAATGCCCTGGACTAATCTGAGATGGAACAGTGTAGTCATTTTTTGCATTTCCTCAGGCCTGCACGACCAGCCATTTCATCCACACCGTTCTCGATGACACGGGACACAAGCACATTCAAAGTGGGATTTTTCTCTTGAAGGTAGAAGTGTTTCAAAGCCCAAAGTGTTCATGATCTTGTGTGATGATGGGTTGGTCTCCTGGCACCTGGGGGTTCCCTCAGCGTGAGAACAGCACCTCAACTTGTGCTTCATGACTTACATAGTTGATCCGGAAATGTCGACAGGCCCAGTCATCCTGCTCTTTCTCTGAGATCATTTCCACAGTGATGTCTCCGTATGCTATGGGGTCTTCTGTGAACGGCCAGTAATGGTCACATTTCACCTGAGGTGAAAGGAAGACAACATGTTCAAACAAACAGGCTGGGGAAGACGTGAAGTCTGTGCTCACTTAGGGCAAACAAAAGTCCTTGCGTCTGAAGAACTGTATATGATTATTGTGACGATGAAAAATGAAGGAAGGAGAATAGTTTGTGATGTACAGTGCACACCTGATCCATGGTAGTGTCTGATATGGTTTTTGCTAAATGGGGACCGCCCCATTACGTACTTACCCTCCTTTTCTCATTGCACTGGGTGAGCATGACAATAATCTGAGATTTCTGTTGTAGGACCATCTTCCAAAAGTCATTTCTGGTTTCAGGCAGTGGCCCCTGTGTGGCAATATATTCCTGGGGTGAGTTGTAGCCCTGAAAGATAGGTGACAAAGTTCTCACTTAAGGAGCCACTGTCAACACCAAATGGTGTTCCACACAAATAAGAAAAAACTAAAAATTTACTGATGATAAACCTGGCAAAGGATCACAAACCTATGTAATGTATTCTCCTTTTCTCTGATGGTGGAAAAGGCCATCAGAGTAACTAACCATATAGGTCTGTGTGATTTTAAGCATGGTCTGGGGAAGCCTATAAAATCACACCCACACCATTTTTTTGGTTTGTTTGTTTGTTTGTTTTTATGATAACAACCACTATCTTTATCGGTATTTTAAAAACACAGGTGCTCAGATAAAACCCTTTGAGATTGGTTGCTGACAATATTTAAATCTTTAAATCCAAGAAAGAGGATCTTTAGTATAACTGTCTACTTTCACTTTCACTAGTCCTTTACAAGAAGTATGAAGACTAATCTCTGGGCTCTCTTTCCCTACCCCCCTTCTTTATTCTAAAATAGAATAATGAAAACTGGTTGTTTGGTAGGCGGATGGCTCTCTTTTTAACTCTTTGACACATTCCTATAGTCCAAATTGTCTTCCTCTGCCTGGGCTGGAATTTGAATGTCCGTGTTTTCCAATTTTTTTTTTTTATTACTATTTTTTTTACTAACAGGGATGTAGTTGGCATTGATGTAGTCTGCTCCTTCCTCTTCATTCATGGAGATTAATCTTACTCGACTAAAGTCATCTGTAAAGAATAAGAAAAAAATTATTAAAAGTCAGAGTGGAAGAAAGAATTGTCTTGATCCTCTCTTCTGAATATCAAGTAAAATTGTCAGTGATAGAGTAGATAAAGTTTATTTTAGCCATACGTCAATCTTACTTTCTTGCTTAAACAAATATATAAATATCTCCCAATCACTATTTTCTCCCACTAGCTCTCCTGTCCTTGGAAGTATTATCTCCAGGTTTTGAGGGAGATTGTGCAAAATATTTACAGAAACTAAAATTCTGGTAGATTGTATGGAAGGCTATGGAATGGAGCCTAAATATATGATTTCCATTTCATGTAGGGACATCTAGAGAATGCACTACCTCTGGAAAACCCAGAAGAGAAGATGGAGTTACATGGGTGTTTTTGTAAATAAACTTCAAGTAAGAAAATTCAATTCTGAAATGTGCACAAATGTAAGGTGTTATAGTGATAATACTAATCATCATTAATATTTTCTCAAGAAACCTTATTGAGGAAAACGTTCTCATCCTAGAGCTTTTTCAGCTGCTGTCTTTCTACTTTTCCTTTCTTTCTCAGCTCCCCGTAGAGTGTGGCAGAGAAGAAAGTTAAATCTAAATTGAAATGTATTTTAATTGTCCTGTTAGTAATCTATATTATTTTCTTTAAATATTGCTTTTATTACAGAATGCTAAGCAACAACAGAACTTTCCAGAAGTTAGAAAGTAGAGGCATTTTAATGCATTACACCTCTTTTCCATTTGCCTCCTTCCGATGTCAATGAATTAACTGAAAATATTGTATGAGGACACAAATTATCTTATCCCTAATTTAGTTAAGACTTTTTGATGTCCAATGGGCCAAATGGTCAGTGTTTCCTGTTCATGTAAAATTCATTTAAAAGCATAATAATTATATCTTCCTACATAAGATAAAATCTAATGCCATCAAAGAACAAATATAATCAATGCAATTGCAGAGTCCAGACCACAACGGGTCTGGCCAGAGATTGGTGAAATTGAATAATTTGCAATAACAGTCCTTCAACCTTTGAAAAACATGAGTCGGATTGGCACTATTGACCATCTTACATGGTAGGATGTTTGTGTAACGATTTTTACATCGGTTCAGTGGTAGGTCTGCAGCAAAGTGAGGAATATCCAGTCCAATCAATTTCAACTCCTGTAAATGACAGAGAATAGATTTGAGATTTCTGTACACGGTGTGGACTGGATTATCGTTCACATTGGATTGTTCTAACTGTAATAGAATTATAACCCCCTACCCCCTTGTCATATGATGTTGCAGTGCTCCCTTTTGCATTAGAGTGTGCTTCTTCCCAGTCTTGTCTACTTGCTTTGGCCAATGAACTTGGGTGGAACTCGTGTCCCATCAGAAGCTTTAAATATGCTTGTTTGGTTTAGTTTGCCCTCTTGTGCTTCTGCCATCTGCCATGAAAAGAACATGAGCAGAGAAGCTGCGAGTCCCTAAATGAGGAGACACAGAGACAGCCATGACCTGACCCATGGCCTGAAGCAGAACTGTCCCTGCTACCCCACAGACCCACAAGTGAGAAAAATAAATGTCGTAGGTCACTGAGATTTTGAGGTTGTTTCTTATATAGAATTATTGCAGTCATAGCTGACCGATATAATACATTAATACCTTGGATAGCTTAGTGATCATTTGCAGAAGGTGTATAACACTATTTGTGTAATAACATTCAGGGTGTGTAAAATTGGAAAACCGAAATCCGTTTCAGATTTTTGGAGGTATAGGATAACTGAAATTTATGCAGTGTGCATAAATATTTCCTATTCTATGAGGAAATGTAGGTCTTTCTCTTTCAGGCAATGAGCCTTAGAGAAGGTAGTAGAAGAGAGAGTGAGGAGCAAAGCAGGAGTATTTTCCATGTAACAAGACATAGGATTGACAGTCACTAAATATATGGCAAAGAAACCTCAAAAATAAGCATGAATCAATAGTGGGTAGGCAAACCCTTCAGTGAAAATAAGAATATCCAGATGTCTGCCTGCCTGCGTGTATCAGAACACTTAAAATCCTATTATCATCAGAAGATGCACCGATAGGAAAATTTTTATATAAACAGACAATCATCATACTTCACCAAGGTTACGTTACTGGAAAAGAGGGTTTCTAAGTTGCTCTCTCATGTGTATGACAGGAAACAAGAGGTTGAAGCAGGCCACATGGATTTCCCTGGGGGCATTTTTCACACTGAAGTCTAGGTGAATGGTACAATTCCCTGGGATTGTACAGTGCACGACAAATGCAACAGTTTTAGTTAAATTCCTGGACACATTTGAGGGAAATATTAGTAAACAGCATTATAACCACTTATCAGTGGGGTTACCTATAGAATGCACTTTTCTATAAGACTATTAAGTGAGGCAGTAGAGAAACCACTTGTAAATTTTACTTATATAGGATATTAATATTGCAAACAAGTTTTACTCTTCATAATTCCTCCCCATTATGACTTCACCGAATCATTAGCTGAAGGAATATTTCTCAGGGGGAAGACTTTTTGAGAGTCTGAAAGACTTTTGAAGGGAGTTGGAGACATTTGACTGTGTTATGAGAGATTGAACAGTGATCTCTCTTTCATGCCCTGTGTGTCTTGATTCAAGGGCTCTTTGCAAAACATATGCTTTAGAGATCTCGTTCCTGGGACTTCTGCTGCTTCCACATAGAAGCTCCTTGGTAGCTCAGTGCGTGTGCTTGATGGCATGAGGGTGCAAGCCTGCAGTCAACATGAATGAACTGACATCAATTAATTGTTCAGATTGCACTCTTCCTTTGCTTCTGCATCACTTGGCTTTGCAAGCTCACAAAATCTCAAGCTCTTTGGCCTAAATTGAAGCCAATTGTAAGGCTAAACTATGCGAACTTTGATCCTCAATTCACAAAATTAGAAGTTTTTCCACGTTAGGCAAAACCTTTGCTTGCCAAATGCCTTTAAACAGAAACGTGCCGCTGTTACTTTATTACTGTTTTTTTTTTCCATTTTAAAGGGTTTTCAACTACTGACTATATGGTTCTTGTAAGAAATGAAACTTAGTTTTAACAACTTGAACCAAATTAGTGTTATTTTTATGTTAGTCCCTTTTGGCAGCTATAAGCATATTTAAATGATGCTTCCATTGCTTAAAATATTTTGGAAATCTACCTCTTTTAGAGAGTGCCTTTATAGATAGTGTGTGACAACATCTGACTTATTTTGGTGTGCCACCTATAAATTGTATGGTCTTGGAAAAGCAGTTCCAGTCTCATTAACATCAGTTTAATTATTTGTAAGATAGGGCTGGTAATGTCTCCATACTTCACTGGTGTGTAGTGAGTATCAAATAGAGTGATTAAACGCAACATTTGATAGCAGTTGTGAAATGTTTCTGTTATGATTCCTTGTTTGCTTTGCTTTGCCTGGCTCCATATTTTCTCCTTCCTTTGCCATTTGTACTAACAGACCAAAAACTCTCTCCCTAAGTCCCCAGCTTGGAGGACAGACTGATAAGCCACAGGAAAAGGCCTCAGATAAGAAAAAAAGAAATGGTGGAAACAGATTGAGGCTGAGAGCTGGAGTACATATGGAAACTGACTAGCTGATAGAACTTTAATTGTGTGTTGCATCCCTGCTGTAAAAGCCCTAAATTGATAAGAGGGATTTAATTGGCTGAACACTGTAAATGCAAATTGCCAAAGCAGAATTGCAGCAAAGCAGGAACTGCATGTATATACAAAATGCCTTGCAATCTTTTGTAATTCAGTCTGTCACTAACTGGAAAGTCGAATACAGAGTTTCCAGTTCAGTAGCTTTGCAGTTATTTTCTTTCCAACCATATGGAATCTCCAGAGGCTTAAATCTTCAGAATGTCAAAATATGAGGGAATGGCCTGAAACCAACATAAATCGTTTTTTAATTTTCTTTTGCCAGTTTCGTTTCTAATATAATTTATCATCGTGTTATTTTTCTAGGCCATGTAGTCATCCATAAGAATGGTGGTCCCCCAAAAGATATGTCCACATCCTAATACCCAGAACCTGTGAATGTGGCCTTATTTGGAAAAAGGATTTTATTCAGATGTAATTAAGTTAAGGATTACGAGATGAGATCATTTTGTGTTATCCATGTAGGTCCTAAATCTAATAATGAGTGTTTTTATAAAAGATAGAAGAGGAAGGGGTCATTTAAGATAGAGGCATACAAGTAGATCTGAGATATGCAGCTGCAGGCCAAAGAATGCCTGGAGCACCAGAATTGGAAGAGGCAAAGCAGGAGTCTTTCCTAGAGACTTTGGAGGGAGCATGGCCCAGCTAACACTTTAATTTTGGACTTCTGGCCTCTAAAATTGTGAGAGAATAAACCTCTTGTTTAAAGTCGCCAAGACTGTGGTAATTTGTTATGGCAGCCCTAGGAAAATAACACCAAGGTCCACTGGCAGTCTATGTCGTGTGGCTATGTTTGAAGCATGAAGATCTTGAAAAGCAAAGCACAAACATATGCTGTAGTAATCTGCTAGGGCTGCCATAACAAAGTCCCATACACTGAGTGGCTCAAACAACAGAAATTTATATCTCATAGTTGTGCAGGTTGAGAAGTCCAAGAACAAGTTGCTGGCAAGATTTCATTCTAAGGCTTCTCTTGGCTTGTAGATGGCCACCATCTTGCTGTGTACTCATGTGACCTCTTCTTTCTGTGCTGCTGGTGGAGGGGCCGGGGAGGAGAGAGCATGCTCATTGGTGGTTCTTCGTATAAGGGCACTAATCCCAGCATGAGGGCCCCATTCTCATGAACTTATCTAAACTGAACTGCCTCCCAAAGGCCCCACCTCCAAATACCATCACGCTGGGAGCTGGGGCTTCAACATATGCATTTGGGGGCACAGCGTCAGTCCATAGCATGTGCCATCACCTTCTGAGAAGAGCACAAGCTGTATTCTAGCTTCAATGTCAGGAAGTGACAAGTGCTCAATGTTTGCTTTGACATACGTTGGACATCAGAGTCAGAGGAGCTAAATTACTAGATTATAGAACAAGTGAGTAGAAACAATGTGATCAGGGCCATTGACAGAAGAGTTTCCATCTATGGCAAATAAAAGTCCAATGGAATTGGGCAATGTCCGGTTATGTTTCAGGTAAACACTAAGGGAGAAGAAAGGATTTATAAGCAGGTGTTTAGTGAGGTTCTTCATTAGTTTACCATTCTGCCATAACCAAGTAGCATAAACTGGGTGGCTTAAAACAACAGAAATGTATTGTCTCACATTTCTTGAGGCTAGAAGTTCAAAATTAATGTGTCAGCAGGGAGATACATCCTCTAACCTATGTGGGAATCCTTCCTTGCTTATTTCAAGCTTCTTCCTATCTGGTTTGTTGGCAATTTTTGGTATTCCTACACTTGCAGGTGTGTCTCTCCAATCTCTCCCTTTGTCATCATATGGCAGTCTCCCTGTTTGTCTCTTTATCTTCACATGGCTGCCTTTTCATAAGGACACCAGCCATATTGAATTAAGAGCCCACCCTACTTCAGTATGACCACATCGTTAACTGATTACATCTGTAAGTGAGCTTATTTCCAAATAAGGTCACATTCTGAGGTACCAAGTGGTTAGGGAGTCAACATACTTTTGGGGGAACACATTCAAGCCTAATAAGTACTGTAATAGAAAAATGGGGTGCAGTAGTGATGGCAGTCTTGGGCAGGTGAAGAAAGATAACTAAGAAGAAAGTCAATCTCAAGAAAGTTTAGGAATAGCTCTAGGATGAGATTTAAGGGCAACACTCCAATCAATGAACCAATTACTAGTACTGGCACTTAGAAACAGAGACTAAACCTAGGAAATTAGAAATGAGAGGAAAGAAAATCAGGTCTGGGAACAACATAAGACCCCTGGTGTGAGAACCAGTGGAGAGGGTTCTAGACGACTTATTTCAACAAGGACTACAGGTAGGTCTCCAGTGAAATGGACTGAAAAACAAGTAAAAACAGCTGCAAATGGAAGCTATTACCAGAAATCAGAGGTCACCTCTTGTGAACTATGTGGCAAGTAGTATAGTTTTGTTTTCATCTTTGCAGACATATTTCTCAACAAAGATGGTGAGGGCTTTCACTAGCTTTCTGATCAAACACAAAGCACAGAAATTAATGGCAGAATGAACAGTGTATGTCATGGGCTCTCAAATTTCAAGCTCTAAAATCTGGCTTTTCAAAACCTTTCCCACAGGAGACAAGAAATGAGGAATTGAATCTAATCCCTGTGTCCAAACTTCCTTAAAAAAAGATGTATATTTTTGTGAGGATAATCAGTTTTTCTAGTAGATGCAAAAACGGATGCAAAATAAAAGGGGAATTTTTTCAGTGAATGCAAATTAGCAACTTGTATAGCTTCATGTATAACTTAGAGCTGTATTGGTAATATATGTAAATCCAGATATTAGTTTTAATTTACATAATGCTTATTAATGATGTAATTTCTCAATATGGGTGTGATATTTCAATGTCAAAATCAAAATGAATATAAGTATTAAGCATTAATATAAACAGAACAAATAACTGTTCATCTGCTGAATTTAGCTAGACCGGCTGATTCAGCCATCTTAACTAACACTCTGTTGGATTCCCATTAGAGGAAGAGATATTTTTTTCTTAAGCCTCAATTAATTATGAATTTAAGGAAAATTTGAGGGCTGCCATGTGAAAGGTCTGACATACACCCTGAAATCAGGTATCAAAGATGTACAATGCATCTTTGTAAATAGATGAGGATACCCTGACACTGAACCTGAGGATGTGGGGGCTGGTAGGGTTAGGGATTGACAATATCTGGGAACCTGTCAAATGAAAAAGGAAATGAGTCAGACCAGTGGGTCACTGCTGGAGCAAATGTTAGTCCTAAATAAACAATCTGAGCTTGTGATTTAAATAAAACAGACTTCCGGAGAGTAATTTGTATTTTCTTAACCCAACAAGAATGTACTATCAGGACTTGGCGCCAAATAAATTACATACAATGGTAGGCTGAACTAAATCAATGGTTCGCAAATCACATATGACCAATATTGTTCTAAGAACAAAGATATATGAAAAAGCTCCATAAAATAAAAATATTAAACACTTATTCAAATCATGGTGTGATGGTTAACTTTATGTGTCAACTTGGCTAGGCTATAGTGCCAAGTCGCTTGGTCAAACATCAAGTCTTAATGTTACATGTAGGTATTTTTTTAGAAGCAATTAACATTTTTAAATCATTAGATTTTGAGAAAGCAGATTACCCTCCATAACGTCAGTGGGCCCCATCCAGTCAGTTGAAGGCCGTCAGAGAAAAGACTGAAGGAATTCTGCTTCCAGACTGCCTTCAGACTTGAGCAGCAACATCAAGTCTTACCTGGGTCCTCAGCCTGCCCTGCAGATTTCAGACTCGCCATCTCCTGCAGTCATGTGACCCAGTTCCTTAAAATAAATCTCTCCATCTCTCTCTAAATCAAATTATCATCTACCTATCTGTCTGTCTGTCTGTCTGTCTGTCTGTCTATCTATCTACCGTGTTTCCCTGAAAATAAGATGTAGCCAGACCATCAGCTCTAATGAGTCTTTTGGAGCAAAAATTAATATAAGACCAGGTCTTATTTTCCTATAATATAAGACCTGGTCTTATGTAAGACTGGGTCTTTATAATAATATAATATAATATAATATAATATAATATAATATAATATAATACTGAATCTTATGTTAATTTTTGCTCCAAAAGACGTATTACAGCTGATGGTCCAGCTAGGTTTTATTTTCAGGGAACCAGGGTATCTATTATTTCTTATTCTGTGTCTCTGGGCAATCCTGACTAACACACATGAGTTATAAAGCTTGGATGTATCCTTGTCCCATAGTTAGTCCACTGATTCTCAATGGAATACTATTGGCTTGGGACAATTCTTTGTTGTGTGGGACTGTTCCACTTATTGCAGAACATTTAACATCCCTGTCACTGTCCCCATTAAATACACTAGTAGCTTACTCCCAAGCCATTATGACAACCCCAAACATTCCCACATATCCCCAAACCCCGCCTAGGGAACTGCCTGGTACAGGCCCAGTTACAAACTACTGGGTTAGTTCAATCTGTATAGATGAACAAACTGAGGTGATGAGAAATTGTGATTTTTTTTTTCCAATTTTAATTAGTAACACAATGGTAGTGAGGACCCAGGTTTTTGGATTCCTAGTATAGTACATTCCTACCTCCTTTATAAATCCTATGAAATAAACCTAGGTGTGTTCATTTATACATCGAATGTATAAACGCTCTCAGCATATTATAAACTGAGCATTTAGTAAATAAAATTTATGACTCTACTTTTCGCATTTTTGAAGCATCTGCAGCTATGATCTAATCACTTATTGTTCGGTTCTCCCAGTGTTCTCTCTTTGAAAGTTGAGTTCGAGTGGACATCATGGCCCAGGCCAACCAATCAGAACCCTCCCCTGTGATTTTTCAAACTATGAAAAAGAACGAGAGCAACTATAGGATGTGACACTCCGGGATTGGTGGTGGTCATGTTTTCCACTATGAGACAGAGGTTGGTTTGTAGAGAAAGAAAGAGAAGGCCAAGACAGAGTAAGAAGCAGAAATGAGAACTAAAAAGAGGAGGTTTCTGCAAGGGTCGTGGCCCTGGGTCCAGTCATTCTCGTGATGCAGCTGCTGCCCTACCCCCTTCCTGGTTTAGCTACTCATCCCTGCCTTAGATTATATGACATATATCTTGTTTATTTTTTTTACCAGAAAATAACTCATTGCATTTAAAAAAAATATATAATGATGCGATTTAGAAGCACAGAAATAGTTACACTGGGGTTTCATGGCGTACACTGGGCAGTACACCTAATCCTCCCAGCCAGGGCAGTGACCTAGTTGTGCCACTAAGGTCATATAACCTTGTAGCAATTAAGAGTCTGTGGCTTCAGTGAGGTTGAATATGCACCAACATCACAATTTTCATCACCATCATCAGAATTATCTAAATTTTTTTTTTCTGAGTTTTGGCTTATTTTTCTCCTTTCATTTATATACTTTTCTGAAATGCCGTCTTCACCATAGATCTCCAATTCAAATCAAATGTCTATTCTTTCAGATAAAGCATTTGGTGTAGCATCTATAATTCCTTATGTACCTGCCTGCAACGGGTAACTGAGCAAGGCTCTATGTGGAATTTCTCATGACACAGGTAGTTGTTAGGGGCTTTGTATTTGATATGTATAAGTTTCTTCTCATCCTTAAATTCCCTGTTAGAATTTCCACACTGGGATTCCTGCTGTTTGTTACAGACCAAAGCTTTCCTTGGCTGATGGGCAGAAAGAAGAAATGAATATGAGTAATGAGGAGACAGCAGTTACATTCTATGAGGTTGGCACAAAAATAATTGCAGTTTAAAAGGTTAAAAAAATTGGAATAACCGCATTACTTCTGCATCAACCAATACAACCTGGTGTTTCAGAGGAAAGAGCGCCTTTGAGGTTTTTTAAAAAATTCCCAAATATTTAGAAAAAAAGCACTTTATTTGTCCCTTTTCCTTGGTTTCCCTGAATCACGAGCCGCTATATAGAAACCTGAAGAACGTGAAGCCACCCAAACTCTGTTGTGTGCTGTGAAATATGTGTGATGGAAACCTAGGCCCAGTTGTACTCCTCATACTGCTGAGATCCTAGATTTACCCAAAACCATCTACTCTGACACATAGTCTTGGACTCAAAAAAATATGTGTACTTCAGAAAAAGCAGTCGTTGCCAGTTATTTTCTTCTACACAAACCATATGTAACTCTCACAAATTTCTCTAAGAAAACAAAATCTCACAAAGAAATATTAAGTAGAATGCTGAGAGTCCTATAGCTATAAGAGCCCTACCTCAGACTCTTCTATACCCAGAAGATAAAGCCGTCCATTTCATCCACCCTTGCTGTAGCCTAAGTGGCATGAAAAACACACTAAAAATCCCCTGAAAGTAAAATTCTGTTTTAGATTTCAATCCTCAGCTCGCTTTCCCCTGCACACTGGATCGCCTTGGTTTCCAGCAACGGCTTCTCCTATAACTATGTGTGTTCACCCCAGTACCTGCATCTCCTTTCCTTCCTTGGTGCCACCCAGGCCCTGACCTAACTAAGGGTTGACATCCTATCTCTGTACCAGCAGATTAGACACCCCTGAACCCAATTACCAAACTGCTCGTTATGCATCCACAGCACAAGCACTGTCCCATGAGCAGGGAAATGACGCCGATATGAACCTGCCGATTCCTATGCCCTATCCACCAGAAGGCAGAAACTACTTATTTACTCACCTCAAATTGAAGAGAAAATTTATAGTCAGAATCTTTGGCCATGTCCTTGATGTAGGTGTCAAAGTCATCCAGTTGAACCGGGCTTTGTTGGACACAAAGAAATGCATGTTTAAAAAATTCTGTTGGTTAGTGTTATATCTTGTTTAATTTCTCAAACATGAGCAATTTTCTTGGAGAGAATAGAAGTTTTACTTCTTAAAGGTTAGCATTTTTTTCCCCCTCCCTCCCTCCCTCCCTCCCTCCCTCCCTCCCTCCCTCCCTCCCTCCCTCTCTCCCTGCCTCCCTCCCTTCCTCTTTTTCTTTCTTCTTTCTTTCTCTTTCTTTCTTTTTGGTTAAAGTTACCAGTCCTTAATATATTGTAATTTAAAAGAGCCGTATAGAGAGGGTGCCAATAAAATGTATACAATTTGAAAAACTGTATTAAAATTATGCTGATGTCTTTAAGCACCTCTTATAATTGCAGAAGTCAAACATGATTTGTATTCATCTTTTGTTATCGGTATATATGGAGTATAACAATTTTAATACCGTTTTTTCCTTTCTTAAGATGTATATACATCTTTTGGCACCCTCTGTATATTAAACTTCCTTGAGACAGAAGAAACACACTATCGATCACAAATATTTGCATATGTCATCTTGCTCCATTGATGGCTGGGGTCCACGTGGCCAACATAATGTCATGCTCCAGACAAGAGAGCCAAGGCTAAGAGAGTTAGGTGAGTGGTCCAAGATCACGTGGCTACCGAGCCGTAGAACCATGGCCAAAACCCAGGGAAGATGATTCCTGGTTAAAAGCTTTCTCACTTCAAACTTGCCATCCTTCCAAAAATTGGCTAAATGTGGGACTCCTGACCTGGAATGAACTCCATGAAAACTGCACTCACTGGGTGCTGTCTTTGAGCAGTGCATTGACCTTAAAGCCAGATTTAATAATTCTAGTTTTCATCTCAATAGCAGGAAAATGGGAGCATCCATAGGGAAAGCAAATGAGAAAATATTTATAGGCTAGAAAAAAGAAAAAGCAGAAAGAAGAGAAAAAAGGGAGACAGAGGAAGAACCAGGAAATAAAAATATGAATGTCAGGGAGAGAAGGAGAACGGTAAGAAGGAGAAAAAGCAAGCTGCAAGAGAGCAGAGATCAGTAGGACAAAGATTTAGAGGGGAAAGAGGAAAGAGAAGGTGAATGGAAAGGTTGGTGGGGGGAAGGGCGTAAGCCCCTCAGAAAATGGCTTTTAGAGAAGGAGGCAGGATTAGAAAGAAAATGAGAGGAGGGAATGAGGAAGCTGTTTGACATGAGGTTTTGGCTTGTGGCCAGTTTCCATCACACTGCGCCCCACCCAAATTTTGTCCACATCCTGCTTTTCTTTTTTCTCTCTGCCTGGGTCTTGGGAGGAACAAGCCCCGATAGCGTATCCTCTTTTAGCCCCCAGAACCGATCCTTTACTTGCTGTAGTCTCTCTACCTCACTTAATAACCCAACCAATAATTTTGGGCAATAAAGTTTTTCTGTTCCTGTCAAATCACTTTTTCCAGGTGAGAATACCTCTCTCCGTTTAGTCTGGTCTTGTCTCTCTACATCACTTGATATATGCCAGTGGAATGTGTACTGATTTGAAATAGATTTTGGAAAAATATTATTCTGTTATCCATACACATACACCAAAAACTGTCATAATAAATTTCTATTTGTCAAGGATAAATAGAAATATTTTTGCATCAACTTTTCTTTTGTATTATGTACTTGATTTGCCCCCCATTAGCATAGGTGCCATAGATCTAGGTGGAACCCCTAATTGCCTCATATTAATTCACCAATATTCTATCCTAGGCAAGTATCAAGGATGAACTCTATTTATAAGAATGGTTCACTCTTCATATGTAGAGTTTTAACTACATGGTGGTGATAATTACACTTTTGAAATCAACTGACAGTTAATTTTCACCCATTAGAATTTTAATTCTTATGACTTAACAGTTCAGGAGATAAGTGAGAATACAGGACAGCAAGAGTAATTGTCTTTTTCTATTTACTATAAATATTTCCTGAGACAGCATTTCTCAAAGGGTTTATTATAACATCTAATATAGTAAAAGCCTTTCCTTGCGATAAGCACAGAACTTGGAAATACAAAATTGGCAAAGATTTTTATACAATTTTGATGTAACTAAAAATTAGATTTTTTTGTAGTTTCGAATAACAGACTTCCTTCTTCAAGACTTTTATAATTTTGAACAAGCCAGTTTTTCTCAGATTTCACATGGTGATCATTTATGTTATTCCGAGTTTCTGTGATACACTTTCTTAGTACTCATTGCCATCCATGTGTGTAAACACATCAACACATAATAGCTTAACTCTTTTAATATGCATTTGCCTCTTTCTTAAGCATCCCTTCTACTTAAATACAAGCAATCTTTTTGATTTGGAAAGGTAAGATCATTATGGAGAACATTTTTAAATACAATATTTTACAATAAAATAGTAAGAAAAACTTACTGTATTTATATACTTCAAAGTTGCTAAGAGACTAGCTCTTAAATGTGCTCACCACAAAAATAAAATGATAATTATGTGACGTGATGGAGGTGTTAGCTAATGCTTGGTGGTAATCATATTGCAATATATAAATGTATCAAGTCAACACATTGTATGCCTTAAAATTTACACAATGGTAAATATCAATTATAGCTCAATAATAAAAAAAAAACTTACTTAGTCAGTTTTCTCTTCTTTAAACCATTTTTACTCCTGAGAATTAAAAAAAAAAATAAGTTTATCAGGGCAAAATAATTGATTAACATATAGATTAAAGTTGAAGAGTTTTAAATAATTACATCAGACACCTCAATTTTATTTAATTTTCATTAAACATATCTCAGGTTTGTTTACTTTTCCTTAAATAAGAAAATGATAATTTCAGATTCATTTTTTAAACTCTATTAGATTGCAGGAACATATCTTTCCTTTATATTTAATGTTTACCAAAAACTGAATTCTGAAAATATAATTTCCTGCTACTAGTGATTAAGTTGCTAAAGCATTTTGTAAATATATAGAAGTATCTACTGCGTGACTACTTCAGTGTCTACAGGCAAGAAGTAAAAAATAGGGATAAAAATGAGAAATAATGGTGGGAGGATGGATATATTGGTCTCGTAAGGATTCAATTGACTGTTTTGGACGTTTTTGTTGGGCATGTGAATTTGTGCTATCAATGTTGCTTGTATCTTACATAATTCTACTATGGCATTGTTCTTACTCAATTTTGAACTAGTTTTTAAGCAATTTGAACAACTGGACCTACTACATGCTTGTTCTTCATTCATTATTAGTTTGTAAGCACAAATACATGTAATGCTAAGGTCTGCTTCAGTTAATTTAAGGGGGTATTTAGGGTAATTTCAACCAACAAGTAAGGAAAGCTAGCTAATGTTAAGATAATATCTGCTGAAACACTTTATTGTTGTATTGTATTGTTTTATGTAAATAACACATATTGAAACATGATTGTGTGTGAGTGACAATTTCATAAGTAATTTTCAAAGGTATTTGAATATGGATGGAAATATAAACAATAAACAATCTATAGTAAATAATTGGTTGTGATTTGGGTACTCTCATGTGCCAAACTATTTATAATGCAAATTATGAGTGTTTTGGATACCTCAAGTTCCAGAAAGCCTTTAGCAGATTGAAGCACTACTTCCTCTGTGCTTTCATAGCACTTGTGGAGTATTTCTCAGGTTGTCTGACTGTCAGGTTCACACACGCTCCCTGCAAGACCATTCTTTTCCCTTAGAGCTGAGCACAGATAATGGAACTCATAGTGGGTGGCCAAGAAATGCTTATTTAATTGAATTGAAACAGTTCAATGTTTGCTATGTTACCCTCATGATTACTTAATGATTCAATTAAGAATTTGATGCTAGACTTGGGCTTGTGAGGTCCCATTGGGGAAATGGGACTTGTGGCTGGAAAGGAAGTAATGCAGGATAGAAAATGTAGGGAAATACTATCCATAAAGGCAAGTCGTGTTTCTGGTTTTCATTTTTCCGATTTCCGGTAGTTTTTATATCTTCCCAATTCTGAGTAAAGACAATCCATTCAATAGTTTCTGTCTTATTTTTTTCTCCCTCATCCTCTCACTGTCTTCCATACTTGGGAATTAGAGGGAGTAGATATTCCAGTTTTTACTTTGCCTCTCCCTCATCCCCTCAAAACAAAACAAAACACAACACTGTGATATTGGACAGAGCTGTAGCATATAAACATTTGGGAACTTAAAGACATGACTCTTGAATAATTTGTACTCAGCTCTTGCAATGACAATTTAGTTAACTTTTGGAGTCCCACATTTACTTCGTGTAGCAGGAGTCAGTTACTTCAGTGCTTTATGAAAGCAGAATGTTAACATAGATAACAAACAGTTTTTGGTCAAGTCAGTAGGCTGCCAACATGTTTTGATATTGAGAGTGAATTAAAAAGAGAAAAAAAGAAACATTTCCTATCCAAAACAGACTTTAAGGGAAACTGGGAAGAAACGAATGTATGTGGGAGGGTGACAAAGAATAAATTCAGTGCTGAAATCTTAAGCTGCTACTATTCAACAGCTGTGTAGAAATCTGATTTATGGAGGAGAGGCACTTTTTTTTCTTTCAATCTCATGAACTTTAAATACAATATAAAATATTACCACACATTTTATATGACTTATTGTCATGTATTTATCGTCATAAATGTATGCCTTCATGATTTGTGTACAACTTTCATTGTTCTGATGACATTTTGCTGAATTCCTATAGACCCCGAAAGGTTCCTGTATCCTAAGGCTGTGGGCCATGACAGGGCTGAGTTATGAGACTCCACAGGAATACTGATAGAATTTCCTATATTTTCAATTGCTGTGCTAATTCTAAAACTAAAATCGGAAAATTCACTTTTAAACATGTAAGTTAAGGCTTCGCTAACAACTTTAGCTTCCGCACATTATGGAAAGAGCTAATGTATGTGTGTGCATTTGACAGTGAATATTTTGGGTGATATTTAGGGTATCATGTTGTCATTACAAAAGCTTTTCTGAATAACTGATAAATAACATACATCAGACATACAGTATATATGAATATAATACCATGCACTTCTTTTAGTTTTTCCCTTTCACTTATATTAGGTAAGGCTCAAAACCCAAATGACTTCAAGAAGTAGAGATGCATTCTTCATAAGTTCTTCAGGGTTATGACACTCTTAGAAAGCCAGCCAGATTGGAATTCATTGCAAAGAAGAATATGAAGCAATGGCAGAGACATGGGACTTACGATGGTTAAAACAAACAAACAAAAAACAGTGTCCTCTCCCCGAAAAAACTCTAGATGTCCCCAATTTTGTAAGCACTACTTATTTTCTCATGAGCTAAATGGAAATCATCCCCAAATCTTTAAAAGGGTCTTTAGCGTTATGTCATTCTCCGAATAGAATGTGCAATAACCGTGAGTAAAGTTGAGCATTTTAAACTACGTGTTGCTTCATGCTTAAAATGTCAACTGCTGAGGATTTAAAATAGGCAGATGAATACTTGAGTACAACATGAGGGTGATTATGCTCGTAAGAAGGAGGAGAATAGTGACACTGAATCTAGATAGAGCTAGTCCAAATAAGACAGTTTTCCTTGAACAGGAAACAGAGTCTGAGATCATTCAAGTCAGAAATCCTGGCAGAATACAGTCTTAGACTAAGCCAGTTGAGCACTAGTGCTCTACACCGATTCTGCTACCATCCCAGGAGAAGATTCAAGCAACAACAAAAGGGAAAGTCTCTTGATTTCCACATGAACCACTAAAGGCATCAGGAAGATTTTAGAAAGTCAACAGGAGCCTATCTTTCCAAGAAGTTGACAGTTTAGAGAAGCTGGGCAGTGCGTTAGGAAGGAGGTGGGTGGGTGGCTCTGTTATTTGTGGCGGTTGTTAACAGGGTAGGTGAAATATAAAGACAAACACATCTAAAGGAGGGTTAAAAATGATTATTTTGCAAATGAATGCAAGGGAAAATATCCCCGAGTTATTCGATAAAAAGTAGCAAATAGGAAATGAGCTGAACTTGAAGGAGAGGGACCATGAATTGTACTTCTTTTATATCTGTCATGGCACAAACCTAGTGCTGAAAACATAGATTATGTTCAGTATGTTTTCATTGGTGGATATGTGTGGTTTACTGAAAGTGACAGAAAGCATGGGGCTCTGTTTTGCCTTTTTTTCTCACCTGGAGATAATCATTTACAGTTTCAGGACTGTTCTAAAAACTACCAGAGGTTTTTGTTTGTTTGTTTGTTTGTTTTTTACCTCTAACTTGGGTTTCATGTTATTTGATTAATACTATAAATAGTGGACCTTGAAGGGGTTGTTGAAACTGGATCTCGTGTTCATCAGAGGGACCTATTAAAAAAGACATGCAAATAAGCACAGGCCCACCTGATAGAAGCTTAAACTGAATGGTGGAAAATGAGACAGTGAGAGAATTAAGCTGCGAAATGAGTATAATATTATATGCATCTTTTTTTATTTTGTTGAAATTTGTGGAGGGTACCTTACGAGTATTTGTTACAAGTATTCTAATGATAGTTAGAATATTGGAGGATGATCCAATGTTGAGTTAAAAGTAAATTTATATTTTGAAGGACAAAATGGAATTTGTGAGCATTTCTTATACCTGAAAACCATCTGATGTTAAATATTTAAAATATTGTGTTGATGATGGTGAAGCCCTATACTGAAAACTGTTATTAAAAACAAACTTGAAACAACATCGAATGGGTCCTCATCATCCAGTACACTCCTCTGACTTTATTATTTACACATTGGTGTCCACCATGTTTCAAAAGCTTTCCTCTAATCTCTCTTTTTAAAAGAAAATACAATTTCTAGTAATAATAATCTTGATTGTGAGGAAATTCTTTTTTATATTTCTTCAATTGCAACATCAAGTCCTAAACTTTGCCCACTGTATTTATTCTGTCCTCAGAGGAGCTGAAAGACATTTGATCAGTTGTGTTTTTGGATAAATAACTCTTCAGATTGCTTTTCATCTTTTCCTCTTCTGTCTCATTGGCCATTTTTTCCAATCCATGAACTATTTTCTGAGTCCTTTTCAAGTTGCCCACATTTCTGGATCTGTCTATACATAATTTAGTACCTAAACACCATGGACTAATACTTAAGGACAATATTTTTTTTGTCAGTTCTCTGGGAAACCACTACTTTTTTTTCTTTTTTTTATGGCTTTAAGAAATAGTCCTTCTAGACACTTCCATCTCAGAATTCAAGATTATGATTATTATAATTTATAAAAATTGGAAAAAATACTCTTCAAGATTTGATTATTAAAATGATTTAAAAGCCAAGAAAATAAAAATTTAAAGGAGGCTGCTCTTTCTGGTGGAAAGAGTATGTTTCAGAAAAACTTAGGTTTGGAACCTAAATTTTTTATATAGATGATGTTAAAACAGTTGCTCTCCTTAAACCTCTATTTCCATATCTCGAAAATGGAGTGATAATACCCTCTGCAGAGTTTTGAGGCCAATTAAATAATATAATTATACAGAGAGGCTTGCACATCGTATTGCATTCCATATTCATTGGGTTAGCATTATTATAAAAACATGGAGGCCCCAAGTAGAGGGAATAGTACTCTGGGTTTCACCCTTTTAATGTAGTGAAACTCTCAAAATGGATGGAGGTGATACGGAAAATGGAAAGCATCATTTATAAAGACGAGGGTCCAATGGATTGACTCAAAGAGAAACAAATGACTAGTAAAAAAGCATGCCAAGAACATCCCAAGACAAAAATTTAATTGGAAAACATTGTTAGCATCTTGGTACCACGAACTGCTTTAATCCATTTCAATGTATGATTAATAATTTTAGATGCTGCCAACACATAAAATAATTAAAATAATTTTTCAGTTTTGTTTACTTCCTGAAAGCTAATTTTTAAAGACTTTGTGTTAGGTAAACATTTAAAAAAAATCACTTACCAAGGATTAATATAAAATGCCAAAAGATAATCAGTCCAAAGACATGAGGGTAGCAGGGTTAAGAAAGCAAATATACTCCTACGCCTGTGAGCATTAATAGATAACAGATGTAAAGATGAAAAAGTGGCAAGAGTTAGTAATATAAACTGTGAACAGATATCAGTAAATTACTTACTGGGATCAATTAAAATAAGCACCTTAATTATAATCACATATTATTCCATTCTGTGAAATTTAAACCCGAGGGCTTAAGTGCTATAATATTGCCAAGAATCAGCTTTATTCACACACAGCCTTATTGTAATCAGATATATTTTTTTCAACTTATTTTGTGTTAATTAGTCTGCTATTAGGTGATTACATTTGCATTCAGCTAAATGAGGCTCTTAAGTGCCTCATTAGATATCTCGAGTCTTATTCTTAGGTATTATCTTTGCAATGCTTATTTTAAGGAACCTGTATAACATCATTTGATAGCTTGTGGGAGGAAATATAAATGGCCAGTTTATACCATGTTTCCCTGAAAATAAGACCGGGTCTTATATTGATTTTTGCTCCAAAAGATGCATTAGGGCTTATGTTCAGGGGATGTCATCCTGAAAAATCATACTAGGGCTTATTTTCCAGTTAGGTCTTATTTTCAGGGAAATATAGTATATACTGATTCCGCTGAAAATTCTAAGTTTTTGGGACACATTCATATCATATAAAGCTGCACTACTGTGACTTTCTACATTAATTTTATTTTGACTTATACATCATTTCTAAAAAATAACCCTTAAAACAGAGTTATGATATGACACTTGGGTAACATTCTTTCAAGAAAAGTAGCTCATCACGGCCTAGTCTATAATCTTACCAATATTTAGATGAGTGGGAACAAAATTACTTAAGTTTCACTTTAATTCTAATTCAGACTGTTGACTTAAAATGCATGGTTTGAAACCAATTTCAGACATACAAACCGCTTGTAAAATAGAACATTCATTAATGCAGATTTAAAAACATCCCATGGCTGCATCTATAGTCATTCTGAGAATTAGGAGGAAAAGTGCTATCTCTTGTCATTTCAGTTATGACAAATCTCCACTGAGACATCCATTCTCAGCCAGAAAATGCTGATGCTGACAAAGCTGTCTTTGCCAAGAGCTGCAGGAGAATTTTCTTGATTTTATAGAAAAGGCCTGAAGTGAATTCTCTTTTGTTTCAGTTCTTTCATAACTGGTCTTCCATATTTATATAAGTTGTGACTGGTGTAGTTGGTCAATACACAGCTTTCCCAAGTCACAAGTATAAATGAATTATTTCCTACATGGGTCACTCATCACGACTTTGTGACTAGGCCTTTTATAAGGGTGGGCCAGACAAGAAACAAACATCAGTGTACTAGTCTTGGAAAAAGTGCTAATATATTTGAACAAACATAGAAATATTTCCTAATTTGTTCACTATCAAGGGTTTATGGGTTTCTCTTTCTTCACAGTTGGGTTAGTTGTATTTTAACAGCAAAATTATATTCAGGTTAAAATTTAAAGTAGCACAACTTATTGTCCTGTTAAAAATAATCCTATTTCAACTAGAGTGAGCATCAATTTAGATGCCCGCTTAGGGAAGTAGAGTTTATATTTTAAATAAAGCTCTCCCTCCCATTGATTCTGTAGAGTAAAATTTCCAGTCTCAGATATCTGTTTTTTTTAAGATTAACCATTTTGGGGGATTAGGAAAACAGAAAAAAAAAAAAAAAAAAAAAAGAAAGAGATTACTTACCAAGGATTAATATGAAAGGTATATATTTAAATGTGCTTTACGTAGTTGCTTGCCAAAAAGCCAAACTAAATCATGTAAGCAGTGCTGGTTTCATATTAAATGGTTACTTAATTAGCAGTTTCGTTGGGTATTGATTTTGATGTATTGTTAATTTTCATGTATCACCTAATTTAATCTCCTGACAATGCTTTTTTAATTCTCAAAATACTTCCTCCCTCCAGGTCCTTAATACTCCAGCCATGTTTTCTTAGGGGACTTTCCTGGGTTTCCTTGATATTTATTTACCCCTGAGTATAAGAGTTGTGGGCACTGGGCTACAAACTTCTACTTGCCTTTTGAACAGAAGTGGTGGCTCATATTCCCAGGTACTGAAATGTGAGTTCTAAGTAGAGATGCTGTTCTGTGTAATGCTGCTTCAATGCTCTCCTGGTGCCTCAGCCACCACTTACTTGTTCAGTATGGCACCTGCATTTAAGCCTTCATTGGCACAGTTACAGGCTATTTGAATAACTGATGATTTAGTCCTTTGTTTAATGTAGTAAATACAGAACAGATTATACAACATGTTCTCTACCTCATAATTGTATTAAACTAATATATACGAATGCACTCTGTGAAGTTCTAATCTTCAAAAGCCCACTGCCAGAGAAATTATGAAAGGATAATCAGACAACCCCCCCACCCAAAGATAGTAAAATAACATTTGAAGCACACTCAGCATAGCTAAGATGTATAGAGGCTTGCTCCAAAAGAATACTCACCAGTTGTATGGAAGCTTTCCATCCCTCTCTAAGGATGCAAAATTGACAAAAGTTCCTGCTCCACATTCCCTGTTTGAAAGGAACCGAAAAATCAAGGTTACTACTTGATGGAGCACTCTTTTACTTTGATGTAATAGTCTTTACTGGCTTAACATCACAACGTTAGATTTTTAAAAACACTGAAATAAGTTCCACATGTTCCTCTTGCACATACTATGCAAAATATGAAAATAAAGCAAAACAAAACAATTATTCACGAGGTCACACATCCCTGTATCAAGTTATTTGAGTCTAAAAGGTTTCGGTTCACAGTCCTTTCTGAAGGGCACTTATGATCCTAAATAAATCTTTGAACTGTTTGGGGTATAATATTTTTTTACAAAGTAAGGTGTAGAAACTCTCCTAGATAAACCGAGGGTTTTCCATTTTTAACAAATATTCTTTGTAGGTTCTGTTTTTATAGCATATTGATTTCCTGTCTATAATTATTATGGATCAAGCTGGACTGTTTTCTTGCTCCAAAATTTTTCCCTCATGTTGGGATGCCCATATTATTCATCACTTGAGATGAGAATAAAAGAATGATACATATTAAAAAAGATTGGCTTTTGATAAGAGCTTCTTATCAAGCTTCTTATCAAGCAACCAGAAGGTTGCTTATTAACCTGTCATTAGAAAATACTGTTACAGAAGTGAAGGAAAAAGGTGAACATATTCTCATGCCTTCTCCACCTTTTGCCTAATATCATGCATAAATAACATAACTCACTGGGGCTGATACATTTCATTTTTTCCTCTATATGAAATTGAAACAGATTTTGACAGGATTGGCACAATGTGCTAATTACTTCAATTATCTGCCTGTTGTTATTAGATGTTCTAAGAATAGTTTTCTTCATTTGAAAAATTAACTAATATATTATTATAGCTTATTGTATTTAAGTTACACATCAATTAATTTTCCTATGTTGATTTCCTATAACATATAGGAATTTATTTAAATTTAAATTAGAGGGATTTATTTTACTCTCTACTCTGGGGTCCAAGGATAGAATCTAGTGCTCTACGAACACATATGGGCAAAAGTTCATCTTTATTTTCACAATTTCTCACTGAAATTGAGCAGTTCCTTCAATTATTAAAGTAGACAAGAAGTCAATATCATCAGTACTGGTGAAATTTGCTAACAATAGAAATTGCAGATATTTTTCAATAATAGACTTGCTGCAGGCATTGAAATGTTGTTCATATTCATCCCTATGGTGAAATATGACAGTTATCAGACACCCTACTAATTATTGTTGTCTAATGTAGTAATCAAAAAGCATATAATGCATTTGGTTTTTAAATACTTTGATGACCATGTTTTAACATAATTAGTTCCATTTTCAATCCTCTGTATTTTATTTTATGCCCTTGAAAAGAAAGCATTATTCTTGAAAGAGAGCCACAGGTTTCGTCAGACTACTAGAGAGAAAAGATAATGGCATAAAAAATGTTGAGAAAAAAAAAATGTTGAGAATCTCTGTTCTAAGGACCAGCTGGTTGAAGCAGAATCACTCCTCCTAAATATTTTGCTGTATGCACCACAGAGAACGCACCTGCAAAAACACCCTCATGAACACCACTAATTCCATTAGTGTATTACTACCCCCCACACTAATACTACTATGAGCCAACATTTAAGGCACACTTCCTCTGAGTCGAGTATTATGCTATTACTGAATTATTGCTCCCCACTCTCCACTAATGCAGGGGCTCTTATCATCATCTTGATATTCATTCTTTCCCTGGCTTTCAGGCTACCTCAGTCTTAGTTTCCTTCCATTCCACTGGATCTCTCTTTTGCCACTATCTTTTTTATTTTCCATGAAAATTTTAGTACTAGATTGTTCTGGTGCTTAATCCAGGGCCCTATCTTTTAATTTACACTTCCTAGATTTCATCTAATCTACAGCTTTAAGACTATTTGTATGCTGACAATTCTCAAATTTATATCTTCAACCCAGACTTGTCTCCCAAACACCAGACTTCCATGTTCAACTGCCTACTCACACCTGCACTTGCAGCCATCTCTAGCTTAACATTTCCAAAACTGAAGTATTGATGTTCTCCCAACTCTGAAGCCCTTTCATCTGGAATCCTATTTCAGTTGGTGGCAATTCCATCTTTTAAGTTGCTAGGGCTGAAAAACCTTGGAGTTATCCTTGACTCTTACTCATATCGATTCAACATGCAATTTGTTAGCCACTCTTGTGGCCTCTATTTTCACAGTAAAGCTGGAATCTGATCATTTCTCCCTACTGCCATTGCTATTGCTCCAAACTGAACCACTGCCATCTCTTACCACCTCCCCCAGTTCATATGCCTGCTTTTGTCCTTGCCTAATTACAACCTGTTTTTCACATAAAAGTCAAAATGGAAATGTTAAAATGTAAGTCAGATATTGTTAATCTTCTGTTCAAACTCTGAAATGGCTGCTCATTTTACTCAAAGTTAAAAGTGCAAGTCCTTGCATGGGCTTATGAAACCCTACATGATCTGACATCATCTCCTGCTGCTAATCCCTTCATTTCCTCTGCTTTAGTGACTTAACTTTCCTGCTCTTCTGTGATCATGCTAGTCACACTCCTGCCTTGGGGTCTTTGCACTGGCTGTGCTGTGCTCTCTACTAGGGACACACTTCCCCAGATAACGCATGGCTCACCCCTTCATGTGCAAGTCTTGTCTCAAAAGTCGCCCTTTCAGTGAGACCTACCACCTCCCAGAGCTTCTCTCTCCACAGTCCCCATACAGGTACTGCCAGCCTCCCTTACTCGGATTTATTCTTTATTCTATTACTATCTGCTAACATACGGTGCAATATTTTAACTTTTATCTTTATTATTTATTGTCTATCTTTTCCACTAGAATACAAGCTGTATGATGTTTTATATACTGTGATATCCCAAGCACCTGAAGGAGTCTTACACAGAACAGGCATCCATTAATATCGGTTAAATGAATGGAGGAAGTTTCAGTAAACTGCACAAGGTCACCTAGATTGTAAATTAGGATTTGACTCCAAGGAGGGTAATTTCAGAGCTTTATACTCTAGCCATAAGGCAGTACCACTTCCCTCCATATCCTCTAAGATTTGTTCAAATGCCAACATTTAAGGAGCCTGATTTCTATATTCAGAACTGATTTCTTTTCTCTACTTTCATGGTATCTCACTTTTATCTCCTTCCTGGTACAAGTCAGTTTGTGCCTTTAAATACATTTATTTCTATACATCTCTCTAGCTAGGTTCTGAGTTCCCAGTGTACAGCTTGGACGTCTGATTTTTGTTTACACCCTATAAGACACATCATATAAATTCTTATTGGGTGGATACATTTATTTATGAATAGGTGAATGACAGAACTCTGAGAAAGGGCAGAATGTTGACTGACAATGCAGCAGGCTAATACTGGGCAAATATAAATTCGAACCAAATTTCCCAAACCCAGTAGTACTGAACTAGGCCAACAGTTTTTTGAGAGACTTGATGATTGTTCTGATCTTATAATGGACCACAGAAAGTTCTTGACAATGTGCTCTGGTAAGAAATGCATCAGTGGTCAAAGGAGTATGGAATCACCAAAATCATAAATCAAAAGGTTTTCTAACTGCAAGAAAAATGAAACTGCCTGCAAATCTGATCATAGCATCAAAACTAATAGGAGAACCTCTAACAGACCTAATCATAAACTCTACAAATCCTTTCTGATAAAACAGCTTCAACAGAACTAATGAGGACATGGATTTTTTTTCTTTCTTTCTTGTGGTCTCCATATATTTTAACTCCTTTTATTAACGATACTGAGTAGGCATAGATCAGGGGTGTCCAAACTTTTTTCAACGTTTTTCACCAAGGGCCATATGTGGTAAAATACACAAACAGCCGGGCCACTCACTCGAGGTGAAGTACGTATTGCCTCACCTGGTTTATTTAAGTAAACTACATGTATTTTTGGAATTTGCTGCAAGCCAATTAACAATGGATTGCGGGCCACAGTTGGCCCATGGGCCACAGTTTGGACACCCCTGGCATAGATCTTTCTTTTACTCCAGAACAAGTGTGAAAGTATCCAAATGTCAGGAATGGATGCCTGTGTTAAGAGGTCTGACTATATATAAGCCAGCAATCCTTTGCTTTACCATTTCAGTGATAGTGTTTTCTAAACTAATATTTCAAATCATCTTAGGAAACACATAAAATAGAAACAGACACTGAAACCTGATATCAAACTCACTACTGTACAATGTAGATCTGCAAACACATACATGTATGATAAATAAGAATATTTTAAAGGCTGTGGGGAAAGGATCAGCCACACTTCACTTACCTAGCCATCTGCAGATGCTTTTTCCTGAGAATGACCAGGGTAATGAGCAGCAGGCCAATCAGCAGCGTGCTCAGGATCGCCAGCACGGAGATGACCACCACATTGGGGTTCATCTCTGTAACTAAACAGATACGCCACACATTTTCATTACAGTTCCCATGACACGGACACTAACAGAACCACTCATTGTTCTCCATCTGATTTCGAGAGCAATGGACTTAGGAGGATGACAAGCAGCAACAATGATGTTTCTCTAAGATGACAATGACCTCTTCCTGGTCAACTAGAAGTTAGTAAAGTAGATTGAGAAACAGTATTCAAGGCTGACATTCGGGATGTTCTTGTAAAAGGAAACTATAAACTGTGACTAATTCCTGGGACATCGTTTAAATGAATTTGAAAACAAACAAACAAAAAATCTAGAAGTCATTGTCGTGTATTTTCATTCTTCAATATGTTCAGAAGCTTAGAGAGGGGCAAGTTCTTATTTGATGCCCATGACTTTAAAGTCAGAAAGCACAACTGTATATTTCGTTCACAACTAGTAATGTATATGAAAAAGGCATTAGCAAGCGACCATCTGCTGCAGCACTTAACACATCACTAGAAACAGGCATTCTGATGATCTGTAACCATATGTGGAGAGGTTTTCCATCCGTACAACTCAAGAGATTAAACCCATTAATAAATTGCAGGGCCCTTAAGAACAGGGGTTGTGTCCCTTTTCATTACTTTATATAATGATTCGTTTGCTATGGCACTTGCACATTGCCTAGTTCATCCTACTTCATGGAAGAGCAAGATATTAAAGGTGGCATTATATGTAAACTGTTTTATAAAACTCTTAGCAGTGGACCAGAGGAGAAGAGGAGAATGATATCATCCTCCATATTGATCATAAAATCATGGGACTAGCTGGCACATACAGTCCCTAAGCCTTTGGGATTTGTCACTTTCCATTTGGGACAACGTGGCTCTAGTTCATAGACACAGTACTTGAGTGGAAAGAACATTAGACGAGATCGGGTGCATTCAGGGTGGTATGGCTGTAGACAAGAATATTAGACTCATGGTCAGAAGAGCTTGTTTAAGTTTACTTGACTACCACCTGCCATTTGGGGAGGCTATTGTATCTGTCTCTCTGGGCCTCATTTTCTTCACTTTGCAAATAAGTTTAATAATATCATCTGCTTCACTGGCTTGCGGTAGAGATGACAAGGAATAATAAATGTTGAATTATGCTTAGTAAAGTGTAAAAGGATAAAGAAATTAAAGACCACTAATATTCTTTTCAGGTCCATTTTTGTACTCTCTTCTGAAAAAAAAAATTGAAAAAACAAAAAACAAGACACAAAAAAGTCCACGCTATTCATCATTGATATAGTGGCTAAACATATGACGAATGTTACAGATATGAAAATGAACCCAGTAAAAGGTAATGTGATAGTACGCGTGGCGTTATTTTAGGCAGTTTCATAAAAGATCTCAGCTTGCAGAAACAGATTCTAACAAACAGGGGAGTAAAACCTATACCTCAGAAAAACAATAAGGAAACACTATTATTCTAGATCTTTCATTAATTTTAAATTTCCCCACTTATACTTTCTGCTTGATTGGAAACTTTTCTGCTTTGACGCAGCAATGGAGGCTTGCCAAGGCTTGATCAGTGACAGCTAAGGGCCAAGGCTGAAATAGATGAATCCGAGTTGATTACGATACTGTGACTACTACTGACAAGGGTGAAGAAGATGATGAGTTGATTATAACGACTAGCATTATTTCTAAGGCGCAAGACAACTCAGCAGGTACATATTATAATTCTAGTTTTACAGAAGAAAAAAACAAAGGTTCAGAGGTAGCAAATACCTTCTCCTAAATCACACAGTCAGTAAGTACAATTTGGGATTGAAATTAAGTGCTCGCTGACCTCAAAGCTTGGAATTTTCCAACAGAATAAACATGGTTTCCATTAAAAGGATAGATTGTATATATTTAAAAAGGAAACATAAGAAAATTTGGAAAGATATAACTTTCAAAGACATCAGTTTCCACTAATGCAAGTAATTACCCATTGTTGAGACGGCTATAAATGTAGGGACGCTAGGGCTGTCGTGGCTAAAGCTGGTGACACTACAATTGTAGGCAGTGGCAGGAAGAAGGCTGGAGATGGTCACAACATGAGAAGACACAGAAATCGGTTCCTGGAGATGCAAAAAAAAATGAAATAATTGTTATGTAATCTTCATCTATTTTGATTTAAAGGTTTTTCATAGTTGAGTAGGTAATATATGGACAGAGTAAAAAATATAAATGACTAAAAAGGATAGGAGAAAAAAATAAGTTACAAACAATGCTACAGTGAACACAGTTTCACAATTATGGAAACATATATATATGTCTGCAAACACACTTAATATATGTATGTGTATATATAAACTTGTGTGTGTATATATATGTGTGTATATATATGTATATATTTCTAGCAGTTGAATTGCTGAGTTAAAAAGTTGTATATTTTTAATTTTGAAAGCTATTCACAAAGTGTCCTCTGTAGACATTTCCAAGTAGTTATTCACCTGCTATCAGTGTCTGACAGTGCCTGTTTGCACATACTCCTTCTAACACAAAATACTCTAACTCTTTGAGCTTTTCCAATCTTATTAGTGTAAATTGTACCTTATTTTACATTTCTTTCACCATGAGTAAATTGATCATCTTTTCATATGTTTAAGAAACTTTTGTATTTATTTTCTATGAAATATTTGTTTTGAGTTGTTGGCCTTTATTTTATTTTATTTTATTTGTAGTAGTTCTTTGTATATTAAGGACACTACTCCTTTTGTCTGCATTCTCAGGTTTTAGATAATATCCACCAAAGGCATAGGGACTTTGCATTCTTAGAAACATTTAATATTAAACTATTCTATGTAGAACAAATTGTTAATTTTGTGAGCCAATAGTCAATTGTTAATTTTGTGAGCCAACAAGTACAACAATGTAAAAAGTAGTGACAAGTACAATATAAACAGATGAGCCAGCAAAACACTTTTTCAAACTAAAGATCTGAAATACCCCTGCCTAAAGAGCTGAGAGGCAGCAGCATTGGTTGTCCACTCCCATCTCTTTCACTATTCTGTAAAAGAATGCTTCTAAGACTTTTGCTGGCAGGACTCAGTTGTAGTAAGTAGCTGCCTAACCATTGTTTTCTTAAAGGAAGATAAAACTGCAGTTGCAAAGAAGAAAATCCACTACTGGCAGAGCAATTATTTTCAGAAAGGATTCTTAGAACAGAAAAAACAAAACAAAAACAACAACAACAACAAAAAACCACAGCTGTTCCATACTGATCAAAAAGAGGTAAGTTAGTAGAGGGAATGTTAAAAGGGGAAAGGAATAAAGCAAATGATCTTAACACTCAGTATGGACAGATTTGTACTCTCAGCAATCCTTATCGTTCTTTCTTCTCAATGAACTTCATTATTTTAAAAGCATCAATGACTCATGTTCATAGCACAAGTCTATACACTGTATTTCATGATATTCCCTCACAAACTTGCCCTTTTTCTTCCATATCTGATTGTGAACTTTTTTTTTTTTTTTTCCGTTGCGCTTTGTTACCCTGAAAGCTACTGGTTCATCCCTTTCCTTCCATTCATTTTGACCGGGCAGACAACTCAGTTTCATCATATCTGCTATTTGTGATTCTAAACCTTTAATAGTCACCTCAGCCTTCATTTTCCCCAAACAAAGTTGTCCTCCTACTAACTAGATAGAGACAGTTTTATAAATTATCTTAGCCATACAGATCTCTCCTGTGGCACTTATGTTTTACTTTAATAATTTCTAGACTAATGCAATATCCACAACTGTATGAAAAAAATTTTTCAAGGCCATTACTGATTCTACTATTTGTGTTCTTGTATACAGTGACTTTCACATAACTGGCAATTGGTTCATATTTGTTAAATTACGTTGTGTATAACAGTGTCTTCATCTTCTCAATTAATTTAATGTCTAATAGGAAAAGCAAACTACTTTAATTCTTTAGTATAAACTGGAGTGGCTAAGGATTAGGGACAAAAGATAAATATAAAGATGAAAATAAACTTAGCAATTTGGCAAGTTGGTTCTCATAACATATTTTGGGCTTATTCTAAGCATATTGTTAATGTCTATCACTAAAGCACAAAAGCATAAATGAAGAGTTTTCATTTCTATAGTTCAAAGAAATAAGAGATTTTAATTTTGCTCAGATAATTAACCTTGATCAAAATGAACTCAGAAAGAAATATCAAAATGTACAGTACCTGGAGTTTTGTTTCCTGACTAGAGCCAACTTGTTGACAGAAGACTTCAAAGAAATCAGCTACTCCCTCTTCCACCCACAGCAAAGTCACCGAAGTCTGGGTTTTATTCACCGCAAAGAGTGACTTTGGAGGAGCTGGTTCTGAGCAAAGAAAAAGTTTTTAAAACTAAATTCAATTTAACACATTCTCTCTCCTTTCATTAAACAGCAGGATAAAGATTTTATATTACTTTTGAAATCTGTACTTTCACAAAGGCAGTCATCTAACTAGAAAGGTAGAACATTTTTTCCTCCCCTTCTCTCTTCTATTGCACACTTCTCTTTTTGGAGCACTTCTGTTTTCTACTTCAGCTTTAATAGGCATAATCTATTAATAGTTTTTATGTCATCTACGTTGCAGTTAGCATTGCCCTGATAATACAGAAGTTTATGGGTGAGAAACATAAATCTGTACTTAAAAGGATGAGAAAAATGAAAGTGATGTGTTCCCTTCTAATGGAGTCTGGTGCTTTTCCAACAACCTGTCTTCCTCTCCCTGGAGACAATTTAAAATAATTTCATTAGGAATGGTTTCTTGAAAATATAGTCAAAATTAAAAGGGGTAAAGTTAAAAAGATGATATGATTTTTTTTTTTTAAGAAAAAGGTTGATGGAAGTGGATTGGATGTTTAATAAAATGTTAGAGGACCCATTTCTTCATCTTATTGTTTTAGACATTTTATCTTGATCAATAAGTTATTAATCCATTAGTCAAAGAAGCCATACTGTCCATGTTCAGTAGTTGAGTCACTGAACTTGTTGGCTTGAGACCAAACCCATGCCTGTTCTCTGGTTCTAAGAAGTGGTCTGCTGTCTTGTCCCCTGCTCCTGAATCTCAGCTGATGACCTCCCTGTGCCTCTGTCCTTGGGGTGTTCCTTTCCTTTGACATCCTCCAGTACACACAGTGCTATGCCTGAACCCAAGTTATTAAACCAGGGTCCCTGTTACCTGCTGTTAGACCTCCTTGACATTGCTTTTTTGGACATGTCATATCTTGCTGTTTGGTTCACATAACAGCATACTCTGCCCACCTGCATGGCGTTGTCAGGCAACTACTCATACTGTTTGCTTGTTACTTGGATTTCTTTTTATTCTCTTCCCCAGTCTCCCAAGTCTGTCTCCAGTTCTTAGCTTTTAGAAGTGCTTGCAAAAGCCCTGGAGGCCATTTCACTTCTTTGACAGGTGTATATCTTTATGTAGGAAGATTTGGCCATCTTTGTAGAATAGCATCGTCATGGCCCTGCCCAGAACCAAGAAATATGTCAGATTCATCCTTGACGTGATTTATCGCAGGTAACTTAAATTTGTCAACTAAGGAGAGGCTTTTTTCTTTCCAGAAGCAACTTGACAAGGTTAGGCAGACGAGTTGAAGGAGCAAAGAGATCCATTAGTCTTGGGCAACCATAATTCACACAGATGTCAGGACCCCTTTTTCATTTCCAATGAAATGTTGACTCCTCCAGACATTGTATTGCCTCACTTCCCTTCTGATGAAAACTCTTGGTGAAACACAGAGGTTAACTTCCATTTGCCACATCCTTTATAACTGTCACTGGTAATAGGATTACGTGTCAGAGATGAGTGCTCCAGTGATTCTGACTTGGGCAGGACTTGGATCTTTGGAAGAAAATGTGAGGTTGTCTGGGGCAGAGATGAAGGATTTGTTAGGCTGAGCCTGGCTATTTCTCTTTTAAAAATACACACCACTGAATTGCTTCTCAGAGTTTGCTAGACAATGATTAGAATCCCTGGTCATTTCTCTCTTTATTTTTTTCTGATGGGTAAATAATATCAGTTTAATTATCCAATATGAACATTGCTCAAATCCTAATCTCCAGATCTGAGCTTTTCACACATGTATTTCTAAACATCTATCAGTTGTGCTTACTCATATATCCTACTATTACCTCAAACTCCATATGGTCCAAGTGGAATCTGGAGTCCTCACCTTCCTACAAATCAATTCTACTTTCCAACTACTCCTTATTCTCTCAGGAGCACCACGATTCTTTCAGTTGTCTAAGCCAATAATTTTGAGGCTCTCCTCTTCTCAGTTCCAGAAGCATCTTTTAATTATTCTTGTCATCTCTTTCTTTTATCTCTTTTTTTTTATTATCTTGCATGTCCAGGCTTTTGTCATCACACTTATCGATCATTACAATGGTCCCTTACTCCTGTTCCCTGCCTCTAACTGGCTTTTTCTTCATTTGCCAATGATGGCTTAACTTGTCTTAAAACACCACTTTGCTCATGTTATGTTCTATCTGTACCATGATCTATTGTGATCAATGCCTATTGTGTCAAGTCCAAATAGGCCAAGTTTTGTAAAGATCGTACTTACACTGGCCACATGCTACCCATCTAGCATCACCACTTTTCCTCCTGCACAGATATGTTGCCCCTGGGAAAGCCAGTCTTCTCACTGTATTCTTATTTTGGAGGGGGTGGGGGGCAGTCCACATAGTCTCCTTTAATTGAGGGCCTATAAATCTGCAATGGAACTTCATGTCTTTCCTTGCCTGTATTTCTGTTAAAAGCAAAAACTTGGGTAGAATTTAAAATTTACATCAAATACAGATGCCCAGTTAAATTTGCATTTCAGATAAACAAGTATTTTGCATTATTTTTAGTATAAGTAGCCTGAAGTAATATGTCTTAACATGTGCCATAGGAACACACTTATTTTTTAAAGAATTTTATTAAAAATATAGCTAACATACAATATTATATAAGTTTCAGGGGAACACCATAATTATTCAACATTTATATACCAAAAGAAATGATCACCATGATAAGTCCAGTAACAATCTGACACCATACTATGTTATCACAGCATTATTGACTATATTCCCTATGCTGTATATTACATCCCTATGAATTATTTGTTTTATACCTGGAAATTTGGACCTTTTATTCCCCTTCATCTTTCCCCCCTTTTAAATCTTTCAATTACAGTTGATGTTCAGTAGTATTTTATATTAGCTTCAGGTGTACAGCATAGGGGTTAGACATTTATAAATTTAAGAAGCGATCTGATCCCCCTGACTAGTCTAATACCCACCTGGCACCATACATAGTTATTGTTGATCTTTAACTATATTCCTTATGCTCTACCCTACATCCCAATAACTACTTTTTAACAACCAATTTGTACTTATTAATTCCTTCCCCTTTTTTCACCCGCATCACTAAACCCCTCCCATCTGGCAACCATTATAATGTTCTCTGTATCTATGAGTTTGTTTCTGTTTTGTTTGCTT
This sequence comes from Rhinolophus sinicus, assembly GCF_057876585.1. Lineage (NCBI taxonomy): Eukaryota > Metazoa > Chordata > Mammalia > Chiroptera > Rhinolophidae > Rhinolophus > Rhinolophus sinicus. Next base: position 31,615,111 of record NC_142501.1, on the reverse strand, counting down.
ATTGTGTTCCTTAGATTCCAAATATAAGTGAAGTCACATTGCATCTGTCTTTCTCTGTCTGACACTTCATTCAACACAATTTCCTCCAGGTCCATCTATGGTACCCCAGATGATAAGAACCCATTCCAATCCATGGCCGAGCAATATTCCATTGTATATATGTACCACCTCCTCTTTATCCATTTTTCCATCGATGGACACCCAAGCTGCCTCCACATCTTGGCTATTGTAAACAATGTTGCAATGAACGTATGGATGCACATGTCCCCTTGAAGTAGTGTTTTGAATTTTCTTCAGATAAATACCCTGAAGTGGGATTACTGGGTCTTTCATAGTCTCTTCTTATAGCCTTTGTTTTAAAGTCTATTTTGTCTGCTATAAGTATTGCTACACCAGCTTTTTATTGTTTTGTATTTGCATTTTTATGAAATATTTTTCCCATCCATTTACTTTCTGTCTCTGTGTGTGTTTTAATCTGAAGAGAATTTCTTGTGGGCAGTACGTGTAAAGGTTTCATTTTCTTTTCTTTTCTTTTTCTTTAAGAAGGACATTTAGAGGAACCAAAGTCCCCTCCCACCCGCACAAGTCAGGGCCTGGCATCACTTTACCCCAGGAAGAAGCGCCTTCTGCCTGCCTCCTTGAAATCAGGGCAAGGCAGCTCTACTTCACACACAGTCGGTCCAGAGAGCCTCTCAGTTCCCCCTTCTACCCCCGTTTACCCTTTCCCCCTCTTCCTTCTTCCTCTCTTCTTCACCCTTTATCCTGTTCCCCCTTCTAGCCCCTTCCCATTCCCCCCTCACACCTCCATGCCCTTCTACAAGGTTTTTCTGGCACTGGGTGGGGGACTATAGTAGGAAGAATGGGCCCTGAGTCAGAGGGGTCAGGTCTGAATGCCTATTATTGTTGCTGAACTTGGTTCTCCATTCATTCAAATAGACAATAAACAGGATATGCCTGGCAGGACTACTTTAAGGACTAAGTGAGATGTGTCAAGAGCCTGCCCCCTGCATCTGGGAGGTAACAATGCAGATTCTCAGTACTCCTTAGACTTTTCCTTGTCCTGTCCCAGTCCTAGCATCCCTATTTCTTCCCAGCTGGGGCTGGAAAGGTACGTAGTCCTTGCTATACAAAGAAAACGAGGTGCCTTTTGCCCCTAGAAGCTTTTTCAAAATGAAATTTCCCTACAGTTTCATGACTCCTGTTAACAAAAGATTGCTGCCACCAGTCTGATGTCAACAGGAGTGGAGAAAAAGGAGAAACTTTATACACATGAACAGTTCTCAAACCAGGGAAACACAACCTCTGATAGAAACCAAAAGTGCCAAGGTTTTGTTTTCTTATCCATTGAACCCTCCTATGTTTTTGACTGGAGCATTTAATCCATTTACGTTGAAAGTAATTGTTGATAGATATGTAGTTATTGCTATTTTATTATTCATAATTTTGATTTTTTCTGTCTTAAAGAAATCCCTGTAAAATTCCTTGTAATACTGGTTTGGTGGTGATGAACTCCTTGAGCTTTTTCTTGTCTGGTAAGCTCTTTATCTGTCCTTTTCATTTTAAATGGTAGCCTTGCTGGGTAGAGTAATCTTGGTTGTAGGTCCCTGCTTTTCATCATATTGAATATTTTGTGCCAATCCCTTCTGGCCTGCAAAGTTTCTGTTGAGAAAGCAGCTGAAAGTATTACTGGAGCTCCCTTATTAGTTACTAGTTGCCTTTCTCTTACTACTTTTAGGATTCTCTCTTTGTCTTTAATCTTTATCATTTTAATTATAATGTATCTTGGTGTGGCCTGTTTGGGTTCATCCTGTGTTGGTTCATCCTGTGCTTCCTGGACTTGTATGTCTGTTTCCTTCACCAGGTTAGGAGAGCTTTCAGCCATTATTTCTTCAAATATGATCTCAATCCCTTGCTTTCTCTCTTCTCTTTCTGGTACCCCTGCGATGCAAATGTTGTTATGTTTGATGTTGTCCCAGAGGTCTCTTAAACTCTCCTCATATTTTTGGATTCTTCTTCTTCTTCTTCTTCTTTTTTTTTCTGTTTCAGTTGGATCTTTTCGGCTATCTTGTCTTCCAAATCATTGATTTGTTCCTCTGCTTGATTTAGTCTGCTGGTGATTCCTTCTAAAGCATTCTTCATTTCAGTTATTGCATTCTTCACTTTTGACTGGTTCTTTATTTATGGTTTCTGTTTCCTTTTTTATGCTCACTTCTCTTTGTTGAAGTTCTCACTAAGTTCCTTGAGCATCCTTATAACCATGTTTTGAATTCTGTCTCTGGTAGTTTGCTTTTCTTCATTTCACTTAGTTCTTTTTCTGGATTTCTCGCCCATTCTTTTATTTGGGACACATTTCTTTGTTTCCTCATTTTGGCTGCCTCTCTGTGTTTGTTTTTATGTATTAGATAGATCTATGTTTCCCAGTCTTAGTAGAGTGGCTTAATGAGTAGGCTACCTGTGGAGCCCTGACACAGTCTTTCTGGTCACCTGCTCTGGGTGCTCCAGGAGTGAACCTTGTGTGGCTTGTGTGTGCTCTCCGGTTATAGTGGAAACTTGATTGCTACTGGCACATCAGTGGGTGGGATTCACCCTCCTGCTGAGTGGCTGTGGGGTTCGGTCATGTCCACAGCTTATGGGCTGCTGTGTAGGAGGTTTACCCCACTGTGAGATTTGCCCCAGTGGGCTCTGGTGCCTGTGAGACCACCCTCTGTATGTGCCACTTGTGGGGCTAATTGGGCAGTGCTCTGCTGTGGTCTGAAGTAAACCTCCAAGTATGTTGGTTCTGGGGACTCTTGGGAGGCTCTTCAGTGCAGGCCCAGGTCCGCTACTGCCTGTGACCAGACAGGGACTACCTGGTAGGAGCAACAAAGTGATCCAAAGTTGTTTCCTGTCAGTGCTATACCTGGAGGTATGTGAGAGAGGCCACGCTGCCAACCGAGGACATCTGCCACCAGTACCTGTCCTGGGGTAGCTCCACAGAAAGCTAGGACACCCTGAGGACTAACAAACTTTGATAGTTTGTCAAGAAAGAGTGCAATGCAAGTGGAGCTGGCTACTGGAGGAGAAAGTACCTCCAGTGTTGTGTGAGATGGGTAGGGTGGTGTCCCAGCAGAGCTCACCAGATCAGTCAGATTCAGATTTGTCCTGTGGGTGAGGCTCAACACAGGAATGGTGGCACACGTCTGCCAGGTGCACAGAAGAAGAACCCCTCACAGGGAAAATGGCAACTGTCCTCCAGCCCTTGCCCAGAAGTCCCTCACCTCAGTCGGCCCCCCATATGCCTCCAGCGCTCCCTGAGTCACCGTTCCTCCACTAGAGCCCTAGGTGAGTACCTGTAAATGAATGAGTCTGTGTGCAGGCTGTTTAAGAGGACTTCTGGGTTTCCTACGGACTTCCATTTCACCTGGATGGTTGGAATCCCCACTGCTTTTCACAGCCAGATGTCGTGGGGGCTCCTCTTCCCAGCACCAGTACTCCAGGTGGGGGAGCCTGGTGTGGGGCTGGCGCCCCTTGCTCTTCTGGGGTTGAGATAGCCCTTCTGATTCTCAACTGCCACATGGAGTTTGGGGGCCCTTTCCGTGTCTCTGCCCCTCCAACCAGTCTTGATGTGGCTCCTTCTTTATATTTTTAGTTATAAGACTTCTATTTGGCTAGACTTCAAATGGTTATCCAGATTGATTGTTCCATAATTTAATTGTAATTTTAATGTTTTCATGGAAGGACACAGGCACAGGGTTTATCTACTCTGTCATCTTGGATCTCTCTGGCATACTCCTTTTAGCCCATGTATTTCACCTCAGTGTACTCTTTCTTTTATTCTGATCATCCTAAGGTCAAGATAAAGTCTTGATGCCTTATCTTATGACTCTGTCTCTTGATGACCCATGCCTTCTCTGACCTTCTATTGCCCTTAACTATTTCCTATTTGATCTATGTGTGTGAAGTCCTGATTCTAGGAGTCCTACTAGATTCTTTAAGAACAGGGGCCATATTTTATAAAAAAAATTACACTGTTTTCACTTTGAATGAGCCACCTGTAGGAACTCATTATATCTTATCTATTAACAGATTTAAAACATAAATCAAGATTCATTAATCAGAGATATTAAGATTCAAGCCTCAGTCAAGACTAGACACACTGGGGTTGAATTTTGATAGTCTTTGCATTTTTATAGTGATCATGTTTATAAAAATCATCAGTTTTTGAATTATAAGTATTTTCAGTGCTCCAAGGAATATGACTTGTATACTGGAATAGGAGTTTCTTTTGGTCTGGTTGGGAATGTGGATGTAGGTGATAGCTAAATATTGCTTAGGTAGTTTCATATGATAGGGAATACAATGACACACAAAAATTTTTATAATGGTCTCTGTCTTCCTTACCTGTGTTCCCCAAAGTTCACATGTTGAAGCCCTAAGCCCCAGTACCTCAAAATATGATGGTACCTGGAGATAAGGCCTTTCAAGAGGTGATTAAATTAAAATGAGGCTGTTAGGGTGGGCCCTAATCTAATACGACTGGTGTCCTTATAAGAAGAGGCTATTTGGGCAAAGAGGCACCATAGATGAACAGGTACAGAGAAAATATCATGTGAGGAAACAACTAGAAAAAGGCCATCTAAAGCCAGAGAGAGACCTCCTAAGAAAACAAACTTGCCAACATCTTGAACGTGAAGTTTGAGCTTCTAAAACTGTGAGAAAATAAATTTTTGTTGTTTAGGCTGCCTAGTCTGTCATATTTTGTTATGCAAATGCTAGCAAACTAATACAGTCTCTTATTATTCAAAATATCAAATACAGTCTAGCTCATAAAGGATATGGAAGGATAGGAAGACCTTCTTCATGTTATAAAAAGTAAATGAGCTTTAAGATAATGTATATAAAATGCTTTATATAACATAAAAAGTCATGTAGATCTTAGGTATAGAACATCTTCTAATATATATTTTTCTATCTCTCTATATCATATTTTAAATCTTAACTTCTCCAAAATTTCTCTACTTCATAATGTCAGATTTCCTTTTGGTTAAAATAATTTCAGAGTCTATGATATTTGATGTGAGAACCTATGGGTACGTGTAAAAGAGATAGACTATTTTTATAAAATGAGGTATAGATATAGGGTGTTTGCTTTTAAATACTCTCTAAAAGCTTTCTAACATTGCTGGTGTTGTAATCAACTTTTCGGCCCTCTCTATTTCCTTCTTTTTTCTCCTATTCAATGCCTCTCCTATGCGTCTCCTATATGAGTTGGAAATCCCAGCTAATTTTATAAGGAAATCAAGTACCACTCACAGAGCACGGGCAGAATGGAAAGCCGAAAAGCTCTCTCTGCCATTTAATTTAGACTGGATTAGGAGGGGCTCAAGCTGTTGCCCAGTATCTCTGGAGAGAGAAGGTGACCTTGGATGAAGTACGAGCTAGTATCTGATTCTTATTCTCTGCTCTGACAGCAAATCTCTTCCTTTCCCAGGGAATTCCAAAGGGAGCCATGTGGAATATTTAGCCTTGGAGCAGAATAGAATATATTTATTATCTAAAATTCATCTTTCTCTGACAGTTATTACCTTGTTTCTAATGTTAATATGACCCATTAGTTTAGCTGCCAATAGAATGATGTTAATGAGGTCAAGATTATATCCATAAGGGCCAAGCAGATTCATTCACCCTATATTTTATATCTCTAAACTTGGTAAGTTGTTTTACAAATGTGTTAACATTGGTAATAAGGGGAATTTAAAAGAAAAACACTTTAAAAAATGATCGACATGGCAAAATCTATTTTAAATCCTTACCCTCATTGATAGCAATTTGTTAATATCCTCTTTGTGTACAAAGGATGGTCTTTAACATCTATATTATATGTCTTTAAAATCTATTTTTATTTTCCTCAACTCAGGCAATTCTACCTTAAACAGAGTCCATATAACATATTCGACTTGACCAAAGAGAACATTTGTGACTTAAGCAATGTAAACTGCATAAATTATGTTCAGCTTGGTTAAAAACACCATCTGCAAAAAAAAAAAAAAAAAAAAGCACTATTTGAAAGAAAAAAAAAGTAGAGAAATTATTGAGGATGAGTTAATATTAATATGCAATGAAATTAAGAAGAGGCAAATTTATATTGAAGAGCAAGAAACCTTTGTTAGACCTAAAGTTTATTAGGAATATCCTCTTGTTGACTTTGGGAGATTCTTTTCCAGGATAAATTTAATAAGTAATTATACCATTTAAAAAAAAAATTGGGAAATAAAAAAAAAATTCAGGCAACTATTTAGCATTAAATTATAATTAGGCCTTATTCATAAAGAAAACAAAGTTTTTTCAGGAATTAGAAATGCCTGTCATTTCCTTTAAATAAATTCTGTACGGCTTAATGATAGCGAATGTAATATCCCCTATGTGAGTCAGTGGGTGTGTTTATGGTTTTACCAGCTCATGTAACTTCTAAAGATTAGTAGAATTTTTCAGAAAAAGCTCTCATGTAACTTAGTTTTAAAACAAAATGTCTAACTTCCTCCTTTTTCTGGTTCCAGGAATATGTGATTTACTTAGCTTTTTTATTTAGTTAAGAGTTACATATTGTGCAATTCTTACAAAATGATTACTGCTTTTATTGTATCACTAATCTTGTTGCCTTTACTCTGAATTTAGTATGTACTAAATTCTAAAACTTGAAGGAAGCTTAAAGATTATTTAGTCCAGACCCACATTTTATAGATGAACCAACTGAAATCCAGGGACCTGAGCCACTTTTCTAAGGTAACATAATTTGTCTGTGGGACTAAGAACTGGGATCCAAGCCTCTGCACCTCTGGTTAAGAGTCCTTCCTCCACGTGGCTTCCTCCCTAAAAATATGGGTGTTTACTATTAAGTTCCATATTACTCTGGATGATGAGGCCTCCTGAAAAGTTCCTTTGCTCAGAAGATCAACTTATCCAGAGTGGGCACTTGCTTGTGTATTTAAATCAATGCCAAACATCACAGCCACTGCCCTGTGAGTCCATCATTCAAGTTCTTCCAATATATTGAAAAGAAACTTGCAAAACATGCAAGTCACTTTATGGTGGGCAGGAGAAATGCTTTTAAGGAAGTGCTCAAGTTGTGTGGCATGGCTGCGGGCAGCTGGGAAATTGCAGTGAAATTCAAAAGACCGCAATGGGAAATGGGGGAGATGTATATTGAGAGGAGGTATCAGTTAGCCTCAAGTTCAGGAATGGAGCTATGGAACGGTGACACGTCTGGCAGCCTAACTGAGAAACCAATACTTGCATCGGGATGCTGGCCATGCAGGTCTGAATAGGAGGAGTAGCACAGCAATTACGATCCTCTGCAAACCTAAGGAGTATGCACATGTTTATAACAAGTAAATAGAAAAATCTTCCACGAGCTCCCATCATCACTCCCATCTTACTCACCTACCCTCATTCATGCCCATATACTCTATCATTCATCATCACGCTACAGATTTACCCAGCCTCAGGCCACCCTCTCCGCTGGCACCCTGGGTCCCATCTCCTCTGGCCCAGTCAAAGACATCACTCTGACAAGTCTCACCTATAACTATTCTGCATCATCAATTTTTCCTGCTCTGTTGAATCATTCTCATTAGCTCATTGACAAGCTGTTTCCATCCACATAAAGGAAAAAGAAAAAAAAAGAAAGAAAAACAAAACAAAATCCAACCAAACAAATTAATACTCTTGGATCCTTTCCTTCAGCTTCTGCTCATTTCCTCTCCTCTTTGTAATAACATTCCTCAAAAGTTTTGTTATTCCAGCTGTCTTCAGTTTTTCTCTTCAATCTAGCTTGAACTTTCAATTATACATTTTTTTCCTCACCATTCCATCCAAACGCCTCCTCCCCAAATCACCAATGACTTTTGGGTTGCTAAGATCAGTGGTCAATTCTCACTCCTCATCTTACTTGACTAATCAGCAGTCTTGACAATTTGATCACGGCTACTCACTTAACTTTCTTTGTTTGGCTGTCAATACATCACATTTTCTGTGCCTCTTTTTATTTCGCTGGCCATTCCTTCACAGGCTCTTTTGCTGGTTCCCTCTCAGAACTTCCACTTCTTACAGTTGGAGTGCTGCTGGGCTTAGTCCTTGGATAGCATTCTTTTTTTCCTTATTCATTCCTCAGTAACCTCTTCCAGTCTATCTCCTGACTACCTTCATATTTATATTTCTAATCCTAAAGTGTCCAAGCTCCTACTGCCCGCTTGGTATCTGCTCTTTAATGTTTAATTGGTACCTTCCGATGATGACACATCCAAACTTGAACTTCTGATCTTTCCCCCAAACCTGCCTCTGCTATAACCTTTACCATCGATAAACAGCACCTCTAGCCTTCCCATTGCTCAGGCCCCAGATCTTAGCATCTCCCTAGACTTCTTTCACTCATTCATAAATAGCATCTAAATTCATTAACAGATTCTCTCAGTTCCACCTTTAAAATACAATTTTCGTCATCCTCATGACTACCACCTTGATACAAGCGAGAATCATCTCTTATCTGGATAGATCCAGTAGCCTCCTAACTTTAAGCTGACCATGTAATTTATCAAATGTCCAAATTATAATACTTTGGGGGGGGAAAGGGGTTGCTAAAAAGGATGACTAGCTTTTAACTGATCGATAACAGGGTGTAAACTGGTGTTTGAACAACTCGGATGTATGGCCATCTTATCTAACTTGTTTCCTGCTTTTACCCGCATCCCTGAATAGCCTAGTCTCACCAACGTGATCCTGTGAAATTTGCCAGGTCATCTGACTCCGCTGCTTGAACCATCCAATGAACAATGAAGTGTCATCTTACTCAGGGCTAGAATGTCTTTTCAAAAATCTTATATGATCTGCTCCCTTGTTACCTCTCTGCGTTCTTATCTATTACTCTCCCCCTTGTTCACTCCACTTCAGCCACGCTGCCTTCCTGACATTTTTGGAATTTGCCAGGCACACTGCAGCTTCTGAAGCTTTGCACCTGTGGTTCCCTCGGCCTACAGAATCTCCTCCCAGTTATCTGCTTGGCTCACTCCCTCCTTCGGTTTTTATTTATTTATTATTATTTTTTTTAATGTTTGGGATTTTTAAAAATTTTGTTTATTGGGGAATATTGGGGAACAGTGTGTTTCTCCAGGGCCCATTATCTCCAAGTCATTGTCCTTCAATCTAGTTGTGGAGGGCGCAACTAAGCTCCAAGTTCAGCTGCTGTTTTCAATCTTTAGTTGCAGGAGGTGCAACTCACTGGCCCATGTGGAAATTGAACCGGCAGCCCTGTTGTTCAGAGCTCGCACTCTAACAAACTGAGCCATCCAGCCGCCCCCTCCTTCAGGTTTTGACTGAAATATCACTTTTATAGTGAAGCTTATTCAATCCCCCACTGCAAAAATTGTACCCCTACCCCCATAACACTTCCTTTCCTGCTTCATTTTTTAATAACACTTATCAGCATTTGACATTCTATATTTATGTTTATTGTCTCTTTCGCTCCATTAGAATAAGGGTAGAAGTTTTTGTCAGTTTTGTTCATTTCTGTATCCTTGGCTTGTAGATTAGTGTGTAGCACATAGTAAATGCTAAATAAATATTTCTTGACTGACAGAATGAAGTAATTTTTTTAAAATACAGTACTTTAATTATTTTATTAGTTTCTTTCTGACTGGTGGCAGATATATAATTATTTCATTAGTTTTTTTCTGACTGGTGGCAGATATATATATATATATATATATATATATATATATATATATATATTTAAAATTTTTTAAAATTACGCTTTTTTTCCTTTCTCATTTCCTTCCTCCTTTCTTTACTCTGTGCTATATTGACAAAATGTATTCACTTTCTTATTTTATTTTATTTTTGGTGGCGGTAGGGAGGATAAAATGTTAGTCACTTTACTAGAAGGGGATTCAAGAAAACAGTATGGGTGGATAGGGAGGGAGAGGAACTTTAGGTTTTAGTATGCTATGACTCAACACTTAACTCACTTCTTACCAAAAATAAAGTCTGAATATACCCAAGTAACTATTTCCCAAACTGTAAGCTCAATGATTTCAACATAAGGATAAACAAATTTTCTCAATTGGGAGTGAGACCATGTGTAATGGCTGGGTTTTTATAAAGTTGGAAATTATATTTCATCAAAATGTATATAATTATTTGTAATCCACTGAAATATTATGAGAGAACAGATTCTAATGCCCCCCCTCAAATTCCTAACATCTGAAAGTATTTTAATTCTTTGTTGTCTATAGCCAAATTATATTTTAAAGATTTCTAATCTATTTAAAAACTTTCGTGACTGAGATTAAGAAAATCAAGTCAATGTCATTAATACTCAAATTCCAAAACAGGAACAGAAAACCACACAAATGGATGTGAGGCTCCTCCCTACTATGCTACATGTGTCAACAGAAAAATAAAGTTTTTAGAAAAAAATACACCCCAAATCCAAAAACAACATACACAACAGAGGGATTAAAAAAAAAAAAAAAAAGAAAACTGGATCCCTGTTCTACACCCAGGTTCAACAATGAGTAAAGTGGGTCAAATTCCTCTACGTTCCAGCTTGCTCAAATAAGGACATTGCACAAAATTATCTCCAAATCTCTCTCAGGACTCAGAAATTATCTGATTACTTATCTTGGACTTGCCTGACCACATTCATGGTCAGGATAAGGCTGAAGTTGGAGAATGCTAGTGTAGACATTCTGTGTTTTGGCTTCCTCTCACCTCATTGGCTGTTCATTCTCAGTCTCTCTTGCTGTCTCCTCCTCCTCTGCTCAGGTTTTCAATACTGGGGTGGTTCTTCTAGTTTAGACCCAGGTTTTCTTTTCTCTCTTTCTACTTACTACTTGATGATCTTATCCAGATACCCCTAAATTTATATTCCCAGCCTACAATTCTCCCCTGGTCTCCATAGACTTACATCAATAATCTCTTGACAATTGCACTTGTATGTTTTCTCAATATTTTTATGTCCAAAGAAGAAGCCTTGGTTCTCATCCTTCCCCAAATTTACTCCTCTTTTAGTTTTACTAGTCTTTCAGCCTTGTTGAATTGTACTACCATCCACCCTAGTTGCCCAGGAGCAAAGCCCAGATGTCATTCTTAATTTCTCTTTCTCTCATTTCCTCTTTGTACTCCATCAGAAAATCCTCTGGACACAACCTCCAAAATAGTGCCTGAATTCTATCTACTTTTCTCCATCCCCATTACTTCCACGTTAGTCAAAGTTACCATTATTTCCTATGGCACTTGTTTGAATTAGAATGCCGTTTTTTAGGCTAAAGACAAATACTCTCTTCTTTTTCCTTTTTTTTAAATTTATTTTTTAAAATTAGTTTCAGGTGTACAAAGCAATGTAATAGTTAGACTTAGTCACTCTACCTTCATCGTTGACCCAATAATCCCTTCTCTCTTGAGCAACCAGAGAAATTATTTGAAATTTAAGTCAGATTATTTCTTTTAAATTCTCTAAATGGCTTCAAATTGCACTCAGAATAAAATCTCAACCCCATGCCATGCAAATCCTGCATAACCTGACCTCTGCCGAGCATGCTCTGTCCCAACCTTTTCATGGCTGCTTCTTGTTATTCAGATATCTCCTTATTGCCTCCTCAGAAAAAGCTTTTGCTCCACAGCACTCTGCACCACACTATCCTGTTTTCGTGCTCTACAACACTTATTACAATCTCCTCCCTCACTAGATCATAAGCTCCTTGTGAACAGCAAGTGAAAGTGGCCCTTTGGATTCATTACTACAAGTAGTCTGGCCTCTGAGCAGTGCAGAGAAGGTTGTCAGTATATACAGAGGGTGCCAAAAAAAATGTATACACATTTTAAGAAAGGAAAAAGCTGTATTAAAATTGTAATATTCAATATATACCAATAACAAAAGATGAATACAAGTCACATTTGACTTCTGCAATTACAAGAGGTGCTCAAAGTGGTTACCATCAGCGTAATTTTAATACAGTTTTTTCCATTCTTAAAATGTGTACACATTTTTTTGACACCCTCTGTATTTGGTAAATGAATTAGTGAATGGCTATTCTATTACCCTAGAGCTATTTTATGATATTTCTAACACTTTCTCATTCCTATTTCTTTTCCTTTCTTTTTTTAAATTGGAAAAGTGATTCTCTAATATAAACATATCAAATTCTTCTAAGTTTGACTGGAGTTTTAGGAAGATTTATAAAGATGAGAAGTTATGCCTGTTTGCTAGTTGAAGCCACAGTTGCATGCAGACCAATGAGTCCTCGTAAAATGACAAGTCTTAGTGCATATTTGATTGACATTTGTATTGACTGCCAAAGGGAGCTGACATCACATACCATCATAGTATCATGAAACTCTTGGCAACCTAAAATTCGTAATAGGATGACTGGCTCAAAGTCCTGAAAACAGCAATACTATTGGTACATGTCATCTTGTGGATGTTTAATGATGACATAATAATTGAAAATTCTTGGCAACTTTCTTGAGAGCTCTCCACCCTTGCACATGCCATCTTGGATTAATTTATATTATACTGGATTCATTGACAGTCTGACATCTTTCCATAGATGTAGATCTTGCCCTCCCTGATGGCAAATAGAGCCATTCCAAAGAGGCCTCTGTCACAGAGAAATTGACTCAGAGTTAGTGCAACCAGTTTTGGTCCTAGGTTCAACAACAACATTCTGATTCAAACAAGCCCTGAAAATCTATGTGCTGAAGTTGTAGTTTTCTGTAAAGTGGAATTAATTTGACTTCTACTGTGCCAAATGAATGCTGTAAAGAAACATAAAAGGAATAGAATGAAAGTTATGTGAAAGAAAAAGAATAATTGCAATTCAGTTATTACTGAAGGAAAATGTTTTCATCTCTCTGAAAAGTGAAACTTATTTTGGTTAAATTTTTTGTTTTTTTTTCCTAACCCTAACCCTAACCCTAACCCTAACCCCTACCCCTAACTCTAACCCTAACCCTAACCGACCCCCTCCCCCTCCCCTCCCCCTCCCCCTCCCCCAGCCCAGCCCTAGCCCTAGCCCGTCTCCGTCCCCGTCCCCGTCCCCGTCCCTGACCCCGACCCCACCCCGACCCCTAACTCGATCTCGAACTAAATCTCGAACCTGAACTCGAACTCAAACCCAAACTCGAACAAAAACTCGAACTTGAACTCGAACTAAAACTCGAACCCGAACCCGAACTCGAACTCGAACTAAAACTCGAACTCGAACTAAAACTCAAACTCGAACTCAAACTCGAACCTGAACTCGAACAAAAACTCGAACAAAGACTCGAACAAAACTTGAACTAAAACTCAAACCCGAACTCGAACTCAAACTCGAACTAAAACTCGAACTCGAACCCGAACTCGAACTGAAATTCGAACTCGAACTCAAACCCGAACTCGAACAAAAACTCGAACTCGAACTCGAACTAAAACTCGAACCCGAACTCGAACTCGAACTAAAACTTGAACTCGAAATCGAACTCGAACTAAAACTCGAACTCAAACCCGAACCCGAACCCGAACTCGAACTGAAAATCGAACTCGAACTCGAACCCGAAGTCGAACTCGAACTCGAACCTGAACTCGAACTCGAACTAAAAATTGAACCGGAATTCGAACAAAAACTCGACTAAAACTCGAACCCGAACTCGAACCCGAACTCGAACAAGAACTCGACTAAAACTCGAACCTGAACTCAAACTAAAACTCGAACAAAACTCGAACTAAAACTCGAACCCGAACTCGAACCTGAACTCGAACAAAAACTCGAACAAAACTTGAACCCGAACTCGAACTCGAACCTGAACTCGAACAAAAACTCGAACAAAACTCGAACTAAAACTCGAATCCGAACTCGAACTCGAACTCGAAATAAAACTCGAACTCAAACCCGAACTCGAACCCGAACTAGAACCCGAACTCGAACTCTAACTCGAACTTGAACTCGACTAAAACTCGAAGTAAAACTCGAACAAAACTCGACTAAAACTCGAACCCGAACTCGAACTACAACTCGAACCTGAACTCGAACAAAAACTCGAACAACACTCGAACTAAAATTCGAACCCAAACTCGAACCTGAACACGAACAAAAACTCGAACAAAACTCGAACTAAAACTCGAACTTGAACTCGAACCCGAACTCGAACTAGAACTCGAACCTGAACTCGAACAAAAACTCGAACAAAACTCGAACTAAAACTCGAACCCGAACTCAAACTCGAACTAAAACTCGAATCCAAACTCGAACTCGAACTCGAACTAAAAATCGAAAAAAACTCGAACTAAAACTCGAACCCGAACTCGAACCCGAACTCGAACTCGAACAAAAACTCGAACAAAAACTCGAACTAAAACTCGAACTAAAACTCGAACAAAACTCGAACCCGAACTCGAACTCGAACTCGAACCTGAACTCGAACAAAAACTCGAACAAAACTCGAACTAAAACTCGAACTTGAACTCGAACCCGAACTCGAACTAGAACTCGAACCTGAACTCGAACAAAAACTCGAACAAAACTCGAACTAAAACTCGAACCCGAACTCAAACTCGAACTAAAACTCGAATCCAAACTCGAACTCGAACTCGAACTAAAAATCGAAAAAAACTCGAACTAAAACTCGAACCCGAACTCGAACCCGAACTCGAACTCGAACAAAAACTCGAACAAAAACTCGAACTAAAACTCGAACTAAAACTCGAACAAAACTCGAACCCGAACTCGAACTCGAACTCGAACCTGAACTCGAACAAAAACTCGAACAAAACTCGAACAAAAACTCGAACAAAAACTCGAACAAAACTCGAACTAAAACTCGAACTCGAACTCGAACTCGAAGAAAAACTCGAACAAAACTCGAACTAAAACTCGAACCCGAACTCGAACCCGAACTCAAACCCGAACTCGAACAAAAACTCGAACAAAACTCGAACTAAAACTCGAACTAAAACTCGAACAAAACTCGAACCCGAACTCGAACAAAAACTCGAACTAAACCTCGAACAAAAACTCGAACTAAAACTCGAACCCGAACTCGAACTCGAACTCGAACTAAAACTCGAACAAAATTCGAACTAAAACTCGAACCCGAACTCGAACTCGAACTCAAACCTGAACTCGAACAAAACTCGAACTAAAACTCGAACCCGAACTCGAACAAAAACTCGAACAAAAACTCGAACTAAAACTCGAACTAAAACTCGAACTAAACTCGAACTAAAACTCGAACCCGAACTCGAACTCGAACTCGAACCTGAACTCGAACAAAAACTCGAACAAAACTCGAACTAAAACTCGAACCCGAACTCGAACTCGAACAAAAACTCGAACAAAACTCGAACTAAAACTCGAACTAAAACTCGAACAAAACTCGAACTAAAACTCGAACCCGAACTCGAACAAAAACTCGAACTAAAACTCGAACAAAACTCGAACTAAAACTCGAACTAAAACTCGAACAAAACTCGAACCCGAACTCGAACAAAAACTCGAACAAAAACTCGAACTAAAACTCGAACAAAAACTCGAACTAAAACTCGAACAAAAACTCGAACTAAAACTCAAACTAAAACTTGAACAAAACTCGAACTAAAACTCGAACCCGAACTCGAACTCGAACTCGAACTAAAACTCCAACAAAACTCGAACTAAAACTCGAACCCGAACTCGAACTCGAACTCGAACCTGAACTCGAACAAAAACTCGAACAAAAACTCGAACAAAACTCGAACTAAAACTCGAACCCAAACTCAAACCCGAACTCGAACAAAAACTCGAACAAAACTCGAACCCGAACTCGAACCCGAACTCGAACTCGAACTCGAACTAAAACGCGAATAAAACTCCCACCCGAACTCGAACTCAAACTCGAACCTGAACTCGAACTAAAAGTCGAACAAAAACTCGAACAACTCGAACTAAAACTCGAACCCGAACTCGAACCTGAATTCGAACTCGAACTCGAACCTGAACTCGAACAAAAACTCGAACAAAAATTCGAACAAAACTCGAACTAAAACTCGAATCCGAACTCGAAATAAAACCCGAACTTGAACCCGAACTCGAACCCGAACTCGAACTCAAACCTGAACTCGAACAAAAACTCGAACAAAACTCGAAGTAAAACTCGAACAAAACTCGAACAAAAACTCAAACAAAAACTCGAACAAAACTCGAACTAAAACTCGAATCCGAACTCGAACTCGAACTCGAACTAAAACTCGAACTAAAACTCGAACCCGAACTCGAACCCGAACTCGAACAAAAACTCGAACGAAAACTCGAACTCGAACCCGAACTCGAACTCGAACCTGAACTCGAACAAAAACTGGAACAAAAACTCGAACAAAACTCGAACTAAAACTCGAATCCGAACTCGAACTCGAACTCGAACAAAAACTCGAACCCGAACTCGAACCTGAACTCGAACAAAATCTCGAACTAGCACTCGAACCCAAACTCGAACTCAAACTAAAACTCGAACTCGAACCCGAACTCGAACCCAAACTTGAACCTGAACTTGAACAAAAACTCGAACAAAACTCGAAGTAAAACTCGAACCCGAACTCGAACCCGAACTCGAACCTGAACTCGAACAAAAACTCGAACAAGACTCGAACTAAAACTCGAACAAGACTCGAACTAAAACTCGAACTAAAACTCGAACTCGAACTAAAACACAAACTCGAACTAAAACTTGAACTCCAACTAGAAATATAACTCGAACTTAAAACTCGAACTTAAAACTCAAACTAAAACTCTAACCCAAACTCGAACCCGAACTCGACCAAAAACTCGAACTAAAACTCGAACCCGAACTCGAACTTGATCTCGAACTAAAACTCGAACCCGAACTTGAACTCGAACTAGAAATAAAACTCGAACTCGAACTCGGTCTCGAAGTAAAACTCGAACCCGAACTCAAACTCGACCCCGAACCCTATCCTGAACCCGAACTAGAACTGAAACTCGAACTCGAACCCGATCTCGAACTAGAACGCAAACCTGAACCCGAACCCCGAACCCGAACCCTCGAACCCGATCCCGAACCCGAACCCAAACTCGAACCCAAACCCTCGAACTCGAACCCGCACCCTCAAACCCTATCCAAAATTTCTAAACCCGAACCTAACCCCTTTCCTATGAACTTTGAACCCCAAAAAAAGCTGAAAGCCAGAAACTTAAACACAATCCCGAAACCCAAACCCCTAACCCCAAACCCCTGGACTCTGTACTCCAAAACCTGAATCCAAATGTGAACCCTGAACCCAAACCTAAAGGCCAAACACCAAAACTGAATCCGGAACCCCTGAAACCCGAAAATCAGTACCCAAAACCCAAACACAAACAAAACCACCAAAAACGAACCTTGAAACAGAATCCCAAAACCATAAACACTATAACCCGAACCCTGTACACTAAACCCCAAAATCTTGTACCCGGAAACTCAAACCAGAACAAGAGACACGAAACCAAACCAAATCCCTAACACCAAACACAAAGCCCTAAACCTCAACCACGAATCCCTGAACCCCCAAACCTGAGCCCTGAACCCCAAAAACCGTTACCCCAAAACCAGAGCCAAAACACAATCCCTAAACAGAGCCTGAACCCGAAACCTCTATACCCTAACCCTGAACCTGTGAACCCCAAAATCATGTACCCAGAAACTCAGAACAAGATCACCGAAACCAAACCCAAACCTCTATACATGATCCAGGAACCATGAACCCCAAAACCTGTACCCTGAACCCCAAAGACCTGTACCCCAAAACAGGACACAAACACAAACCCCAAAATTAAACCTCAAAATGGAACGCTGAACCCCGAAACCCACACCACTAGCCCGAACCCTGAACCCCTATCCATAAACCTAATACCCAAACAGCATCCCCCAACCCAACCCCAAACCCTGAAACCAAACCCAAACGCTGATACCTTAACCCGAAGTTGGAATCCCTGAACCCCAAAACCTGAACCCCGAACACCGACACACACATGGACCCAAAACGGGAACCTGAACCCTGAAACCAAACCTCAAAACCAAACACGAAACAACAAAAGAACAAGAAAAAAAATGAGAAACAAAAACTCATAGACACAGACAATAGTTTAGTGTTCACCAGAGGGTAAGGGGAACGGGGTGTGGGGTGGGTGGGGAGGGTGGTAGATGAGGGCAAGGGTGATCAAATATATGGTGATGGAAGGAGAACCGACCCCGGGTGGCGAACACACAGTGGGCTCCATAGATGATGTAACTTTTATGATTTGACTTTTATGAGCTGAGTCAGACACAGTATAAATTAACAGATATCCGGAACAGTGATGTAAGATGCAGGAAATGTTTTGAAAGTATTTTTATTGCCATTCCATATAGCTTTAATTTTTTAAATATAAAAATGAGATCTCTGTTGTGAAAATTACATATCAAATTGAAAGGCATTTATTTTTGTGTTGCCACTGCCTCAAGGGTCCATCACACAACTTTTTGCCCGTCCATCTTCTTTTGCCTGCTGCTGATTATAGAATATCATCTTTGAGGCCCTTTGAACTATCAGAAACTAAATGTATCCCTCAATACATGGTAGATTATTGAATGTAGAAGATGTGTTTTGTGTTACATAGTCACTTCCTAGTTGTATTTCATAATATAATTATTTTGACAGTATACTATACATAAATTTCAGCTTATTTTCAAGGATATCATACTCTCCTTATTTTCCCTCATCCACAGCCTATTATTCTTCTTGGCATGTTATCTCTATTTTAATTAAGGCTATTTCCCTCTTGCTTTCATTAGATGCCAATAATGTGTCGTCCGTTATTACTCTAATTCTAGGTTTTATTCTAGGATTCATCTATACCTATGCTTGCTCAGTTATTTATAATTAATCAACATGAGTTTGTTTATTCCTTCATTTATTTTTATACTTCTTGTATAGAAGAACTACTGATGGTTTTACTTCTTATAAACTCAAACTTATTTGCTTTAATAATGTGTAGTCATTAGGCAATTTCATTATGACTTTTAGAAGAGTTGTATCTGAACACACACATGGGGAATCCATATTATTTTATTATAAATTATTTGTCTTTTATCTTGAGTTTGTATTACAGTTAGGACATTATATCAAATTCAAAATATCAATATGTGGGTTATTTTGCCTATGGATTTTAATTGAAGATATTAAAGGGACCATTATGTAATAGTTATATGAAAAGGGAATGGCATCTAATAGGGTTGAGTGTACTGCAGTAGATAATCTCTAAGGTCCTTCCATCTCTCCAATTTTGAGACTCCTTGGTTTCTCTAAACTTACTCTGAATGGTGAACACTCCTGTCTTCCAAAACAGTAAACATTGCACTCACAGAAACTTATACTTAAAGTTGAATGTACTCTTTTGGTAGTATAAACAACTATTTTGCACGTATAAAAGAGAGAGAGCCATTTTTCTGTTATTTCATTGAGTTGAGACGACCATGCTAAACCAAGAGACACAAACACTAGTTCTCCCAGCATGATTATTTACACACACACACACACACACACACACACACACACCCTTCTTACCTAGCTTGACAAGGCGGAGCATGGAGGTATTACTCCCTCTTTCAGTGCAAGCAGTTACTGAGAGATTGTAGATATCTCCTGGAGGGAGGCTGAGAATTGCAGTCATGACATTGCGTGTTACCTACAAGATCATCAAAATCGAGGGTTTAAACTTCTAGTGAACTTGAACTAGAATACCATTCCAAACAACTATAGGGCTATCACAGACATACCTTCTATTCTGTGCTGCAATCTACAATGGTTACAACCTTCCGGATATGTTATTTCCTCTGAAAAGGATATGAATTCCTCAACTGAGCCAAATGCAAGGTAGCTCTAAATGTGCATAATGCATATCAAAATATTTTGCAGTTAATTCCCTTGTTTGGAATAGGTATTACTCTAACATTTTTCCTCATGTTAGAAAAGGCAATTGCTGGGTTGCTCCTGATAGGTACGTTTTTCAGCCTTAGCTAAGACACTCAGAAGAATCTTAGCCATATCTGTAGATATCTGGCTTCTTAACTAATTACTGTATTTCCCAGCCTCCCCTATTGCTAGAGGGGACCATGTGACCCAATTCTGACTAGTGGATTGTAAGTAGGAAGTCACATGGGCAACTTATAGTTCTCTTTACACCCCGTAAGTGCTGAGCTTCCGTGTCCTCTCTTTCCCCTTCCTGCAGGCTGGAATATTAATGTAATAATAATGAAGGTTCACCTGTGCAGATGAGGACTACATATAGTGACAGCTGGAGCAACAAGAGCGAACGGTTCTGGACCTCTAGACTATCCCTTACAGCAGAGGTGCCCTGATAGTCCTGGGCTAGTATAAGAGAGACATAAACTTTGATTTTCTTTGAGCCATGATCTTTTTAAAAGAAATATTACAGTCATTTAGTCTGTATTCTAATACAGTGTCAAAGAGCTTAATAAATCAGGAGAAAAGTAATCAGTATTCCCAATGTACCCAAATATTTGGATTTTGGAATATACAGAGAAATTATTGAAATTTAATAACTGTGCTTTTCTTGAAAATATTCTGAAAAAAAGATCAAATTATAACTTTAAATACAGGAAAAGTCAGTAGTTGCAACTATTACAGCTCACTAGTAAAGATTAAAAGGTAAACTCCATGAAAGAAGGAATTTCATTTTTGTTCACTCTCCTATCTCCGGAGCCTAAAACAGTGCCAACTGATATAGAAATATTTGTTTAATGTCTCAATAAATGTCTGCTTAATGGTTTTCCATAGTTTATGCAAATACATATTCAGATGCCCAACACCGGGATTCAAAGAAACATACGCTCTTTTTAATTTTCTTCTTTCCTTCTGCAAAAACCATCCAGTGTAGCATTCTGGAATGGGAGAGGTCAGTTGTGTTATCTCCATATGTCCAACTGATGTATAACAGACTGTTGAAATATTCCACAGAAGTGATTTCTGGAGCAACTGGGGCTATAAAGGAGGAAAGAGGAGCACTTGACTATAAGAGACTACTAATAATTAAAGTAGTTACCAATAGAACATGAAATCCCAGATAGAGTTAAAGAATTAAAATTCACACCACATGATGGTCCTGGGAACTCCTGGGTCTCTAACACCATAGTGAAAAGTGTTGGTACAAGGAGCTTGTTTCATGGGATCCCACCTGTTTGGCTCAGACACAAGACAGCCCCATCTGACCTGAGGATATCAAGGTCTTTATACAAAATTCACAGTTATAATATTCTTAAAATGTTCACTTGTTTGGGTATGCTTATTGCAACAATAAATTAGTATTATTAGGTATTGGTGAACTTAGTTTCAAAGAAGTACTGGAAACACTGGAGTCCTGTAAATCTTTTTCATTGTGGTGCAGCAAAGATGTTTATGAGAATAAAGGTCAGTAGGATCGATGAGTGGAGGGACAGAAAATAAACATAATTTCCATATAATAACAAGGCAGTATCACTGACAGTGTCTAGTCTAGGGCTTTGCAGAAGGTAGGCTCTTAATAAATGCTCCTGAAGCAAGTATTAAGGGAAGAAAAGAAAGGACTTTTTATGATGCTACAATGCTAAATTATCTCTAACACTAAAGATATTATTTTATATTCTTACACATTTAAACTTTAAAAAATTTCCCAACTAGGGAGGAGAGCTCATCACAAGATTTATAATATATGAGCTGTGAAAGCATATGTTGATTCTTTTTAAAATAACTGATAATTCTGAATATTTTAAGAAACAAATACACCACTGAATTAAAATTCCATGTGTATGGTGGTTTGAAGACAGGCAAGTGTTCCGTTCCATAACATAGCATAATTCCAAGTAAAATATTTGGAGAATTTCTATGAATCATAAAGAATTATTTTCTTTAATATATTCAAAATAAACATTCATAACATAACTAATCTTGAAATAGCAACAATAACATAAACCCACATTGTAGTTCAGAATAGTCTAATATGGAATAATAACCCTGGCTTCTTTATAGCTTCTTAATATATTCCTACACACTTCACATATATATAAGTACCTATGCTTATGTTTCTTCAGAGGCTATTTTCTTGTGTTCTAATTCTAGTGAGGATATGTTTCCTCTAGTGAGGAAACATATTTAAAATTGGAAACCCAGAAGTATATATCTCCTCCTCATAGGTATGAGGTGTTCAGATTCTTATACTCCGTGTTGTTACTCTTAAATCCAGAATATTTCTGAAGGACCACAAGATGTCACTACTTGCTTATTAAACATTATCTGATTCACCAGTATAATTATGAACTTGACTTTACCTAACAAAAATAGTTAGAATTGAGGTCGTAATAAATCACACCTTATTCAAATATTTTGTTCCTGTTTCCTTTTATACCACACAATTTGGCAATTTGGGTCACAATTAAAAGCATAGGAAAGTAAAGTATGAGATCCTTATTTGCTTTAAAATTGAATTGAGAGAAGAAAGGTAAAAGAATGAAAGCTAAAATTTTAACTAGTTTTAAAAATAAGTATAAAAATAAAGCTCAGCTACCATTATGTTTTAATGGTGATTTACACTGTATAATTTAATTCTCACATTACCCTGTGGGGTACTATTATGTCCATTTTATAAATGTGAGAACTGAGACCACCTGTATCAATATGCTTAGATATGACTGTGGACCAACAGTGTCAGCATGACTTAATAGTTTGTTCCAGGAAAACGTAAGAAATTACCAAAAATCAATTTATTGGAGGCAGCAGACTGCTCACTCAGGCATATAGCTTGCTTTATTAACTACAGTTTACATATCCAGAATTGCTTTGTTCACCTAAACTGTCATATCACACTTTTTGCCTAGTCCCAATCAGTTCCCAAATTTGAAAGACACACCTAAACCACCTGAGTCCAGAACTCCAAATCCTGTTACTATTTCATTTCCAATGTTCCCCTTCTAAGACCCTGAAATGACTGCCAGGGCTGTGTTCTGCCTTACTGCAGTGAATTCTAACGCACTTAGTTTTGCTGTATTAGCCAGTTGGTAGGAAATATTTTGAGTTTTACAGCTGTGAAAATAGAAGACCAGAATCATTAAGATAATTTGCTCAAAGCCAGAAATTAGTAGAGCTAGGTCTGCTCAATCAAGTGTTCAGATGCAAAGTCTGGGCTTTATCAAGACACTGCTCTGCCTGAGAAGGAAAGAATATTCTCAGAGAGTTAATCCCAATAAAGCTAAACTGTATGAATTATTGATACAGTGAGGTTTAATTATAATTAAATATATGGTTATTAAAACAGTCAAAAACATAACACAGGGATTGTTTATAATTGGTATTTTCTCCTTTTTTGAACTAAGGGAGCTGGTAAGGAAAAGTGATGAACTGTATAAGTTGATTGTGTAAGAATTCACATGATTAGTTTCTTTCCATTGTTTTTTAATTTATTAATTTCAACACAGCAAAGCTAGATGTCCAGTGAGAAAAATTTGCAAAAATTATTCTTCATTTAAAATTATTTTTCTCCTTTCTTTTCTCAGTACAACTCTCATTACAGTCTCATAATCCAAGAAAAGTTCTTGGAAAATCTTAGTTCAAACAACCGGGGTTAATGTCTCTGATGAATTTCCCCTTTACATTGCTACCTCTGACCATCTCTGCTGTATCATGATGAACTACATAATTAAAGGCTCTGAAATCTAACACAAACAGTTTTTTAAGTTACTTAAACTTTGTGCCATGTATTTTGCTAAGCAGCTCATTTAATTGAGAAGTAATAATAGATAATAACAGATAATAGATACTATTATCATCCCCATTTTCCACACGAAAAAAAACGAGGCTTCGGAAGTTCACTTGCTCAAGGTTACATGTGGCATGCAGCAGGGCCATGATTCAAACCCAGGTCCACCTGTCTCCAAAGCCTGTTTTACCTCTTGCAGTGGACAATACCGCAGTCAGCCTGTGACTTTAAAAATGGCTTCATTAATAAGGAAATTGAGGCACTCTAGCAAATATAATCATCAAATGGGTAAAGTCAGCTGAGTGCAGCATTAAGCTGAAAGCTCTGCCTGCTACATCTCTATTCTAATCAATTCAAAACAGGGCACATAAATCAAGGACAGTGACTCAGAAAAAAAAATATTGTAATTTTTAAAGGCTATCATTTAAACACATAATGAATTTTCAGAATCAAGCCTATTATCTTCCATGACCTTGATGCTCCATCAGTCCTGAGTGAAGGACTAGCACTTTCTGGAGATGTATTCCTTCAGAAACTCCGCAAAATAGTGTTCTCTCCTCAGGAAACCATTTCCCATGCACCACTCACCTGTTATAAAGCTTATGGTGGAACTGTCACAACAGCTCAATTCTGGGTCTCCCCATGTCACCATGGTCACTCGAAAGTTGTAGTACCATGCGGGCAACAGATTAGCTATTCTCTAAAAAAAAGCAAGGAGACAAAAGACTAAGGGGGAAAATCATATTTTTTGGAATAGAATTACTTCTATTAAGCTAGGAAAAAACTGATGAGTAATTTTTATTTTCCTTTCTGTGCCTTTTTAAATTTTCCATAAAACAACAACAAAACTTCCTTTTGGAATGAGATGAAGTGGAAATAAAATGATATACAAAAATACAACATAATTTAAAAAAACTGATTCAAAGGTACAGAGCCAAATATTTCTTCAATATTGGTTTCACTTTTCAGTGTCCTAAGTTATACTGCAAAATAAAACAGTACTTATTTGCAAGTGACTGTGTGTACACATCTCCCTATTTCTAAAACAAGTGACCTTTCACAACTCTGTATTCTCCCAGCTTGGACCATAAGCATGTGTCATCAACAGCATAGAGGGCAATTGTGTACTTCATGTGTGACCTATAGGTAACTGCACTTTAAAAATTATTCAAGCTTTAAAAAGAGGAGTCTTTACCTGCTCTTTTGAAATGCATTCTTTAGTAGCCTGACATTATAAGTATTTAATTGATTTGTAGATGTCAAGAACAGTCATCATTACACGTAAGCAGTGTCAACTAATTATTAAATGATGAAAGCTAATCTCTCGTGTTTTTCTCTTCCAGAGCAGAAGGAAACAATTAACACTTGATAGCGCTACTAAAATGTGAATTAACAAATAAACTCAATTAGGGGTGAAAGCTAGTTTCATGCAATTTTCCTTCTTTCTCTCTAAAAAAACAAAACTAAAAATAATCCTAAAAGCAAAAGCAACCAAACAAACCTTGAAAGTAGCAAGCTACCTGTGTGTATTTACAAAGCGATCTAATTTACAGATAATTTTACTGACATTTGGTACATACAGTACAGGCATATCTGTTTACACAGGAAAGTGTGACAGCTGGTTAAGAAAAGATTACCACTGATGCAGTTAAGGAGACAGTCGCTGCTATTTCATAGTAGGTTGTCCACTCTGATGTCATTGTTGTAGGGTTGAAATAAAACATTTCAACCACATATTTTCTGAACACTCCTAAGTAAGGTCTGGTCCAGCTCAAAACCACTGCTGTAGGACCCAAGGGGTAGAGCATTAAATCCTTTATTCCAGTTGGAACTAAGAAGAAGGGAGGTGGGAGTAAAAAAACAAAGTCAATAAGGAATGTTTAATATCTTAGCAATGGTTTCAAACTTTTACTTAACTAGGGTTTTCACTCTTCTGATCCTATCATTGAAAACTAAACATATTTGCCTCTGATATTTTCCCCCTAAGTAGTAAATGTTATGTATGTCCTCCAGCTATACAATTATACTAGTTTATTACTCTGAAGGCGGGTTATTGGGTAAACAAGTATGGGTCACTCATATATGATGATAATGACTTGAGCTTGGACATTGCACCCCTCCAAACAATTTTTTTAAGTTTATTGGGGTGACAATTGTTAGTAAAGTTACATAAGTTTCAAGTGTACAATTCTGTATTACATAATCTGTATATCACGTTGTGTGTTTACCACCCAGAGTCAGTTCTCCTTCCATCACCATATATTTGATCCTTTTTACCCAAACAATTATTTTAATAAAGTTATTATTCTTGTAGCTGGCAACTTACCAATGGCAAATGTCACGGGATCTGAAGGTGGTCCAATCAAAGGGCCTTTTCTTAGGTACATCACAACCTGGTATTGGGCACCAGGAACCAGATTTTCAATAATAGATTTGCTTGAGTTCACCTTTAAATCAAACACCCAATAAGATTCATTTAGAGCTGGGCTTTCAAGGCTAAAATTGAATTCAGAGATTCTGTGGAACCATAGATGACTTCGAAATCCAAAAACCTTTACTCATGTTGGGGAAGGTCAGATTTCAAAATTTTGATGATTTATAGGTTCTGTGAATACTGAATGTTAACAGCACATTCTAATTCTATGGCTGGATTTAATAAAACCCATGAACTACTTTATACCCATCAATGTCAATTGTAACTATGTACACTAGAGACACATCAGCTTCTAACCGTAATCAAATCAGCAATACCATAAGGATAGTCTGACATACTAAATTGTAGTGTCAGCTGATTACATACAAAGATCAGTGCAGGAATGTCTTCAGTCCCTCGTCACTTAGAAGCATATAGTATCTAATTATAGAGATGGAAATGACTTCAGAGATCATCTAGTCCAAATCTCTCATTTAATAGATGAAGAGAGTAAAGCCAAAGACGGTCATGGTCCCATATTTAGATTCAGTGTTGGGACTAGAAGCCTAGCGTTGTGACCTCTAATCCACATTACAAGCCAGTTACAGGGCTGAGCATCGAGATACAGCAGTAAGCACTTTGCAAGGCTATTATGACCCATGAAAGAATGATGTAGAGAACAGTTCTCACTTAGATGAGCTCATCTTTACTGTCCTTTATTGAACTTTTGGTTATGTAGCAAATACCATAAAGAGAAAAATAGTGAGAGCAGATACATGAATAAAATATATCCCTTAAAGTAGAATGTTGGTGTGTACAAGGATTGATGATTCAACTAACAGGCTAGGAAGTATGCTGCTTTAACCTTTAGTGCTTCTAATATTAAGACAGGCTGCCTTAGTGGAAAAAACACCTGTTCTCTATTCAGACTGTCTGAGATCAAATCTTAACTCTACCCCTTATAAGCATGGGAATTTATTGATAACTTGTAATTTTAAAAATAATTCTTACCTTGGTTTCCTTATTGATAAACCATAGACAATACTATTATGTACCTCATAGAGTTGTAAATATGCTTAAACTGTAGTATAAGTAAAGCTAACTCCTACTACTCATCAACTTTTTGGCTTCTAGGGTACATAACATTGTAAAATTGCTGCAGGAAGGAGAATGAATCAGTGGCAAATAATACTGTTGACAGCTTGACTATACTATAATATAGTATTTTTTTTAGTCTCATCTCAATTTTAAGAAGACATACTACTGGTGATATGATATGATTTAAAACCTTTCCAATACCAGAAACTGATTCTACACAATAAAAATTGCATAATTTGAATTGGTACAACTTGCTCTACACATAAGTAGGGGGAACAGCATATCAAAATTTTTTTTCCATTTACTTGACCAAAATAAGATTAAACTGAATTAATAAGTTAGCATTTCTACCTTTCCTTTCCTATTTATACTCTTTTATATCAGGGTTTCTTGTCCATGTTTTAGAATTTAATTCTGCTACAAGCCATCTAGACAAAGCTAGTCAACGAGATATACTCAACTGAGAGCATTTCCTAAAAAAACAAACTATGCCCACCTACATGTATGTTACACACAACTAAGCAGTACTGTTTTATTTCCTTAAAATACATTTTTAAGTGATAAAACTAAGATTTGCTCATTGTAAAAATTTTTCACACAGAAGAGTAAATGAAGTAAATTGAAAGTCTTATTATACACCTCCCACTATTTGCAACATTTTGGTGGGCAATCTTCCAGGCTTCTCTCTCTCTCTCTCTCTCTCTCTCTCTCTCTATATATATATATATATATATATATATATACACATATATATGTATATACATATATATGTATATACATATACATAACTATCATGATATTGAACCATATAGATGTTACATTATCAACATTGCTCCAAATATTTTAAAATATTTTTATTAAAAATAGAGCTAGCATATAATATTATATTAGTGTCAGGGGAATGCCATAGTTATTCAACATTTATACACCTAAGGAAGTGATCACCATGTTAAGTCCAGCAACTATCTGACACCATACTATGCTATCACAATTTTATTGACTATATCCCTTATGCTGTATGTTACATTCCTATGACTTACTTGTTTTATACCTGAAAATTTGAACCTCTTATTCCCCTTTATATTCTCCCCCCTTTTAATTTTTCAATTACATTTGACATTCGATATTATTTTATATTAATTTCAGGTGCACAGCATATGGTTAGACATTTATATATTAACAGTTTAAGAAGTGATCCCCCTGACTAGTCTAGTACCCACCTGGAACTATACAGTTATTACCATATCATTGAATATTCCTATGCTTTACTTTACATCTTCATGACTATTTTGTAACTACTAATTTGTACTTAATGCCTTCACCTTTTTCACCCTGCCCCAACCACTTCCATCTCTCACCCCAACAAATCTAGTACCCTTCTGACACCAGACATAATTATTACAGTGTTATTGACTATATTCCTTATGCTATACCCTACATCCCCATTACTGCTTTGTAACAACTAATTTGTATTTCTTACTCCTGTCCCCCTTTTTTATATCCACACCGCCAATCCCCCCTCCCATCTGGAAACTATCAAAATGTTCTCTGTATCTATGAGTTTGTTTCTGTTTTGTTTGTTTGTTCATTTTGTCCATTAGATTCTACACACAAGTGAAGTCACATTGAATCTTTCTCTGTCTGACACTTCACTCATCACAATATGCCCCAGGTCCATTCATGGAAGAACCCATTCCCTTCCATGACTAAGCAATATTCCATTGTATATATGTACTACCTCCTCTTTGTCCATTCTTCCCTGTTGGATATCCAGGCTTCCTCCACATCTTGGCCATTGAAAACAATGCTGCAATGAACATATAGATGCACACAACCCCTCGAAGAAGCGTTTTGGGTTTCTTCAGATAAATACCCTGAAGCGGGATTACTGGGTCCTTCATAGTTCCTTCTTATAGCCTTTGTTTTAAAGTCAATTTTGTCTGGTATAAGTATTGCAACCCCAGATTTTTTTTTTCTGTTTCCATTTTCATGAAATAAATTTTCCCTTTAATTTCCTTTTAATTTCCATCTTTGTGTCTTTTTCAATCTGAAGTAAGTCTCTTGTAGGCAACATAAGTAAGGGCTTTGTTTTCTTATCCATTCAGCCCTCCTATGTCTTTTTCGTTTGTTTGTTTCCTCCTGTGTCTTTTGACTAGAACATTTAATCCATTTACATTGAAAGTAATTGTTGATACATAGGTAGCTATTGCCATTTTATTCATAATTTTGATTTTGATCTTTTTTTTTTTTTTCCTGTCTTAACGAAAACCCTGTAACATTCCTTGTAATACTGGTTTGGTGGTGATGAACTCCTTGAGCTTTTTCTTGTGTGGGAAGCTCTTTATCTGTCCTTCAATTTTAAGTGTTAGACTTGCTGGGTAGAGTAATCTTGGTTGTAGGTCCTTGTTTTTCATCACACTGAATATTCTGTGCCAATCCCTTCTGGCCTGCAAAGTTTTTATTGAGAAATCAGTTGACAATCTTGTGGCGGCTCCGTTATAAGTTACTAGTTGCCTTTCTCTTGCTGCTTTTAGGATTCTCTCTGTCTTTAACCTTTGCCATTTTAATTATAATATGCCTCGGTGTGGTCCTTGTTTGGGACTCACTGTGCTTCCTGAACTTGTATGTCTATTTCCTTCACCAGGTTATGAAAGTTTTCAGTCATTATTTCTTCAAATACACTCTCAATCCCTTGCTTTCTTTCTTCTCCTGGTATCCCTATACTGTGAATGTTGTTACGCCTGATGTTTTCCCAGAGGTCTCTTAAACTATCTTTTTTTTTTTTTTAAGATTTTTTTTCTGTTCTAATTAGGGTGTTTTATGCTAACTTGTCCTCCAAATCACTGATTTGATCCTATGCTTCATCTAGTCTGCTGGTGATTCTAGTGTACTTTTTGTTTCAGTTATTGTATTCTTCAATTCTGATTGGTTATTTTTATGGTTTCTTTGATCTTTTTTATGTTTGCTCTCTCTTTGTTGAAGTTCTAAGTTCCTTGAGCATCCTTCTATCATTGTTTTCAATTCTGTCTCTGGTGGATTGCTTGCCTCCATTTTGTTTAGTTCTTTTTCTGGAGTTTTCTTCTGTTCTTTCATTTGGGATGTATTTCTTTGTTTCCTCATTTTGGCTGCTTCCCCGTGTTTGTTTTCAAGTATTAGGTAGATCTACTACGACTCCCAGTCTTGGGCAGGTGGCCTTATGTAATAGGTGTCCTGTGAGCCCTGGCACAGTCTTTCTGGTCTCCTGAGCTGGGTGCTCCAGGAGTGTCCCTTGTGTGGATTGTGTGTACCTTCCTGTTATAGTTGAGCCTTGACAGCTGTTGGCGTATCAGTGGGTGGTATGGACGCTCAAGCTGACTGGCTATGAGGTTTGGCCACGTCCACAGCTTATGGGCTGCTGTGCGGAGGTCTTAGCCCATGGAGCTGGATTTGCCCTAATGGGCTCTGGTGCCTATTGAGACCATCCTTTGTGTATGCTGCTTATGGGGCTAATTGGTTGGTCCTCTGCTGTGGTCTGAAGTCAGCCTCCAAGTATATTGGTTCTGGGTCCTCTTGGGAGGGGCTCCCAAGTTTTGGGTGGAGGCCCAACTCAGCCACTCCCTGTGACTGGCCTGGGAGTACCTGGTAGGAGCTACAAAGTGATCCAAAGACCACAGTTGGTTGCTTCCTTTGCTATACTTGGAGGCAAGTGGGAGAGTCCACGCTGTGAACCAAGGATGGCTGTCCTCAGTAGAAGATCTGGGGTAGCTCCCCAAAAAACCAGTACACTCCAAGATCTGCTGCTACCTATTGGCTCCTGTAAGGTTCAATCACTGATAAAGCCTTCTTTGGTATGCAAGTCGGGTGAGGCAGGGTCTTAGTGTCAGCAGAGTGGAGCAGCAGAGCTCACCAGGCCAATCAGATTCCGATTTGGCCGGGGGGGTGGGCTCAACACAGGAAAGATGGCACCATCTCGGATCTCTTCCCAGTTTTTGAGACTTTTTGAACTGATGTCTCCTCATCTGATACTGTGTGAACACACGAGTGTGTGTGTTTGTGTGTGTGTGTGTGTGTGTGTGTGTGTGTGTGTGTGTGTGTGTAGTGAAGCAATGGATGATGGAGGTATAATAATAACACAATCTCCAAAACATTCTTGTGGTAATTGAGATAACACCTAGCACAGTGGTTTAGTTCCTATGCTTCTTTTTAAATATTGGCTTCCTTGCCTATAGTCCTTAACAGTTTCATGTTTGCACTTCATGAAGGTGTTGTCAAAGTACACTTAGATCAACCTTTTCTGGCTCATTTATAATTTATACTATCTATACTTTTAGCCTTTTGCTTCTATGCAAAAGATGTGTAATTTGTACATTGGATGGGGCAAGGAAGAAATGTACCTTTGAGCAGTCAAGTTCAAGGTCACACTCTGTAAGAGAAACATTTTTCTGTCAATGTAGAAAGCCAGTCATCTTTGGTATGCTCAGGGAGGGAAGCTAATAAGCTACACAGTGAGCCATGATTACTTGTTAATTGGTTCAGCATATTTACTCTGTAATTTAATTCAAGTCAAGGGGTGGCCCATCTTCAAGTAAGGGCTTATCTCAGCGCTCTAAGGCTTTCTAGTGCTCCAAAGACTACGATTCCTGAATTCATTTTATCATTTTAAAATTTCTTACTCTTTGAATTTCAGCAAATGCCTGACTTTTGTGGGATAAGTGGAAACATCCCAAACAGGTTTCATATAGCAAACATCTTCTTTGAGTATTATATTTCCAGTGTATTCCACATGAATTGATAATGTTTTTGCCTTTAGGGAAGTGAATATTGTGTTTCTAAGACACCAAGAATCAGTAAATTTGATCTAACAAAACAATAAAACCAGGTTTTCAGAAAATAGGACTGGGTTCCAGGCTTCCCGTGGGCATTCAGGGCATCAGAGAACAAGGTCTACTCTTGGGCCCAAACTGTGTGGTTTCACTCAGGACTGATGACTGGCTTTTGGCACACATTCTGGTAGCCACGCCCAGAACTACTGATTTGCACACTGTTTCCACTTGCCTCTCACACTCTCTTGTGCTTAGCTAACTCCTATTCATGTTTCAAAACTCTCCTCAGTTGTGATTAGTGAGCCATGCATACTTTTAATTTTTGAATTATTTTTTCAGTGAGCATGCATTCATTTTATAGTTAAAATAACAAGAAAAAGAGCTCTGCCCCCCACCCCCAAATAAAACAAACAAACAAAAACTGCCTCAAACCCTCTGCTTGGTTGTCACCTCCCCTGCGGGAAGTTTTTCTCACCAGTTTCTCAATGCTCTTGACCCAGTCCATATTTACTCATGCCTAGCTCCTTTCTATGAACTTATATGATCCCTCGATCACTTACTTTTAGCTTAGGCCTTATTTTATACTCTGCAGTAATTATATGTCCGTTTTTTCAATGTTCTCACTAAACTGTAAACTCTGCAAGAGTGGGACATATAAAAATTATCTAGATTCCCCAACACCTACCTTAGTACCTGGCACACCATAGGTGCTCAGTAAATTATATTGAATGAGGAGTAAAAGTGAAAGGAAGATGGCCATCCTCAGAGGGAAAGGAAGATGACTAACCACAGACCCATGCATACTCATTTCCCAGCTCCTCTCGGACTCTGGGTATCACTGCTTATAATGCACCCTGGAGACCCGAGCGCAGCTTCTCGCAATGGCCTCCTCGCATTGCCCATGAGGCTGGGCTGCAGTTGGTGAGTGAGCGAGCCTGGCAGCGGTTCCTTTCCTTTACCTGAGTGCAGTACTGTTTTTCTAGCCTCTGGCTCTCCTTTTGTTTCTGGCAGGTGAGTGACACCACAGACACGATGGTGCCATTGTAGTTCTCTTGGGAAGATGTCCAGGACGCCAAGGCTGTGGTTGGGCTTAACACATGGACACTCACGTGCTGGGGCTTCTCAGTTAGTTCTTCCATCCACTCTCCTGAAGGGCCTGGACATGTCAAATGAGAACACAAGGGATGTTTTATGCTGAGCTGGTTGTGATAAAGCATTCTAGTTTTAAAAGGAATGTTGTTTTCCTTTGCCCTTACAAAGATTTTCACAGTAAGACTGGCAGCCAGACCGGCAGGCTGTACATTCTTGGCCTAGTGGCCTAGCTAGCATCCTCCATTGCAACGCTCACCATTCACCTGAACAATAGCAGCAGCAACAAAACCAGTTCTACTGAGAGGTGGAAGCTCCACTTCAACTGTTACGTGCATCTGAGATTAGTCTGGTAAACTCTTCACCATAGAGAATTTACTTCTCTTTTAACAGAGTAGGTCTGGCAGTGTGGTATTTCATCAATGTTTATAATTTCTTTGCCGTTAGGATCTTTGGTCTCTGGAAATAATTACTTTGAAATTCAAATTAGCCTCTACTACAATTGTGGGGATGGGGGTGGGGGGCAAGCCAAATGAGAAAGATCAGAAAGATCAAAGAGATAAGGTGTGACTATATTAGACCAGACATGGGCAACAGGCCTTGTATTAAGCTGGCTGAAACTGGGGTGATAATTTGAAGACGGGGGGGGGTTCCACATGATAAAATATCTCCATGGAAGTACCTGCCATTAGCTTTCTTCTTTTAAGTTTCTAAAGTGGTTATTAGCACAGTGCCTGGCACATAGCAAGGACTCAAGAAATGTTAAGGTGACTATTACTACAGAAACTCCCTGTCACAATGCAAATGTGCCACTTCCTTTTATTTGTTTAGAAAACATTTCTGAGTTCCTTAATGGAAAGCTGTATTCCTAGGTTGGAACCCAGGAGAGGAAAAGGAGAAAGTGGCTCTGATGGGGAAAGGCAATCTCAGGCTCACTGTAAATAGAGCAAAGGAAATATCAACAATAAAAAATGATAATAATGGTGATGGCAAAGAGATACAGCACTCGTTATGCACTAGGCCCAGTTTTAAGTCTATATGTGTTTATATATTTCAATCCTTTAATTTTCGTAACAAACCTATGAGATAAGTACTAATATTAATCTCACTTTTAGATGAGGTAATTGAAGCAGAGATAGGGAAACTAGAGCTGAGATTCACACATAGGATGTCTGGTTCCAAAATCCAAGCAGGAGTTCAATAAATATTTGTTGAATGTACAACAGAATTAATAAGTACCCAAATAGTACAACCCCAGGCTAGGATTTTATAATTTGCTACGAGAAGCAAGATAACAAATAAAATAAATCTAGAAAAATACCACACATATATAAACTGTGTGTTTGGTGTTATGAGCTATGAAACAGTAGAAACTTAGAGAAAGGGGCCAGAATAGTTGAAGGCATTTTCCTGGAAGGCATTAATACTTGCTGTGGATCTGTATGAGCAGACAAGGAAATCTTTTAGTTGATGAAACATTTTTAGCCTCATAGGAAGAACTGAATACTAAACTTTGTTCTCAAGTGGTCATTCTCAAGTGATCTCGGGTCACAGTTGAAAGACATACAAGGCATTTTTGAATATTTCTGCATGCCTAATGGATTTTTCAGGCCTTTTATCACCGGTGGTATTTGTGGTTTCTTTGGTAAAACTGTTACATGGGACATTTTCAACATTCTTAAACTCCTAGGTAAACTGATCTGCACCCTCTGCCCTCCTCATCTTTCTCCTGCCCACCTTTTTGCGAACTCTTTGATGAAAGGTGGTATTTTGCCTTTGAAGTAGGTGGTCATCCTTTTCTGAGAGAAATTTTTATCTATTACCTTCCATTTTTTTTCCCTTCTGCTGATGAGAGGCACATTTAACTCCTGATAATCTACGTAATTGATTTTTGGCTTCTAAACTTCTGGTAACCATAGTCAGATTAGCTAAAAATGTTACAGACATGCACTATTTGAGCAGCTTTTAGAAGCTACTTATTGCTCTGTTATTACTCTTTATAGAATCAATATAAACCACCTTAAGTCTTGACATTGGAGCTGTGAGGATGCTCTAGCTTTGTCTTCTTGTACCAATTTTATGGTTACTACCTGGGTCTTACTACGCTTCAATCTTTGTCTTTCTTTTGAGCTCTGTAAGCTCAATACTCTAATGAAACTTTCCCATAGTTCAACAATATCAATTTTCACCACAACCTCAAGCAAAAGTCGTATTTCCCAAACTGTGTGTTCATGTCCTTTGAGAGTTTTGGGGACTAGTGTGAAAGGTCAGCTTAATAACTCTGCAGTTATCACAATAATAATAAAAGAATCCTTAAGTTAAATGTCTGAATATGTTTGTGACTATTAAACATAAACGTATTTCCTCTGCTGTCAAAATTTCATGTATATGGAACTCTCCTGACCTTGAAGAATTCTCAGGATCTCTAAGGTTTGATGAATAATTGCAGCCTGAGCATCATTAATCTCACTAGTTCCATTGTTCTAGCTCTCCTGTAAGTACAAAATAGTCTCTTTGGTACTTACTGATATAAAAACTGAGTGATTTTGCTGACTGACTTTTTCGAGTTTCACAGGATCCCGAGGAACTAAAGGTTGTCACAGATAACTTATATTTCCCAGGCTCCTTCAGTTCTGCAACAAATTCATGTGCTTCTTCATCCACTGTCAGATATTCAGTAAAGTTTTCTAAATTATATATAAAAAAGAGAATACATATGAATTGATAACTAGAAAGGCTTTGAATACAGACAAGATAATTAATAGAAAAATGTATCTTTTTATATTGTCTCCTTTCTTTTATCAAATTCAATTATACCTATAAAGGTACTATAAGTGAAAAATGACTAAGGGTTCAAATTTATTTTCACAATACTTTTAAATAATCAAACTAAAATATGGTGTCTAAATCCATAAAACAAAGGTGAGTATATATGCGCATTCTTACACACTGTCATTCAACAAAATTATATGCATAAAATAGAAGTAGAATACTTGGAGGAAAAAGCAATAGTTGAATTTCTCATTTGGATATAAGGGACAAAAAATAAGCAACAACAAATATCCTTTAAGTTCTTTGTGGTATGACTAAACATTCAACAAATAACTTAAGATATATTGAATTATTTCTAGTTAGAAATGATTCCTCTGGATATATTTTCTGACACTTATAATATTTTTTCCTTGATAGTTTGCTTCCGGAACTTTTAAAAGTAAATATTTAGGTATGATTTACTGGTCTATCATCTAGCATAGAGGAATCTACAGCTTTTGTATCTCATTCTACTGAATAAAATAGGAGTAAACAATATATAATATATGAGACTACATGATCTTAATGTCCTACCTTGAAAATAAAGCGGTCATTTGAATTTTGACAACTTGACAAAGTTTACCACCCAAACTACTAGACTAGAAAGTTTAAAATGAAGAGTTATTGTAAAAACAAAACAAACAACAAATAACTATAAAAATCTACCAAACAATTCAGATATGATTCACCTAAGTTTACTGACTGTCATGGCCTTGCTTTTTATAAATTAGTGGGCTGAAATATAAAGAGTGACTCTCAGATGCTGGATACATGAATACAACAAATAATACAAGTAGCTATAGTGGAAATATCAGTTGCGATGTGTTTTCTGTTTTACTACCAATTTGTCTTTTGAAAAATATGAGTGGTGCTGGTTCCAGAAGAGTACACCCTAAGGGAAATAAGTAAGAATGGCTATATAAGCCAGACACAGGCTTGATACTCTTGGGAAAATAGCCATTGTGTCAGGCAGATTCTTTTGTTGTACGCTTCACAAATTTATGAAAACAGAAAATTTCTCCAGGATATTTTATAATTTGTGATGCTTAGATCTTTAGTTCGAAATCTTTCCAAACATAAGGATTCCCTCAGTAGTTTGGGGTATATGAAATATTGGGCAGTGAAATGCATACAGTTGCCAGTACTTGCAACTTACGTACTACCCAAACCTGCAGATTCTGACCTGTTCATTTTCTTTTCTAGTCTCAGCTCCCATTGGATACTTAATTCAATTCCTCTCTTCCTTTATCACTTTTCTTTGGATATTAACTGTCTCCCATCCATCTTTCTTCCTACACTTAAATTTTAAAATGTTTCAATTTCCTTTTCTTTGATTGTATCATTTCTTATTTCCTCCGATTTGCTATTGCTTTTACCTTCTCTTTCTATGTGGACATGGAACCCATCAAAGGCAGTGGGTGGCTTTGGTGGTAACCAACTCAATATCATTTGCACAGGGAAAAAAGAGAAAGAGCCTAATGTCGACTTCTCTGTTTCACTGAGTGTATTGTTATTTTCGTATCCAATGGGAAGTACACTGACAAATTCATCTTCACTTTCAGGAGTTGCAGATGCACTGTCCCACCAATATGGTGGGGATGTAGTTTCGTAGTCACTGCTGTTAATATCAGGCCAACCAGAAGAAATGTTGCCAGAGGGGATTTCAGGAGTTTCATCTGTAAAATGGAAGAGTTTGTCTTTTCCCATTGTATCTTGTGATTTCATGAACGATTCCTCTGGGAAACTGCCACTCTGTTCTTCCCAGTTGTTTTTGTTCAAGTTTACAATGCGAACTGAGATATTTCGAGGTGGATAAGGGGCTGTAAGAGACAAAATTTTTATTTTATTTTATATTTATTTTATTTTAATTTCAGTAATTTTTAACTCTATTATCGTGATTACTTGATCTATTGAGTCAAATGCACAAGCAGATTTACAAAATAGGATTTAGTTTCACTTCTATATTTCTATGTTCTAATTTACATCAAGAACAATTGTGGTTTGAAGCACATGTACATCTAAGATTTTGTGCATAATATGTACACATTAGTATATCACCAGTCACACCTCATATACATTAACTTGTGATACTACGCTTGTTTAAGTGGTAATTTAACAATTTTCAAGGCAGAGTTATGTAAATATTCTTCATCTTATCACAATCTCCTTTAAAAAAAAAAAACTGAGTATCTGTCACTGGATCTTTCTTACAAAAAAAAAAGCAATTACATATAGTGTACTTATAGTGACCCAGACAAAAGTACTACCTGGGACGTAGCTGCACTTAGGAGTGTCACATATATGAGTTGTCTTTAGAAACATTAACACACATGTTGGAAATATGGCTTTACTCCATGGCGTATAAAATGAAACATATACGCACAAAATGAGTCTATGCATTATAAAAGCATCCTTTTCTAGAGGTAGAAATTTATGAAGGCACACTGCATGGTCTCTACCTATAACAGTTTCCACCTATCCTTCAAATAGCATCTCAAATATCACCTCTTCCATGAACTTCTAATAAAAATTAATCTCTCCCTCATTTGTGTCATTCTATAACTTTGATCCTCTTTTCTAACATTTACCATATTCTGTCTTATATTATTGCCATTTGTATAGTACTTCTATCATTTTTAAGGACAGGGGACCTGTCTCACCAGTCTCTGTCTCCCTCTTTCTCAGTACTTAGAACAACTCCCATGTAAAAATGCTCAATTAATGTTTCTTTACTTGAACTGAATAATGAAAAATACAAATAGAATCTTAGATGTTGACATGAGGTGAATTACATAGTTTTTTTGTCTGGGCCTAATTAATGAGAATTATGACACCTTAGAATTTCAATTAGAAGGGTCCCAGGAGTGATCTAATATAACCCATTTCCAATATTCATTTGAATGCCCTCTCCAGAATTTCTACTGAGTACTTAGGCACATTAGGCACAGACAATTATATTGTGTAATTATATTGGACACTTATGTTGTTATTGATAATGGATATTTAGTAGATGTATATTTTACACATCTGTTCTTCCATCCATCCATCCATCCATCCATCCATCCATCCATCCATCCATCCATCTATCCATCCATCCATCCATCCACCCATCCACCCATCCATGTATCCCATCCATTCATCCATCCTACAATAGTGCTTCATATTAGTGATGCTACTAAAAGTTAGCACTACAAGTTTTATTTATATATGATTCCCAATATTTTCCTTTAATAACCTGATAATATGTACTAGAACTTCTTCCATCTGTTTTTCTGCTATGTGGGCACATGGAATAACAGGTATTTGTCTAGTTAAGTTATTTAATTCTAACTTTTTGTAGTCTCATGTATTTTTTATTCAAAGATTATAAGCCTATGATTACATTAACATATTTTAGATTTTTCTTACTAAATATTTTCTTCAGTTCTTTTTACACTGATAGAAAATTTGTTTGGATTATTAAAATGTATATTTATTTTCTTTCTTAGCTCTGTAATAGAATTTTTCTTAGAACGATAAAAAGTATTATGCAACAACATATAATTTAATTATTTTTTTCACTAAATGTTATTCTTCAGATGACTTACCAGTTCTGTGCTGTTTGGGTTCATGACTGACACCACTATACTCCACAAGAGTACTTTTATTAAAAGTTGCCTCAGATACCAGCTGAAAGGTGATATTACTATAACATATTCCTGGCAGCCAGTGATTAAATACTGTTTTTCCCTTAAAGAAATCTGAGAAAAGAAAAAATCAATTATATTAAAATTTTGGTCTTTAAATAACACATACTTCTAAGAGTTCTAAACAGTATGATTAAATAGCCATAAATTAATATCTCCTTCAACTGCTGGCATGGACAGTAACTAAAAAATGGCATAAGGCTAGAGATGAAAATTTGGATCCCTAGACTCTAGTCTTGAAAGGCTTTTTCTACAAGAATTGGATAAAGTTCGAGTTAAATTTTTATTATAGGAACATTTGGTGTATTAAGTGGAAAAGTTCATATATAGAAATGCTATATATTAGGTTTATGTTAGCCATTTACTTTAAGATAAAAACCCAAGGTATTTTGCTACTTTATGATTTGGAAAAAAATATAAGTTTTACAAGAAATGCATTCACTAGGCTCACTTGTAAAAACTAGCCTATTTTAAAAGTAGAATGATTTATTTGACAGTTGGCAGACAGAACCTGCTCAAAAAAAGAAGAGATAAAAATTTGTATTTCATTTGGAAAACATTAAAGAAAGTAACAAATTTAGAAACCCAATCAAAGTTAGAAAAAAAATGAGGGAAAGAAATGAAAGTACCACTTACTGAATTAAAAGCCAAAAATAATTTTAAAAATTAATTGAAATAAAAGAGAGCATATTAATGTACTTATTTTAAAACTCGTGGCTTTTAACTCGACAAAAGTTCTAGTGATTGCTTTTTAATCACTCATAAACTTGTATTTGCATGTGATCAATAAGCAAATAAAGACCTACTTATTAATTTGCAGATAATGTTTTCATTGAAAATAAAGAATGCAATGATTTGTGGAATCTATGTTTATGTTTATTTAAATGTTTTAAAGTAAAAACAACTGTAAAATTCATTGCATATGTTTTAAACAGCGTCACACAAAAAAATAAGTAAGAAAAGGAAAGAAAAATAATCTATGGAAGAAAGGAATTCGTAAAAGTAACAAGTCGAAGTGACATTTTTCTGGATACCATGCCCTGTATGCTTCAGTATGCATTCTTCACACCATACATGTTTCCAGTTACAACTAGTAAACTTTGACACCATCACCTGAGCCTCCTGCACATCAATGTCAGGGTGTTGTGTCCGCAGAGTATTTCAGTTCCTCCATTTCAATTCACTTCCCAATGAAGCTGAATGCCCTCTCTCTTTCTCTCCCTCTTCCTTTCCACCCTTCTCCCTGATCCCTCACTACACCTCAGTTTGCTCAGAGAAACTGACTTGGTTCTTCAGAAATTATTAATTCCCCTGGGCTCTTTTTACCTCACAGGTTCCCCATCAAACCGGTAAAAATAGTGAAATCAATTTTTGTATATTAATGCATTTAGCTGGTCATAAGATAAACGTATACAAAGGAACCAGAAAGCATTGTGTTTTGCATTTGAGAAAATCTTGGACCATCTCTAAATAAAACTTTGTGAAAGGCATCTCTCTAGCTTCCCAGTTCTAGAATTGCTCTTGTAACACATCCAGAAGGAAATGGCTAGGTGGAGTGTTTCTAAAAGTTTGAATTTATTTCCTGCACCTTTGGCAAGAATAACATGTAAGTGACAATAATTTGAATACTTTTTATACTTACGCATGGTACTTGACTCTAAATTAATGAACCAGAGTTCTAAGGGTCCTGATAACAAGATTTCCATGAATCCATAACTATTTTTAATGGTTCATTTATGGTAAAATAGTGAATTATAAGATTTCTTTAGAGCAAGAGAGAAGACCATTTGGCAAAAATCATGTAAAAAGTCAGGCATCGTTTAGTCAATCTTTCTTTCGTCTCTTACCTTTATATAACATTGTCCGGAAGTCTTTACCTTCCCAATAGCTTATGTTTACTCTTGTGAAAACATTATATTTTTCTGGATAATGAATTTCAAACAGGACTCCTGTTTCAGGAGAAGGTTTATAGTCATGTATTGAAACACTGGTTACAGGCAGAGGTCCTGCAGAAAGAAAGTAAATGAAGAAAGGGGAAATGGGGCAAAAGAAAGAAAGGTCATTATCCATACTTGGAAGTACCAAGGATTACACCTGTCAGAACTTTAAATGTATTTTTATCATTTGTGAGCACTAAATTCCTTACTACTCATGAGTTGAGTGTTCTTAGTAGTAACTGAAGTACATTTACATGGTGTTTTCTGCCTTTCAAATAATTTTCATATTTATTCTTTTATTTGCCTTTTGCAACAACCCTGAGATCTAGGAAACCCAAACAAAACAGATAAAAATAATGATAACTCAGAGACTTGAAATTACTTGTCAAAGGTAATTTAACAAGTATGTGGCAGAGTCTGTATCTCCAGATTCCTACTCGTTTTTCTTTTCCCTAAGCCAATAAAATTTGATATTTATAACACTAGTAACAGAAAATACATTTTGACTTAGACGAAGAATAAATGTTTATGTGATCGTTTATTTCTTTGAGTGAATTTAGTGCTAATTTTTCTATATTGAGTATAAGATTACAAACTATCTTATGTTGTGAGAATTAGTTTATGGTGTTTATCAAGCTAGTCTTTCTCCAGAATGTTTAATTCTGTTTTGCTTGAGTTGTTAATTCATCACAAAACTTTTTAAATACTCATTTTTAAAAAACTGTGATTGACGTATGTCTGTATCTCCCCCACATCCCATCCCTCAGTGAAAGTCTTGTAAAATGACAACTCCCCCACCTTTCAAAGTAACTATTGGATAAGTTTTACTTACATTTATTTTGTTCAAGAAAATATTTTAAATAATTTGGTTTGGAGTCAACTGTTGTATTACAGAAAAAAAATATTTTATTCAAAGTTTTAGAACAGAGAGGATTCTTGGACATAATATATAGACTAAATGAACGCAATGTCCTTAGTTTAAATTTTACACTTTTAAAATTTCAGTTTCAATAACATAGGAAGCCAAAATTTGGCTTAATTCATTCCACAAATAATTATCGAGTACCTAGTTTGTCTCAGTATGTAGCTAAATATCTCTTATTTTATTCCTTAGGATCTTAACCTATGTTTGCTTTTGCTTTTGATTGAGGAGATCCAGGAAAGATTGAAGCTGCATGTTAAAACTATGAGTTTTTCCCCTAGAATTTTCTTAAAAAACAAGCCAACATCTATAAAAAGTTAGGGAGGCCTTTAGATTGTACAATATATTATTGTCATATCCCTGTAGACTATGTGCTATATTCTGTTAAAATATTTCTATTTTATTTTTGCCTCCATCTTTGGTCTTCTTAAAGGTAACAGTTACAGAATGAACTCACTTAGGTGTCACACAAACAAACAACCTCTTGAAGGTTGAGTATTTCTCTTTGAATAATCCCAAAGAAGTTTTGAACCACTGAAGGTCTTTCTTTCAACCCAGTCTAATTACAAACCTAGGGAGTCTACCAAATCCAACTATTGACTCTGGATCTACACGAAACAAAACAAAAGCTAACAGCAAAAAGCAGCTACAGAGCATTAACTCTTCCATTGCTGCAGTCCAGTTTCACATCCTCACCAGGGATCTGTCTATAAGCAAAGCGCTTAGAGGTCCGTCCACTCAATGTTTCATGTCCGGAGACCTGAAACCTGTGCGTCAAAACCACAGTCCAACTTTGAAATTCAAGAGATACATGACGATTAGAGCACAGATATTTTATTTTGTGATTTGTTTTTCTGCAGCAAGCTACTTATATT
This sequence comes from Rhinolophus sinicus, assembly GCF_057876585.1. Taxonomy (NCBI): domain Eukaryota; kingdom Metazoa; phylum Chordata; class Mammalia; order Chiroptera; family Rhinolophidae; genus Rhinolophus; species Rhinolophus sinicus. The sequence goes on along the minus strand of NC_142501.1, from coordinate 31,571,707 downwards.
TAAAACAAAAAGAATTTTTTAAATGCCCACTTACATGTTTGCTTCGTATATTTTCCTCTGCTTCAGCATAGTGACCCAGGTCAGCTGTAAATTTTGAAGTCCAAGCCCAGGCATTACTGAAGCATATTTAATCCAAAATTTACTGTTTTCAATGGAACTCAAATGCAGTCTTTAAAAATATTTTACTGTCCAGTTACTTCCCTCATTATTATTTTAGAAATTAATGATGTGCCATAAACCAGAGCTGTTATTACTCATGTGTTTTTCAGCGATAACAAGGTTAAATCTTGACTTAATTCATTACTACTTTCTCTGCCAGCCACCCTATTACAGTTCTATTTCTTGTCTTAGGATATCAGGCTAGACTGGGCAGAGAAATGCACTTGTTAGAAAATATAACTCATTTTTTATCTTTATTACTTTTTTTGGTTTTCAAAAAATTAAGCTTTACAGACATAATTGAAGCTCCCCCATATAATTTACCCAGATCCCATTTGCTTCCCACCATAACCAGAGGAAAATTATTACTCTAATTTGATGTTTATCTTTCCATGTATGACTATATTTTTTTTGCTTTTATATTTGTATGTGTCCAATATCCATATGGAATGTTATTTCACATGTTTTAAAATATGTTAATAGCAAGATATATATCATTTTGCAGCTCACTATTATCACCTAACTTTGCTTTCAAGATTTGTCCATTTTCACGCTAGCATCTCTGGAAACTTTATTTTAGTGTTCATTTTACAACTACAAAAACTACAATTTTGTGCTATTCTTTTGTTAGATTGGTTTTTTCAATCATTCATTTTTGCAAATAATGCTGCAATAAATGTTTTGGGACATGTTTCCTTAGATTGGAAATTCTGGATAGTAGGGTAAACACATCTTCAACTGTAAGAGATATTGTCAAAATGTGTTCTAACTTTGTCAATTTACATATTTATCAAAAGTATATGATAATTCCTCTTTTTCCATATTATTTTCCAACACTTGCTTATATCAGCTTTTTAAATTTTTTCTACTCTGACGCATGTGAACTTCTGTCTTTGCTTTATTTTCTTGTTCGTGAAGGATGTTGATTGTCTTTTGACATATGTCTTAATCATTCATCTTTCCTTTTCATCACATTGTTTGATTCTTTTGCCTGTTTCTTGGGTTCTTTTCCCATATTTTCCTGCAAATTTGCTGCGCAACCTTCATCATATACCGCATTCTCATTGTAACTTTTTTTACTGTGTCCAGTACCTTCCTTCTGGATTTACCTTTCTTCTTAGTTAAGTTAGAATATGGGTGTTAAATTCTCCTGGCATTGTATACTAGAAAATTTCTTTGTTTTATTTTTCTTCTGGTTGTAGTTTAGCTGGGAATGAAACTGTATGTGGACAGATTTCCCTTCAGTACTTGGAAGATAGAGTTCCACTGTCTTCTCCAATTAATGTGGAACAGAAAATGTCTGTCAGTCTAGTAGTTATTCCTTTGTAGGTACTATGCTTTTTCCCCCTTTGGTACCTTCTAAGCTTTTTATTTATTTTTGCTTGTCCTTGATAATCTGCCATTTCACCATCACATATCTAGTTGTGTGGTTTTATTTTTGAATTGCCCTACAAGGTCCTGGGACTACTTTGTCAATCTATGGACTCATGCCATTCTTCAGGTCTTGGAAATTCTCATAATCATCTCTTTGAATATTGTGTCCATCATTCTCCCCATTTTCTTTTTCTTGAACTTTTAACCTCTTAGTTAGAGCATCTCTCACCTCCACACTTGTGAACTGTCTCACTGTACTAAATTATGAGGCAATTGAACAGTATTATCTTTCACTTACTAACTCTATTTAACTGTTATCAGTATGAAATTTATTCCATTTAACTGAAGTTTTTCAGTGAGTTAACTTTATTATTTTGTTACATTCAGGAGATTTTATTTTTAAATTTTATTTTGTTTATTGAGATCAATTAGTTAACTTTAAATTTAATTAATTAAATTAATTTCACCTACTTTACCCAATTAAAATAATTAATGTAAATGATTATATTTTTTATTTCTAAACATTTTAATTTATTTACATTTATTTTATGTGTTTGTTTTACTTCTGTAAATGTTTGCTTCCTTATCTTTTGGTCCTTTTTAACATTTATCACTGTGCACATTATAACATAGTATTGATTTTTTTTTTTTAGATTGCTATATAAAACATAATCTGAAATGTTAGAGCTTTTGTTTTGATGTCTATCTTTTCTTAGCATAGATTTCTTCATGTATTTTGAAATATGGACCCTCGGTTAATTTTATATAGTATTATCTCCTAATTTCTTGCTTATTCTTTGCTGCTTTGAGGTAGTTTAGCATTGCTTCTTTTCAGCTCATCAGAACCCCCTAGCACCAGAGCACATAACATTATGTTGGGGTTCTTGATATTGTGGATGATAAAGTGGCTATCACAAATTCATTCCCTGAGCCTGAGGGTTACTGAGCTTGGTCTTTGACAGCAAGCTTGAATGTGTGTTCCCTGAATCCCCAGGTTTCCATATATGCTTCTTTCATAAACGGGAAGAATATTTGCTCCAAGCAGAGAGTCTCTCTCTGTGTCCTATCTAGTGTGAAGCATTCCAATCCTTCTTACTCGACTAGGGCCCTGACTCAGTACTTTCTTTTTCCAGATGTAGAGCTCAGAGGCACCGTGACTTCAACCCACTTTCCCACTTTGAGTTTCTGTTTTGTTTCTGATCCATAGCTATCATGCTTATTTTGCACCTAGCAATATATTTCTGGTTTTCTTTTTGCTGTGTCGTAATAACAAAGAGTGTATGACAAAGCCAAAATTTGCTGCATTATTTGTACCAGAAATCTTAATATTAAATTCCCATTTTTTCTTTTAGTGAAAAATTTTTATATGATCATTTTTTTCTCATTAGGTGTTCCACTGAAAACGGGTGTTAAAATTGAAGAATATTTTATATTCCTTAATTACTGTTGAACCATTCACAATAGATCATGAATAGGAAGATTTTTAAAGTTCTGGATATGACAATTTTAGACAGGAGATAAAGAAACAAAAGCAAATGTGAAGCAAATCTGTGGAAAGCAAGCAGAAGTAGCCCTGCACTTATTAGCAACTGCTCAGTGCTAAGAGGTGCTTCCTTCTAAGATCACTCTGTTTTGATGGGTTAAAACTGAAGATACTATTGGGTCAGTGATCAGAAACCTTTGCTTTTGATGTGACTCTTCTGACATAGTCCTTTTGAGGGAGAGAAACCTGGGTGCTGACCCTCACTTCTGATGGCAGGAGTAGGAAAATGGGATCAATCGTGGGTTCCAGGCCAGAGCTCCTGACTTGTATTTAGATGATGATTTGAGACGTGACTTGATTCCTCATCTATATCCAAGCAGGTCACTGAGGTGAGCTGGCAGCAGCAGCCATGCTCAGTCCAAGACAGGTTACTCTCACACCCACCACTTTAGTTCAAGTCTCCATCATTTCTTTCCTGGAATATTTTGACAGCTTTCTAAATTATTCTTCCTGCCTCCAATCTCACCTTAAATTTCTTACTTGTTTCTCAAAACTTCTAAGCCTAGAGACTACCTGAGACTCTTACTATTGTCAGAATCAGTCTTAAACCGGTCACCTCAAGCTTACTGACTTTTCTCTGCCCAATCTGTTTTGATGCTCCTTTGCTCCCAACCACTGGAGTAGTTTTCTATTGCTTATATTTATTGATCATACATGGAGATATACATTTTGTTAAGGAGTTTTTTTTAACTTTTTTTTACATTACAAAAATATTTACATTATTTTATAGCATCCTATACCAAATTAAGCAAATTACAGCCTGCAAGCCAAATCTGGCCTGTCACTTGTTTTTGTATGACTTGTGAGGTAAGAATGGCTTTTGTATTTTCAAATGATTGACAATAATTAGCAGAAGAATAATACTTTATTACACATGAAAATTATGTGAATTCAAATTTTGGTGTCTTTAAAATTATATTAGAACATGGTCATGTTTGTTTGTGATTGTTTGTGGCTGCTTTTGTGCTGCAACAGAGCAGAGTTGAATAGTTGCAACATAGACTGGATGCTCCACAAGGTATAAAATATTTCTTATATACAGAGCAGGAGCTCAAGGCCTTTACAGAAAATGTTTTCTAACACTTAGACTAGATTATAGATTAGAAAACTAATATTTCAAGGAAGTAATAATCTGCCAAAGGCTACATTACAGTTTCTAGATTTCTTTGGCTCTAAAGTTCGTGCTTTGAACCACTACTCAAAATATCTTCTTGGTAACTAGTCTATTCCAATGCAAGAGTCATGAGCCTATGGCTCGTAGCTCTGTTACTAGAAGAAAATGTCCCCCAATCAAATTATTTTATGTCATTTCTTTGTATAAGACCTGACATCATTCCTTATCACTTATAGATTAAGGTTTAAACTCTGTTGTAAAGCACTCAAGGTTCTTCCCAACATTTCTAGTCACCTTTCCTGTTATTTTCGAGAACCATAATGCCTGCAATCTTAACTCCTTGCAGCTCACAAATGTGCCATGCTGTGCAGTTTTCCACTCTTTTTAACATGATTCCCTTTCACTCTGACTGTAACACTTTCCAATCTTTATTAATTTGGCAAATTTTCAGTAATTTATCAATGATTTTTTTTTTTGCTTGTGGTTCCTTCCATTGTTCCCAAAGAAGGCTAGGCACTCTTTCATAATTCTCATATAGCAGTTATCATATTTTTGTAGTGACTTGTTTATTTGTCTTTTCCACTTTAGTATGCCATCATTGAGTGTGGGTATTTTTATTTATCTTTATTTCTCTGGCACCTAGGACATGGCATAGGGAATGTAAATAATATTCATGAATTATTTTTATTTGTAATCGATGCATTTGTGTAGAACAGTGTATTTGTAGAGTGTCTCTATGTGTGTTCTTCAACATTTACTAACAGGTCTTTACTAACAGAGGAGATAGCTGTGTGTAAAGAATACTTTCCAATTTCTAAGCAATTGTTTTCATGTATTATTTGATCTACTGAGAAACTACTCCTCTCTAAAGTATGCACAATATACTGAAGGTTCTCAATCAATTAAATATTAATCAGATGTCAGAGCCTAAGGGTTATGAAGTTCTTTTGAACTGGCCAAACAACTTGTTTGTGCTGAATTTATTCTTTGCCATCATTTCTCAGCTGTTTCTGAGAGCACCGGACTCAGAACGATAGAGAAATATCAAAGGATAGCCCCAGGCCCAATTGCTTTGTCATTGCTGATTCCATCAAAACAAGGATCCAACACACGATAAATGACTGAAACGAATGTATCCTTATATTCTCAAGAGCAATGTGTCAACTCTGTGGGTAGATACTGCAAATGTTTCCTAAATTTTAAAGAAAAGCTTCCTGTTAGAAAAATAAAGATGGCAAAAGTACATCATTAACTGACAAACAATGGTAATTTTAGAGCTCAAAAGTAATCTTAGTCATCATGTATTTTAATTCCCTCTTTTTTGAAGAGAAAGCTGAATCCAAAATGTCACCTCATGCCTGATGTCACAGAAATATTTGTGCAATAATCCCCAGTTTCTTTATTCTCAACCTATTATCCCTTTCAAAATCTGAGATGATGTAATTGAGTCTTTAAAAATGGGATGAAGAGGAGAGACGATAAACCATAATTCATTTTTACTTTCTAGAAATCAATGCAAATTTCCTCTTCTGCTTAGAATGTAGGAAGTGGCAAATCAATACAACCCCCAACACACAAGAAGAAAAAGCCAAAGAATCCACCAGACCATAACTTTTCTTGCATCTTTCAGAGAGGAGAGATTACAGGACAACAAAATGAAGTAAATTCCAGAGTGACAAGCCCCTCTGAGGACAGAAGGGACACACTAACTGTTTTACCAGTAGCAGAGCATGGCAGGAAGAAGGGGGCATAGTTAAAGCAGGAAAGAAGAAATCACCTAAGATTTTAACGAATTCATAAGGCCAAGTTTGTTTCTAAATGATGGTTTAGAACTTCTCTGTCCAGTGCGTCAGTTGCTAGCCACTTGTGGCTATTGAAATTAAATTTATAATGAGTGAATCAAAATTCAATAAAATTAGAAATAAGTGGCTACTGTATTAGACAATGCAGATATAGAACATTCCATCATCCTAAAGTTCTAGGACAGCGCTGGTTTAGCGCGATGGCAAGTCCCACACAGAGGTGAAGTCCACACTCTCCAGCTCTTGTCATGAGCCTTGAGCAAGTGCTCATGATAAATACCAAGGGCAGAGAGCCACCCTCTGAGGAGCAGGCATGCAGATCGGCGGCCACGAAGAGATCAGAGAGGAACCTTACTCACTTCCTTGGGCCTTTCTTTCTTGAATACAAAACAGAAACCTTAGGCATTTGGACAGGGCCAGAAAAATCTTTCCCTCCAAGTTCTCAGGCGAAGATACCCCCCTTCTGAGGGATGGGTCAAAATGAAAGGCGTCTGTTCCTGGAAGAGTTACAGAAACTCTCTTGGGCCCATTGATCGTGCACTGATACAAAGCAGAGTTCTGCTACTACTGGTGAAGAGGTAGAAAACTCTCCAACTCAAGACCTACCACAGATTGAAGGTGGACTTTGGCTGTCAGTGTAAAACAAGGAGTAGGAATGCTGAGACTGCCCCACTTAGGTTTACAAGGTCTGCCCAAGCCTGAGGCTGGACCAAGAACCTCCCCTGTCCACACCAAAAACTTAGCACTAGTAAAAAACAACAGTAGCCCATGGCTAGGGGAGGGGCAAAGTCATGGAGCTCTTCTGTGGAGCAGGTGTTCAGGGCTTGCTGAGCACAGAAGCTAGAAGCAGAACACTGAGAAATACCCTCTATCACTGCTGGCAGCCTGCCTGTGGAAGAATTGAAATCTGTGATGAACTGAAGGAGACTAACACTTTAAGGTCAGTCCCATTATTGACTAGATTGACTCACCCCTGCACACTAACAGCCTCTCAGTATGGTAGATCTAAATGAAATTCAACAATATAAATAACTTCAAGTATAAAAGCTCTAAACTTACACTGTCAAAATTGGTAGCCACTAGCCACTTAAAGTGAAGCTAGTGTAACTGAGAAACTGAATTTCCAATTTCATTTAATTTTAATTAACATTTCAAAACTAAAAAAGTATTATTTTTACATTGATTATATATTGAAATAATATTTTGAATGCAATGGATTAAATAATGTTATTAAAATTAATTTCACTTTTTTCATAAAATTTTTTAATGCGTCCATCAGAAAATTAATTATTGATATGTGATTAACATTCTATTTTTACTGTCTAGTGCTGGTCTAAACACTCCAGTTAAAAGGCAGAGATTTTCAGATTGGAACAAAGCAAGATCCAACTCTGTGCAGTTCAAAAGAAACCCATTTACATACAGAGACATCAGTAGGTTGAAAGTAAAAGAATGAAACAAGTCTACCATGACAATACTTAATAAAAGAAAGCTAAAATGCCTATATTAATATCAGACAAAACAGACTTCAGCACATGCCAAATTGTTTGGGATAAAGAGGGACATTGCATATGATAAAAAGGTCAGCTCATCAGGAAGACATATTCACCCAAAAGGTGTTTGCACCTACAACATAACAACAGGGCTTCAAAATACGTAAAGCATAAACTAAGAGAAGTGAAAGGAGAAATAGACAAGTCCAGAGGCATAGGTGGAGACTTTCACACCCCTCTATCAAGCACTGTTAGAACTAGTAGATAGAAAATCAGTAAGGGTTCAGAAAACTCAACAATCAACTTGACCTAATTGACATTTATTAGAATTTCACCCAACAAGTGCTCAAAACATACACACCATGATAGACCATATTTGGGACCATAAAACAAATCTCAAAAATTTTTAGGTAATTGAAATCCCACAAAGTATGTTCTCTGATCACAAGAGCATTTGCCTAAAAATCAATAAAAAGATCTCAGCAAAATTGACAAATTTTTGATCATTTAATAACACACTTCCAAGCCCACATGTCAAAGAAATCACAAAGGAAAATACAAAATATTTAAAATGGAACTCACTATGTGTGCTAAAATTTCAATGAGATATTCTAAAATCTTCTAATCATTTACTTACTTATCAAATGTCTTCATGAACCATTAGCTAAAGGGCTGACTCCTCCAGCTTTGTCTGATCAGCGGTGGCTGAGTGCATGCTAATAAATGTTGAGTCAGCACTTCACTACAGTTCTACTTTGCTTTGTGTCTTAGTCTTTTTTTCCTGGCTCTTTCTCCTATTACTTGCTCAACTAAATTGAATTAATATTTATTGATCACCTATTAAGCACAAGACTCATTTAAGATGCTTATAAAATTATGAGTAAGGCAGAGCTTCTGATTTCAATGAGTTGTGTAATAAGCATTATATACCTAGATCTGCTGCTTGGATCTATTAACTCACAATTCCCCTTTTCTGGAACTTGTTTAAGACAGTATTTTACCCGGTAAGTTCTTCCTTTGAATCAGTTAGGTCCTAGATTTGTTCATTATAGCTATAAACTTTGAAGGTCTTAACTCTGGGCTGGTCCTAATTTTTAGGAATCACCAGTGGGAGTCTGCCTGGGAGTCTGCCAAGGGAAACTGAAATTAATTTTTGACAGACATGTTAAAAGTATGTCCCCTAGCTTGATTTTGAGTTTGTGCTTTCTTGGTGTTTCTCTTTCCTTTTATCCCAACAGACAATATCACTATGTTCTTTTCCTTAACTATTGCCAGAATGATCATATACAGCTGATATTCTAAAAAATTGCAGCCTCTGGAAAATTTGTACTGATGAGCAGTGAGCAAAAATGACTTTGCTGAGCCATCAAATTGCTCTAATGATAAACTCTATTGTATAGATGACAGTTTTTCTTCCATACCTCAACATATACAGGAGAACTGCCTCTTACTTTGAGATTAGGTATTCAAGTCAGAGTAAAGTGAAAATCACATATAGTTAAAACCACTCCTAAAAAATACCTATAGCAGCATTAACTCTTTGGGGCTGCTGAAGGTTAAAAGGCCAATGATTTTTTTCCCCCGATTGGGCAGTGGAAGCGAAGGGTATTTTGAGGGTTAGATTAGGAGTTGTGACTGATAAATGATACCTTTTCTTTCCCTCATAAAAATGTATAATTGAATTTGAACAGGCTAAATATGAGTATAAATTCATTGTCTCAAAAACCAAATTGCTTAACATGAGAATATGTGTTATGGAAAAAATAGCTTAATTATGACATATTACTAAGTTACACAGCATGGTCAAATCATGAATCTAAAATTGTCATTCAGTCTTAAGATATTCTATCTCATTGAGGTTTACCTTTTTTGGCTTAAAACAAATTTTTGTTTAACAAAACACTATCAAACTTCAGCAAGAACCTTTATTCTTAATATGAAGCAGAACTTGAATTTATGTCACTTCACTTCAAGGCAATTGTTCTTGCCATTCTGGGTTGACTCTCTTTCAGTGAGAGTCCCACGAGAATACACCCAAAGAATAAAACAGGACATATTACACATGATGCTTACTTGTTAACACAGTGATTGATCTGGATGGCTTGGTAACCACATGTCCATTTACCACTACAAGAGTGATTATATAATAAAGGCCATGATAACTGGCCTTAAAGATAACAGGAGGAGGCAAAGTACTGTTGAATTGCTCAAATTTGAAGAAGTAATTTTTTGATTCACCAGTTATCTTCACAACATACATAGATGATGGACTCATGACATCTGAAGCTTCTAAAGAGACAACGATGCTATTATCATCTTGAACAGTTACATGGAATGTTGTAGCATTCTGTTTAAGAAAAGAGAAAAAAAGGAAATGGAGGTCAAATTCAGATTATTGACAATAAAATTATACTGAGATAATTTTTACAAAGCTAATGTTTGTGGTAAGCATTACTTTGTAAAATAGAGTTATATAGCTTACAAGGAAAGGCAGAAAGAGAGAGATTAATGCTTATGTCTAATGATTTTCTCAGGATTTTACTTTCAAGATTCTTCTCCATTGAAGAGTTGCTCCCAGTTCATGGGTGTAATAAACACAAAATCAACATCATGGAAATAAGTAAATAATGAATGAATGAAAAGTATCTTGGCATCCAACTTCCAGAGAAGTCCTTGGTTTCAGCTATGCTGGAGAAGATACATGGTTTGAAGAAGCATTGTATTTTACTTTGGAGGAAGAAATGTTGTGATAGTCCTAGGAGAATTCTAGAAGAATGTTTCAAGGCAGTTATTTCCTCTCTCACTTCTCACCTCCCATTTTTGGAAACACACACACACACACACACACACACACACACACACACACACAAAACCAGCACTGAGAAACCTGTGATAATCGTCCTCATTAATGGTGAGCCAGTCCTTAATAATAGAAGCTAAGAGGCTCTTTGAAGAAGGGACGAGATTGAGCATCTGTACCATCCAAGGGAAAGTGAGCTGTTAACAGATGAAAAACTGTGCTCCAAGTCTCCAGATAAATGTTCATGGACAGTATTTGAAAGAGCATTTGTGTAATTGGTTTAAATAAGTTTTCCTCTCAACTGCCCACACTCCACAGGCAGAATCAAACACCTCATACACTTTGTACCATGTGCTGCTTTGTTTTTAATTTATCTTCTGGGTATGCAGTACGCTGGGCAAGTAATTTCATGACTCTGAGCCTCGGATTTCTCTTCTAAGAAAGTGGGACAGAATAATTGCTGAAACTTGGTAAGGACTTGTAAGGACTCAGAAACGAAGCCAGGCAGTCTATAAACATAATCATCTCATTTAGTATTCAAATAACCCCATGAGACAGGTAGTATTCTCAATCTCAGGTTGTAGTTGAGGAGACTGAGACTCAGAAAGATTAAGTCACTTGCCTAGGGTCACACATCTAGTTTGGACTCTTACCCACTGATCTACACAAACACCAAAATTGAGCTCCATTATTTTTCCACCTGTCTGTTTGTCTTCCCCTCTTGATTTATTTTGCTAATCCTGAGTCTGACTCACAGTATACAACTGGTGTTTGTTAAATGAATAAAAGAATTACTGACTGTATTAATTATAGGTGAGCTTTTGCCTCTTAGAATTAATCTACTTATGGATTTTAGTACCTTACATATTGCCAGCAGACAAATCAAGCCTACAATACATATCAGTACCCTAAAAGAGACTATGAGGTCTGACAATTCAGTTTGCAAACTTGTTGCAATGCTGTTGCTAACCTTTTTTGATATCAAAGGGATTATTCATTATGAATTTGTACCAACTGGACAAACAGTTAATCAAGTTTACTATTTGGAACTGCTGAAAAGGCTGCATGAAAAATACGAAACTGACCTGAACTTTTCCCTATCAATTCATGGCTCTTGCATCATGACAATGCATCAGCTCACAAGGCACTGTCTGTGAGGGTTTTTAGCCAGTAAACAAGACTGTATTGGAACACCCCCCTTACTCACCTTATCTGGCCCCCAATGACGTCTTTCTTTACCGAAGATAAATAAATATTGAAACGAAGACATTTTGATGACATTCAGGACATCAAGGGTAATACAACAACAGCTCTGATGGCTCTGAAGAAGAGTTCCAAAATTGCTTTGAAGGGTGAAATAGGCTCTGGCGTTGGTGTATAGCTTCCCAAGGGGAGTACTTCAAAGGTGACCATAGTAATATTCAACAGTGAGATATGTAGCACTTTTCCTAGGATGAGTTCGCAAACTTAATTGTCAGACCTTCGTATATAGGCCTAAAAATGTACAGATAGTTTTTCTTATTATACAATTCTTTTAGAAATCTAGTTGTATAGGTCCTAGTATTTTTAAATATTATCTCACCATTAACAGAAGTTTAATTCTATGTTAACATTTAATGGACTTAATTGTGTTCATGATATTCTAAGCACACTAGACCCAAGTCCTCTAAGGGCAGCGACTGTGTCTTGTTTCTAACTCTATCTCCAGCCCCAAGACCAATGCCTGGTATATGCCAGGTGTTTTGTGAGCTGGGTAATCTTTAACAGATTTCTGTAATGTGGGATAAGTCAGTATGAGCTGGCTTTTAAAATGTCCCTTTATCCACATGGTCTCATCCTCAGACACATGGGCAGGTTTCTAATATTGAGTTCTGTACTTGTTGGGGGTGGTTATCGAGAGGATATGACCATCATTGACCCTCATGCTGGACCCCGGCATCTGGAGGCTCCTCACCCACTCCTCTGTCCTTGGAATGTGCATTCCACTTGCCTTTCCCCTTGCCAGAAGCTGTCCCGACGTCCAGGCCTTGAGCTAGAAATATGCTGCTGAGACCATGTCGATGGCATGTGTGACTGATCCCCAGTGAAAGCCTCCTGTGTATGTGCTTGAACTCTGTCAAGGCCTCTGTATACACTTTTAAGATTTGATGGGCTGTGCGGAGATCTGCTTGTCTTGTGTCACCTAAGACAAGCTTCATAAACAAGCTTCATAAACCTAAGTGAGTCCCTTTGCTTATGAAACTTGCCACTTATCAATCTAGAATATTCTGTCTTTTTTCCCTCTCTGCCTGTCCTCCTTGTACACGCGTTGGTTTCAGATTATACCAGGGTGGTTCCTGGCCAGTTTATAAACCAGCAGTACTTCTGGGATCAAACATAAAATGTGACCCATTCTATACAGTCATGCACTCCATGATGACATTTTGGTCAACAACAGACCACATATGCAATGGTGGTCCCATAAGACTATAAAGGAGCTGCAAAATTCCTGTTACCTGGTGATGCCATAGCCATTGAGCTGGGAAGACCGCAACGCATTGCTCATGTGTTTGACGTGATACTGGTGTAAACACATCTACTTTACTGCCAGTCGTATAAAAGTATAGCACATACAATTACCGTGTATCCCCGAAAATAAGACCTAGCCAGACAATCAGCTCTAATGCATCTTTTGGAGCAAAAATTAATATAAGACCTGGTCTTATTTTATTATAATGTAAGAGCGGGTATAATATAATGTAATGTAACGTAACGTAACATAACGTAACATAACATAACATAATATAATATAACATAATATAATATATAATATAATATATATGACCCAGTTTTATATTAATTTTTGCTCCAAAAGACGCATTTGAGCTGATTGTCCGGCTAGGTCTTATTTTCGGGGAAACAGGGTATGTACAGTGCGTAGCACATGAGAATGATAATAAATGACTGTGTTACTGGTTTATGTATTTACTATACTACACATTTTATCTTTTAGAGTGTACTCTTTCTACTTATAAGAAAGTTTGCTGTAAGACAGTATGCTATGCAACGCCAGCAGCAGCCTCATACACCATTTTCTCCTGCGCTTGATTTAATCTCATGGTTTTTGGCACAATATCATGCTGTACAGACTTGCAGCCTCGGAGCAATAGGCTGTACCATATAGCTTAGGTGTATAGTAGGCTATGCCACCTAGGTTTGTGTGAGGGCACTCTATGATGTGTGAACAACAACAAAATTGCCTAATGACACATGTCTCAGAAGTATCCTGGTTGATCAGTGGCACATGACTATTACCAGTGGTCCTGGTGGAACTGGGAGGCTAAACTAAGCACTGAATGTCCAATAGCATTGAAATCTGGCTTTTATTCATTAGTGATTATAGAAGCTGATTTACTAACTCAGAGAACAATAAGTTTACAAACATCAAAGTCACAATTATTAAGAATGTTTTGCTCTGTGTTTTAGCAGCCAATATCTGAAAGTTTTTGTGATGATGAAAAGAAGAATAAATAGATTCTATTTTGTTAAGTGTTTAAGAAATATATGTCTAACGTGCCATGATACTTCATAGATAGTGAATCTTCCAGAGAAAGGGGCTAATCTTCCAAAATCTAATGATAGCTTGGGGGATGATTGTATCAGCCATGAAAATAAGCACGGGCCCAGGTGCTCCCAGGTTGCCAAAAATAAAGCAGGGTGCGCTAATCAGATTCAGTCCCTGGGACTAATGAGAAGGCAGCCGGCCAAATGAGATCCAGGCAGTATGCCTAAAAGAAATGTCATCTACGGGATGCTATTTCTTCTCTGTTCTCTTTGCTTCAGCTTTTCCTGGAATCCATATTAAGGAAAAAATTCTGAATGTACGCTGCAGGCATGTAATCCCTGCTGAGAAGTAGAGCAAGAAGGAAGAGTTAAAAATAACAGAAGTGAATCTGACAAACTTAGTCAAGGCCAACACTGATTTACTTGGCGAATAGAAAAATACTTAAACCTTTTCTTTTTTTCCTGGGACTGGGTATTGCTTGACTCTGCAGTGAATATATTTTCACTAAACTTTCCTTTACATAACAAGCTTTAATATAGAAATTTCTCCGGTCTAACACCCTCATTTCACACTTGATGGAACAGTGGTGCAAATGTCACACAGCTAATAGATGTCAGAACGAGGTCTGGGATCCACAGGTCCTTATGACTATTGGCATTTCTCTGTCCTGAACTATAGGTAAGCTGCTTGAGGCAGTGAAAGGGGCCTGAGTGCAGCCAGGAAGGGGGAACCCAGGAGTCTGTTACCTGTTTCATAGCCAGTCCGGGAGGCAATAGAACATACTGGAGAAAAAGTGGGCATAACTGAAGAGTAGAAACTGAGTATAGGTCCCTGGGGTGTGGGACAAAGAAGATACATACTAGTCAGAAATCCTGGGAAGTCTTCCACCAGCCCTGATAAATGTAGCAACTATTATCTATTGATTCCCTAATCTGGACCAGGCTTTGCACTGGGCATTTTAATTATGTTTTTTCTTTAATTCCTTATAAGAATCTTCAGAAATAAGTGTTATTCTCCCCCATTTTACTCAGAGAAGTTAAATAATTTGCTTAAGAGCACAGCAATAGACTTGGCATGACAGAGACTGAGTTTCTATTCCTTCTCTGCAGCTTATTGTTACCTGTGAGAGCTTGGGGAAGCCCAGGGACCTCTTAACTTCATCTTAATTTATAAATAGGGGTAATTCCTGTAACTCATGGGACATAAGCAAAAATCCCATGAGTTACAGGAATTACCTGTATTTTATAAATGGCTTTTATTAAAAATGCTAATAGTATGAACTCCGTAACTATTAGTTATATTACAAAGGTTACTGTGTTTTGGTTAAGTCTTGAATCACTCAATGACCTTTTAATTATAGGGGTTCTATAAACATCCATTTAACTAACTTCAAAAGGCTATGAAATTCTGTAATTATGTCACTGGATATTTTATTCACAGAGCATTGGAGAGCTGTCATTTATTAATTCAACAGCAAACAAACATTAGCTAAGTGCCAACTTGGCATCAGGCATCATGCTAGGTGTTGGCGACAGGCAGATGAGTAAGACACGGTACTCAGACTGCAGGCACTCAGGTTCTAATGAGAGAGGCACATCAAGCGCATAATTATAACACGATCTGAGTGTTATTATACTAGTTACGGACTTTGAAAGACTGTCCTGTTAATATCTGTTTTTTGTGCCTGTCTGGAATCCCGTCTAAGATTGTACCCTCTTCTTTTGTAGCACTGCTTCTTTCCCACTATATAGCCAATAAGGGGTCCTGATGGGGGTTGCTAACTATCTGCCCAACTCCCAGGTCAGAGCAGGAGGTACTGTGACTCAGTCTGGGTGAATCACTGTATCCAGTCCCCTCCCCATGAATACAAGTACAGGGATGCAGCTATAGACCAAACCTGACAACCAGAATACTTGCCGTGAAATTTTATAACTGGAGTTAGTGGGAAGGAGCTTTCTTCTCTAGTTTCAAGTAGGTATGGATGCAAAGCTAGATAAATCAGCATCTATTAGGTTGGTGCAAAAGTAATTGCAGTTTTTGCAATTATTTTTAACCTTTTAAACCGCAATTACTTTTGCACCACCCTAATACAATTTCTTCCCCATGAAGGTAGCTGCTTGAGGGAGAGGCTGCGGTCTCCATCATCCTAAGGCCCAGTCACTGTGCAGTGTGTGGACATGAGTGAATAAATCCCAGTTTACAGTTTAAGTTTTCTAAGCTGGACTTCCAAAATGTGCAGCCAGAGGTGCTGGTCAGTACAAGAGAATTGTTCAGTGCTGTAGACATAGGGAGAAAGAAGCAATAGATTCTGCTTCTGCAGATGGGTGTGAGGGAAGGCTACAGGGTAGAAGTCATGCTTGAAAGGTGCTCAGGAATTGACCAGGGGGACAAAGGTCAGAAAAGTCATCTGGAGAAGTGGGAAGATACCCCATACTCCTCTCGAGGGGTTACGTAGTGGGAGGATGCTCCGAGGAGAGGGTTGATAGCCCTGTCCAAGGTGTGCAAGGAATTTGGATATTTTTGAGGCCAAAAGAAATCATGAATTGTTTTCATGTAGAAAAGTGACATGATTAGACAGATCACAGTGTAGAAAGACCAGCAGAGTTAGGAACTGGCTGACTGGACCCAGCTAAGGTCAGAGGACAGTACGAAGGCTGTTGAAACAGCTCAGTTAAGACGTGATGAGGGTTCGAGCAAGTGCTGGCTGCACCAAATCTGCCTGCGTGATATGTCTCCAGAACATTATTAGGGCTCCAGCTGGCAACTCAATCAATGATTAGACTTATTAGAGGGCATTATAGAAGGAACACTTAGAAAATTCTGCTGTGCTAAGGTTACCACATGAGAAGTAATGGGATGCTCAGTTCTTTTAAAGAGGAATATGACTGATGTCCGGTGCTTACATAGCACTTACAGCCATGAGCCTCTGTAGACATTATGTAATTCATCCACTTAGCCTCCTGTCCAGCTCCCAGGAAACCTTTTCAAGCAAGATATCCTTTCCTTTTAGTTCCTTCAGGAAGATCAGAGTCCCGGAGCTGCCTTGTCAGGGCATGGCTCCTCTTGACATTTGCTTAGAATTATTCACAACTCTCTTTCAAAAATTGTCAGAGCAGAATTTGGATGTTGCTCTCAAAGGCTAGGAATGGCCTCCCCTAATTTTCCATTATTTATTTAGTAGTTCTTCAGATATGTTTTGAGCAACAACTGTGTATCAGGAACTTTGTGGGACACTGGGAATACACTATTTCTGAGTAAAGAGAAAGACACGTCTTATGTGCCTTTGTCTTTCCTAGAATTGTGTCTGGTTAATCATAATAGCAGTGATGATGGTAAGGATGATGATGATAACATAATAAAGAACATTTACTTATGTAGTTCTTCTTATGTGCTGCCAGGAACTGCTCTGAAGCTCCTACAACAGGCTCTTGATAAAGCTTGCTCAATGGGTGTATTTGCAATCTGCTGTGTAATACCAGACTTGTTTATATGTGTCCTAAATATATCTTTTCAGGTAGAATATGCCAGTTCTCTCTTCTTGCCTGAGTTCACATGCACGCCAGCTCTGCCTTTCATTTTTGACATGCTCAGATATATTCATTTCTGTCTTTATGATTTCTTATACGGAGCCTCCATCTCTTATGCCTATCATTTGGTAACAGGGTCCCAACTCAAATGTCAAGCAGGTAATATAACGGTGAGAAGCAGTCAAGGGTAAGTGGATTGAATGATGGAATAGTTGGAAAATGAGAGGGTAACTGCATTGTCTACCAGCATCATTAAAAAGCACAATTACAACAAAATAAAGCTATACGGGCCAAAGAAAACACATTTACAGTCCAGTCTCAGCCCACAGGCTGTCAGATTACAACCTTTAAATTTGTTGCACTGCCTTTTCTTTGATCAAATTGCTCGTTTTAGGACTTTCACCTTCTAATCCTACTCTATTTGCTCTGCCCAACCAGAATATAAAATAACAAAATTCTGCTACCCATTAAGTACTAATTTAAAATAAATACAAATGATGTTTTCTTATCAAGTTGCCATATGAATGTGTGTAAAATGTAATTGTATTTTATATATATATATATATATATATATATATATATATATATATATATATATATGTAAATTCAGTAATTATTTCCTGAACTCCAGTGTGGACTTGGAGTGGCAGTTCTGCAGAATTCCTAATTTTTGGAGATTAAAGAGAATATGATGGAGGAAAGAATTCAACCTGGCATTTTTAATTCAAAAGGAACTGTTACGCTAATGAGATATGCCAAGATTTTATGTGATATGTAGGATAATAATATCAGCCATATATCATATTTTATGTTTTATACAGTGTTTTCAAATACATTTTCCCATTTGATTCTCAAAACATCCTATTATCTTCTCAGTTCACAGATGAAAACACTGAGGTGCAAAGAATGTTTCTCAAGGCTTCTCTATGATAACATGGAGGAGCTGGCACTCAAGGCAATTCTTGGGCTACATATTTTATGACTGTTATAATACAGTCTCCATACTAGAAGATCCTGGAGCCAAAATGATTTCCCAAATGCTACCTTTCATATCTGTACTTAATTGATGGTGCGCTTACTCAGCACACACCATGACTTATTCTTCTAGGACATGATTGATAGATGCTCATACAATGTGCTATCACACAAAAGACAATTTTGGAGATAGAAAGAAATTTTAGAGCTAGTGGAACCTGGGTTCAAATCCCACTTAAGGGATAGTCTTTCATTTGAATCCTTGAGGCTCAGTTGCTTGAGGTAAATTATGGAAATACTAAAATCTATTATGACTAGATTTTTGTGGGGAACAAATGAGATTACATGTGTATATTACCTACCCCAATATCTGATATTTAGTAGATCCTTCAAAAACAATAGCTAATTGTTACTATAAAATTTATTATCTATGTTTTCTCATTGATTTTTTGGGGGACATGTAAATTTTAGAAGTTGTATATTTTTGTGTATCACTAACACCATGATTCATACATGGTTCAATGCCATATATGACTTTCAGTCTATTCTGACTTTTCAGTTCATTCTGACTTTCAGTCTATTTACTCAATAATCAGTATTACCCCTTTTTGTGGCATCATGAACAAGAGCAGCCAGGATTTCTTTTTCTATTATGCCTGTGTATTAGAGGCTGAGTTAACCTATTTGACTGAAGGTTACCATGGGAACACTTTCTAGGACCTACTGTGCTGAGAAGTTTAGGGGCCTGTGAAGCTGTGGCTGGCTGATGACTGACTTTGAAGGAGGTGAGTCCACCATCCAGAAAGCCACTAAATACATTTGTTCTCAGCAGTTCAATGATCTGGCAAATTCTAAAAATATGCAACATTTTTTCTGGCTTAATGTGTTATGAAAAATAGGGGTTCCTGACAGATTAATTCTGCCCATGAAACAAGTGTTATTTTCATAAAATGAAGCACTTACAAACATAATTTTGCCTGAATTTTTAATTCCCTGTCCCTCTTTTCTATCCTTACCAGTATTTATAGTTTTAAAGTGGTTTTACCTCAGAAAGATGCTTGTAAAAATGTAGCTGCCCCACTTATTGAAAGATACTGTGAAAGATGATGGTGCTAATCATTTATTTAGAATGGATGAGTTCCGTCAAATTTCCCCACAGGCATGAAGTGTCTCTCCAACTGTGACACCAGTTAATTAAATTCTGGTGATAGCTAACAAAGAATGCAGTCTCCTTACTAAACATGCAGTTCATAGCATATTTAGGTGTGACTCTTGTGACCTTTTGTAAGCACTGCCCTTTAACTCCCCTTGTTGAGGAGTTGCAAACATCATCAACACTGTCAGACGTTTAAAACAAATAGTTTCTGTGTCCACTGTCACTGAGATTTTGTGATTTTCCTAGAGGCTGATCCCTCCATGCCAGATAAATTAAAGCCCAGAAGTTAAGGGAGATGAAGTAACACACATGCTTTGCTTAATGTCTACCTTCACGGAGTTTTTAAAAATTGAGTGCCTACTGTGTTCTTGGTGCTAAAGGTATGTTGGTTAAGAAAATAATTTAGTCCCTGGTGTTTGTAGTCTAAGCAAAAGAGAGGAAATATAACATTTTAAATAATTACAAGTAGAAAACGCGCTGTTAAGAGGGGCATGATATAGAGAATAGTCAATCATGTTGCAACAACTATGTATAGTGCCAGGTCGGTACTAGACTAATTGGGGGAAATCACTGCATAAATTATATAAATGTTTAACCACTATGCCATACACCTGAAACGAATATAAAATAATATTGAATGTCAACTGTAACTGAAAAAAAAAATAATTAAAAAATAAAATAAAATAAAAAAGAAGTGCATGATGATGAAAGAGGGCCTTAGCAGGAGGATCCAAGCTAGAGGAAGTAAGAGACTACACAGGCTCCAGTAAGAGTTGGCCTGATGATGCGTTGGAGAAAGAAGAGGATCTATGAAAAAGAATGTACATGAAAACCTGAGAGCTGGTGAAAGCATAATGTATTGGAGAAATCAGAATAACACCAGCATGGCCAATAGTGGAGACTAAATCGTGGGATACCTTGTAGGTCCTTGTAAAAAAGTTGAGGCTTATTGCCATAGGCAATGGGAAGCCACTATGGGTTATTAAGCAGGGGAGTAAAATTAGATTTGCATTCTGTAATGGAAGAAAAAAATGTATAATGGTAACTGCTGGCTCCCAAATTTCTATTGGGGGGAACTTTTAATGAAAAATACATGACGATGAAGCATTTGGAATAGAAGGGAACACGCTAACGGTGTGAGCAGAGGAATCTAGGCAAAGAAAAAGACAGCCAAGTTAGTATTCAAGTTACAAAGAAAAGAACGGCTTTATTTCAGAAAGTAAGCAGGAGAGACAAGAGGGGAGGGGCTAGAAAACAACATGGAGAGAAGAGCCGGCAAGGTGTGGTGATGCTGGGAGATAGAAGGGACAATCAGCTAATGGAAATATCCAGATGGTGAGGAGGTCAAAGAGCATTTTAAAACTGGAAATGCCTAATGTTCCATTGAAAGTGCATTTTGAGTAGCAAACGCTTCTCTCCCTCCCCAAATCCCAATCTTTACTAACGTTTGCTACACCCGCAAGTGCTTTGTGTGAGTGGATCACTTGGGGAATTTGGTGAAGGGGCTGAGTTGCACATCCATGTGTTAGAGCACAGAAGTGGTATTTATGGAAGCTGGAGCCTGAGGGAGGAGGAAATTGTGAGAATTAAAACCTTCCTCAAATTGACAAAAATTCCAAGGGGATTTGAGCTTCCACTGGCGATGGGAAGGGATTTAAAGCCTATTTCATTTAGGTTTCAAGGGGCAGGAAAATCCTCTGGTTACAGTATGCAGAGCTGGTTGGTAAGGATAGGCTGAAGTAGGTGTGATGGATGTATTCTAGAAAAGAAATGATGGCGGTGGCTAGGACCAGGATGCTGTAAGGAGACAGTTAGAGGACATATTCCTCAGAATTTAGTGAATTGAGATTTGATTGGCTGCCGTATTCATTTTATATATATATACACTAATCATCATCATCATCATCATCATCATCATATATATAGAAAAGACTGCAGGTAAGCAGATATTAACAGGGTAGGAATAAGGGCTATGTGTATCATTAGTTCAGTTTGCTACATAACAAGTGTGAGATGCCTGTGGGATATACAAATGTGAAGGCCAAGTAGGTGATCAGGAATATGCATCCAAAATTCAGAAGAGAGGTCTGGATCTAATATCTGGAAGAGAATGACTCAAAGATGGTTAGCCAGAGCCCTGGGAATTGAATAGATACCATAGTGTGGCAATACAACTACTACTATTAATAGCACTTGCTTTTATTAACACATTGCGTACGGCGGGGTTTAAATCCCTCGTGAAGATTCTTGTGATCCGTACGCAACGTGTTAAGTATCTACTTTGTGTTAAGAACGTTTTAGGCATTACTTTGATTAACCCTCTTAAAAACCATCTATAATAGATATTACTGTTATTTGCATTCACAGAGTAGTAACTGAGCCTCAGAAAAATTAAGTAACACCCCTAAGGTCACATAGCTTTTCAGTGGTGGACACTATAGTTAAATCCAGGTCCCTCTGATTTCAAATCTACACATTAATATTGATGCTACACTGCTCTGTAACTGCCATGAGCTGCGCTTCCATTTTGTGCCACAGGCTATCTTTTTCTTTATTCCTTTGCAACCATGAAGCATAAATGTCACTTTAAGATCATCTGTCTTTATTACATGGGAAGTGTCAGGGCATTCCGGTATAGTGGAAAGAATAGAGACTTAAAGACAAGTAGAGCTGGATATTAACATCAGTTCCATCACATACAGGCCATCACTGAGAGACCTCTCTGAACTTTCCTCATTTATGAAATGGGAAAAGAATGCCTACCTGACAAGGTTGTTCTGAGGTTGAAACAAAAAAAATATAGTAAAGACACTGGCCATATTTTATGCCTCGCACATACTAAGTGCTTAATTTTGATGGAAATTATACTTAATGAGTCTGGCTAAGGAAGCCGTTGTTGGGTGCATTGCAAAGCTTTCTGAAAATCACGAGAAACCTAATAGACAATAAAAGAAATTTAAGTTTTTGCTTGCCTATGAACCCTCAACATCATAATAAAATTCTAAAATAATAATCATGCAAGTTTTCAATATGCATCCTTCAGGAACAGTTGTAGCTCAGATTAGCTGTGACCTGAACTAGTTAGAAATAGAATTCAATTGAAATATTAGTTTTCATTACCTTATTAAAATCATTTCTAGACTAGTCGAATTCTCTCCTGTTTACCCCTTCTTCAAATACTGAATTACGAAAAGTAACAGAATTATGAGGTTACAGGATCTTGGTAAAACAGTAGGATTATGAAAACAAGATTATGAAGAGTAAAAGGCATAAAATTTAGGGTAATTTTTTTTTTCTTATTGAATTGTTGAACATAGTCAAGTTATATAGCCTTTCTGAGATAGGCTTCTCTTCTATAAAATGGGGTTAATACTTTTTCAACTATACTTTTGTGATGACTATATTGGATAATGTTTGTCAACTGCCTAGCACAGCTAAGGTGCTCAGGCAAAGCACAGTTCTGATCATGTGAATGTTCTGGGTTTACAATTTGGGGGAAAAGTCACTGAGATTCTTATTTGTTACCAAATAAAAACCAGGTTCTTTAGCTTGATACACAAAACCCTCCACACTCTATCCCCAACTTATCCATCACTGCTTCTCTGTCGCGAACACCATGAACCCCACAAAGTAGTCAAATTGCCCACTCCATATGCCCCACTGCTTTCTTCTCTGTGGTTCTATTTATGTATTCTTTCTGACTGAAATATCCCCTCGCCCACCTCAAATATCCAACCCTATCTGTTACAACATCTCTATTAAATGCCACCCTCTTTGAAAAGCCTTTATGACCACCCCAGAAACAATCAGTCTCTTCCGGTAATTCCACAGCCCTCTATCTAAATGTCTCCCAAGACATGTCACTGTATACGGGATCGCATGGACCTAGTTAACAGGCAGATTGCTCTTATAGTAAGAGATGTAAATAATTTTAAATGGCTCTTCACTTTTACCAAGATCCTGCTTTCCTCACATTAAATATTTATAACATCTACTTAAACCATTTGAAGTTAACATTTTGCATATTCATCTTCATTTAACAATATTAACTTTAAATTGTCACCATTTTTTACTTTCCACTGTATGAGTAATATGTTCAGCCAGCACTGATGCTATTTTGAATTACCAGAAGGCTGAAGCAACAATCTGATATTTATGTTTTATAAATGAAGCTCAAAAATATCTTTGTTTTGGGGAACAGCTGTAAAAAGACAGTATGCAATTTACTGCACCAAGTGAAAGGATTCTATTCTTCGGGAAAGGATGGCATTTATTAATATATAAATCATGCTGTGGTATTTGGTAAGGAAATACCATTAGTTTTACTTGACATTACTGCATTTATTGTTAATTGGCATTTCATCATTAAATATTTTTTATTGCCCTGTACAAGGTATATTTTAAAAGGTTAAAAATAGAAATGTTTGCATCATTGAAATAATTTTAAAAAGTGGTTTTTACCATTTGAAAGTTTTGATGGTACAGAATCTAATCACAATGGTGAAAATTTTTCATAGGATTCTTTAAAGAAATGTCTACATCTCTTTTCACACCTTTGCCTATTATTTTAAAGTTTCCATTCTTGAAGGCAGCAGCTGTTCTTGGTGGCCTGTCACAAGTACCTTACTCCAATTTTCAATAATCTACAGTTTATGTTAAGTGATCTTTACTTATGAAGCTTTTATTCAGTTCGTAATGAAAACTTAAAAGGGCATAGCATGTAGTACTTTAACTAATGGCTGAGTGTGGAATCCATATGATTTTTTAAAACCAATGTCAATATGCTTTAAGTTCTGAAACATGCTTTTCCTATCTTGAATACTCTGAAATACTTATAATCAATATTAATTTTCCATTTGCTAACTTCTCTATTTCTCTTTTCTCCTCCTGAATAACATTTCCCTTTTCCTTTTTTCTCTACCTCGTTTTTGTTTTCCTCCATTTTTAACTGTCTTTGTATTGCTTCTCAGGGTCTGCTTTGTGCCATGTTTGGTTAGCTCTAGATAGAGGTTTCCGGGTAGATTTTAACCTCAGTAAGGACAGAGAAGCAGATCTCCTTTATTATCTGTCATAGACACTAACACAATACTTTATTTGAAACTTAATAAATATTTGTAAACTTAAATCCATACATTCACTCATCCACCCAACTGTCCATGTATCCTACGTTTATCGAGCCTTTAACCACATAATCTTACTGTGTCTGTTCAGCTTATTCTTATGTGTCAGAGTATTCATTATTATTGCTCAATTCCTGGATTATGAGGGCAAAGTCATATCACTGTATTATAGACATAAAAGAATACTTGGCCAAACAAAGAGAGATATTAGGGAGAGAGGCAAGGAGGTAAGAAGGGAGAGAAAAGCCATCAGTCGAAGAGGAATGACTAGTAAAGAAAGAATGAATGGAAGATGATGACAATTTTGTAAATTGAGAATAAGAACAATAGTGAACAATAAAACAGTGACAGAACGAGACTGACATTTTGTATCTTTGCTGGTCATGACTACCTGTGTTATTATTTAATACCTGACAGAGAAAAAAATCAAGCTATATTTTGATTACTATCTTAATTGTTTCCTTATGCACTGTCCATCTTCTTTTTTTACCCCTGTGATTATATTAGAATTTGTTTCTGATTTGCAGAGAATGAATTCTTAAAGACTCATAGATAAACCATTAATAAATCATATGTTGCTATGGAAACTAATAGAGATTTAATCGTCTAACTGCCCATGCAGAGACCTTCCATCCACTTGGCTAACATGGTGCCATGGAGATTCAAATATTAGATGGGAGTTTGTACTTTAGGACCTCTTTCAATTCATAACTTTGAGGAGTTATGAATTAATAAAAACTGAGCCTATAAGTAATTTCTAAGAATATTAATAGATGCATGCCAGATTTCCTTTTAGGTCATAAGTATCCAGGATCTGTTTTCTTCAAAATGACAATTTCTCTCAAGCTTTTACCATTAGCTTAAGCTTCAGGAAACAAATCATAGAACATTTACTGGAAGAATTTAACAGTTTATGATAATTCAATACAATATTTTCTAAATATGTTGCTGAATAATTTAGAATATGATAAATTACATACATTTAATGTATAGCAATATGATTCTCTTTCATTGGAATAAGAAATAACCATTAACCTGATGCATTTTTGGTTTATTAATGTGTCTGTTTCTTTCTGTATTCCCTTTAGCATCCAAAGTGAGAAAGAGATTTTTAGTTATCAGGTAATTATAATTAAGCCCATACTAACTGCTATAATTAAAGAGAGAAAAGACTAATAACAATAGTAATATTGTTACTAGCATATGTTAAATGTCTCATATATGCCAGGGTTTGTTCTAGGTGTTTTTAGAATAATTATGCCTAATCCTTAAAACAATATTTATCTTACTATTGCTATAATATTATCAATAATTAGGAACCAGAAGGGAAGCAATTCAAAGAGGAGTCATTCAAACAATAACTTGCTGTGCTTCCTCGGTGTTAGCTACAAGAGCATGATTGTGAGCAAGGGAGAATGGGTTCAGCCCTCAGGAAGATTCATTCTAAATGAGCAGGAACAGTAGGAAGCATCTAATACTATGACAAGAAACACAAAGTACTCTTGTAGCAAGAACATCTGAAGACGATGCTGGAAAGATGAGCACGACTCAGCTGGAAAAGAGGCTGGAATGTGAGGGATGTTTCAGGCAAGAAGAGCTGGGAGCAGCAGTGTGTTCAAGGACAGAGGGCAGCGCAGCACCTTCAAGGAACAGGAAGGGCCTGGAAGGTCATGTCGAGGTGTTTGGGCATTGTCTTGGGGATGACATGTTCTAAACATGATGGCCATGGTTAGATTTTCTTTTAAGAGCAAAAAAACTAGGGGTAGCGGAGCTGGATTGGGGGAATGAAGCGGAGGTCAATTAGAGGGCCACAGCAGTAACTGAAGCAAGACTTATCTGGACTTTCCAGTGGTGAAGGAGACAGGGGGCCAATGACAGATCTAGGAAGGAAGTATTAGTAGTGTCCCAACAAGTGCCCAGCATGGGGAGGAGCCTTGGGGATTATATTGTCCAAACTCCTTAATGCATATGAAGAAACCGAAGGCCCAGAAGTGGGAAGGGGCCTGCCTAAGGGTGTGTGGCTGGTTAGAGGGTCATAAATGCAGGTCTTCTTGAACCCATTCCAGTGATAGCTCTATTACAATGTTTTCCTTCCCAAACCTACCAGATCAATTAATCTTTTTTTTTCTTTCTGACATAAGTAGATATTATTTAGGTCAGCTTTCTGTGTGTGCTATAGAGGTTGCAAGGCAAATCATGAAGGGTGGGAGTTGTGAGGTTATTGTTTTAAACAAGTGATTGCTTTCCAAGAGGCAATGAAGACTCCTTTCAGAGTTTAAAATTTTCTGATTAAAAAAGTAAACAAATTAAAAACAAAAAACAAGGAATTGAGTTTTTCACTGCATTTAGTCACAAGCATACTAAAACAATTATTATATCATAAGAGAAGTATCTTAAATGCATACAGTGCTTTAGATTAGGACTTTTCCAACTTAAAAGGCATATGAACTCAGGTGACCTGAATTCGGGGGGTCTGGGAAGGGGCCCAACATTCTGCATTTCTAATTAGCTTCCAGGTGGTGCTAATACTGCTGGTCCACAGAAGACACTTGGAGCAGCCAGGCCCTCGCTTTGCAAAGCTCTACTCACAGGTTACAGGGACGAGTAGTTAATCAACTGGATAGACTAAGCCAATTCTGAGCAAGTCAGTCCCTCTAGATAGAGTGTCAAAACAGGTGACAGAGCGGGCAAAGTAATTTGCTGGTAATCCATTGCGAAGCATTATCTTCTGAGGAGGGTGGCTTCCCCCACCAGAGCAACACACAGATGAGGCTTTAAATGAACCATGGGAAGTACTAGCCAAGTGCCACCACAGTTGACAAATCTCCTGACACTCTGGGTGTCATCCTGGGATGTCATCCTGTGTGTCAGCCTTTGCTTAGGTACCTGAGTTCAAATCCTATTACTTGCTTTATGACCTATGTATACCCATTAAAGATTTTGAGCCTAGTTTTTTTTTTACTCAATTTTATATTTTAAACTTCAGTTTTTGTCAACATTCTGTTTAGAATTATTCAGAAATGGTAATAATATGCATGGGAATCATCTATTACATAAGAGTGTTTCCCTGAAAATAAGACCTAGTGAGACAATTAGCTCTAATGCGTCTTTTGGAGCAAAAATTAATATAAGACTAGGTATTATATTATACTATATTATATTGACCTGGTCTTACATTATATAAGACCTGGTTTTATATTATATTAAAATAAGACTGGGTCTTATATTAATTTTTCTCCAAAAGACGCATTAGAGCTGATTGTCCAGCTAGGTCTTATTTTGGGGGCAACACGGTAGTAGGTGTTTAAAAGATTTAGAGGAATGTGTATTTGAAAATTGTGTGGGGTGACTCTTTCAAGCTTGGATCTAAATATTCTCTTCCTCCCCCTTGGTCTGGAGAGTACATGAAGCCACTTCCATATCAGGCAGATAAATGTTTTGTCTCTTATCACACGAAATGGTATATTTATTAAAGAGTCTGAAACGAGTGTTGCACCAGTACGTTTCTGGGTTTATATGGATTGCAAATCAGATTTAGATCCAGACAGAAAGGGCACCAAGCTGATTAATTCATGTAGCAGAGGCAGAAATCTTGGACTTTTAGAACTAAACGTTTATCGAACAATTATGGTCAAAAAACTTGTGCACTTGGTATAACAGCAAGGTTTCTGTAAGGCAGTCACATAATTATGGCCAACATAGGAAGAAGGGCTGAGGTGATAAAGGCAGGAGAGGATCTGAATTAAGACTACCGTGTTTCCCTGAAAATAAAACCGGGTCTTATATTAATTTTTGTTCCAAAAGATGCATTAGGGCTTATGTTCAGGGGATGTCATCCTGAAAAATCACGCTAGGGCTTATTTTCCAGTTAGGTCTTATTTTCGGGGAAACACGGTAGGAAAGAGCCATTTCCCTGAGCTCTTCTGGCTAAGGATTTCCAATACCCAGGGAAGGAAAAACTGGTAAATAAGCTACAGTATAAAACTCCTGCATTTTCAAGGGCGTTGCCTAGTAATTCGCTGCAATTCAGTAATTAGAGGGAATTTCCCAAATGCAGGGTACTGTTGTGGGGCTGGAGGAGACACAAGGTACAAAAAATTGCAGCATTGCTCAGAGAACTTGCAAATACAGCAGGGAACATAAGACATGGACAGAGATCTGTAACGTATAGAATGTGACATAAACAGGAAGAGAGGGGAACTAAACAAGAGAGATTATATTCAGCTAGGGGAATCAAAGACTTTCAAATAGGAAGTGGTACTTGAATCATAAGTCATTAAATTTAAAATTAGAAGAGATCTTGCAAGTAATTTAGTCTGATCCTTTGGGTTGGTGAAAGTTTGTTAGAGGCACACACTATTAAGTATAGACCCATCAGATAAGTTCAATTTTTTTTTTCAGTGCTAGCATATGGTACATAAGAAGAAAGAGCATGACACAAGGCAAAAAGCTAGGTTAGAACAAATGAAGAAGAGCCTTGAATACCAGACTAAGAACTGGAACATTCTTAACAGGAAACCAACAAGTGTTTGCTGAGAACCTGTTGTGCAAGGCTGTCTACAAGTGCAGGCAGGTAATGCCAATTCTTTATTCCTTACCATCCTTCTTTCACATTCAGTCCCTTTTGCTAGGCAGCAGAGGAGAGAATAGGCAAAACTATAACTCCAGATGGATTCTTTTAGATAAGATTCCTAAGGAAAATGCCTAGTATTAGACAAACATCTTTTTTAACAGATGCTGTAACCAAGTTACGTTGTGACGTGCTACGCAGGGGAAGTACATACTATGTATGTATTGTTTGGCATTTCAATATCTTACAGGCTAAAGACATGAGCTATACATCATATGTCTTAGAGTAGTTCTCCATTGCGATAGTATTACTGCAGATTTTGGACTCTCTTATAATCACCACAAGTAAACACAATCTGTAATTTTTAAAAACTGATATTCTTAATGACAATGGAAACAATTTTCACTTGTTCCTGTAAGGCAGCTCAATTGGAATTATACTTGGAATAAAATAAATATTTCCTGACAAGACTGACAAGAAATCCATAATTTCTCTCTTATAAATGGCATTCCTATTGAAAAAAACCTGACATAAGATACTGAATCATTAGTTTCAAAAAACCCAGCAATCCAAAATATCTGTAATTGTCCTTTTTGTTTGAAGACAATAAGATACAACCCACTTATGTAGCTGGCAAATTTAGCTCTCAAAACTTTGCTTCTTAGATCTTTTGTGTGTGTGTGTGGGTGTGGAAAATTATAGTTATAAGGCATAGGTTAGTGGCATATTCAAGAATCAACTTTTAAATGGATCCATCAGGAATTGTACCAGAAACCCATTAGTCGTCTTCATGTTTAGTAATTCCTTCATCACGGAGTGTGCTTTTTTATTCCTAGAGATAATTTTGTGTCAGTGCTCCCTTGCTCATCCAAACCTTCTCCATCTTTCTTAATGGAGATCAAGTGAGATCAGTCAAGGCTGGTGGTAAACAGTTAATCATAAATGCAATAGCATCTAAACATAAGGTGGCAAATTCCTGCTGAGCTTGATATCTTGCTTTTCACTCACATTGCTTTGCCTTCTTATTCTCTGCAAATGGGCTGGGATTGAGCAATAAACTCTGCTGTGATTTTTTTTTTTTTTTTTTTTCAGATTTACTTAAGCACAATTTTGGAGCTGAATACTTATTCTTTTATGACATTTATACTTTTTACTGCTTTTATTTCCTGAAACACATTCACAAAGAGAAAACCATGACATTTGCTGTTACCCTATTTCACTCGTGTGCTAAGAACCAACCATCAATCCACGGGGCTGGTTCTCTAACTGAAATCTTATTCTTTCCAGGCAGCCCTCTGCTGGGGGCTGGATGACTCATACGCTGAACGTAGGGTGCAAGAAGCAAATAGGAAAGGAGTCAC
Organism: Rhinolophus sinicus; assembly: GCF_057876585.1. Lineage (NCBI taxonomy): Eukaryota > Metazoa > Chordata > Mammalia > Chiroptera > Rhinolophidae > Rhinolophus > Rhinolophus sinicus. The sequence goes on along the minus strand of NC_142501.1, from coordinate 31,541,169 downwards.
TGGAGGTTGGGTGGCAAACTGTGTGCCAACATGCAGAGAAGGGGGGCGTGCAAATGAGGCATGTTAATTACCCCAAGCAGGAGTAATGTAGGATCTTTGCAAGTGTTCCTTCTGGCTTTTGTTTGCATTTTTGTCATCTAGTGATAAAAAAAAAAAAAAAGAAAAGAAAAGAAAAGAAAAGAAAAGAAAAGAAAAGAAAAGAAAAGAAAAGAAAAGAAAAGAAAAGAAAAGAAAAGAAAAGAAAAGAAAAGAAAAGGGGAAGTACAACTTGGGTTACTCTTCTCAAGCTTCCTTATACAGGAGAGTCCTTTCCTTAAACTCATCATTGGTGCAGTGAGATGGGTCTTTTCCTACTTTGTCCTTGGGCCCTAAGGAAAAAAGAGAGGTCTGTCTGATTCTCCCATTATTTTAGCTGTTTCAGCAGCTGCTGCTTTGAGTACCTTGAGGGCCTCTTTGGCCCACCATCTCTTTGGTGGGCAGGAGAAGAGACTAAAAGATTTTGAAAGGTATATTTTCCTGATTCTGCTTTTTCTAATAATTCCCTTCACTCTGACCGGGAGATTTTCATTACACAGATGTGAGTGTATTAGTAAAATGTAAACCTCAACATAAAATACATAATTTTAAATGCAAGCACAAAAGCGTAAAGGAAAGGTTTGGGATTATTATTATTATTATTTTTAATGGAAGAACACTAAAATAATCTGTGGAGGATGTGTACTGCTCTTATGCATTGTTCTAAACAGATTAATGCCATATTAAAGAGGCATTAGAGTACTAAGTGATTTGCTACTTTAAAAGCCTACGTATTTAGTACTTTTTATTAATATGCTACAAATTCTACTTTACAAATATCAATTTCATAAGTGCTCTCTGTCCCAGAAAAAATAAATTCATCTAAATTGGATTTGGCTGATATGTTTCAGTTGAACTGTTTCTGTCCCTCCCATTTTGACATTTCGCTGAGTTTTGTTCCAGATATGTCAAAGGCCTGCCCTAGGGTGATAAGCATTAATTAATTGAAGGTAACTTGCAATGCAAAAACCAAGCAGAGATTTTCCGAACTTGTTGTTCATGTCAGTTCAAGCTGGTTCATTTAGTGAAGCACTTTTTTTAAATGGAGATGCCAATGTATATTTTGTAAAATAGAGAAAAGTAATGATTATCTATTTGTTATAGACAAATAATTAAGTGTTACTTAGAAAAGGAGGAGAGTAAATATTACTTAGATATAACTCCATTTACTATTAGGTTAAGCCATATGAAATTGCTGATATTTAAGCAAATACATCTTTAGAACTAAATACTTTGAAAACAAAAACGAAATAATATCAGCCTTTCTATGTCTATACAATAAACGCTTCTTGGGTAACTACATTTTATTATATTCTAAGGCTGTGTACTTTATTTATGGGGGTTCCAATCCAGCCACTTATCAAAGCTTATAGAGACACAGTGATAGACCCTGAATTGAAGTATAAACATATTAAATGATTAATTTAAAAATAATAATCCATGTCCACGAGTCCTAATATTTTAATAAAGGAAATACATGATCATGGTACACAAATTAGGAAATATAAATAAGAAAATAGTAACAACAAAGGAAAAAATATCCTTCCTAAATCCATCACCCAGAAGTAACCAGGTATACTTCCTCTTTCATCATGTTACCGTTCTCTAATAAAAATGAGATCATACTTTCTAACATGCTGAATACTACATGGGAAATATCTCTGAACACCAGTAAATATTCTGTGCTTGTATTCATTTAAAATGATTGTATAGTATTCCACTTTTGTGTGCTTGAAAATTTTGAGTGTTTGTCCTTACAGAGCCCACAATGCTAGAAGCAATCCTGTGCAGCTCAGTCGTTACCACCGAAAGGGTGGTCTGTGGAACAATGTCAGTCTGAAAATTGTTTATTAATCATCTGTGACCGAAGTAAGCAAATCCATTAAGGGTAATCATTCAAATCATTTAGAGTAATTTGTCACGGTATGCTATGACTGCTGTCATGTAGTGATAACAGACAAATTGGGACTTACATTTTAAATGCCTGTAAGCCACTCCAGGTAATACAACTAGAACTTCTTGGTCAGAAATCGCAGTCTGAGCCAATGACTGGCTGATAGGAATATGCTTTCAATGATATAGCAACTGAAATATGGGGGAATATGGGTTAGTACTTTGGGAAGCAGGTGCTCTGCAATCCATGGTACTGAACCATCACTTCTCACTAGAGCATGCTTATGTCTTCTAACCTTGGCTGGCTGGTTACCCCAGACCAACCTTTCTCAGAAATTCTGACCTCAGGAGAGAGAAGAAAAAGTGGTGATATAGAAGTGGGAAATATGGAGGACAGAAAAATTGATAGAGGTAAAAAGGAATTTCACAGAGAGATTGCCAAGAAGAAAGAGATGCTTTGCTAATTCATTTACTAAGAAACTACACTCAACCTTAGCCAAAATGCCAAAAGAACAACAGATTTACATACCATGCAGTGCAAAGCTGCATTGGGATTGACATTAATAAATAAGTTCTTTCTAAAAGAATGACAAAATACTAACAAAGTGAAACTGCATGACCCATATGTCACGTCAGTTCATTTACACAAAAATTTTTATATTTTCTTTTAGTTTTCAAGATAGATTAAAATTGCATTTTGTAAATCTATTCCAAGTCATATAAAACCATGCCTTTGGAGTCATTATTTGATTGGCTTATTTCACATATTTTGAAAGCTCTGTCTTATTTTGGATAGTTACAATTACTCTTATCCTTTGATAGTTGGGAAAGTCCATTATCCCATATCAGTTTCCTGCCTATATGTTATGATCATGGGTGATGCTCCACGTGTGATAGTGACTGATAAAACTAATCAGAGCTTCTCTGCTTATGTCAGTTATGTTGGACAGAAACTAGGGACCCTGGTATCTTCAGGAACTATATCAACGGAGACCCTTGAGAAGATAGGATGAGAGCTAGGGATGTGTCCTATAGTACAGCTGCTAATGCTTCTTTGCAATAACTCCTTTTTTTTTTAATTGGCCATCTGTGTCTAGTTCTTGTAACTGAAAAAGACAAAGTCATAGATATACTATAATTTATTTAATCAAACTTCTATTTTTGCTTATTTAGGTTGTTTCATACTTTCACTGCTATAATTTAGTATTGAGATTCTGAACATGCCTATAGCTAAATTTTTGCACACATTCACTAATAGCTCTTTTAAATTTCAAAGAATTCTCAGACATTCACCTGATTGAAATTTTAGAAGTTATTGAGAGAAATAACCCAATTAGGTCAGCTTATCAAAAGGCTACCATAAATTGTATTTTATTAATCATAATAACACTTACAAAAATTGGGAGGGAAATCCCATGTATATATGTGTGAGTAATACTTTTTTATGTTTTCTGTGAACAATGCTTGATGCTTAAATGTATTTGCAGACTCCTGGCGAAAGTATTGTTTTCTCCTTTTCTCAACTATGGTAAAAGCTACCGTAGTTACCTATATGGATAAACCCAATTCTTCATTCATATACATGAATGTATATAAATAAGAATGGATAATGAATGTGTCACTGGAATTTTAGGATCACCTACACCTTCATGTTAAAGGAGAAAGCTAATCAAACAGAACTAATCTTAGAGGAACCCAAAATAATGCAACACAAAAGAATTTAAAAAGACATAGAACAAGAACAAATTGCTATGAAAGAAGAATAACCTGACATCAAGAAAAAATTCTTAGACATTAAAACCATCATACTTAACATTTAAAATTTTAATGAATGGTCTAAACAATAAATTGATTTGGCTAAGAAAGCTACCAAACATAAGACATACAAGATAAAAACATATAAATTTAATAGAAAAATTAAGAGAAATGCAGAATAGATTCATAATTTTCAATATCTATCATTCCAGAAAACAAGAACAGAGAGAATAAAGGAGAGGAAAAAACAAAAACAACAACAACAGCAAAACACGCTACCATTTTTGTCCTAGTCTATTATGGAAGCATTTTAGAGTTTGAGACACAACCAAATTAAGAACAGCTTCTCTGGGGGATAAAGGTAGCACTATATTCAAATTCAGAATGGTTTTAAGAACTAGTTTTCTGACCTAGTACAAAGTGTCAAGAAATATTAAAAGTATCTCTCTGAGCTGAAAAAGGCCTTTAGTTCAAAGAAGCCCACTAAGTGCCAAACAGTAATGATAATAATAAAAACTATAAGTATCCCATAAATATTGTCAGATTTGCAAATAAAAATACATTTGAGACAGAGTTTTAATTCATTGTTTATCTAAAATTTAATTTAAGTGGGTGTCTGATATTTTCTAACCACCTTGACTCAAAATCTATATACACTTAGATGAAATTGAGATGAAATATTTGAACTCCAAGGATGAAAACAATTCTAGAAACTAGCTATGAAAAGAGTGGAGAACTCTAACAAGTTACCACAATGGAATGACTCTCAGATTGGCATCAGACTTCTCCTCTGAAACACAGGATAGTATGTTTGGAAAGATGTTAGAAAGTTGAGACAAGGGATTGAGAACCGAAAGTCCTCTGCTAACCAAAGTGTCTTTTGAATGTGTGGGTGAAATAAACTACTCAGAATAAAAATCAAGCTTCTGTGTATGACCATTCTAACTGATGAAACATCGGAAGAATTTCAATTAAAATCAGGAAATAGATAATTAAAAATATCATCACCAATAATTTTCATTATACATACATACATACAAAATGAGACAATATAATTAAAATGTATAAATATTGCAGTGTAAGAGATAAAGCTAACAATTTTCATGAGTAAGACTAAGAAAAATTCCAAGATAACTAATTAAAAAACTATAAAACTAATACAAGATTTTAATATGGCAATTACATACAAGAAAGACATGGAATATTAATAGTTTTTCTATATATCAGCACGATCCAATTAGAAATTTTAATGGAATTTGAGATCTCATTAAAAGTGGAAAGCAATGAAAAATGCTTAGAAATAAACTTAGCAAATATCATTTAAAACTTTTAAAAAGAAAATTAAAAATGGAGTGAAGCATCAGAAAGGCTTTACTAAACGGAAAGACACACCATATTCTAGTATGTGAAAGATAATCATTTTGATGTTTTCAGTTTTCCTCAAATCAATTTATAAGTATCTTTTATCCCATGTCAAAATGTACCCCCTCAAAAAAGATTTATAGAACGTCGGAAGCTCATTCTATATATATTTTTTGGAGGAGTGAATGCATAAGAAGAGTGACAAATATTTTGTAAGAAGAGGACACTTTAACATTTATCAGCATCAATGCTATAAAGTTACAGTAATTAGAACAATGTGGTATTCGTGAAGGAATGAACAAATTAAACAATGAAGTGAAATCAAGGAGCTATAAAGAAACCAATGTATATATGAAAATCTATTTTAGAATAAATTTATTGTTTCAAATCCATGAGGGTAACCGTACCTAGTACTATAAATTATGTTGTAACATTTGAGGGGAAAAGGTGATTTCTAATTCAAATTGTACAAAAGTATGAATTACAAATTGATTAAAGTTTTAAACCTGAAAGTCACAGAACCATAAAAGTGTAAGTATGTCTTAGGAAGTAATTTTTATAATCTCTCAGTTGGACAAGTTCTTGTTTAATGATATAAAACACGGGCACAGTAAAGGAGAAGAGGGTCTAATTTTAAAGAAAGCAGCTTAACATAGGCTCACAGCACAGGCTCTGGGGTGTATCCTGGACTCACACTGACTGCCAAGTTCCATAACCTCTCATGGCATGGCTAAGTTTCCTTCCTTCCTTGTAATTTGGGGATATTAATACCTTCCCCCTAGAGTTGTTATGAGGAGTATATGTGCTAACATTTTTAAAGCACTTTAGAGTAACCTAGTATAAGTGTTTGCTAACCACACTTTAAAAAAATAAAGCTTGTGTACAGGATAAAATCATAGACAAAATAACAAACAAAATACTGTTAAAGCACAAGCAAAACATAAAAATGACAAAGGACGCCTATCAGTAATTGTAAAGAGCTTACAAGTCAAAAAGCAAATAGCAACAAATTATGAGAAAAACAGGTAAAAGATATAAATCAAAGAAAATGAAAGCCAAGTGGTTCAATCTTACCATAGTCTCTGGTCATTAGGAAACAAGAACTGAAATAACTGCAGCCTCAGGAAGGAAGTACTTGAGGCCTGAAGGACAGGGACACCTATCTACCCTGTTTCCCCGAAAATAAGACCTAGCCGAACAATCAGCTCTAATGCGTTTTTTGGAGCAAAATCAATATAAGACCAAGTATTATATATTATATTATATTATATTATATTATATTATATTATATTATATTATATTATATTATATTATATTATATATTTTATATTATACTGGGTCTTAATATTACAATAAAATAAAATAAGACCAGGTCTTATATTCCCAGATGAGACCAGGTGACCTGTGGGGTAACAAACATCTCACTGAATGGCCTGCCCAGTGGAGCTCCAGCTCACCCTCACCGTTACACTTGAGCTGCCTTGGCCTGTCAACCATTCCCTAAATATTCTGCATGCCTCCTTAACATCTATTCTATTTCCACTGGCTGAAATGTCCTGCTTCTGTTTCTTCATCAGGGACTGTTCTCTGTGTCCCTCAAAACTCAGCTCAGATATTTTCTCTTCTGGAATATCTTCCTTAGCTTCTCAGGAGAGATGAAGTCCCCTCTTTCATGTTCCTATTATTTTTTTGTTTATATAACAACGATGGGTTGATCACCATCTTCTGATTTGTTTTATTATTCTCCATGCCTGTCTCCCAAATGACTGTATGCTCCTTCAGGACCAAGGCCATTTTATTTCCCAGAGTTTATGTCTCTGAAACCAACACATAATAGGGAATTAATAAATCTTTGTAAATGATGAATGAATATTTACTTTAAAATATTTCCTTTTTATTTTCAGGAAAAATTACAAGTTGTTTCCATTATCTTTAACAGATTTACTCTTACTTAAAACATAATCATATAATATAAAAATATTAAATGTTAAAGAAAAATGGGATATTTTCAACAATCGATGTCATTTTTTTCCATCTTCATACTCTAGTGGAAAAGGCTCTTAAAAAAAAAAACTATCTTGTCAAATGTGTGAATTTCGAAGTTCTATAAATACAAGATTTAAAATAGAAAGTGCTGTATGTAAATAAGAATATATGTCACTGAAAAGATAACATATATGCTACATTTCATATTTTTGTAATATTTATTTGAGAATATTCAATTATAACTTAAAGTGCTGGAAAAATGCTGATAATCGGAAATGCTGTCTTGGAAGTCAGAGGTACTTCTCCTTGTAGATTTGTCTGTCCCATTAGCCTGTCATATTTTGAAAGAATAATGAATTCCCTTTTGATGGCCACACTTTTCTCTAACTTTTGCCCTTAAATTCTCAGCTAGAGGAAAAGTAAAAGCCAAAAGACAGGTAGGAACTACAATAAGTTTTCTCTCTGGCCTCATCTCTTACCACCAGAATTCATGGCATTGACTCTGGGTCATCTAAACGTGTTAGAGAAGTAATTAGGATATTGATAGACAGAAGCAAAGAATTCAAGAGAACTTATGATTGTCCTATTTCTTGCCTTTTTCAACGTGATGTTGAAAGCAAAGAAGCAACTCTAAAACCAAATAAACCTGAGATGTCATTGCATCCATGGAGAAAATATATCCTTGTGTTACTTGAATCAACATGTCTGCATTCATCTTAAGTCTTAAGCAAGTAGTAAAATTGGGTTTATATACAGAATGGTGAATAATATCTAATGTTAGAAAAACATTTAAGTGCTTAGTAATTTCTAGCTTTTTTTTTCACAGGCTGGTCTAATATTGATTTAACTATAACCCACCTCAGTTTTCATTTCTACAAGAAAGAAGCTATAATTAAATATGGAAAATATTTCTGATAGCAAGCTAATTCATGTTTTACCATTTTATTTCTTCCATCTTAATGCCTCAAAACACATCCATTTAAAGATACCTAATGGGCTAATTTTACAACCTCATTAAATTATCAGAAGTCTATGAAACCTCGGAGAACATCTAGTGCAGTCATCTTATTTTATCCACAAGGAATAGGAGGCCCAGGAAAGAAAAAGGATTTACGCAAGTTTCACAGCAGTTAGAGGGAAGTAGGTCAGGAGCTTGCTCTCTTCTGTCCCAACTGGGAGCACTTTCCACCAGGTGACCCTTCCTTCCACCTAGTCTTTGCTTTAATTTTTCTAACGTGATTCTCTCCCCGAATATGTCGTATTTTCTTTTTCACTTCCCCTTAATAAGGTAAGCAAATCAGTAAGAAATTCTCTTCACATATCAGTACGATCATAACTCTTTAGACTTTAGGGAGACGGAATGTGGGATGGAATGCACAGAAATTGATACATGGTAATTATCTCATTACATGGAGTAGACATGTTCTTTTCATTATGTGACATAGATCTCACATGTTTAATCCATATCTTGTGCTAAAACAGTGGCATGCTTGGTGCGGTCTTTGATTCTCCACTAAATATTTACTCTCTTTTAAATATTTAATATCTTATTACCCAGTCTTTCATATACAATAGCAAACATTTCTTACATATTGTATTATTTACATGACCGAGAAATATGCAAAGAACGTTGGAATTAGCCACTGATGACGTGAGCCCCCAAACCTGAGCCCACATCCCCACGCTGTCACTTAGTAACTGTCACTTAGTAATGTTGTGGTTTGGGCAATCTCTCTAACCTCTCTAAGCCCTGATTTCCTTCCTAAAAAAAAATGAGAACTCTACTATTTGGAGGAATGGGAAAAAAAATATTTAGTCTAAACCTTATTTCATGGTCATTTTCTCAGATTAAAAATAACACTGAAAACATTTGGCACATAGTAAGCACGCAATTATATAATAAATAAAATAATTATTATAATTATTTGTCAAGCTTTTTTTTCTATTTCATTCATTAAAAAGCTGCTTTTGCACCAAGCCATCCCCTTAATATTTATGTAGTGAGTACCCTGTGTAAGTTTTTAAGATTACCTCAAATGCCCTGAAAAACTATTACCCAAAAAGAAGTAAAAAGTAAAATCATTTCATGTAGTGATAATGTCTTCTCCCCCCCTTTGCAATCACATTTGACAGAGGTGAGAATGAATTACAACCAAACAGTATCTTAAATCCTCAATTTGGCAGTATCCAAATTCTACTCCCTGGGTAAATTATTTTAGAATTGCTGCAAAGCTTTTTTAGCAACTTTGTGGCAGAGAAAGCATCTTAAGTGGAACCATTTTTTTTTTCTTAAATGGAAAGCTTCACAATTATTTCTTTGTTCTCTTGTAACTAGTTAATAATACTAGCCAAATTTTATTATTTTTTTAATTCTTATTAAGCAGCTATGGTCCTACTCTTGTCATATACTCTCGACAATCCTATGGGGTAGGTGTTAATACTGTTCCACTTTAAAAAATAAACAGAAGCACAGAGAGTGATTTGCCCAGGTCACAGGGCTAGTTATCTGAGTTGCTCCATCTTCTGGCATGTACTCTTGTCCGACAGTTTATAGATATTCTTTTTAATGGGCAGCTTTACTACTATATCGACCTTTCTCCAAAAGTCCTGAGTCTGAAAAATGAGATCACATCATTTAGTCCCTCTCTCAGCATTACTGCAGCGCCTTAAAACGATAAATAAACTTGTTGGCGAGAATGAAGAGAAAGGAGGCTTTTCTCAAGGAACATGTGAATACCTGCTAAAAATCATAACTAATCTGTGCTTATTCAGTCTGTGATCCCAATTCACCTTTGTTCTTTCAAAATTGCATCTATTTTGATCTTCTGTGTACTTTACCGTGAAAGTCTAACTGATTTAATATGCATTCGTAACACTCTAAATTTTACCTTGTAGAAAATATGTAATCAGCCATGCAATATCTTACTATTGAAGCTTTCAAAAGTATCACAATTTTTCTACTTTTGTTACAATGTTTGATACTTTTGTATGTGTGTAGTGTGATAGGTCCTTACAATCACTTCTGCTGAAGGCCCTTTAAGCATGACTAACCCTATCTATACCTCAGGAAGCTCATAATCCAAGCCACGAGAAAGAAAACAACAACAAGAACAGGAGTTGAGCCAGGCAATTCATTCATTCAACAGACATTTATCGAAGCCCATCTCTGTTCCAGGTTCTGGGAATCTGGATAGCATTGAATACAATGGACATTATGGGATTTACAGAGAAGTCAATCTATATTAGTAATTAGTTTGTGCTATAACGTGAAGAGCTTGGAATGATTAAGCATGTTCACATGATAGCAAGTAGAGAGACCCTCTGCCTTTAATCTCTTTGCCGGTGCTACTCAAAGTTCTCGTCCACGAGGACGGCTGTGAACTTGTGCTTGAATGAAAATCGACACATGGCTGCCTTCATGGAGAAAGCCTTACTAAGAACAAAATAGCAGTTGAAAGGAAGAGTGTGCTTTGTGATGTAGGTAATTTACATTCTGGCACAAGCTCCTTATCTTATCATTCACATTCTACCCAGGTCCTTATCTGGCTGCAGACTAGGAAGAAACAATTTATGGATGGGCAGCCCGTCTTCTCACCTCACTGTGGATTTCATTGCTCTAGATTATATTCTCACCCTGTTGAGAGCTACCAACTGTAGACTCAGTTCACAACGGCTGTAATTTGAGTGCATTCTTAAGGAAAGACTAAGTCTTAGTATGATAGGCTCTGAAAAATCCAAGTTCAGTGTAGACTTTGGGGGCAGCACAGTCACAAAAGAGAATTTAGGACAGACCAGTGATCCTGTCCTCTGATCACATCCCTTTTATCACACTGCTTAGGACGCTACCATCAGTTCCTTTGTGAAAAGGAATTAGAGTGTAATCAATCCATACTATGAACTCTTTAGAGGAGCTTCTCAACCATCACATGCATACAAATCTCCTGGGAACCGTGTGAAGAATGTGACTCTGAAATAATAAGGCTGGGGCATGCCCTAGTTTTGACATTTTGAACAAGCTTCCAAGTGACTCCGATTCTGCAAGACAGTGAGTCACATTGAATAGTGCAGCTTGGTGCTTGTGATATTTACAGTTCATTGTACGCATCTTTACAGCCAATTGGGTTCAGTCATTCTCCATACATTCTTTTGTTGTTTTCATGAAGACATGAATTAAAGTTCCTCTATCTAACTATTGTAGTTAAGATTCTTCTGTTCAGGGATGTTAAAAACATATGCATTGAATTCACGCATTTCTTTCTTAATATCTTATATTTGCACAGGTAGCATTAATTATATAGTTGTGTTTTTTTGTTTGTTGTTGTTGTCTTTTTCACCTCGTGCTGGGTACCTTTGCCTTTGATGGACTGTGTAGGAATAAAGGCCCTGACATTTACCAGAAAGTTACTCAGATACTCATAGTTCCACAAAGCGTGGAAGTCTAGATTCATGTGCCTTTCGGGAAGGCACAAATAGGACTAAGGTGAATAAGAATAAGAGACTCTGAAATACTTCCAATCTGTATAAATGTGTACAGACAGGAACTTAATGTGGAATTTATATTTCCAATCACTTTCCCACTTCTCCTCATATGGAATATTGATTTTGTATTACTGTTTATCTCTGGACAACCACTGACACAAGGGCAAATTCCCAAAGATAATTAAGATAAAGCCAGGGAACTCAAGTGTTCTTGTTTACAACTTACAGAAAAAATCTGCAAAACTCCACTTGATCACAGACAAGAGCACGTTTGTTGCCAAGGAAAGAGGAAGTGGTAAAAATCACACCCAGTATTTAAAGAAACTGCTCACTTCCTACCAGAGGGCTAGCGATAAAAATCCTGGGAAACTGGATTAACCGAGAGGAGTCGAGGTTTAGCTTGACCATTAGCTATGGCATATGGGAAACGTTAAGTAAGCTTGAGACTCATGATTCGTTCATTCATTCAACATCATGACAAGGACATGGCACTGGGAAAGGTTTCAAAGTCTTAATCGGTGCCTTTTGGTACTGCTCAATCCAATGTGTTCCCTGATTATGAGCTGGACACTGTACACGTGCAGGAGATACAAATCTGCATAAGAAATAGTCTCTGGCCTCAAGTGGTCCACTGCTTATGGGGCTGACAGACAAATACATGAGGGATTAAAATATATGACAAGTGGTGTTTGTCCCATGTCTGACTTACACAATCCCCGAATTTAAATAGGAGACTTGACTGGGATTCTGACTTTAAAAAAACTCTTTATCATATTAGACAAAGATTTTTCTCTCTGTGATTGTTAACTGTTCATATAATTTTGGTTTTCTGTAGCAAAGAAGAAATGTTTGCTCTCTTCTTCATGATAGCCTTTCAATATTTGAGGCTGGCTATCATAATTATATTTAAGTAGTCTTCAAACTAAACACATTTCATTTTTCAAATAGTAGACATATAGTTAATTCTTAGCAATTATTTTACTTAATATGACCAGTAAAGTGTATAATACATTCACTTCACCCAATCAAAACCCTGATTTATGTAAGAGAAAGGAGAGAGAGAGAGAGAGAGAGAGAGAGAGAGAGAGAGAGAGAGAGAGAGAGAGAGAGAGAGAGAGAGAAGCTGGGGAACAATGTGAAATAGCACATCTTGCTTACCTTTTCTTGAGCAAGCTGCTGATTAGCTGGAAGATTGCAAAGAGGTCTGTTAGGGCATTTGCCTTTGGGCAGCTAGATGTGTCAGCAAAGAAAACAATTTAGGTTATGGATTTTCCAAAATCTGGGAAAATTTGAGTGTTTGCCTATGAAGTATGCATAGCAGCTGTCTCTGTATTCTGTCTCTCGGGGTTCTTACTTAGCCTCCCCACCCTAGTTAGGCCAGCTCTTCACCACTCTGCTTATCAGAACTTCTCATATACAAAAAGCTTCCTAGTTTCTACACCATCTTGGTGGAGTTAGCTTTTGAGCTTTTTCTTGAAGGAATTAATGGGCAGTATTGGCCTCACACTCTCCATGGTAACATTATAGGCTTAAACAATAATTGAGTAGATTTAGACCAAATTAGCATGCAAAAACAAGTACACATCCAGAAATGGTACTTTTCTAAATGACTGTACCATTTTCTAAATGGTAGTTTTTCTAAATGACTACATTTCCTTTCCAAGAGAAAAATAATCACATCCATTTTCAACTTCTTTGTGCTTTTTTTAAAAAAAAATTGTCAGTGGCCACTTTGTTTCTCTCACACATATACAGATAACTGAGTTCCTGGCCACAGTTATTGTGAGGAAGAGACACCATTCTACAAGGTAATTTATGAGTGTGATTGAAGCAGCTAAATAAATTAAAATGTAAAATAAGTACTGTCAAAAGTATGAATCAGACCATTATGACTCAGGATACTCAACAGAAAGGGCAAACACCTCCAACACAGCCAACATAAGTGCTCAATTTATCAGGGTAAAATAAAATAGTTTCTATGCAGAACTGAGCCAGGGCAAAGGAGAATAAAGGGGGAAAGAAAAGGAGGTGTTTTATGCTCATGAGCCTAGCTCTTCCGATTGAGCAATAAGCATTTAGTGAGGACCTGCTGGCTGAGGGACCCTGTGCGTACTTCTGGAAGGGCTTCGCTACTCAGTGAGTGGCCTGCGGAACAGCAGCCGTAGTATCCTTGTGATAAGTGAACCCAAATCTGCATTTTAACAAGATTCCTAAATCTTATAAATATTATGCATATGGAATTTAAAGTTTGAGGAGTATACCTCTAATACCAACAGCCAATCAACATTTCCTAAATGTATGTCACAAAATGTTAAATTACTTCTGGGAACAAGTGTTTTAACAAGGGACCTCGGAGAGTCTTATGATTAGCCAAGTCTGGTAAATATTGAACTAAATAAATATCTGTGCAAATGCAGATGAGGTAAGGATCAGTTGTTTCCTTTCTAATTATTTTGTAGTTTATGTTTTGTACTTATTAGATAAACAGAAATATCTATTTAGCATGTTGACACTTAAACATGTTACTTGATCTCAAGTCAGTAGTTTTAAACCTTGGTGTTTTTTTGGTTTGTTTTTTTAGCTATGGAATCATTTGCTCAAATGAAATATTTTTCCCACTTTAGATAATCATTTAAACATTTAAAAAAATATTTTAATCTCAAAAAGAGATTTAAAATCTATTAGTATATTCTTATTCAAAGCTCATAGTCATCTACTATAAAAATCACACCCAATCATTAGTTTTATCAAGGACATCTATTTGCCTGTTATTTCATAAGTACTAGAGGTGTTTTATAAAATGTAATACTGTTTCCAGTAATTAAGAGCTAGCGCTTGAAAGTGTAGAACTTTCAGGAGACTGCAAAGATCATTAAATACTCATTTGTAAGGAGATACAGAATAAAACATTATCCAAAACAATTACTTAGGTTTGTATGTTGTTGCTTTCCTTTAATGACTCAACTAGTTATTAATACGATGACAAAAAAGAACAGAAAAAAACCCACACAGAAGTCACAGGAATGTTAATAATTAAGGGTTTTCTTTATCCCAAAGGCAGCAACAGCTAAACAAATGTCCTAACAAACAGAAAAAACATTTTTGGTGACATCCAATGATCCCATGATAGAGTTTCTCACAGTGAAATATCTTATTTTATAACATTTAAACAGGCAGATTATAGAACTGTTAATAAGAAAAGAGTCTTGTCTTAAAATATGTATATAATGTTGTAGCTGACATTGTACATTGGTTTAAGAACCTATAAAACATGGAAAACGTCTAATTTCTAAAGATTGGTTTTCAAAAAGAACGGTATCCTTTAGGGCAAGAAATAATAACACTTTGTGCTTTAAAATATTGGAAGGCATATTTCAAATGCTATTTTCACCAGAAAAATTGGCATTTCCAGAGTAAATATTCATGGTGTCAACTGTGTGTGAGTGACCACAAAGACATTTTGTAATTTTGCTGACAGGTGGATCTGAATAGGGCTCTGGGAGGGAGCCTGGTAAGGAAAACAATAGCATGGTTAAGTGATCTTGGCAGAACATCCAACACGCCCCCTCAGAGACTCTCTTTTTTTCTTACTCACTGATAAGTATTTAGAGTGTTTTTAGACTGCCTGAGGCATACCACTTGGCCAATGTAACCTATTTTCCCACAAACTGTGGTAGGGCTAGGTTAAATAAAGTAAAATGACCCAAAATTTATCTTCTGAGTCTGTGGTAAATCATAGAATATGTGAGGATTAAGGTCTTTTAAAAAATGGAATAACATGAATCACATTCCAAGAAGATTGTATCCCACATGCCTAATTTAAATATCATGGTAGTATTTAGTATTGTCCTTTAGACTCTCCATTTTAAAAATCAAATGTGTCCACCAATCTCTTAGGTCAGGGGTCAGGGTAGAATGTGCTGAGGTGTCATGCTCCGACTTGGGAATGGTATGAGCTGTATTAGAGCATTCTGTATCAATACATAGTCAAGGCTGATGACATGGAGATCCTAGAGCCTCAATACTTTGCTTTCTACTTCTCCCTAGGCATTCACACCTTTTCTGTTCCCTTTCTAAAGGTAAGGCATACACCCAGGAGAAGTAAGGAAAGTAGATTATTTAAAGAATTAAAAATAGGACTGCATTCTCTGAAGCAAATTTGCTTCAGGAAAAAGACCTACACATAACTCTCTATTTCATTTTTACATGAACAACACTTGTGTATAAACAATGGAAAAAAATACCCCCCCAAATAAAATTAGGCAAATAATGAACTTTGACCATATGTAGTTATTTGAATATACCAATTAGGACATGGTGGGAATAATTGCTTTAATTGACTCTAGGAGTAAAGATACATTCTGAATTACCAAACATCCTTTTTACTTTTTAAATTAATTTGTTTAAATTGTGAAATGACCTAAAGGGCATTCATTATCTTTAAGATACAGTTCAAATATCATTTTTATAATAATCAACTTTATATTTCTCATAGCAGTTTACTTCCTCAGACTTTAATTTAGGGAGCCAACATTTCCTCATTACCAAAAATACTGCATAATTGTCCATGTAATTCCTTTAGGAAGTTTATTGCTAGCATCCTGATCTCAGCTTGGAAAATTAGCTGTCAGGGACACATAATTTGTATGTGCCAAGATTTAAACTACTATCTTTCTAATTTTATTGGCAAATATGAAGAACTATGTTAGATGAAGTCAATAATAAATCACTCCTTCAATAAGGAACCTGTGGTTTCCTCATCAAGAATGATCCTAAATTCCAATCCCCTGACTATAGTATTCTCTATCACAAGGCTTACATTTCTAGTACCGTCTTTCCCCGAAAATAAGACCTAGCCAGACAATCAGCTCTAATGCGTCTTTTGGAGCAAAAATTAATATAAGACCCGTATTATATTATACCCAGTGTTGTATTATCTAAGACCCAGTCTTATATTATATTATATAAGACGCGGTTTTATATTATAGTAAAACAAGACTGGGTCTTATATTAATTTTTGCTCCAAAAGACGCATTAGAGCTGATTGTCCGGCTAGGTCTTATTTTGGGGGAAACAGGGTAGGATGCAATAATACTTTAACAATTAGCAGGATTTCCATTAACTGATGACAAGCAGATTTGAATCTCATTTATAGACTATAACTCTTACATAAAATAACTTAAATTTATCTTTGCATTTATACCTGGAAAATATTAGTGAAATCTATTTTTAGCAGAAGTATATATAATTTAATTTATATAGAATATATAGGATGATATTGAACTTCCACTTGTTTTTACTAGCATGATTTTTGTTTCTTTCACTTCGTTTTTTTCTTTGGTAAAAAGGATCTAAAAATATGTGTCCTTACGAGCTACAAAGGAGTGATTTACACAGAATCACTTCTGCATGTTTAGGTCATGAAAATACCTTGAATATTTACAGAAAATACCTAAACTCATATGAAGTAAATGGTACATGATAAATACTACATATCAGTAATATTTTGATGATATTATCTCAGTTTAATTAATGAATAGATATTGATGATGTTTACATTAGAAATGAAACTAAGCAAGCATATTTACCTTAAAGAATCTCTCAGAATGCAATGTTATTTATAAACCTTACTTATTAACTATTTCAAAAACATTGCATTATCCACTCCTCCCCCCTCCATGCCCCACCCAAGACCTACCCTAGCTGTTTAGCTACTGGTTCAAAGGAAGTCTTCAGGTACTATATATATTTGGTTTCTAATATAGACTCTTGCCATTTCCCCCTAAAATTTAGATGTGTAATTCAATTTTCTTTCTCCAACCCACCCCATTCAGAATCTACGTGCCTTAGTTCTTTGTTCTTACGATGTATACCCCAAGCTAGACGGCAAACGGGGGAAAACCTGGACCTGGGGTTCAGGGATACTCCACCCCTCAAGACTTCGCCCGCAAAGAAGGTGGTCCTTACACTTCAGAGGGTGTCAGATTCCCCGGAAAGTAGATGTTATAAAAAGGCAAGTTCTCAGTGTTATCCTTGCTTGATGTAAAAATGTCCTCCAAGAGAGGATGGTCCTCTAGTGGCTGAGAAACCCAGCTCAATGGTAAGGAACAACAGTCCCGCCCTCTTGGTCCCAAAGCCCTGCCCCAACACCCCCACCACACCCCACACCCCAGCCCCAGCCCACTTCAGACACCAGCAAACTTTGCAGAGTCTCAGGGACATCCCAGCAGCAAGTCCTTCGTACTCACTGTACCCAATACCCGGAACTTCTTCCTTCCTTTCCTTTTCCAGATGCATCCTTGCCCCCCCCAACCCACAACCCCCAACCCCCAGAGTAGGTCCCCTTTATAGTACTTCCAGCTCTTTAGTTTTCCATCAAAGCACTAGTTCAGCTCAAAACCCCAGCAGATATTACTTGCTGCCCCTCAAGTAATAATCAAATGCTAAATAATCAAAGCGCTAAATGTTATTATTATTTAAATCCAAATTCCAAAATTTCTATACAAATCCAACACAACAGGAGTCACCACATTGAATGTCAAACACCACACAGTTGTTTAAAAATACTCTAAACCATCAGTAAGAAAAAAAGTTCCCATTATTACATTAGGATACTGAAAGAGTAATTTGCCATGACTACACATTAAGAAAATGAATAAGAGATACTTGATTCAAATTCAGGACAATCAATCTTGGCATACTTTGTTCTTTCTCCAGACACACTGATTTGCAATGGTAATGTATTCAATAAAAATCCTATCAATATAATTATGCACCTGTGAAGAAAAAAAATGGTCATGGAGTTTAACTGTTTTATGACACTCTGATTAACATTTGCTCTCCAATCTAAAAAGGAACAAAGATCTCGTTGTAGTTAGGAAATTGTTTTCCTTATGTGTGTTCACTGTTTGTGTTTATTGATTTGATACTTCTTATGTCAAATTGTGCCATTTTCATGCAAACGTATATTTCTTTTTCATACCTTTCTAAATCTTCTTTCCCTTTCTTTCCATGCCTATCTGTCTCTCTCTGTTTTTTTCATTATCCTTTCACTAGTAACTGGTCTACCTTAATCAGACAGGCCTCATTGCCATGAGGCTCTCTCTTCTACTACATTTTCCTGACCTTATTGAATCTAGTGGTCTCTACTCTGGGACTAAGAGGGAGAGGAACAGCTTCTTATAAGCACATGGAAGGATACTGCCTGTGGGTTGTCGCTACAATCAACCTCCCTTTTACATCCTTGTCAACTACTTACAAGAAGTATCAATGTTGCATTGACAAATTAAAGCAAATACTCTCTTGGTTTGTTCTATTTCCTAACTCTAAGTGCCAGGGAAAACTCCTGCATAAACCCACGTTTCTCAGCAGAGGTTACCAACACTGCATGGGTCTATGTAAATTGGCAATACCTCTGAGCCTTTGGCATATTGAATCCTTATATGCCAAACTTAGTTCTTTGCAAGTATCTAACTCTCTTAACTACCCAAGGAGATTGATATTAGTATTGTCATTTCATCGTTAAAAATAAACAAACAAACCAACCTAGGGCTAACAGAAATTACAATGCGATAAATCACTTTTAAAGTGGAAAATAAGGTATATTTTTGTTTACTTTCACACCTCAGAGATAATGTTTATGGGGCTCCACATAGAAAATTTGACTTCCATCAAGGCTAAAAACACTTTTTCAAGATGACTTAAAGAAAGAATGAAACCTCACATGACTGATCCACTCTCCAATACTTGGTCATTTTATCAAATACAGGATGTCATTGATTTTATTTGGGGAGAGATACTTTATAAGCCAGTCTTACACAGAGTATTAAAGTAAACATGATGAGATTTATCTCTCTTTTTCTAATCTGAGATAATGAAAAAAGAATAGCAATGATTCTAGCAGAGACCTGTAATTACTAACATTATTAAAAATCTCCCCACATAGAGAAGCATCCAGGCATATCCAAAGGAGGGAAATATTTATATGGTTAATATGAAATACGTACTTTTTCTTGGAAAAAATAGCATCTCAATCTTAGAGACTGAAATTAAATAATGATAAAGCAGAATACTTAAGAAAGTAATCTTGAGCTAGAGTCTGGGCTTTTAAGGAAATCAAGTCAGTCCTTTCCATCAAATGCTCCGTCCCATCCTATCAGCGCCTGCTCTCTCTCAAAATTTAATGTCCTCATCTTGTAGGAGAAGTCAACTTTGAAATTGCTAGGAAGGCAAAGTGAATGAACCTGATAAATAAATAGATTGTATCAAGACTCTCACAAAGATCAAAGAAAAATTTGAAGGAATGGTCATCTATATGCTTTTCCTTTCTGGTTTCCATTTTCCCCTCATTCTTTTAAAAATTCTATAGGTCTAATTTTCATATTTAGCAAACATAATAAAGAAAAAGATGAGGTAAAACTGGTTTAGGTGTTCACCACCCAGAGTCATTTCTTCTTCCATCACCATATATTTGACCCCCTTTACCTTCTTATACCACCCCCTGTAAAATACTTCATGTATCAAAACCACTGACTTTCCACATCTTAATTTAGCTTCTATTTTAATCAGGAAAATACTGTGTAATCTCTAAGTCCACTTTAGTGACTAGAAAAAAAAAGACAAGAAAAGTGAAATATTGTACTATGTCACTTTATGTTGATACAAAATTGTTCTAGTAATATGATTGATTTTTGGTCCTTATCCTGTTTTGTCAAATGTAAACTAGGAGAAAGCAAAGAGAATATTATATTGATTCTTTCTCAGCCTCGTCATTTATGTGGCATTTTGTGCACTCTCTATAAGCATGATAACATCAGGACACTTTGAATTGATAGCATCTATTTTTTACAGTGACCTGATTTCAAACCCTTGAGAAAACAGTCGTAACAAAACTTAATCTAAGGCCATGTCATTATTACCTTTGTTTAACCTAGGAGGTTTACTAAAGAAAAAAATGCATATAAAACAGTCTAATCAGAAAGTGAGTAAACAAAAGGACTATGATATCAAAAGAAGATTAAAAATTAGTATCTAAATTACTTTCAAAAATGAAAATTTTTCAAGATGGACAATAGATGTAAGACTCTAAGAAAAAAATTCATTCTGATCAAAGCATGCTCTTGAACTGAAGTTTCTGGATTCATGGTTTATTTGGCTATGCCAGAAACATGAATTTCATTTGAAGTTTCATGGCTTTTTATCTTTTCTGGGCTTATAGAAACCATTTCCCTGCATGTAACCTTTCATGTGTTGTGCAGTTTGTTTGAACAATGTCCATATTACAATGACTGTGTACCCAGTGGCCAGCAGAAGATGGACTGTATATGTAACTGTGATAATTACAAATCAAACCATCCTGAGTTAGAAATAGTGAGTAATGGTTACATGAATATTACATTGGACTCAGGAACCCTTGAATTCTGGTCCCAACAGTACCACTAACTTCTTATGTATGGTCGGCAAAAGACAACTCAGCTGAACCAGAGATTAAAATAAAATAATTAAATTATCCAATAAAAATTAAATTTAAT
Source organism: Rhinolophus sinicus (assembly GCF_057876585.1). Classification (NCBI taxonomy): domain Eukaryota; kingdom Metazoa; phylum Chordata; class Mammalia; order Chiroptera; family Rhinolophidae; genus Rhinolophus; species Rhinolophus sinicus. Next base: position 31,520,089 of record NC_142501.1, on the reverse strand, counting down.
GACTTTCATATCTTAATGTGAAATGAAGTTCCCTTTCGCAACTATACAGAGGTATTTAGAATTTGCACTTGGTCCCATAATTGTCAGTATCATATTCATATCCTATTCAATTTTTTTTTTCCACTGTACCTCATGTCTTGCTCCTTCAGTTCTGCTCCACTGGGAAGACTATAGAGTTCCATCATTCATGAGGGAATGGAGCAGTTCGTTATTAACTCATCCGCTAGTATGAAAAAAAAGCTTGAAGTTCAGGATGTATTATTTAGAATAATAATAATTAATTGACTTTCAATAAATTAAAAATGAAAAACAGTCACTTTGGAATCCTTCCTTTTCTTAAAGTGCAATACTCTGCATAGTGAAAGGAGAATAATCTTGGATAATGGTTTACCAATTTTTCCAACAAGGGGAATACTATTGATTTTCTTCTTCCCTCATGGATTCTATATTATTAAATATTTTTGTCTACCTAGTAGGTAATTAGGAAATAATGCATTTTCCCATTTGTATTTACCAAAGATACATAGGACTATCAATTAGAGTTTTTGATTAGTATGGGATATTACTGTTACCACGCTGAGGTGGTTAAAAAGTTGGCCCAAAGCTCAGAAACATAAAGTTCCAGTTGGCCCACACAGTCTTAATGCAAGTAAAAGAGCAATTTCCATTAGAAACATCAGGACAGCCTCTCTAAAATTTAGAGTCCCTGGATGCCTAGACCTTTTACCAGATGTCATTCATGATATATTCATGTGAATATGGCAACAAAGTAATAAGACTTATTTATTCCCTCAAACATATGCACAGAAATACATGTTTAGCCAACTATTGCTGCCAAACACTGAGATATAATGTGTCTCTAAATGTACAGAAGTCGAGCTGACATGTAGAATGGAAAAAAATATGGATTTTGAGTTAGATAGATCTTATTAAACATGAGTCGTGTGTAAATTGCTTTCTCTTAGTCTCAGATTATTCACCTGTGGATTATGATTAATAACATTTACCTGAAAAACATTGACAACTTTCATGTCATAAAAAGAAAATATTGGGTACCAAAAAAATCATAAAATTTTGAAAGCCACATTTTAAAAATACACAAAATGGTTAAGAAGTCAATGTTCTGATTACATGAATAACACACAAATAAATGAAAAGATTCCTCGGTAGAAAAAGTGGACAAAGTATATAAAATTCACTAACAAAAATACTGATGGCCAATAACCATTTAAAAATGTCCCATGCCAATGACTAATCAGAGGCAAATTAAAACAATAACATGCTGCCTTTCACTTACGAAATTAGAAAAGACTTTTAGAAAGATAGTACTGGAGACTTAGTCGGGGATGCATTTTGTTATTCAATCAAATACTATTTATTGCATGTACCAGGCACTCTTTCAAAATGGGGATAAAATGAAGACTAAGAAGATGGGATCATTATAATCATGGACCTTACATTCTGGAGAGGGTGTGTGTATGTGTGTGTGTGTGTGTGTGTGTGTGTGTGTGTGTGTGTGTTGGTGTTTAAGGGAGTCAGGCAATAATAAGTAAATAAAATACAGAGTTATAAATTGAGCTAAGTTCCATGAAGGAAATGAATAGGGGACTCTGATAGATAATAATGGTAGAGGTGAAAGGGAGGTCAGGGAAAGCCACTCAAAAAAATGTATATTAACCTAAAACTGCAGAGAAGAGAAGTAACTAGCTTTGTTTAGAGTCTGAAAACATCTCCAGGCAGAAGACACACCAAGTGTGAGTGCACTGAGTTAAGAGAGAGTTGAATGTGCTTTAAGAACTGTCAGAAACACCAGTGGAACATAGTGGACCAAGGGTAGTGTGGCAAGATGGGAAGGGGCCAGGCGGAAAGAGGCTAGGTCATTCAGGGCCTTACTGATCATGGTAAAGGGTTTGGATGTTATTCTTAGTGTAAAGTCAGATAGAAACTCTTAAATGAATAAGAAAGCAAATGTTTACTGTACGTAAAGAATACAAAATAAAAATTTAGCAATCAAATAGAAATAAAACTACAAAACTAGTCAGATTTAAATTGTCAACATTGATATTGGTTTCATTTGGAAGATCATCTTTGCTGACACTACATTGCACTTGCTGTATGTATTTAGTACTGAGTGTGACAGGGCAAGTTCTTTTTAGGGATACATACTTATATTAACATCAATTCTTATTTTAGGTATTTTGAAACTATCCTTCACTTAGCTCAACTTTCATGTCTTGCTTGGTTTGAACCCACTATTTTCTTATCCCATAACTATTTTCTTTCATCCTCTACATCAATAGTTAGAGTTACTAAACTAGTACTGCTTGGTGACAGTGAAATAACAGACATCAGGATAAGAGAAATTCGTACTCCCATATTCACGATAGCTAAGATGTGGAAGTCACCTAAATGGCCATCAACAGCTGAATAGATAAAGAAAATATGTCATGTGCATACAATGGACTACTACTCAGCCTTCAAAAAGGAAATTCTGCAATATGCAAAAACATGAATGAATTTTGAGCACATTGTGCTAAGTGAAATAAGCCAGACACAGAAAGGCAAGTACTACATGATTCCACTTAGAGGGGAAATCTAAAATAGATTCATAAAATCAAAGACTGAAGTGGTATTTACCAAGGGCAATGGGAAGAGTGACATGGGGTGTTATTAATCAACAGGCATAAAGTTTCAGTTAAGGAAAATAAATAAGCTCTAGAGATCGGCTGTACAACACTGTTCCTGTAGTCAAAAATAATGTGTTGTAAGAGGATAGATCTCATGTTGTGTTCTTACCACAATAAAAAAAACTTTTTAAAAAAAGTCAGATGAAAAAGAAATATCAGCGTTTATCATCTTGATTATCTAGAATATTTTGTATGTATATCTATATTTGTTTATATGCATTTGAATTGTTATCAAACAGGAACAAAACGTTTAACAATTTACATAGAAAACTCTCTGTCTCCCAAGAGTATGTCCAGACTCCAGGTGGGAAGCCCTGCTCTAAGGCATAGTACCGTGGACAGTTCCTTCAGAGAGGGGCTCAGAAGTCTCAGAATTTGTAGTTGAAAATCCCAGTAAGCTGGGGCAAACAAATTTCACAAAACTCTTACACCTCAAGGAGGCATTCGTATTGGATTTTCTTACTGCTGTGGCGAAACCTTCTAATTTAAGCCCCCAAAGCTCCTTTCATGTCCTAAATTAAAGATCGAATTCAGTCGAACAAATACCAAATCCCCATCTGGGCACCAAAATGATCCTGACAATTCTTCCACTTCATGTTGAAATAAAATGCTAGACCTTTTCTGTGTTTAAGAAGCATAACCCATAGTTAGGATTCAATGAAATATGAGATACAATTTATACTCTAATAGAGTTTAACTAATTTTTAATTAAATACAGAAAATTGAATGTTCAGGCAAAATACAAAATGATAGTTGGCAAGGAGAACAAAATGTGCAATAGGTTTTGCTTTTCAATCAGCTTTGCAGAATGTGTGTAAATCTGATTTGCAAAGCAGTGCAAAAAAAAAGGAAGTGTGAACTAGTCTAATGAAATCTAACCTATGAAATATTTTTTGGTTCATTTGAAGAATCAATTTTTAATATATAATGAATTCTCAGTTGTTTGCCTGTTGGATATCTGTTTTATATTTTGTGCACAGCAATTTTGTCATCCCTGGTTGAATTTAATCAAGCTATGAGTAGATGATGTGAGCAGAAGCAATGCAAAGTAATTTTATCATTAGCCTAATCTATACATACCACACACATCATACAAACACATATATATCACAGTAAATTCGCACAGAGAAAGAGACATGGCTTTCACCCATATCACAGTTACTCTTTGTTATGATTCAGTCATTTCCTCAAGTATTAAACTCTCTCTTTCTCTCTCTTTCTCTCTCTCTCTCTCTCCCCCTCCTTACCTCCCTCCCTCTCTCATAATGACCAGCAATATTTGAGATGGTGGCTGTTCTACTGAGCTATATGACTGTGATGGAAGAGACCCCAGTCACACAGAATGATCAAAAAATAAACCTGCATTGCCTTAAACCACTAAACTTTCCGGGTTGTTTGTCTCTCTGTCATTACCCAGGCTATTCTGACACAAACGATGTCTAACACATTGTGTTAGGTGCAGGAGACACATCTGTGAGCACAACAAAAAAACAGTCACTGATGACAGGGTGTTTGTATTTCAGTGAAGACACTTTGCACTGCTAAAGTGAAAACTGCAGGAGGGCAGGGATTTTTGTACATCTTCTTCATGACTGTATCTTAGGGTTAGAACAGTTCCCGGTGCAAAGCAGATGCTGATCTATAAACATCTGTTGAACAAATGAAGAAGAAATTGAATGAGTTAATTAAAATATTGATACTTTCCACAATGGAAATGTATCAAGTGTGATGACAGCCTGCGATGCTACAAGGCGCTCTGTCCACCTAAGGGGACTAGAGGCCACATCTGTATTAGAGAGTGATTTTTGAGAAGTGGGAATTAACGGGTCAGAGATGGCAGCGTGGGAAAGGAGAGCATGTCCCAGGCAAATTGAATGGCATGTGCAGAGCCACTGACATGGGAATGACGCTGGCATGAAGAAGAAATGACCGTGATGTAGACTAAGGGTGGGCATGATAGGCACAGAGATATAAGATGTGGCAGGTCAAACCGCTGGGGCCCTGGGGTCTGGTTAAGGATTGTAGGCTTCAGTCCGGGAAAACAGGGAGATGGTGTGTGAAGGGATTCAAAGTTACACTCAGGTTGCTGTGAGGAGAATAGACTGGGAAGATGAAAAAATAGGAGTTTATGCAGGGTGTTGTTTCCATTTATTGTTGCTTATAAGTCAGAATCAAACACGATGATTTGGAGCTTAGCAATTGCCTCAACCTTCTAATGCATAACAATAAGAACTGACTAATCACAGGGAGAACCTGCTGTCTGCACAGCTCCCTGCCTCCTAACGAGACTGGGTTGATGCTTTCGTCTCACATTAAGAAGCACTATAGACAAGACGCACACAGAATGTTATGGAAGACATTGTTCATTTCCTTACCATGAAGGTCTCTTTTGAAGATCTTTGGAAGAGATTTCTTCCTAGTTTGATACTAAGAATAAGTTTGCTTCTCCTTAACACTGTTCTTTTTTATATTTTAAGGACTGGTAGAAATCACAACTGATCAATTTCCCTTACTCTGTGACTATGGAAAAGCTTAGAAAAAATGTGTGACCCATTTGAAGTACTTGTATAGACTAGCATGTATGTTTCTATTAACCTGTCTCTGTGGTATGTTGCTGCCCTTGGTTTTGCTTTTCATTCTTACCTACTTCTAATTTAAACCATGTTTTATACACTTGTGTAATGTCATCTTAAAGGTCTTTTGGTACTAAGTATCTATAAACAAGCATTTCTGAACCACTTCTTACCTCTAATCAGGTAAATAATAATCTTGGTATAAAACCTAAGTGACACTCTTTTCTATGATATACCTTTTAAAAGACATCAAAAATAGGGACCAAATTAATCTTCAAATCATTCGCGGGTTAGCTATTATGTGTTAGTTACCACAGATTCAATGGTGAGAATAAATAGCTATGGTCTGTGCCTCCAGGAAGCTTCTAGTTTAATGGAATAAACTGGATCTATGAGAAACAGGATTGTGTTGTGTGAGGCACTTGTACTGAATTACAGGATGTCGAGCTGGACTGCCTGGGTTGGAGTTTCAGCTCCATCACATACTTGGCCTTAGGCAAGTTACTTAACTCTTCTGTGCCTTAGATTCCACACGTGTAAAATAGGGATACTGATAGTACCTAGCTTATAGAATTGTTCTAACTTAATTAAATGAGTTCATGCCTGTGAAGAACTCAGAATATTATTGTTAGATATTAGTATTACCTATAAAGAGACTTAGGGGTGGAATAATGCTTAAAATGTCCCTGTGCAATGGGAAATCAAGGTTCCTTTTTCTTATTTGCTTCTAAATGAAGCACTATATACTGTATAGAATTATGAGATCATTGAGAGAGAAGAGACCTTGGAAATCATCTTAGACAATTTCCAACTAATTTAGAAATCTCTACCACTTTCTTGATGGATGCCTCCTTGTTAACATTTGCAGCTATTTGGAGCTTACCTCTGAACCAACCAATCTATTCCATTGTGTAGCATCTCTAATGGTTAGAAAGCGTTTCTAGGTTTGAGACAAACTCTATAGAAAAAAAAAGGAAAATTCTAAGAAGACTGGGTTTCCATCTTGAATTAACACACTAGTAGTACAATAATTTGATGTGCCTAAAGCATGGTAACTGCTAAGTTGTCCATAGTTACTTTCATTAAGCATATTATATTGAAAATATTTGAAATATGAAATGAGAACATTCAAGCCACAAGTATTTAGTGAGGACTTACTTTGAATCAGGAACATAGTTATAGTTCTAGAAAAGATTACATTCATATTGGTATTGAAATAGAAGAGATATTCTAGGGATTTAACTAAATTTACTAAATGTCTACTTAACGTGCCAAGCAATTTAAATTTCATGTAATTCTCCCAACTCTGTGTGATAGGTATTATTGTTCTTAGACTAAAGATGAAGTATCTAAGAAACCAACATTCAAAGAGTTATTTTTCTGAAGAAATATAGATATATCTAGTATATAAATAGCACACCTAGAATTAGAACACATCTCTGTCAGTTTTTTCCACTGTACCTAGAGGATAAAAGAACAAAAATAATAAGAGAAAGTAAAACTGCACATGGGAAGAAGACACAGCTTCAGGGTGCCAAAAACCATAGTTTAAAATAGTAGGCCAGAGAAAGGGGCGGGGTGGGAATTATTAAGAAACTGTTTCTGAACATGTGAACAATGCTGTGTTTCTGTGAACAACTGATTTCACCCATACAATAAGCAGTCTATTTAATGTGATACTAGTGATATTTTTAGTACTTAAAGTGTCACCATCCACTTCCAGCGGTCCCACTGTGACCACTTTAGATTTCTCTTTACCTCTCTCATACAAATATTTCTCTTCCCAGTAGAGATGGGAGTAAAACTGTGTTGGGAGCGTCAGTTAATTCTTGCCTTGCCCCCAGGCTGCCTTTTTTTATTGGACATTGGTTTTGATTTGGGGTTTATTCCTTTTACTCTTACTTCTTCAGGGTAACTAAAAAACAGAGTTAATAATGCATATTCCCAACTTCCACAGGCCTATGTTAAAAGGATTTAAGTTCTTAAATGGGTATGTTTTTGGTTATATTGGTCAATTAGCATTCAGATCTTTCTTGTGTATCATCGGCACCTCCCCCTCTTCCTTCATACAACCCAATAGACTGCAAGATCCTTCAGGGCTTGGACGGTTTCTGTTGCGTTCCTAGCTCCTAAAACAGTCGATTGCACATAGATGTTTAATAAAGTACCATTTGGCCTTCTCAAGGGATGGCATTGAAAGTTGTGCATATTCATATTCTCACTTAGAGGTGAAATGAGCTCATGAAATCCAAGTTCATTGAAATGTGGCTATTTTGAAGAACACTGGATAACTGAGGACAATTCAAAATAATCTAACTGAAGTAAATCCTCATTCTGTCTGTCAGCCCAAGGTGGGGCTATTCAATCGGCAAGATCAGGCATAGAATCTAACTTCTTTATTGTATCATCTCTAATATGCGGATAATTGTATTAATCTCTCAGTGTTAAAGCAAGGAGTAAACAACACATGTGAAAACATATTTCACAGTGATTGGCACATAGTTGTTGCTTAATGAAAGCTTATTTCTGTTCTTTTGTATAAATAAAACACAGTTGTTAGAGATATAAATATTATCAGTTGCTTCAATCTTGATGGCTAAAGAAAGCAAGTCTAATTAGAAAGAAATGTAATCTTTGTGTTAATAAATTTTGACAGTAGGCTAATGACTAAAATATTATACTATTTCAGTGCATCACCATACCTTTCTATCGAGGGCAGTTGTATGGCTTCGAATTTAGTGATGTATTATAAACAAAGAGAAAAATATCCAATAACTCATGCTAATGCCCAGCTCCAAAAATGGCAAAATTCCCCAAAATTGCCTTAAATATATCAGTAATAAAACTCAGCCACTTGCTAGGAGAGTAGTTTCTAAAAACACTGTCTACATTGTGTGGGTCCTTCTACAACTCTATTTTCTTTTGTTAGACTTCTCATGGGAAACAAAAGATTAAATCTGTTTTATTGTAAATGCTCAAAGGGCCATTTTAAGAGGAGTAAATGATCTAATAAAAATGCTCCCTTGACTTCCATTTTATTTTCTTCTTCTACAGAACCATAAACGCTCATCCCATGTTGAAGGGTGAGCCTATGTCAGATGAAAAACATAATGGAATGAGACACTACATACCTGATCTGACTCTATGAATTTTTGTTTCTGGATTCTTTGTTCAATGAAGGGTTTCCTTTTGATATTTTCTTAATCATACATTATTATTACATCATGCTAAAGATCATATTTTGGATGTAAATTTTTATAGTTAGTTCTTAGCGATATAAAAAGCATTGACTCAAAGCAATTTCTTTCCAGTAACTCCAATTTGAAAATATAGTAATTCAGTAACATTTAAGGCTATACTATTACTAAGGATATCTGTTATTCTCAAAATTAATCAATCAAGCCTAACTGAATTATTTTCCTGCATTTTAAAATCACAATTGAAGACACAAGTGTGATTCAAGTAAGTCCAGCACGTATGGTTAAACTTAATTTGTACATGCAAAAATACAAATGTGTACACCCAAATATATACATTTACATATATAAATCTGTATAATTTGTGTGCAAATTCACACACACATGTGTACATCCCACATCATGTATTCAGATACATTTCTATGGGAACACATCCAAAGAGGCATCCTAGTTGTAGAAAGAAATAAAAAAACTTCTATAGCATATAGGACCTTCTAGAAATGGTATACTACTTACACACACATTAGTGTTCTGTGTTCTCAAAGGTAAAAAAGACTCAAGAGGAATTAGACACCTGCTTCTGTTTATAACCTGAAGTAGTCCCAAAGGCCTGGTTACTTTGAAACAACTATGTACTTGCCTTGGTTCATTGCTTAATCAATCTTTTCAGCCACACCAGAATATCCCATTTTCCCATCCTATGGCTTTCATCATCAGCGTGTGTGATCTTTAATTCTGCAGTGCTGTCATATATTGAGAGACAATGAAATGAAATAGGCTGTTATCTCTTAAAAAGCACTAGCAATTCAAATGTGGACAGCTACAATTTAGGCAAGGTAATTGTGGAAATATGCCTTCCTTCTCGCATGCTGCAGTCTAACATTTAATAGTTTTGTAAATCTTATTACACTAAGCTACAGGCAATAAGAAAATAAAATTAAGATGTTGGTCATAAAATTAGCCAATATAAGAGACTAAAGATTCAATTCCAAGAGGGGAATATGGAAAGACTTTTTATTATTCACACTAGAATTGGAAGCATGAAGGCTTTTATGGAGACAGACGAGTGTTTTTTCACTCTCTTATATCTTTGATTTTTCTCTGTCATCTGACTAAAACTCATTCATCCTGCCCCAATCATAAACAATAACAGCCACCACCCAGTTCTGCTCCTTCTTCCCCTTCCAGCCATCATCCTTTTACTCTTTGTCTTTCCAAGTGCCAATTTATTAAAATAGTTTAAATCCATTGCCTAAGTCTCCTCAGTTTCCCTACATTTCTCAAACCCCTGCAATCTGACATATGCCCCTGCTCTTCTACTGCAATTGTTCAAGCAAAGTATAATAATGTCTTCCTATCTTTATATCTATTGGCCTCATTTAATTATTAATTCCATTGTTATTCTCAGCAATATTTCACATTGATGATCACTTCTCTCTCCTTAAAATATTTTCTTCCCTAGACTTATGACTATTGCTCTCGCTTTATCCTTCTTTTTGATCCCTCTTTCCATGTCTCTTTAACTGCATGTTTTTCCTTTGCCTCCATTTTTAAAAATTTAATTATGTTTTAAGATTTTTATTAAAATATAACTAACATAACAATATTATATTAGTTTCAGGGGTACACCATAGTTATTCAACATTTATATACCTAAAGAAGTGATCACCATGATAAGTCCAACAACCATCTGACACCGTACCATGTTTTCACAATATTATTGACTATATTTCCTATGCTGTATATTACATCCCCAAAACTTATTTGTTTTATACTTGGAAATTTGAACCTCTTATTCCCCTTCAACTTTTTCCCCCCTTTTCAATTTTTCAATTACAATTGACATTCAATATTTTTTATAGTAATTTCAGGTGTACAGCATATGGTTAGACATTTATATAATTTATGAAGTGATCCCCCTGACTAGTCTAGTGCCCACCTTGCACTATACATAATTATTGACTATATTCCCTATGCTTTACTTTACATCCCCATGTCTATTTTATAGCTACCAATTTGTACTTCTCAATCCCTTCACTTTTTTCACCTTGGGCCCCCAACCCCCCTGCACATTGGCTACCTGATTAGGGAGTTCCAGCCATTGCGATAGGAAAGGCCACAGAAAGCTACTGAAATGGCATACCTCCTCGCCACCTCCTGCAAAGATAGCAATCAGAAATTGAACTTCATGTCCAAAGAATTTCAGACATTAACACCCCCATTAAAAAGTTAAGACTTGCAGAAGTGGAGATTCTTTATAATTCTATTTAATTAATTTGTCTGACCTTTGAATGAACCAGATCGCTCAGGGCATATGACAGTGAGCGATCCAAACTTAAGCAAGTGGTAATCCTAATTACCACATGTTGGAGGTGGTATCTTTTTTGGAACAGGTTAACTCAGTCTCTTATGCTTGATATGTAGCTACTACTGATCTGGTGAATGTGTTCTCCTCAATCCTCCTCAGTAAGATAAATCAAAACGATCACTTTTACGTGGGAAAGACCACAATATACATCTGTTGTCTTGCCTCAGAACCATATTAAATCTCCTGTTCTCTGTCATATGTAGTCTGCAAAGACCTCGATTATTTTTATGTTCTAAAACATATCACAATATTAGTGACCTAAATGGTCATTTCACGTGACTAGCAGGAAGTGGCCAGCAGTCTAGGCATGCTAATAAGATGCCTATATGCCAAAGGGCAAATCTCAGGAGGAGACTCACAGCAAAAACCCCAGGGTAGTACAGCAAGTCCATTCCTTCTGTAGCAGAGAATTTTGCACCATTTGGAAAAAAATAATTCCCATATGATACTGGTTTCTAGTAGAGGCCTAATGCCCAATCTTGAATTACCAATTGACTATGGGGCTAGAGCTGTATCTTATCTAATCCATGGAGTCATAAGCTTGGGTAAAAAGAGAAGCAATTTATTATGAATGTATCATTCAGGATTGGGCCTGAAAAGATCCAAATAAGATTCAGCTGTCCGTTTGAGGCCACGGACTTTCCATCCTAGAACCATGGCCCAGTTTGTCCATAACCTCACAGAGCAGGCCCGGGTGCTGGTAAACACTGTTGTGACTTACTCAAAGCCTTCACTGGCCACATTTTGGCACTATGCCAAGGTTGAGCTGGTCCCTCCAATCCCTACTGAGATTCCCTACAGTGATTCAGATCTTGAAAAAGTAGTCAGTAGTGCTCAAACTGGAAGCTTCAAATAGCTTACAGGGAAGCTCTGCTGAATAGGTTTGGTGGCCACTGACGTGTGGATGTGGTTTTATGTTGGTGAGATCATAGGAAAGTGGCATCGTTGGCTATAATGTTTGAAGACCAATCATTAACATCCATTTCTTTTGGATTTATTATTTAAATGTTGTTGGACCATGTTTGATCAAACTAGTATTTGGATAAAATGTGTCAAAATCAGTAGTTTCTATATCAAACACTGCATGGAAGGTCACATTTTCTCTTGACACTAACTTGGATTGTCTTTTGCTTTAATAGTGTTAATATAGTGCTAAATGCATGTCTTTGCTTAGCCTGAAATTGGAAAGGATATATGTGAATATACAAACCTGGTATATATATATATATATATATATATATATATATATATATATATGCATATTTATGAGGATAAAATTTTAATTTAAAGGTTGGAAATAATGTATTTTACTTCCAGAAAAGTTGGGGAAAAGGCCTTGAGAAAACTAGTACTTGCTACAGTAGGAGGAATAGTAATACCATGTACCAAAGTTAAATCATGTCAGTAGTATAAAGTAAAATTTTAATGGTTTCTCTTTGCTAAAATCAGAGAAAGAACTTTGATAACATCTATGTCTGTAAATGTTGGGATACTTGCTGGTATTCTGTGTATCTATAACATCTTTAATGCCAGGACAGAGTGACTGAGAGCCATGACTAAATTTTTAATCGAATTTTGATATGTGTATTATTAATCTATCTGGTTGTATGATTTTTAGAAATTATCATTGCAAAAATAAAACACCCTATGGATATTTAAACAGGGTTATAACTCAGTATCATCGATGGGTCTAAAAAGCACATTATGTATTATGCCCTGAAATAAATTGAAGTGATTAGTTATAAAAAAAACAAAAAACAAAAAAACAATTACATAACCAGGTGGCTAAATGCCTAAATCATCTAGGTGGTACCACACATCATGGGCTTCCCTATAACTAAATGAGAAAGGAGACAGTTGAGGTCTGACTCACAGATAACTTGGTGTGATTTGTTTCATGTTAGATTTACTGAATAATTGTTACACTCTAGGCTCATTTAGGGATGGCTCTAAGGGACATGGTGAGGGGAGTAGATCTTCAAAGATAACATTCGGAAGTTTACTTTCCATGGAAGGATAAGTGGCCTGCATTTGGGCTCCTCGGCAGAGTGAATGGTTTGGCTAATTGTCAGGATTCAGAAGGAAGACAATTAGAAGATAAGAGACAATGAAATCTTAGGATGGTGCGTGAGACTGGATGATGGGAGTGGGCACAAAGTGTTCATTTGTTTGTGTCTCATGTTAATACCCACCATGGAGCATTTACCTCCAACGAGGCACTCAGTAACCAAATAGATAAGAAGCTTTGTCCTGTGGTGTCAGCTACCCTTTCTGTGGCAACTCCAGTGCCAGCAGAATGGGACCATGAGCCGAGTGACCACAGTGGCCCAGATATAGCTACGTAGGCTCACTGGCAGAGCTCCCTTTATCTAAAGTTCATCTAGCTATCGCCAACTAGTCAGGAGCAGAGAACATGATTGAGCCCACGTTATGACATCATCCTTCAAGGACCAGTCAGACACTTGATAGTAGATTGATTTTATTAGACTCAATCCCCTTAGAGGAGCAGAAATTCATCCTTTCAGAATTGATACCTTCTCTGCACATGTATTTGCTTTCTCTGCCTCTAGGGCCACCACTAACATCATCATCATCCTGGGGCTTACCCAACATCTGATACATATGTTCATGGTTTCTCACAGTCTTATCTCGGTTTTATGATATAGGTGATTGAAGAATGGGCACATAAACACACAGCCTACTTGTCTTATCAGATATCTCATCATCTAGGAGCAGAATAACTGAATGGTCAGAGGCCCCATGAAGACACATGTTAGGTATAAGCCCTTTGGGTTGGTGCACTGTCCTGTAGGATGTGGTATATGCACTAAATCGATGGCTGATATGTGGCGCTGTCTCCAGTAGCTAGCATACGTGGGTTCCAGACCCATGGAGTAACAGTAGAATTGGTTCGTCTTATCATCCTTTTCAGGGACTCTTTGTGGAATTAGTGCTTCTTTCTCATCTCCACAAACATAGTTTCTGCAGGATTGGTGACCTTGATTTTGGGAAAAGGATTTTTTTTTTTTTTTTTTTTTTTTTTTTACCAGAAGACAGAGTGAAACTACTTACTGTATTCAACTTTAACTTGAAATAACAGCTACCATTTGGTCATCTGCACTGCCATATCATTGTAGCAGGCAAGGTGAGGAATTACTATACTGGTAGAAGGAATTGACTCTAATTTCTACGAGTGCTGGGGTTGTGCTACATATGGGCACAGGGAGGAGTGTGTATGGAACCACAGCATTCATGAGGGATAAATATTTGTGTTTCTGTGCCAAAGCATAATAGGAATGGGAAATTATAATAAATGTTGCCCCCAAAAGGAAAGGCAACTAAGGGCTCAGATTTCTCAGGTGTGAAAATCAGGGTCATCTCAGCAGACATGAAAACTAAGCCAGCCAGCGAATTGGCTAAGGGTGAGGGAAATTAATAGAATGAATAGTAAAGAAGAGAGATGATAAATATCAATTATGACCTTGGTACTGGCTGCAAGAGCGAAGACTGGAGTTTGTTCCAATAACTCCTAGAGTTAAGCCTTTTCACAGGTTAATGTTGATCATGACTTTGAAGAGGACTCTGTGACAGGTTGTACTTAACAGAGAGGATGGTAGATTGGAGTGGTTAAGTGATGGGCTGTATTGGCCCCTTCAAATCCTCACAGCCCATCTCTTAGTTCAACTACTGTTGTACGGACTAGTTCAATGAAATGTTTCAACAAGCTTTACCCTGGTTTAGCCATAAGGTACCTCAGTTTCAGTCTAGACTATGTAACTCTTACTTCCTGCCATGGGACTTCTTGGCACAATGGTGTGGGATACTCATAAGACCATATTTGGTCCTAATGTATTCACACCCAGAAATGCATTGCTTAAGTTCCAACCTTAAGTAATAGGGATGGAGAGCAATGTATGGATGCTTCCCCTATTGCTCCCAAGACATATTTTATAAGGCCTCCTAGAAGAGCTTGTGAGACTGAACAATGGTTTCTTTTGTGGCAGCTTACCAATAATGCATTTTCTTTCTTTTCTTTTTCTTTGTCTTTCTTTTTCTTTTTTTTTTTTTATCAGTTTCAGGTCCACAAAACAACATAATGATAAGACATTTTTACAACTCACAAAGTGGTAACCCAAACAAGTCTACTACCCACCTGATACGATACATAGCTATTACAATACCGTTAACTATACTCGCTATGCTGTACTTTATATCCTGTGACTACACATTTATTTTTAGTTAGAGTTGACATTCAATATTATTTTGTATTAGTTTCAGGTGTACAGCGCAGTAGTTAGGCATGTATAAAATTTATGAAGTGATCCCCCTGATAAGTTGAATAACATGTTTTCAAATTGTGTTTTCTTCTTTCCATATTCAAAACCATGGCCCCTCATGCTTGTTCTCTGGTTATATTTCCAAATAAAATAAACTACCTTTATACAGGCCTTGATCTCCAGCTCTGTTTTGGGGGGCAACCTAGATTAAAACAAGACTTCAAAAAGTTTTTGGAGAAAAATTGTATTTGGAGACTCTAGAAACATGAAATGGAGGAGCAGCTGGGTTCTGTCAGTTTCTTGAACCTGGATAACCAACTGGCTGTGTCAATGGAAAATAGGAAATGTTGCCAGGGGAGCTACTTGTTGGATTGGGGAGATTAACAGTTTAATCTCAGATTGTAGAACTGAATATAGAATTCTCCCAGAAAGTGTTTGGCATTGCAAGCATGGATTTAAGGTGAAAGAATGGAATTGGATAATAGTCAATGCTGTGCAAAAGAATGAGTTTATCATACTAAATAGATAACAGCAATTTACTAAATGAGACAACAATAGTTGGGGAACATGGGTAGACCAAATTTCTTCATTAATAAACTGAGTTCCCTGAATGTGAAACTAGAGAAAAAGTTGTTCTAAAAGTCATTCTTCACTTTCACATTCACTGTACCATTCACTCTGTGATTCTTGTTAACCTGGTTATTTAAAGGTTCCCTGGAGGGGGGGAAAAACTGTCAAAATAGATCTTTCTTTAAAAAGGCAGAAAATAGATAGGCCTTTTTTATGATCAGTCAGTGAGAGCAAGGAAAGAGGTCAAACGAGAGTTGATGTTTTTCTAGGATGGAGAAAAGAATGAACACCTCTTTTGGATTTCATTTCTTTGAAAGGATATGATATGTCTTTTTAAACATGAAAAACTTTCAGTCAATTATGGCAACAATTTCAGAGAATAAAAGTTTTTTAGGAACTTTACTGTTAACACTTTATGGATATGCTCACTGATAAAAAAAAACACTTTTTAATTCCTCTGAAACTAATCAGATAGAGCATTTTAGAGTAACATAAAAATTTCCACTACATTTACATTAAAATTAGACACGTTGTTATCTATCCTACTAAGAAAAGCACATGATGTATCTATTAATCACCTCTTAAGGTTGAATACTAAACACGAACTTTTTCCAATTAAAGAGTTATTCAGTTCAGACACAAGTACCTTATCATTTTAGGTGTTTCATAATTCTTTTGACATTTGTTAATGGCAGGACTCTGGCTATTACCAACGGTCTTTCAAATCTTATAATTTCTGAGAAGTTTAAAGTATGGGAAGAAAAAAGCTTCAATGCCTTTTTAATTAAAGCACTGAATTTTACAAAAAAACTGCGAGTGGGTGGGTGGGTGGATATCTCTTCTATATTATTCAAAAGGAGTGTAGAAAATTTATATGTAATATTTATTCTTGAATTCACATAAGTTTTCCTTCAATTTGTTTTAAAAATTAAAATTTTCTGGGGTATTCATATATTGTTTCCTCACAATGTGGAAATTAATCATACTTCCACCAAGAAGACAAACCTGCATGTTGTTGTTTTTTTTAATACTATTGAATGCACTTTGCTTTTGGTAGTTAAAAAAAAATATTCTGTGCTTGCAAGGAAAAAAATTGACTCTCTCTTTCAGCATTCCCTGAGGCCCTCTGCATTGGTCTGGCTGGAGGTTGTTCTATAATGAGCACTGTTTGCAGCTAAGTGGATCTCTTTTTGCTCTCTTTAGAGAGCACCGCAATTCACATAAATCAGACTGTGAGATCAGGGGAATAAACAGCTGTACGTCTACAGCTGTAGTCTCTGGAAGAACTAGGAAAACCCGTTGAATTTTGGGATAGCAAGAGTAACACGGAAACTATTCTTCAAAGATTGGTATTATCAGGGAGATACGCATTTGAGTTTGCAAACCACTGCTTAAGATTTTTCCAGTTTGTTATGCAATAAAATATTTATGTTCCAGCATTTATTTCCTTTATTTAAATAACTTGCATTATTGGCCTTTTATTCATTTGTTTGTTAGTCCGTTCATTCATTCAGCAGAGATATAGAGTACCAGGTTATGTTCTAGATACTGGCATACTCAGATGGCATGACCCCTGCCAAAAGTGAATTTATAGTCAAATAGGAGACGCAGGCAGAGATATGAATAAAGTATTAGGGGAGCATAAATGAAAAAGCATCAAACTCTGACAAGGATGGCAGAGAGGGATTCACTAAGGAAATAACATTTAAAGAGGAAGAGTAGGTATCGCCAGGTGACACCTTATAGGCACAGGAATAGCATGAGAAACAGCATGGGAGGCTGGAGCAAGTGAACGTGTGGGAAATTAGGACTTCTGTGGGGTAAGGGAGGTGTTCTCCCCAACTTTTTAAACAACATGTTAAGGAGTTTGGACGTTTTCCTGTGGGCAGTAACATCTTTTACTGGAGGAGGCTAAAGATCAAATTAATTTGGAGGTGGTAACGGATGGCCATGCGCTAGATGCTTAAGTTACTGGGGTGTAAGATTGGACATGATAACTGGAGGCAGGTTTAAGAAGAATCTGAGCACTGGATAAAGGAATCTAGATTGGATCATGTAAGCAACGAAGATTTTTTTTAAATGTTTGAGCAGTGGGGTAGCATGATGAAAGCAGTGTTTTCCTTGGTATATGTGTATACACGGAATAATTTTTCTTTAGGTTGCTCATGTTATTTTAACTTGGAGTCAGATTTGGCTTACAAAAGTTTTCATGGGCTCTAGAATTTGAAAATAGAAAAGCTTTCTAATGGACATTTCAAGACAGTCTCATCTTAGGTGAATCTAATATCAGGAGTTACTAATACTTGGTAACCCAAATTATAAGGCAAGGAAGGCATAGCTATTTATACGAGCAGTTTCTGGAGAACTAAGAGCCTTTGGTCTTAGATCCTTGTCTGTTAGGGAGGAAGATGGGGAGACAGGCGAGTGTCTGACAAAGCCAGTTATGTACTGAGCATCATTATCATGAGCAGAGCTAAGCTATATAACCTTGTGTGGGGGTTCTACATCCTGAAAAAAAGTTATTATTATATAGGCTACTCGCTATGGGACAAAAGAGAATCTTTAGAGAAAAGGTGTTTTTTTTACCTTTATATGGAAAACTCATAATATATAGTGGATTTGTGAAATCTAATATATGCGGATTTGTGAAATTTGTTTTTGACATGCAAATCGGTAGTCATATAGTTCAAAATAACGCACGTGGACACACATACACACACATACACATAAACTTTGAGACAAATCAAACAATGATTATGCTCTTGTGATGAGACTATCTGAGGAGCTCAAAACTTGGTCTGCCCTGTCCATGGCTCCAAGGCTGTTGGTTTTCAAGGCTACTTGAGAAGTGAGGAGTGGAGGATGTGTGCAGTTCTATTAGCTATAAACCTTGTTCTTACTGAGGTTCAGCAGTTTTTCTTGAATAAACATTCTTTAGATTGTCACAAGTCTTTGGTAATTTCTAGAGCTCTGAAGAAGTTGATTTGGATATTTTTTTTTCCTGCGTTTTCATTGCTTCTTCTGGAGGAGTGTATTTATGGAAGTTCTCACTCTGACAACCCAGAAGTTCCAAGTCCCTTCAGTGACTCTCCTTTTTACCTTACTTCCCAATATTTTAATAACCCAGTTTCTATTAGAGGGAAAAAAATGTCCTTCCTATGGATATTACACTTGCCTTGGAATTGTTCTGTGCCATTCTCAAACTAGGCAATAAATATTCCATGTTTAAATATTTTCAAAGCACACTTATTAACAGAAGTCTGTACCAAGCAGCATTTTTTCTAACTTATTTGGTATTTTCATTCATTTTCTTTAATCAACTGTTCTTTGCATTTTGGAGGTGGTAGAATCTTTGAAAAAATAAGATGAACATTATGGATTCTCACCGCCACGTATGCACATGTGAGTACAAAAACACACTTTAAAAAATGTGTTCATAAACCGGAATCTCTAAGATCTCTCTGGAACACAGATTAAGAATTTCTCTCTCTCAGAATTTTATACCGCATTTGTTTATAATCATTTTTCTTATGTTTTCTACCATCTTTGTCTCTGACAAAATTTATCCATGGTAGTAAGTGTAAGAAGAATAAATCAACATTTATTGACTGTTGATTAAATGTCAGTCACTATGTTATACAAAATAATTTGTGCATAATAGGTGCTTAATAATTACACTTTGAATAAATACTACTTTACCTATATTATTTCACCATTCCTGTTTCGTCAACTTACAATAGATAAACATTGCCCTCAATAAAAAGCTAGAACAGTTTGATAATATGTTACACTAGAGAAGCAGCAGAGTGATGGGGGGAAAAAGAGGAAAAGTACTACTGAAATTGAGAATAGATTCAAAATAGACTTTGGAAAGCTGTAGAAATTTCTCAATTTCCACTACTCCTAAAATCTTCCTCTCCAAGATATCCTTCAGTATAAAACAATATAAAACCACTGATGAAGATTTGTTCTCAGGGGCCTCAGTTGGATTCCAATATCAGCACACTCAAATTAGTTTCCCCTCCTGTTCTATTGTGTTCCTCTCATAGGACAATTTGCCATCATCATGCTAGCATTAATGTCTGAGACAGCAAAGCCTGAAGTCAACTTCATGACTTCATAATTACATTTCTATAAAAGCCCTTCGCTCCCATTACTTAGCATTTTAGATACAGATCTGACTCTGGTAACAGCTTCTTGCAGTTACTGTAATTGTTTCTATTTTAATTATTCCATGTATTTTAAGAAGATTCCATGTAAAACATCTGGAGACACTAATTATTGCCTGTCCTGTAAACTTACACTCCAACTTGCCCTTGTGACAGTCATGTCATTAAATGACTTAGAACCAACTCTAATTAATCAACTGACACATAGATGGTCCACCTCCTGCACCAGTTTTAGTCTGCATCCAGTACAAAATAATCCCCAGCAGCACTACCTGTGAAAAGTCTTGGCACTGCTAAGTCTAGTTATTTCTCAGGTTAAATTACAGAAGAAAACTGAGTATTTTCATTACATTTCAAAATCAATATCTAGCTTACCTTTAGTGATGGGTTCAATTCACAAGCCAGTAGGGAGAGTCCTATGTATCTTCATGCCCATCCCACATCCCCAACAGTTTTGTTCTTTTAATTATAGTTTATTGGGATGACAATGGTTAGTAAAGTTACATAAATTTCAGGTGTACAATTCTGTAATACATCATCTATATATCACATTGTGTGTTCACCACCCAGAGTCAGTTCTCCTTCCATTACCATATATTTGATCCCGTTTACCCTCAGCTTTTTAATGTAAGCAAGTTCTTGCGTGGTATTTTACTTTCAAGTACTTAGCTTTACTATTTGGCTACATTTCAATCTGTACAATTACACTGTTCTTCCTCTTAAAGAAAATAAAATAAGTGATTCATTAGAAATATATACCCATATTGGTATATCACAAATACTCGACACACAGAAGAAGTTTTGTGGAGAATTTGGTGACCAAAATGTCTTTTAAAGGAGCTCACAGTTTAAAGAATTCTGCAAAATCAAACTCTCATAAAATACAATATTAATTGGCAACAAACATAAAAGCAAAATCTAATTCCTCTTAAATCTTACCCTGGGAAGCATGTTTCTTTTCTTACCCTTCTTTCAACTTTGTCTCAAACTCAGACTCTATGCTGAAATCTTTACATTTCTTTAGCCAAAGGACAAAAATTAGGAGTCACAGCATGACATACCAATAGCCAAAAGCAGGATTTGGAATCAAGATCAGAGCTTGCCATTTTCCACAGGGAGGGCTTTTCACTTCCTGTAGCGGCCATGGAGCTTGGAAAGCACTAGTTAGCAAGTGGAGAAGGTGTATGTGCCTCGTGTGGAGGGGAACTGGGGCTCATAGGATGAGCGTGAAGTGAATCTCACCATCCGGGGATTTGCTCACCTACTTGAAGCTATTTTGTGTTGAATCTAGTTTAGCTTAATGAATTTTCCTTAAACTGTCTTTCCTTTTAATGAAAATGTATTATTTAGAGAAAACACAATTTCCATGTGTTTCCATTAACCGAAGGTAAAGTCTTGCTTTTTTCAGAAGATACATATATAAATAGTTTTTCAGTTATTTTAAAAACATTCCCTTCCACTTAAGCAAAAGAAAAAACATGTGGAAATAAGCAAATTTTTGAATTCCAAAGACCTGAACACATTTCAGACAGTAATATTCAATAGTCTGGATTGTTTTTAATTTTTAAAAACAAAGTTTTCTATATTTTTGTTTGAAGCTCACTTACATAAATTGAATGATCGTGTGGATTGGCCAGGTTGGGAGAAGGGGAGAAGGGATGGAAGAAGGAGAAGAGACCAGGACAACCAGAATCTAGGGTTCTTCCAGACTGCCACTGAATGGTAAGGGGATGTGTCCAGTGTAGAAAAATATAGTCAAAATTAGATTCAGAATTCTTGGCAAAAATAGAAGCAAATGGTCAGAGCTGGAGAAGTGATGCAGAATGGAGGCAAAGCTTAAATGTGAAAAGGAAAATGAGTCAAGGTCAGAAGGAGAAAATATAAAGAATAGGTCAAAATACAGAAGTCAAGAGATTTAGCAATTGACCTATTAAAAACTCAGACTAGAACATGTTCGTATTGTCCAATTAATGGGACCAGTGATTCTAGAATTCCAGCGTATGGCTCAGCAACATCAATATGTACCATTGGATTGCAGAGCAAAGTTATTCAGTCTTTTCTTTATCCAGCCAAATATGTACAGAGACTGCAAAAATTCAGGGAAAGTTTTTGGGCAGGTATCCAGCATTATTGCTAAAATTTACTAAGTCCTACAAATCATCCCACCTCCTTCCCTGTCAAACAAAGATAACTCCCCTCTACGTTTAATTAGTCAAGAACCTAGAATGAAGGTTGCTGGGCTGGTGTGTTGAATGTGCTTCTTTCCTTCTAACACAAGTGTTCTTTGTGACAACACTGTTTTGACCCATCACTATATAGTAACAGAAAACTCTGCAATTACAATGAAATAGACAGAAAGATTATAAGTGAGGTTTTGGACTAAAGCATTTAGGAACCCACAGAAATCAAGTATGGTAAATATTTCCAGAAAACCCACCTAACAGTCCTCTGTTTCTACTATGGTGATTTATTTGTAGAGAGAGAAGCCAAGAAAACACTTTTTCCACCTGGGAAATGTACCGATTCTTCAATATTGAATATTCACAAAGGTCCTAATGACCTCTGTCTTTTACACAGGCTTTGAGGTTTATTTTATCTCCTGGCACATGTGTCATTTTGCAATCTTTATGCTCTGGAGTGAAGCCTCAAAAATGTCTTATATGTCATATTCCAGATCCTCTTGTGATTTTTAGGTAGATCATATTTTTCCTTCTGTATTGTACAGCGGTAAGTTGTCAGTGTTTGCCAGAATTCTGAAAGTAATATAGATTTAACAAGTGTGGCCTAAGTTAAACAGGTAATTCTACAACATAATCTCATTTTAGCTGAACCTTGTTTTACTAATTTATGTATGGGTATATGCTAATATTTTAATATGCACAATGTTCTGATGCTACCAGGTATCTACGAGTTTAAAAATTCTGTCATAAGAGGAACACTTGGAGTTTTAGTAAAACTAGTAAACTGAATATTATGTCATTCAGATCCTTCGATCTCTGTTTGAAGAAATTTTAAATTAATAGTGATGGCATTTGTTTACAAAGAACTTTAAGTCCTTTGCAATTAATTTTTGTGTGTCAACCTATGTTAGGTCTTGAATACGATGGCTTTTGCTTAAGTATTAGATTGGTGCAAAAGTAATTGCAGTTTTTGCAATTATTTTGAAACTTTTAAACTGCAATTACTTTTGCACCAACCTAATAGTATGAATTCACATTCTTTTTTTGTTGTTGTTAATCAAATCAAACCACTGACTCATATTTAGCTTCCTGTCAAATAGACTTTTTAAATTTTGTGGTTTTTAATTCACTCTACTACTCTGCTGCTATTAAGTCATATCTTCCCCACCCTGTTTGCTCACTTGGTTTCTTGGACCCAAGTCTAAGATCTTACATTTATCCTCAGTAACTTTCATCTTGTTTTCAGCCTATAGCTGTAGCCCGTTAAAATCTTTTTGAATAAAGATTCTGTCACCCAACATATTCATTATGTTTTAAATCTAGGCAAGTTGAAGGAGGTGTGTTTAATTTGTAGCCCAGCCAGTGTTGCACAGCTGTTCTTTGAAAAATAGAGCATGATTAAACACCACATGGAGGAGAGGTAATTACTTTCTTTTCTCCCTGGAGAAGATAGTTTCAAAGTCTTGCAAAAGTAAGATACTGAGGAAGCTCAAAGAATTAATCTTCTAAATATTTACTTTTATTCCATATTAATTTCAAACTTCATCCCATAAAGAAACTAAGCTCTGTTTTATTTTGTTAAGAGCCAGTTTCCCTCCCTGGACATACTCAAGGTCGGCATAGAAATTAAATTTCTGCCATCTTGAATTTATAGCCTTTTCTAAGTTTCATTCCAATTACATTTAGCAAGGTATTCCAAGCTTAGTTTGAATAATTAACCTTTAAAAGCTCAAATAATAATTAAAAACATACAATTTTAAAAAATGTGTCAACTGAAAACATTTTGGTAACTAGGTTTAGCTTTTCCAATTTGGAACTAGAAAGTTCTGTACGTATTAGTCTATAAAAATGAGAACACTTAAAAATTCACATTTTTAAAAGTTTCATATAATTTATTAATACCTGTTGAGCATGAATGTCAAAATTTCATTTTTGGGGGGAACTGGAATTTATATTATAGTTTAAGCCACTTCTAGATTAGATCATTCCTTCTGGCATATTGGTTCCTATTTTACTAGACTTAGTTCCTAGTTCCCAATTCATTTCCTAGTGAACTCTAAAACTTTATAAGCTATATCACAGAAGAAAGGACATGTGGTAATAAGATACATTAACCTGAGAAAATACTCTAAATATCAGGTATTTCCGATGTATTGTTTGCTCTCTAACATATTCAGAGTAAATCTAACATAAACAAATATTAGATAAAATATATTTAGAAACATTTAAGGATAGATTAACTTTTAATACTGAAATTATATTGCATTTGTAAATTAAAATTAAACTAGAATACTACTGTACAAAACCTGGCATCTAGGTCTGATACATATGGCCAAAAATTATGCATATAAACTAAACATCCAGTACCTTATTTACTGTCCAACCAGGGTTACACTTCATTTTGCATTGTTTTCTCGGAAGTTGCTGGTGGCTTTCACAGATTCTCGTGATTCTGGAGTCCTCAGAGATTTTCAGGGATGCTTCAGAAACTTGGGGAATGGGACGAAATAGCAATGTGTGTTCCAGTAATAATAACACACATGGAAATGTCCCCATAAATGGGGTCCACGGGCAGTTTGTGCTTATAGGTTATGTTCCAGAGGAGCATGATATGAGTAGTGCAGGGATAATAAAGAGGGAGTTATTCTCCACACAGAAGTTTGATTTAGTGTTGAACACTAGGGGCAAAATAGTATATTACAACACAACATAGCATCTACCTGGTGACAAAATTTCTAGGACTTTTTTTTTTACATTTTTAACTATTTTTACATTTTTAACCACATAACTAACAATGCTGGATACTCAATTCATTTATTTGACTGATCAGAATAACTTGTTTTTTCTGTGGCAGATACAGGGTTCATTAACAGAATACTTTGTTAATGAACGTTGACCAAATAAATCCCATTCTTCTGCTATTCTGAGTTTCTGAAGCAAGTTATTCCAGATCTATTTACTGAATAGTTATATATTGTTATATATCGGCATATGTTTTAAACATATAACTATATGTTGTAGATTAAAATATATGTATATGACTAAATAGATTATAAACTGTTTAAATTCTGGAGGCTAATAACGTTGATTTTTGGTGTTTCTGCATACTACTTTGAGACAATACTTGGAACAGAACCTTTTGCAATTATTCTTTGTCATGGATATTCATTATGATTATATATTATTTGTGTTCTTTAACAATGGATACAAAGTGTATCACTATATGCTTTGAAAATATATATTCTATGCTATAACCAGAGATCTTTAGTCACTAGGCTCAGATCACTCTTCCTGTCTTCTTCTATTTTCTGAGCCCCTACTATTTGTCAGACACTAGTCCAGGTTCAGAAGAGAGAACAGTGAGCCACCTTGATAAGTTCCTTCTGTGATGAAACTCATATTTTAGTGTAAATATATAAGTAAATAAAATAGTTCTGGCTTGTGATCCATTGTATACAGGATATTAATGTGATGCTGGGGACTTTAGAAAGGTGAAATAGAGGGAAAGCCCACTTTTGACTGTGTGGTCAGGAACAACCACTTTGAATATATTGATTTTTAAATGGAGTCTTGAAAGATAAAGAAAAAAGAGCTCACCACTTGAAGAGTTGGAGAACATCTGAGACACAGGAGACAGGAAGAACAAAGGCTCTGAGTAAGGAAAATGCTTGGAGAGTTCTAGGAACTATTTAAGGTCAATGTTATTTAAGGTCAAGTTGAAGCAAACTTCTGTGCAAGAGTAGGTGAGGATGTGGAAAGACAAACTCTTTGAGCAAATGAGAGAGTTCTACAGTGATGGTGGACACGGGATCAACATAAAAAACAACTCTGTTCCAATAGGTCAACGAAAACAAATTAGAACAACGTGATGGAAAATAGATCTATTCACAATAGCAATCAAAACTTTGGGTATCTGAGAACAAATCTAACAAAGGCATTGAAAATTAATAAGACAATAAGGGCCTGAAAGAATGCTGCCTGAATAAATGGATAGATACATCTATGTTATACATGAATGAGAATCAATATTATTATAAATGTTTGTTAACTTCCCACCTAAATCTACCCATTAAAATACAATTTGCCTCTAGTGGTCTCTGAGGTAATGTACTCTTTCTTTCAGAAATAGCAGGCTGGATCTTCCAGAAAATACGTGCTCTTCTTGCATCTCAGTTGTATCAGACTTACTTTGGAGGATAGCCCAGATTCACCTGAGGTTCTATATTATAGAATTCAACCGAAATCTGGAAGCACCTAAAATTCAACTTTGACTGCACAAATACGTAAATTGTGCATGATCATTTTTATCTCTCTCCATAAAATATATCAGGAGAGAGTAAATGAAAGTGATGTAAAGATGCCAAGGGCCTTTTGGGAGATTCATGTAAACTGAGCATAAAAATGTTTAGCAGGTGTAATTAAAACTGCACAGCAGTTCTGGCAGTGACAAACTTTCATGTTGACCTAGGATTTATACCTGCCACCAACAGCTTCTGTACACATTTTGTCAGCAACATCTGTGACATGAATTAACAGGTAAAAGATAGAGACAATAAAGGCAGAAAGCAAACTAGATCAACAGAGGGGAAACTTGGGTTGTTGCACTGTCTTTGCTTTAATTGCTGTGAGAACTTGAACAATTCATTTAATGTTGAGTTTCTTTCATTTATGCAACTTGGAAATTGGATTAGAGATTCTCTAAGATCAGACTGGGCAGAGTTGACTCTGCAGAATGAAGGAAGCCAGATCATGGTTGAGTCTTGTCTGAAATGTTTGGAGACTTGGAGGAATAGCTAAGAGTAGAGATGGAGTTGAATAATGAGCTTGACCAAGATCAGGCAAATTGGACTCAAGCATGGATAAATGGTCTTAATTTCTATGATGGTCCCATTTCCCTTTATACAGAGTCAATCCACAATGAACATCGGCTGATTTGAAAATATTTTCTTAATGCTCATTTCCATTTCGTTTAAACCATTCAGCGTATTGAAATGAATCAGTCAAGTTACTGCAGACATCATTCAGGGGAGTGAAGGCAGGATGAGTAGAGCTCCCCTGAGCACAGTCTGAAACAATCACCCAGAGCCATCAGCTGTTGACAGTAGCAGTCAGAATACACTGGTGGCACGCAGTAATTAGAGATGGAGAGGCACAATTTCTACTAACATGTTCTATTATTAGTGTATTTCAGCAGCAAAGCTGCTCAGAGAACAAAGACAATAGGCTGTCTGCTTACAGTGAATTACGTGGGACAGCAGGACCTGGTTATACTCTGCAGTAGGTCAGTGTTCACACCACATGCGCTGAGCAAAACTGCTGTCACCAAGGTGACGGCCACCCCCACAGTGACTAGAGGGATAAACAGTAGAATGAGGGCAACAAGGAAGCTGGAAACATCTCTTATCTACAGGCTTGACCATGACTCCTGAAACCTCTCTAACTAAAACCACACCCTCTACCTGTCTAACATTGTACGGGAAAAGGGATATATATATTTAAAATTATCCCTTTTCTTTTATTCGTATATCTGTGTATATATATATCTGTGTATATAAGAATAAAATAAAAGGGATAATAAAAAATAATAATAGAGGAATGAAACAAAAAAGGGAAAAATATTATTTTGTAGCAAACACTATATTTAAGATTTAAACGTGAATTACCCTATTTCATCCTTTTAGAAGAGTGAATTGATTTTCAGAGAGGTTTTAAGGACCTTCCTCAGGTTGCAAAGAAAAGAAAACACTTTGTTTGATATGAAACATAGGGAACAATGTGCTACACCATTCAGTTAATAAAAGTAGAAGAGAGAAGGGGAAGTAGAAGAGAACAATATCACAAGAATTAAGTGCTGCTTCATTTCTAGTGAATCCTAATCTCATAGGCAGAAACATTTAGAGGGGAATGAACTCCAGGGCCCAGGAATACCCACCTTCCCATTTATGGGCATTACTCTACGGCATCAAAAACAGAAAAATCAGCAAATATGAAATATTTTTTCTTCATTATTGAGCCCTTAGGATCAAAATTTAAATTGGGAGTAACTTCTTTGCATAGAATGGAGAGAAAAATTGGGAAAAATAATTTAATTCTTAAAGGTGTCTCTGGAAAATTCACACACGTGGAACATTTCTTTCTCCAAGACAAAGGCACATGCATGAAATATTTTGCATCAAGTTCAATATAAGATGGCTATTGTGTGCCATGATTTCTCTATAAAAGTTACATTGATTTTAGTTAAATTGTATTTGGCTGTTTAAAATTATGAATTTTAATTTTATTTTAGTCACTATTAATATCTATAGAATTTTGAAACCAAACCAAAAAAACACAAAAGGCTATTTATTAATTCAATGAGTCTCTGAGCAACATTTTCGCCTATAACAATATCAGGCAAGGCTCCAGTCACAACTTAACGCCTGTCATTTTCTGTAATTAAAAGTACACAGTCATATTTATGCATTCTGCCTTCTAGCAGCTGCAGTTAGATTAACTGTGAACAAAGAAAACATTTTGACACAGTTAATTATATGGCAGTTCTCCTTTGCTAGCAAATATGAGCTACCTCCTCAAAGGAATAAAAGAACTTTTTTGGTTATTTTTCTTTTATATAATAATATAAATAGCCATGAAGAGCTTCATTTTAAACTTGCAAGGAGTTTTAATCCTAACACTTCAGTCTAAAAAAACACTAAAGTATCTGGTAACTTTTAATGAAGACATAGGATTATCAGATTTAGAAGATCTGGCCAAAATGTTCTCTGGCGGGAGATATTTCTAGCACTTTGTTTGTTTGTTTAATTTCAGATAAGGAGAAAGATGAGAATATGATTTAGTTTTCACAGTTGTACTAGGTTAGAGATCACAAATAAATTCCTACATCCCTTGTCCTGTATATGAGGGCAATGCCGCTTCTCAGGCAATGTATGTCCACACCGAAAGTGTTTTCTTAATAGTGGGAACTGAAATTGCCCAGTAAGAGCTGTGCTGTTACTGGGCAGAAAAGGGAGACTGGCAGCTGAGTCATCTGCCTAAGACTGTGTGATAAACATGGAAACCAGTGGAAGAGGGAGAGCATAGTTATAGTTTATGACATGAAACCCCAAAGGATCTATGACTAATGATGACAAAGATTATTTCTGGTCACCGTCTTCAGTCCTTTGTAGGAAAAGAGAGTGGGGAGTGAAGCAGTGAGAATTGTGCAACAGGTACTCAACCCAACCTGAAAAAGGCCCACCTCTGATGACAGCGTTAGAAGGAGGCAGAGAGAAATGTCACCAACATGAGTCAGAGTTGCCTTCATTTCTAAATTCATTTTAATCTGTGTTCTCATTCCTTTCATCCTCCCTGTCTTAAATTTTTTTACTACTAAGAATTTCAAAAATAATAGAATTGAAAAGCTCAATGTAGACTAAAGGAGAATGTATTGGGGAAAATATGTAGAACAGTGAAATGGCTGTGCTTATAATTACATGCAGAGAGAATTTTGGTCTTTAGAGATTCTTTGTAAATTTCCATTAATATACATAACAATGTACTGAAATTTACTACGTAGTTATGAGAATGGGCTTTGGAGTCAATCCCCTTTGCTTTGTTACTTTTTATCTTGGAGGCTTGTTTTTCTTGTTTGCAAAATGGGGGTCAATTTACTTTTCTCATAGGGCTGTTATGAGTATTCAACAAGATAATGTGTGTAAGGTGCTTATTAGATCATATAGCATGCCCTCTTTAAATGGCCCCTTTTATTATTAAGTAATAAATAAATGCACACTTTAAAATGGAAGAAAAATTAGCTTTCCAACTACCCCTATAGTCACATAAACGCTTATGATCCTCTTAAATGAGTAAAACTCCTTAAGCTTTAACAGTTTTCAGTTTTACGGTGTGTGTGTGTGGCGGGGGGGGGTCAAGCAGACTTCTATGTCTAATGGATACTGTAATCTGCATATGAATGGGAGTATTAAACTGAAGCCCTCTACTTTGGGCACATCCTGAGAAGGCAGGGTTCTTTGGAAAGAAAATAATGCTGGGAAACATAGAAGGCAGCAGGGAAAGAGGAAGACCAACTATGAGATGGACTGAGTCCATAAAAGAAGCCATCGGCATGAGTCTGCAGGAACTGAGCAGGACTGTTGAGGACAAACACTGGGGACATCACTCATTCATAGAGTCACCAGGAGGCAGAGTCAATTCAATGGCACGTAACACATTAAGGTGAATATCTGGAAAATGAGCTATTGTGTGTGAGAAAACACATATTGATAATGATGCTAGAAATCAGACCAGACTGAATGCAAACAATTTCTTCAACAATCAAATTCCTTAGGAAGCAGACAACATTCATTCCTAACAATGTATTTTCTGGATGACTGATGGAATCTATTGCACAGAGAAACGATTAAGTTTCTATGTGCATTCATTGCTATGCTAAATGAAAGTAACTAAACCTGTTTAGATAAGCTCTTCTTCCAATTCATGCGTATCAAGGCTAAATCACATTTCCTCTATCTTTAGGATGATCTGAGTAGTACACCTTCACAATGGTAAAAACCCCACCATTCCCTCTGGGTTTTTCACCCTTCTGAAAACCCCATCCCCTACTCTCCATCCTTGGCCTGAATTTCTCTGAAAATAGTGGCGTCTGTAGCTACCAACTATGAACAGTTCCTAACTTTCTCAAATAATTATGGAGAACTGATGTAGTGATGGTAGCTGGTCAAGTGGAAGGAGCCCTGTAACACACTCTCCCTATTGTTGGATCCATTATCAGGGCTACGTGCTGGGCTCAGACCCCATCGGGGTGCTCACTGGGCAGGAGCCGAGAGCCAAGACAATGGGGTGCTTCCTCAAAGGCATCCACAAATAGGGGCTGCCTCTTTCCCCGTACAGCAGAGATGTGAAGCCACTGCATGCTTTTTATTCCCTTTTAGTGTGCAGATCATCTACAATAATTTGCAGATGCCATGTTTCCCATGAAGTTATTTATTTAGAAAAGTTTCAGTATGTATAGAACTAGTGGAATATGAGGGTTTACATGGGGTGAAAAAAATACATTTGTTAAATCTCTATAGGTTACAAATTATAGAAGCTCAACTCAAACAAGCTTAAGAATAAAGGGGATTTATTTTCTTTCATATTGGGGAAATCCAGTAAGACGTGACTAGACCCAGGTACTTAAACGATATCATCAAAAAATGCTTTTTCTTTAATATCTTTACTTTCCTCTCTGTTGGCTTCAGTATTTTTTCTCACGTTTTCTCTGCATGGTAGGAAACTGTTCCCAAAGAACTAAAAGTTTTGTAGCTTTTCATCTCCTGATGTCTCATGTCTCCATTTCCCTGTGTCCCTGTACTCTTTGAAATAGTGCACACTGATTATCTTTCCTTGGCTCATATGCCCAACTCTGGACCAATTTTTGTGCCCAAAGGATTGGATACCTTGATTGCCCAGCCTGACATGTGACCCTATAATGGAGTCAGGACTCTTGGAGACACCAGAATCACCTGGACTAGAGAAGGAGCAATTCCTATGATAAGAATATAAGGTACATATTCATGACAAGCTTCAAATATTTACTGGAATACGTCATGTGTAAATTAAATGTTCGACTTGAGAATTTGATGGGTTCAAAGTTGTTTATTTATATTTCCAGGGTGACTGTGAAGCCAAACTGTTAGCCTGTACCCTGGGAGCTACAGCACTTACATGAAACTATTTTGTCAAGTTGTTGAATCCAGAGACTTGGAAGGTCTTAGTGTCTCCAAATCCCTCATGTAGTTTATTGAGTGCGAGGAACCCATTGCAACCAGCAATTCCTCAAGTTTCCATTTTGTATTTCAAAGCCAAGATAATGAGATAAAAAGAAAAAAGAAACCAAGAACTCTTCTCTAAAAGCTCATATGCTAAGGGATCCAGTTCTGGTTGTCAGAGTGAGCAAAAGAATGCCAAGCCTTGCAGCTCAGTGGGCCAAATTCTGTTCTCAGCCACATGCCTGGAGCTTCCACTGATATCAATGGGGGTTGTGTGCGTATGTGAACTGAGGACATAAGCTGGCTGTGTATAAATAGCTCTGCAATGGTGAAAATCTCTTCTTGTGTGTCTGGTACAACAGAGGTAGTCTTTTGCAGTTAGTGGATGCTTCTCCCTCTAAGAAAGTAATCAGAGAGTTTCAAGAAATATACCAGAATATTTAATGGTAATGATTTTATTTAAAATATTTTGGTCAGGGAGCATGGAACAGTATTTGCCCTACATTTTTCTCATGTTCCACTAGCAAACTCAGCCAGGTTTAACAATTCTTTGCAAAACTGTTCTTCACTGTTCCCTTGGCTGAGCTGTCAGTCTGCTAACTGACTGATACCCAGCTAACTGGGGGGTGGGGTGGGAAGTCAATACGTTTATTAAGGGGTTACAAAGTTACCTAAAGCAACTGTGCTTCTTACATTCTCTTTGGCTGTCAATGCAACAGAGCTGCATGGCACAGAGGGCCTGCCATGGCAGCTGGGCTCTGGCCCCACCAGACAGGACTCGGGTAGGATCTGAGGCCCCTTGGTCGTCTGCCATTCTACGTGCAGCCCCAGTCTGGAATTCAGCACACTGATGTTAAGCTGAGCAATCTTCCAGCCTCAGATGAGAATTTCTCTCTGAGCACAGTCTCATACACTATCCCCTAGAAACAGGTTTCTCCAAGATTTTTATAGGAAATATTCTAGTCAATGCAAGTTGCCTATAGGTAGATGATTTTCAAGTCCTCATCTTCAATCTATGTCCTAGTTCTACACTCCACACTCACATGTAACTGGCTTCTGGACATCATTACTTGGATATCCTGTTCATACTTAGAATTCGTCTAAAACTTAACTTGTAACTCACCCTGCCCCTGATGCAGAAAATTTCTACTGCAGCCTCTTTATCTAATAGCACCATCTTTAATCTAATAATTCAAGTCAGAAAACTGGTAGTAAACCCTAACTTCTCTCTGTTCCTTGTTACCACATCTAATCAGTATGAGCCCAGCTGATTTCACCTATTCAATTTACTCATTCTACCCTCTTATTTTGGTCCACTGCTCCTGCCATGGACAGAGATTTGAGTGCAGGTTTTAATCCCACTGACAACTGCATTTGAGTCCCATTTTTGTTACCTCCTTGGGGGATATATCTTTTTGGAGGGGGCATTTGTTTAAGCTTTTGTTTCTTAATCTGTGACTTGGAGATGACATGTACTTCACAAGGCTGATTAATAGGGAGTAAGTTAGATTATACCTGTAAAGTGTTGTTATAGTTGCTAACACATAACAAGTTCTCGTAAATGATAGCTATTGTGAAGCAGAGACTTCATCATGTCTTAGTAAGAATATTGTAGCATTCTCCCTGAATGCAGTCTTTCGTCTTCTCTATTCTCGAATCTACATAGGATGGCTAGAGTACACTTTCCAAAATGCAAAATCTTTCCACACTACTCATCCAAAAATATTTTGTATAATAAATAAGTCCTTGTCTCATTTACCCATGTACTTACCTCATCTCACCTGGCCTCCCTTCTTAGTCCAACATTTTACCAACTTGCACACTATCCATTTATTCAGCTATCCAATTGGACAACTAGCATTTATCCTCTGAAAATTTTCTCTTCTCTGAAACTTTCCCCAATCTCATTCCAAATAGAATTGACTCCTTTCTTAATTCCATCACTGGTTTTTGAAGTAAAAAACTTACATAGTTATATCATGGGTTTAATTGCACTGTACTGGCCTTATTTGTCCATAAATGTGTTTTCCTGACCAGACTATTCTGTGGTCCTCTAGAGTGCTTTGAATAACAGACTATAATTAAGAGTATGCTTAATTATTTTTATTTTCCAAGAATTTAGTCCAGTGCTATATTAGTTTTCTATTGCTGCCATTAAAACTTTAAAACAACACACAATTATTACCTTACAGTTCTATAGGTGAGAAATCTGGTATGTATCTCACTGGGCTAAAATCATGGCTTGGTGGCAGGGCTTCCTTTCTGGAGGCTCTTGGAGAGAATACCTTTGCTCATTCAGGATGTTGGCAGAATTCACTTCTTTGCAGACATAGGATTGAAGTTTCCATTTCCTTGCTGGCGGTCAGATTATAGACTCTGCCTGCATAACTTGGCTTGTGCCCCCTTCCTTCATTTTCAAAGCCATCAGTGGCAGAGTCTCTGACTGCATCCTGCTCTATTCTTCTACCTTTTGGTCCCAGTTTTAAGGACTCATGTGATTAAGTTGAGCCCAATTGGAAATTCCAGGATAATCTTGCTATTGTAAGGTCTTCAATCTTAAGAACATCTGCAAAGTCTCCTTTGTCATATAATGTAACATATTTATAGGTTCCAAAGTTAGGGTGTAGACATCTTTGGGGAACCATGATACTGCCTAGCATATTTTAGGTGATCAATAAATAGTGCTGGTTGAATGACAAAATAAATGTATGCAGGTGACATTAAGTATTTAGGTCTTTTGAGTATATTAGTTGGCTTTATAAGGCCATAGGTAAATTAGGTAATTTGAAATTCTTATCTGCTTTATTTGCCATAACTTTTTTATAAGAATCCTAAATATTATGTTTTCTAGATCTTTGTCCCTCACGGGATCATACATATGAATTTTAACCAAATAGACCAAATGAATCTTTTTATGATCTCTGATTTACCATAAATTGCAAACATTATTAGTACTAAACGCTAGGTAAAGCCATCAGGAGTCTCTTGTTTTGTCCTTCGTATGACTCCTTGCAGAAATATTTATCATTTGTATGAAGTTCATATGGACTCATAAATTTATTCTAAAAGTGAATGTCTATATGTGCCAAGCTTTGTGAAAGGTGGTAGGTAAAAGTGGTAAATAAAACATGGTCCCTCCCTTACGTGGCTGACAGAGTAATTGGGAGACAGATAATTAAAAAGTAATTACATCTGTAGGATGAACAGATAAAAAAAACATGTTTTGGGATACAAAGATAATAAAGATATACTTTGCTCTAAGACAATCTCTTTTCTCAAGGTGTTAATATTTTGTTCTTGTATTTGTATTCTGGTGTGGAATATGAATATATGGACAAATATACCATTACTGTGTAATTAAACCAATAATAGACATATCTTCAAATTATAGTGATGTATTAAAGAGAGATTCTACCACACTTGGAGTGAGTCTGGGATGGTTTCAAAGGAGACAAGATTTTAAGTTATGTCTTAAGAAATAAACAAGGCTTTTCCAGATGAACAACTAGAGATGGAGTTGGGAGTCGTTCTAGGGAGAAGGGAAAATCTTCCGCACTTTTCTCCATTTGGGAGGAGAGAAAATCAGGAATGAGTTTGTGAATAAAGGGTCATTTTAGCTGAGACCTGGAGGATGAATACACACTTGTTATGTTAAGGGGATAGTGTAGGAGAAAAGAATTTTCCAGGCAAAGAAAATGGCATATACAAAGGATTGGAGGATGGTGAGCATGAGTATCAAGTTTGAGGAACTAAGAAAAGTTCAGAATGACCAAAGCATAAAAAGTGAGGAAAGGGAAAGAAATTATACTAGAGAAGTAGTCATAAACCAGATCAGGAAAGCATGCCAAGCCCATGAAGGAGCGTGGATTTTATCCAAAGAATCATGGAAAGCCATTTATGTGTTTAATATAGGGAAATGAGATGACATCCTGCTGAATTCCATTATCCATTGACTAACTGAATTAGCTGGCAGTTCTCCCATCGCCATGCTGGAACTAATCTATTCTTCCTACATCAAGAGGTTTCTCTTTCATTGATCATCTCATTTCTCTTCTCTTGCACAACAAATAGAACATGCAGGATTCTTGGGAAAGATTGGCTGATAGTCTTCTAGTCTATAAAATCACACCTGAGGGAAGCATTAAACTTGTCTGGGATCAGTATCAGATTGGGTTGAGCAGAGATTGTTCCCTCAAGCTCCTTCTGTCTCTGACAAGCTGTGGACTACTTCCGATGGCTCCACCTCTGAGAGAATGAGAAGTATGTCTCCACATATATAAAAATGCTGCGGTTACACTGTTATCATATCTAAGTTGGGGGCGCAATGGGAGAAATAAAATAATACATAGGATAGCATTTTGAAAACTTAAGTAAAAAGGAAATTTGAAATACAGTTTCTGGAGGCAAATTTCTATGTGATTCAGTTTGTTCTTACAGTGGTAGCACATCCGTGATAGTCAACTACTGCTAAATGAGAAGAAAAATCTAGCAATTAGGCTTTGTATTGGATTTAAGGATTTAACAATATGGGTGGTTTATAGTACAGAGGCACTAAAGCCTGAAAGTGAAGAAAGAGAAACGAAAGCAAAAATTTAAAAGCTAAACTCCAATATGTTAAAAGAAAGATGCTCAAGGCACCAAAGAAATGAGAGCGATCATATTTGTGACAGTTTCTGACTCACACTTTGTTCTTCAGCACTAAATGGCTGGGAGATTTATAAAACTTATGAGAGGAGCTCAGAGGGGAGGAGGAGGGGAGGGAATGGGGGAAGATATTCAGGTCAGATTTGATCTCTAAGCAGTAAAAAACAGAGTTCTTTCCATGTCCTTGTCCCCCGTGACTTCTCCAGTGCCCCCCTGATATCTATGAAGACAAAAAATAAGGCCTAAGAGCCTCTTCATAGGCAGTAGTAACTTTTAAATATGTAGTTATTCTATAAAATAATTGACATAGGCAATTCAATTTCTTTTATAAGATATAATCAAGATGCATGCTAGATTTAGGACGATGTTATCCCCACCCAGAGCTCAAATGTGTGTAGTTTTATATATATATATATATATATATATATCTTCATTGGCATGTATATATATACACATATATATGTGTATATATGTA
Source organism: Rhinolophus sinicus (assembly GCF_057876585.1). Lineage (NCBI taxonomy): Eukaryota > Metazoa > Chordata > Mammalia > Chiroptera > Rhinolophidae > Rhinolophus > Rhinolophus sinicus. The sequence goes on along the minus strand of NC_142501.1, from coordinate 31,483,200 downwards.
CACACATATATACACATATATATGTATATATATATATATATATATATATATATATATATATATATATGTCAATGAAGAGAAAGAAAGAAGACAGGACTCTCTCTATAGAAAATATAGACCACAGAGTAGAGAGAAGAGAAGGAGTAAGACGAGAAACTGTGGAGGGGATGACAGGAGGCTAGTGGGTGCACACAGCTGAAATCACTTCATTCCTCTGTGCCCTGAAACAGTTCAGCACCCAGTTGAAATCATATCCAATTTCAGCCTTGGGAAATGAAGTGGATAATTATGAACTGGCCTTTCATGCCATGCGCTGTGGAATTCTTCCTAAGTAAGAACATTGTATCAAAGCATTCCAGGATTTATCATGGAGGTATGGTGCCATGGAAGCGAGAGGTTGGTATGCGAGGCCATCTGGTGAGATGCAACTTGTCAATTTCCCAGATGGTTCGTGAAAAGAGAGAGACTTGATATTGAACTGAGATCAGCATATGAAAAGAGCCATGAAATCACAAACTTAAAACCCATTTTTTCCAGATAGAATTTTGAAAAGTTTATTAAGGAAATTTTATATAAAATTTATATGACCTGAAATATCATATATAAAAATTTTAATTTATAACATGGAACTACTTCAATAGTATATACCACATTTGCTTTTGCCTCTTTTAATAGGTGTTTTATTAATCTTAAGTTACTGAGTTAGGAGGAATAAGTTGATATTATTTTCATAGATTTACTTGCATACATCCAAGTTTTATAAGACTTGTGGAGGAGGTCTGGGTCTGGTAGAATTTGGCTATCCTGAATGATTCCTTTGAAAAATCATGCTCTAAAAAGTGCCATGTTTATGAAATACATTTTATTACTTGAAGATAATCTGTTCTTTGAATTTAAATTTCCAAATAAATGTATTTTTAAAACCATTTGGATTACGTTCATCAATGATTCTGAAAATAATATAATCAGCAAGCATTACACTCACTGTATGACACATTTCCCATGTCCCCATAATTCTGGGATTTTTAACATTAACAATGTTCAAAAGTAGGAATTTTGAAATGGCACAAATTTCTTCCTATTTTCTTTTTTTCAAGACATAAAACCTGGTTTTTATATTTACCATCTATTTGAGTTAGAACATGAAAATGATTATATAGACTCAAATAAAAATTCTTCCTCAACTTAGGATATGTTCATAAATCAATAAAGCTTATTTTTAAATGTTAATTGTGAATTTACGTAAAACGGCTACTTACTTGGGACATTTAATATAAAATGCAAATACTTTTGAGATAAGTAGAGGTTTTAATCATTTGTAATATCTCAATGACTGTGGACTTTTGAAATAAATGCCTTGGGTACAGTATCAAACCCAAATAAACTTTTGACTTTCTATTTTCATATTCAATTAAGATGTCAAACTTTTATAAAGTTTATAAAACAGTATGAATTTAATATAGGCTTTTTTTCTTTCTTTTTAGTTAGGTTGTCTTCATGTTTTTTTAATCTTCTTGTATATATCAAACATTAGATTATTTCACTGTCCACCAATTTATTCAATTTCACCACAAAGTGAACAAGGTAAATTAGAGGAAAATCTAATTAGATAAGTAATTTTTGCTGCTGTTACTGTGATGGGGGATAAGGGAAGGAAATCCCAGCTTTTGTCTGAATAGAATTCAGGCATGCTGGAAGAATTAGTGGCACAAGAATTCCAGAAATCCGTTTGCTCATAACTGAGAAGCTCCCAGGGAAAAAACAATAACAACAAAAAAAGAAAACCAAAATAGAATCTTGGTCCAGTAAGAAAGCCTTAGTTATCAAGTGGAGGGAAAATTTTGAGTGCGTCCGGGAAGGTGTTGGGGTTGGCAGGGGTAGTATCTGGTGCAGTGGGGGAGATGTCTAACAGGGGAATGTAGGGCCTGGAAGGGCAGAGGTAGCACGCAGGGTTTCCATGACAAATGCTCCACTGGACAGTCTGAAAAATACCTGAGTGGGCACTTTACAGGAAGAAGGCTGATGCCTCGTGCATACTGATGGGGCCAACTGCTCTACAAATGGAGTTATTACTGTAAATACATACTCGTTTATACCCACAGATGAATGAAACCAAAGGAATCAGTGAATGATTAGCACAGTATTTGGCATAATTTTTGCTCAGTAAATGTTCACTGAATAAACTGATGGTTGCTAGATGGAAGGTGGCTAGGGATGGGGAGAAGGATAAAGGGATTAGAAAGTACAAATTGTAGTCACAATACTGTCACAGGGATATGAAAGACAGTTTGGGGAATATAATCACTAATGTAAAGATTTTGTAGAGTGTCAGATGGGCACTTGTCTTATTAGGGAGACCACTTCATGGACTGTGTAGATGCCTGATCACAGCGCATACTTGTACACCCGAAGCTGAAGCTGAATAATATTGAATGTCAATTATAAATATATATATATATATATATATATATATATATATATATATATATATAATATGTGTTATATTTATATTATATATAATATAATATATGTGTATACATATATACATGTGTGTATATATATATGTGTATATATATATTTATATAGTCACAGGATGTGGAGTACAGCATAGGGAGAAAAGAGTCAATGGAATTGTAGCAGCTATATACGATGTCAGAGGGATAGTAGATTGGGGAGGGGTTATCACTTTGTGAGGGCTGTAAATGTCTAAATATTACATTGTTTTGTACACCTGAAATTAAAAAAAAAAAAAGTTTTAAAAAAATGAATGAATTATGGTTGACCTAACATAGGAAAGATGATAATGGTCATAGACATAAATGTATGAATTTATGTCAGTATTATATGTATGAAGTTAGGTGAAAATCATTTTTATAGGAATGAACTGATTGCTATATAATAGATGAAGCTGAGCTGAAAATACTTTTGCTATTAGATATAAATATTTTATAAATATTATACATTAAGTCATTCTAGTCACACAATCAAGCTGTGATTTTAAGTGACCCAAAGTTAACTTGGGTATGGAAAACTTTATTTTTTTTAAAAACAAGAGAGAATTTACTGCAGTATTAGTTATAGCCCTCCATGACACACTACACACATGGATAGATACACATACATGTGGAACAAGAAAACACCTGTATATCTGAGCAAAGGAAAGAGGGGGATACAATCATTTTTCCTAAGATAATATCATGTACTTAAATTGTGCTTTATAGTTTACAGAGTGTTTTCACAGATGATCTCACAGACTACACAGTAATTCCGTAAGATAGAAGTGATTATGATTCTCATTTTTACAGACAGGCGAGGTGACTAAGTGATTGGGGGCAAGTTGTCTTTCCTCTATGCTGTCTTGTTTCATTGTAGTGGTTTCTTTTTGTCATCAGATACTTGGTTTTCTCTAACCTGGGGCATATACTATACTTTATTAAATATCTATTTAAAACTTAGAAAATATGCTCATTCAAAAATTCTTCCCAGCCATCATTTTGCTTCAAAGTGATAGAAATCTGTAAAGGCAGTACACCTTTAATAATAGCACATTTTGTGATGAGCTGTCTGTTCCTTCAAAAATTATCATGAAACAGATTGAGAGCTAAATATGAAATGCTAAACTCGCCAGTTAAAGCAGAGACTTCATTTCATTCAGATCAACTCCAGACAGATCAGACAGAAAAAAAGTAGCAGAACAATTCTTCTATTTTTTCAGTCATGGCAGTGCACTTCCCAGCTCAAGACTGAGTCAATTGATGGAGAGAATGGTATAGCATAGTGTGCTTGGCTAATAACGTTCTTGGCAAGACATGTCCTAAAGCAGTAATAGTCGCATTCTGGGGACTTCCTTCTGCAGAAGCATCATCATTTTTATAATTTTTATATACAGAGTTTAGTATCTCATGACCAAACAGAAAAATTTTTTAAAGGAAAAATAACATACCCTAGGGCAAATGAAGTAAAGCTCCTTAGAATAGTGCTAACAGTTAATGTTGTTCTTTCACATCTCTTTGCAGATACTAGAATAAATTAAATAAAACGAAAGGGAAAACAAATAAAACTCTTATCTTCAGGTATGCTTTTTCTTTACAAAACTAATTTCACAGAACAGTTAGATACGTAATAAGGGGCCTCTTGAAGATGTTGTTCTTACCCCAACTTGATATGCAAGTCATGAGTAATTAATTATGTCTTCTATTTACACTTTGTCAGAGAAGAGTATTAAACAGAAGAGCTGAGAGGAACACAGAACACTACCATTAACCTGTTTAATTTGCAAATCTAATGCAATCAAAAGGAAGACATTAGTGTTAAAATTGTTTTTGTCCAGGTGGTATCTTTCATGGAGAGAAAGGCACGTCAGAGGTATAAATGTCACATAAAGCCTGCCAGCCTTCTAAAGCAGGCTTTAAAGCCAGAGTGGAAAATCTTCCTGGGTACTCATGTCATGGATTGTAAAAGTTCTGGACATACAAAAATTGAATGGTTCTCTGTGTCGGCACATTACATTATGTTCAGCTCTATGCAATTATCTAACAAAGTGCTAGAGCCCCAGAGCCATTAAACTGAAGAAGGTTAAACACAGGTATAAACCAGGCACTCATGATTTATGGGAATCCTCTGACAGCAGGTTTTGGTCTGGGACTATGTGATGGACAGACTGACAGAAAGGAGAACCTGCAAGAAAGATTTATGATGAGCAGGAACCAACTGTAATCCAGGAGTAACCCATATCCCATTTCTGTCCAAGTGACAGACACCCCCTCCCCGCCCCTGAGGACTTAAAAACTGATTTACTTCCCTATGCCTCAGGATATTTCTAGAGGAAGAGGAAGAGACAGAAGTTGCGAGTTAGTGAATGGGAAATCAAAGCCATGTCAGAGTTTTCACACAAAACAGTATGGGATATGTGCACAGGTTCTATGTTCAAACAGACCAGGGCTTCATTCCTAACTCCTTCCATGCCTCTCAAACTCAGTTTCCCCATTACTGAAATGGTGATAATGATATACAGAAGCATATAAAAATGGAATAAGATCCTGTACCGTGTTTCCCCAAAAATTAAGACCGGGTCTTATATTAATTTTTGCTCCAAAAGACGCATTAGGGCTTGCCTTCAGGCGATGTCCTCCTGAAAAATCATGCTAGGTCTTATTTTCCAGTTAGGTCTTATTTTCAGGGGAACACGGTAGATAAAGTCCCTGGGACCGTCCCTGATAAACAGCAGCCACTCAATAAACGGTAGTGATCGTCAGTATCATCACCTTCATCTCCAGTAAGGCAGTAAAGTCTGGAGAAATTTATTTTCTGATTTCTGTCTAAGATACTTGTACTGGCTGTTTCCTTTCAGACACACACTGTATGTACAAATATGGCATTATTGATAGGACCTTGATTGCTGAGTTGGTAGGATGTTTATGTACATAAAAGGATTAGATCGTCTGTTTAGTTTCGGCTAGCAAAAGATAATTTCAACTTGTAGTTTTAAATAAAGTATTAAAGTGTAGAAGAAATTCTACAAGTGTGGGAGCATATATATGTGAATTATAATTACTGTAATAGACACGGAAATTTGTAGTCACATGCAGGGGATATAAATTTGAAAGTATGCTGACAGTTACAATTTTTCTCTGAAAAAAATTCATTTATTTTTCATTTATCTCTAAGAGTGCATATAGATTCATGCATAAACAACATGATCCAGGGGAGTTGAAATCTAGGGAGTAATTTACTGAACTACCCAAGCAACAGAGGATTATTTTATCTAATTAAGACAGAGCACACGTACTTACAATTAAGCATTTGCATTTAACAGCAAATTCAAAATTATAAAAGCAATTAAAGCTAAAACGAGGTATGATAATTTTTTCCTGCACACCACTGCTGAGCTAAAGCTCATTTTAATGTTTGCCTTTGTAGCACTATTGAACAGAAGGTTATGAATAGAGAAGCTCATGGCTGGGCAAAACCACCCTTTCCACCTCATTTCCAATCACTCACCCTCCTCAGGACCTGAATCCATCCTTTCTGTTATTCAAGCCTCTTAAACATCACTTATATTTTCTCATATTCCAACTTTTGATCCTCTGTTTCTCTAATCTAGAATGTTTTTCTTAACCTAGTTCATTTATCTGAACTCTGATCAGGCCAGATTCAGATTGAAATCTGTCCTCCTTCATGAAACCAGGGTTCCTTCAAGACTAAGAACTCCCTCCCTTATCTGAAAGCAAGAGCATTTAGCAGAGTATCATTGTCTAATCTCATTCATTTGCAAATTAATACATTATTACTTCAGGCTTCTCCTACAGTATGAAGTCATATACTGCCCTCTAACTTGTTACATGTTTATGTTATTTTCCCTTATATTACAGCCTTCTTGATGGCATAACTTTGATTTATATTCTTAAAAATGATGAACACAGTACCTTCCTTGCATGTGCGGTTTAATACATGTTTGATGACTGACTGGTTGAAATATTTAAACATCTGTTCACCTTCATATATCATCCATTCACCTCCCCTGTTTAATCAAACCTCTTCAGCTTGTCTTACAAATTCCATTTCATTCTAATTTATTTACATTATTTCCAGATATGTTACTTAATAATTGCTAAGAGAATAAAAGAATTACATTACTTCACCAATCAATAAAGTATTTTGTCCTTACCTCCCACAATGGTAATTTCCATGACTCCTTTTTAAACTGATTCTCTAAAGAGTCATTAAAATGTTTTCTTTAACATTGGTATTGTGGGAATTATGAATGGGAATGATTTAACATTTAGTCATTTCCAGAACTCAGTAGATAAATCTCATAAGAGTATAGTTCAATATACAACCTTCCTCATGATACACTTGAGTTTGCAGCTAATGTCTTATTGAGGTCCTCGTGTATTTTGTGTACTTTCCTGAATTCTTCCACATTTGCTTAGATACCCTTACTTTCCCTGCAAGTGTAATTATCTTTCAGACAGAGTCCTCATAAAAAAGAGGCTGTATCTGTCAACTAGTCAGTTAAAATACTTAGGAGAGTGTCAGGCACAAAACAAAATATAACAAAACAAGATAAAATAAATTTAATAAACTTTTAAACCATTTTTGAGACAATTATAAATTTATAGAAAGTTTCAAAGAAACATATAGAAAGGTCCCATGAACTAACTCTTCACCTTTCCTCCCAAAATGTTGATATGTAGCGAATCTCAACAAGAAAATATCCCAACTATGAAATTAACGTTGGTATAATCCATAGAACTTATTCAGATTTCACCAGTTATATATGTGCTCGTTTGAGTGTGTGTATGTTAGATCTATATACTTTAATACGTGTATAACTTCATGTAACTATCACCAAAATCAAGATACACAACTGTTCCATTATCGCAAAGCTCCCTCACGCCACCCCTTTTTACAGTCATGTATGAGTACATGTCCTCAACACCCCCACCCAATTTCTAATCCTTTGCAAACAAGAATTTGTTCTCCATCTCCATAGTTTTGTTCTTTCAAGTCTGTTATATAATTCACACAGTATGGAACCTTTTGTGATTGGCCTTTTTCATGCAGCATAATTTTCCTGAGGGTCATTCAAGTTGCTGTGTATATCAATAGGTAATTCCTTTTCATTGCTAAGTAGTACTACATGGTATAGACGTACCAGTTTAACCATTCACTTACTGAAAACAATATTCATTGTTTTCAGTGTTTGGCTAATATAAACAAAGCTGATATGAACATTCCTGCTCAAGTTTTAGTTTTTGATGAAGATAATTACAATTCATGTTCCATGGCTAATTCATCTTGTTTGGAGCAGAGGTTTTCAGAGACGGGTAAGGAACTAGTGACTACATACTGCATCAAACATGTTTGCTAGCATATTCAGGATGGAGTAACCATCTGTCCTGTGTTTTCTAGAACAGGCCGATTTATGTCTGTTGTCCTGGCATAATGATCTCTTCACTCTCAGATATGTTCTGGTTGTTATGATAAATTATATAATCACTCTGATTCAGATTAAAGATTCCAAGCATCTCTAATATGCCTGCTCAGCTATTATGAATTGAATTGAATTTTGGTGGATTGATGTTTTGTAATCTTTCTGAGTACCTGTGAAATGAGTTTCGGGAGCCTGAGAAATGAGATAGTCTTCTTGCAATGAAAGATAATCTTGCTAAAGTCTCTACTGTCCCTACCTTTTCCTTTTCTGTGTTTTCTTGTGAGTCATTTTTACGGTTGAGCACAGCTTCCAAGCTCATGTCTTAGCTCTACAACTGGAGAGGAGTGTACTTTTCCCCACTATTGCCAGTTTGAAAACAATGGAAGGATAGATTCTGATAGGTCTGTCTTAAATCTCATGCCAATCTCAAAGACCGTGGTCAGTGAGGTGCAGTCCCCAAATGCGCTTAGCTTGGGTCACAGTTCATCCTAATTAATCACTCTGTCCGGGGTATTGAGATCAAATAGGAGGACGGTATCCCCCTTTCAGACCATATGGATCAAAAAACAGGAGATTTCCTCTAAGGATAGCAGGCGGTAGAGAAGATGGCAGACTTGGCCACTGGACGAATGGTGATCTGCAGCCACTGTAATTTGTGCCTCCTATGAAGAGGTCAGTATATTGCCAAATGCCACACAGCTAGCAAGGAGCACAGCCAGAGTTCAATCCTATATCTTTTTGACTACAGAACCTACATTATTGAGGGTATTAGTATTGTTATTATTATTATTATTTTGCATAGTATTTAGCTGTGGAGAAATAAGAAATAAATGTCTGTCAATACAGCATCTGAAGATTCTCATTAGGTTCCCAATTAGCCTTCAAAGAATAAATAAATTAAAAAGTTTTGCATCAATCAAATGAAAAAAAAAAAAAAAAACAACTAAAGATACAGCTGTCTTTTGTTAGTTGAAAATACAGTTGACCCTTGAACAACTTGGGTTTGAACTACATGGGTCCACTTTCATGTGTGGATTTTTAAAATAAATACTATAAATCTTCTTCTCTGCAGCTTACTTTAAGTTTTTCTATGTAACTAATAGTCACAGTAATGGGAGGCACACATACAGGTGATGGTCCCCAACACACTCATGGTCATGATCGGTATCTATGATCATCCATGTCCTTAACTGATGCAAATACAATTGGGAATTAGGTACAATTTACCCACAGACCTATGGCTTAATGTTCTAAATTGCAGAGAACTGAAAATGTTCAGGTCTTGAAAAAATTATCATAACACATTTAAGTGAAAAGAGCATGTTAAAATAGTGGGACAGTTTTTTATTTCCTTTTTACATACACAGTCAGATACACAGACATAGACAAAAACTGGGAATGATAAATCCCCAGATGGTAGTTATTTTGGAATGGAGTGTGTAGGAATGACTACTTCTTCTTCTGTCTGTTGTATTTTATACATTTTCCACAGTGACCATGTATTAGTTTTCTAATTCTAAATACATGATTATAAAGTACTTGTGTATGATGATGCATTCCTGATTCAGACTTACTCAAAAGTTTCAAATTAAGAACTCCCTACTTGAGAACCACAAGAGGCCACACAGTAAAAATGCTAATTGAAGGCCACAGCATAGCAGTAAGAATTTCAATAGAAATATTCTCATTAGATCCCCAATTAGCCTTCAAAGAATAAACAAATAAAAAGATATTGCATCAATCAGAAGAAAAAAGACTTTACAGGTACAGCTGTCTTTTGTTAATTGCAAATACAATTGACCCTTGAACAACACGGGTTTGAACTACATGGGTCCACTTATACGCATACTTTTTAAAATAAATACTATACATTTTCTTCTTTCTAGCTTACTTTATAATACGTATGATACACAAAATATGTGTTAATCAACTGTTTTTACTATCAGTAAGGCTTCTAGTCAGCAGACAGCTAATAGCAGTTAACTATTAAAGGAAGCACCCTGAGCCCCTCTCAAATGTGGCTGATTTTTAGCAGATTTAACAGTTTTAGCTAATTTAAAAGAAACAACTTATAAACTAAGTTTCTAGATTAAAGTCCATTGTACTTAATTCTAAGTCCTTGCCATCATTTTAGCACAGTTTTGACAATGCCAGAATTTCTGTATTACAAATCCCAAGTATCTAACCGTTTTGAGTGAGGCCTATGGTCATTTCTGAGAGACGAATTAAAATGTATAATTTAGTTACGAGAAATTGTAGAGGAAATCCCTCATGATGATACAAAATAAACTTGGCCAAATCACATCACTATATTTAAAGGTAAATAACTCTATTGTATCAATGCACTTCATAATAATCTGTTTTTTTGTTTTTTGTTTTTCTATAATCCTTTAAGGGAGGACCAAACAACTCACTGTTGAACAATACATTACAGACAAAATACAATTCCCTTGGCCTTTTATTATTCACCTTATTAATCAACTTAACATTTAGAACCTTTAGAAGCCAATTTTCTTCCTAAATAAATTCTAGGAACTTTAACTATATCTAAGTAACGAGATATTTCTTATGGAAATGGTGTAGGCACTTATAGCAAACATGATGCTTATATGTTGTGGTATTTGGCAAGAACACTTCCATTTTTATGATTACATTTTAGTTTTCAACACAATATCAACGTAAATAGAAATCCCACAGAAACATTACTCAAATGTCTATTTTATGGACCACGAACTTGACGTAAATAGGAAATTCCTGGTTTATCTGAGAGAAAGGATGATGTATGACAATTAGCTTAATTCTGATGAAGCAATGTAAAAATGGAAAGAGAATCATATAAATATGTTCTTGGAACTTTCCAGAAACTTTGATTTGATATTAAAAAATATTAAACTTAAGACAAATAATTTATTAATCAGATTATTAATGTTATTTTTATACTCTCCAGATGTACTTCTTATCATCAATTCATGGAGGGAGGCATCTCCTTTAGCCATGTATGTGAGTGTATAATTGGATTAAAATTTGTCCCCTATTTTTGGCTCTAGAGTGTATACTGATTTATCAACAAACAAAATTAAAGCTGTAGGAAAACAGTTGTCCGAGCATAGAATAACCATCTCTCTGCTGATGGTAATTTCATCATCTATGACCAATTGGCAGTAATATTATAGACAAGGTCTAAGTACCAGCTTAAGTTTTAAACTAGATGATCAAAAAGTATAGTTTTATGATTCAATGAAATATACTGAACAAAATATATTGTTCTTTTGTCATATATTAAGATAATCATATTGGGAAAAAGTGTTAAAATGAATTTCCCATCTTTTTAATAGTCAAAGCCAAAGAAATGTTTTGTGTGTACAATTATCAAACCCAGAGTCAGCACAATCCATAAAATAAGGAGAATATGTACACTGTTTTTCCTCTAAGAGAGTTTCTTGAACATCCGTCCTTGACAAGAAAGTTGAGAATGGCTTTTGCTCTCCTTCATGCAAATTCTTCTGATTCTTAGATTTAAATTATAATTGATCTTGCCGCTATGTTTTCCTTATCGCTAAGGTTATATTTCTCATTTTAAAAAAGAAAGAGGTAAAGAATATAAAAAGCATCCAGTGTACAAGCATAGATATTGATTCTTGGAGTGTATTCACTATTTCCATAAATCACTTTTAGGAAAAGGATTCTCCAGTCAAACTTGGAAAATACTATACATTGTAGTTCCTTTTTGGAAGACATACTGCATACTAAACACTGAGAAAACCTGGTACACACAAAAAAAATGAATTAACACTGCAATAGTTTAAACAAAGTTAAACAAATTATTGCCCACATTCACGTAATAACATCTGCTAACATTTCATGTCTCTAAGGTCCACTGACCTCATTTTAGAAGGTGCAGCTATATACACATTTTCATTGTTCTACCTATTGATTTTGCTTTGGCAATTTTTACTGTCCTGTTTCTTTCCTTCTTTCTATTTTTTTATTTTTGCATGTAACACTGATTGAGAGCTTACTGCATTCTAGGCACTGTTTAAAATACGTTATGGTTACTATCTCACTTATTACTGATAATAATCCTCTGAAATACATGCAACAGATCAGCAAAGGGGCCCCAGAGAAGTGAAATAACATTCCCCACATGTTGCTGCTGGTAAATGACACAGCCGAGACCTGAGATTGAAATCAGCTCTCTCTGACCTGATGCCTATGCTCTTAACAAATAAGCAGCCAGTTCTTTACTCCTCAGCTCCCAGAAGCATGCTACTCTTTGCAAGCTCCACGGAGACCAACTGCCAACCTAGTTCCCAATCCACAAATGTCTTCCAGACCTTAGTTTATAGGACCCCTCTGTTGCATTTCGTGTTGTTAGCCAATCTCCCCCACTTGAAGTTTCCTAGACCCTGGGTTTCTTTGATTCGGCTTTCCTCTTGTTCCTTCCTCCCTGGCTTTCCTTCTTCATCTTCTTAGGTTCCTGATTAAATGCGGGTGCTCCTCAGGCCCCATCCTGGCCTTTTCTCCTTCGCCTTCTGCTGGGACATCCCCATTCACATCTCTAGGTTTGCCTGTCTCATAGACGGCAGATCATATTCAACTACTTGTTTTTAGGCACTTCAAATTCCAGAGGTCCACCACTAAACTCATCATGTCCTATGTCATTTAGGGTCTCAGCAGGACACTCAGTGGAAATCCTAGAGAGTTTACTCATGGCTCTATTGATAAAGGCGTGCAGCAGGAATAATGGTACTGAGCAGGGATGGAAAAGTACCCAGGGACAAATAGCAGTGAGAAACTATTACCCTAAAGGGACAAGGGGAGCAAGCTGTTTCTAGAACTTGACCAAAACTTGTCCCTGTAAGAGGGGCTGGGCTACAGGATTGGAAGAGGAAATGAAGCCACTGCTTACCAGGGACCAGCCTGGTTGGAGACTGAGGGAATAGTGCTCTGCTTTCTCTCTCTTACCAGTAATCTTCTGCCAGTGCCTCCTATTAGTCAAACTCACTACAGGTCAAAGGGCAAGGGAGCCTGAAGAAGCAGTCTTTATAGGAAGCTTTCTGGCATTAAGAGAGTGGAGAAGGGAGTAAGCTGATCTGGAGGGGAATGGACACGATCCAGTACACACACTATCTTTAAACTGCAATATCCCAGGCAAAGGTGTTCGTTACCTGGAAATTACCTTCAAGTCGTCTCTCCCCTATTTCCCATATCTAATCAGTCCTGTTGATTTAGCTTTTTTAACATTATCACTCTTCCTTTAGTTCCTTTTCCCATCACCCTAGTGTCAACAGTTGTCATCTCTTAATTGGACCATTACAATAAGCTCCTAGCAGTTATCCTTCCAGGCCTGCTCCACCTTTGGGATAACTTTTTTTTTTTTTTTTTTTTAGCCAAAGGCTCTATCTAACATGCAAATCTTATTCCATTGAGCCTTGATTAAGTCCTTCAATAATCCTCTTCATCAGGGAATAAAGACCCTACTTTCTGGGACAGCATGCGTGAGTCTCCCTGGTCTGGCTTCTATCACTTGATTTTCTTTAGTATACATTTGTATTTTCTTAAAACTGCTATGTTTGTACAGCAGTGGGTCTTTGCTAATGCAGTTTTTACTGCCTGTATGTCCATATTTTTTAAACCTAACACATATCTATGTTTTAGGACTCAGCTCAGACCTCATCTCATAAGAAATCATTTCCCAAACCATGAGATATAGTTAAGTGTTTCTCCTCTAATACCCCAAATTTTCCTCAATTAAAACATCAATAACAACAAACATGACCCCATTTTAATGACATTTTCTTTTTCTATATTTATTTTTCCACTGTCATTTATAGGGATTCAACTGATTACATTTCTGTACCTACAATATCTAGTATCATTCCTGGCACCCAACAGAAGCTCAATAAACGTTTGATAACTGAACGAAATTAGACAATAAATCATTATCCTGGGATCCAAAAGATAGTCCTGAAGAAAAAAAGTAACTTCTCAATATGGCCACTATGGCTTTGGGGAAAATCTGGTCAGTCAAGAAAGTTTAAAGAATGCTCAAGAAAATTATAAGGCAAAGCGAGATTAATTAGAAGTTGAAACAAGTATCAAAAAGCAAGAAAGCTAGAATTAATCAGAGTAGATTCCTGATTTAGAAAGTAAGATGCAAGGACTTAGGAACAAGACCTTAGATAGGACCAAATATACAAAGGACACTGAAGATTCTGTGCAAGGTTTAAACAGCTGGTTTGTATATGCTAATCACAAACTCCTATGGATGGAACCAAGAGGGAATCACAATGGGGACCAGGACACAGGCCTATAGTTGGTCTGCAATACAGACAAAGGCAGCAGGGACAAAAATTCCACTGCATTCCATTTGGTCAATAGGGAGGATCAGAATGAAAGAACAGGATTAAGGTCAACTCACAATATTTTCTCACACATAAGTCATCTATTTAAAAAAAGTAGGTGGGCAGAAAGAGACAAAAGTAACAAAACTGTCAGTTATCTGAAGAACACTAAAATGAGATGATAGCAAAAAAAAAAAAAAAGGAAACATTCATCATTTAAATCACATGTACAATAGTATTAAAAATATAATTCTGATTTGAGGCCCCTATGTTGTACATTGTATCCCTCCTTTTCTTTGCTGCTAAAGTACAAAAATCACCAGCTTCATTTGGTTTTAATTCACTTTATGATAGGAACGGTGTTGTTAGAAAAATGAACTGTACAATATTTCTATTTAGGAAAAGTGAAAAACCAAATAAACAAAGAGTATTTGATGAGGAAATACATTTATTGGCATATAAATAGGAAACTAACAATACATTTGTTTTCATGAAACTTTGTTCATTTGATACTCTAATTTTTACTATATTCATTTTCTTACAGAAATGTCCATACATATTTATAATTTATAACACAAATCTCATTCAGAGTACAGAAGTTACAATTCTGATTCTCTGTTTCTGAAATATTTTCCCAAGTGTATATCATTTTTCTCTCTTTCACATCAATTTTCTGAAAAAAAGCAAAGGAAAAACCTTTATATCATGAAATCTCTACAACCTTCTTTCAACATCCGCTGTTTAGTGGTTTTAATAGATTTCAGCAGTAAAAGGAGTTGGCTTTCTAGATAACCAGAATGCCTAAGGAAAGTAGAGATGTTTCACCAGAGAATTAGATTCTGAATGAATGAGTTTAGGATGATTTTTTTGACAAAGGAATAAGATATGGTTCTACTTATAGAAATAAATTTGAAGGCACCATGTTCAGAGTTAAAAAAACAAAACAAAACAAACTAAGGATGAAGCTTGCAAAAGGCCAAGCTGACTAATAAGGAGTAATTAATGATCACAGATTACATGAGAGGTGTTTAAGAAAGTTATTCACATATTCTTCTGAGTGGCTGGTAGAAATAATATGGAACCTGCTGGAGCCAATAGCACCAGGAGAGAAGAGGACAAGAGTCTTGTGTTCTGTCTCCAGTTTCATCCCGCCCCATTTGCCTTCTTGCTCATTCTACTTGTGCCATATTAACCTTGTTTCAGGTCCTCCAATCAATGACAAGAGTGCACAAAGAAGTCTCTCACATATTTATTTAAACGAAAGAATGGATACCAATGGGTCTCTAAGGCCCCCACAGAAGAGTTCTTTAAGGCATCGGGTTATGCCCTTGGATTAAATACCACCATAGATATAACCAAAACCAGGGTGTAGAAAAAGTTTCATCTCTTAAGAGCAAAGTTCTGGCAAAAAATTAGAGGGGTTTCTATTAAAGTAATGCAGAAATCTTTGTCAGTTCTGGTTGATAGTGGTCACAAAAGAGGGATAATATGGAAGAGGAAGCAAGAACATTACCTGCATATTTCGGTATTGACTGAAGTTGTAGGTCACATATAGAGGTGAGGAAAGCTATTTCCCCTCTGAGGAAAGTGTTTCAACTTTACTTTTTCATTGATGACAGTAAATAGCAGTTGAGGTAATGCTGATGAATAAATGAGCAATTAGGAGTTATTTCTTTTGGGGGAAAAATAACATATCAGTATTTTGAATATGATTTTAATAAGTTATAAACTTAAGGAATGGTAACATTGTTTAGTGTACTGATTGCATTGTAATTGTAAAAATTTAATTCACATAACAATAATTTTCTCCTATTTTCCTTAAAGATGTGTTCACAAGTCAATATTATAATATTTAACACTTCTCAGTCAGAAACTATTTCAATAATGCCAAAAATTTGAATCCTGTTTATTAAGCTTCTCTTACATGCCTAATGCCACACACTAGGTACAGTGGAAGACAAAAAAATTACAATAGACATTCCTTTATTTCACAAATATTTACAACATATTTGGAGTAATTAAATGAACACACTACATGCTTTCCAGTAAAGCTCATCATTGCATTGGGGCTATGCCTCTGAAAAGGCAAGAGCATTGGAAGTATGTAATGAAAGGTATGCGTATTAATTTAGGAAGAAAATCAAAAGTAAATATCTGTGGTCATTGCTGTTAAGCCTTCTATTTTGCTATACTGCTGCCAATTACAATATTTTATATAAGTATACCAACTATATCCAACAACAAAGATCTTTCGCACACCTTCAAGACTCAAGTTAGAATTATATTTATGAGACTCAGGAGTCGCTGCGCTTATAAGTTTAAATACCTTTAGTTGGATATTTAGATGCTAGAAATAGTGCTATATTTAAAAATAAAGTACAGCTCACATATTGCTTTTAACTGCCTATGTATATAGCTGTGTATTTTTTTATGAGCCAAAATGAGGCCAAGGTATAATGTGAACTTTCTATTCTTTCATACAACAGTAATATTTCACACAACAAAGAACAAAAACAAATAGGTGTGCACAGTGGGAAAGATTATCAACAATCCCCTGTAGAAGCCCAGTGAACCTTTCTCAACATACTGGGGATGTACATGTAAAACGATTTCTCTAAAATGTTGGCAACAACACTTATCAAAGGAGTCACTTGACAGAGGAGCAAACTGTATTGCTAGGAGGATGGTCTATGCTGCTCAGAAAGACTAAAAGATTATGGTTCATCTGCCAACATCGTATAATGTAGAATGTGGATGAACCCTCAACGAAGAAAGTGAAACATCTTGTGTGTACGTGTGTGACAGAGAGGGAGAGAGAAAGAGAAGGAAGGGGCAAGAGAGAAAAAGAAAAGGACAGCCAGACACAGGGAAGTGGAGAAAGACAGACATAGCCCATCACTAAGCTGTGGATAAGGAATGTTACACAAAGACATCCATGGCCAGGCACGGTGGGGCTACCTCAATGAAACTGCTTATAGCCAATCATACAGATTCAAATTTTCAGACTTTCCCACCACGTAAAGCAAGCTACTTGTTTCTGAGTTGTGAAAAACATAAACGTATAAATCAAGCCTCATATTTGAGTTTCTCTAACTTTATGGCTTTTACGGATTTTCATTCTTATATGGCAGATAATTCATATGGAGTAGTGAAAGATTTATTGACATAATGAGAACTACAAAGATTTCTGGAGGGTTGGGGGAATAGTTTGTTTCTG
The DNA here is from genome assembly GCF_057876585.1 of Rhinolophus sinicus. Lineage (NCBI taxonomy): Eukaryota > Metazoa > Chordata > Mammalia > Chiroptera > Rhinolophidae > Rhinolophus > Rhinolophus sinicus. The sequence continues at coordinate 31,465,703 of NC_142501.1, read as the reverse complement.
ACTCAGCACACATAGCCCTTTTTATATTTTACCACTGAGATTCAATTGACAATTTGGTATTTAATAATGGGATTATTTTCATGTTTTTATCACCGACTGCATGTTAGATCTATTTTACTGACACTTATTCAGGACCTTAAATGTAAAAGTATCTCCAAATTATGAAGAGATTATCTATGTACCAAATTTACCATGTACTGTACTATTGCCAAAATGTAAATGCTTTATCCAATTTTCCACTTTGAACATCTCTTGTCAACTTTATCAAAATAGGATTAAATGAAATAACACATGTAAAACACCTGGAAGACTGGCACATAGTAGGTATTCAGCATACATGTCTATAGATATCTGTATCTATATCTATCTATCTATCTATATATGTTTTTTTCTTCGTCTGGTATACTTTCTATTCAAGTGACATAAAACACTACATTTATATAAAATACAGAGTAGTTATTTGTCTTATTACACTACATATTTAAATGACAAGCTTTATCAATGTATTTACTATGTGATGCAGTTTACCATAACTGACACTAATCAGCAAGTGTGCAGGAATACACCTATTATGTGACCAAGATGAACCTCTATTACAGTCACTGAGAATACCATTATGTCATCACTGACTGTATTGTTTCATTCCAATATCAAGTTTTAATTAGAACTTTTGTCACATTTTTTACATTTTATTTGCGGCACTCTACCCCAACTCTCAAACTCATTATATGACCTTTTCTGGAATTCTCATTAAGAAGAATTCAAATAAAACCCTGCAATTGTGCCGAAGGTTGGATTTGGATCAGATGTCATACATATATATCTTAGCTATTCCTTAGTAAAACGTGTAGTGATTCAATTTGTCACTTTGGATTCATGACAAGTGTTGCATGTACAAATAGTCATGACAGAATTTGACAAATAGAACAATTAATAGAAAACTTAAGTCTAACACATTGTGGTGTGTGCTAAAAAAAAGCAGCAACCTTCCAGAGTGAAAACATATGACCAAGCTTATTATTTACCAGATTTTAAATAAAATTATTATTTATAACTTAAGAAAAAATGTAAAAATATATTAAATACAATTTAGATTCTTCTTTATGCACTCTCTTGCTGTTTCTCCCTGAAAATATGGAATATATAAAATTGACGCTGTTCTTAATTTATTGGTCCTGTTTCACAATCTCCTTGTCAAGCATTCATAATTAATGGTGCATGCAAGCAATGTTTTGTCTATGATAAGAAAACATTTGCACCCATTAATGTTTCATCCATTTCTAAGGAAGACTGACACATAGTGGGTATTCAGTATATGTATATTTCCCCCCTTTCTCTGGTATACTTTATATTCAAGTGACATAAAACACTGCATTTACATAAAATAAAGAGTAATGATTTGCTTTACAAAATTATTTGTCCTATTACACTATTTATTTAAATGACAAGCTTTATCATGTATTTCCTATGTGATGCAGTTTACCAAAATTGACAGTAATCTACAAATGTGCAGGAATACACCTATTATGTGGACCAAGACAAATCTCTATTACAGTCGCTGAGAATATCATTATGCCATCACTGTGGTGCTGAAAGAATAGCTCCCTATAACCAGTAGACACTTGAGTTTGCTTTGCTGAGAATGCAAAGAAAGGACTAATGACAAAACTAAAGTGGACCCACTGAAGACACAAGCAGTAGACAATTACCTCATAAGTTCACACCACTTTCCAATAAAACATCCAGCTTACATTTCTTTAAAATTTTTTATGAACAGTATAGTTGTCCAACTAGGATTTTTTTTTTTTTTTTAAGCAGCCCCTTTCCTTTTCCTTTTCCTTTTCCTCAAAGTAAAACCTGACGCAGGATATTCCAAAGAAGACACGAAAAAGTTGATTACACAGATTTTTCTGCCATTGAAATTTAGAGGTAGCATCCTCTGTAAATACATAGTAGTGAAATTAGGGAAAGTCTAGAGACTTTGTAAAGGGTATTCTCAGGTTGAAGACGAGGACTTCAGAAGGGAGAGGAGTCCTCTCTAAGCTCAAGCTGACACTCCTTTTTAAAAGAAAACCATGCTCACGACCCACCCCCATCAGTCCATTGGCGGCCAGGGAGCTCAGCCCTCAGTGTATGATTCCAGCAGAAGGTAAATTAAGACAAAGCAGGCGCACACCCGGTTGGGGGAGGACAGAAAGGTTAAGCAGCATTGGGGTGCAGTATGTACCGACCAGAAGGAAAAGTGACCTCCTTTTGCCCAAGAAAGCATTATCCAACAAGTCCCCACTGATGTGGATACCAGCGGCGGTAAAAGAGCACAAAGGGTGAAAGCTGGAAGCAGCAAACTTCCGTATTCTTCCACACTATCCCTTAAGACCGCGGGGAACACGCTCACGCAAGGACAACAAAGCGTGCGCCAGGCTGCACGGTCGGAGCTACGGGCGGCCCGGCCATCGCTCCCCGGGGCGCGTGGTTCCCTCCAGGCAGAGGGAGGGCGCGGGAGAGACGGCTCAGGCAGGACGGCCCCGGTGGGGTTCGGGGAACTCCCTACCTTGAGCAGCACAAAGAGCCCGAGCAGAGGCAGGAGGCGGTGGCCGCCGCGCGTCCTCGTGGGCAGGTGCCCCATCGCGGCGCGGACTTGGACCCGGAGGGACGGTGGTGCGAAGGCTCCCCGGGCGGCGGCTCACAATGGCGAACTGGGGCTGCAGCCTCAGACCTTGGGCGACGAGGCTGCTCCCAGCGGGCGCATGCTGTCGTTCCAGTCCCCTGGCGCCTGCTCCCTTTCGTGTTTTGAGCCCGGGTCCTCCGGGAACGTGCCAGGCGCTGCTGTTCTATAACAGCTAAGGATGGAGAGGGTGGGGATTGGAGTGGGCGAGGCTCTGCCGCCGCCACCGCTGCAGCCGGAGGAGGCGCGGGGTCCACGTGGTGAGCGAGAGGCGGGGACCCTGCGCGCAGCCGGCCCGGGCCCTTTGGCAGCAGGGATATTCTCCTCCGGGCTGCGGACTCATAAAGTGACAGCCGCCCCTCAGCCCTCCCACCAGGGTCCTCCCGCCGCCTCTTATCGCTGGACAGCCCCTCTCCAGGCTCTGCCCCAACCCTTTCCACAGTTTCAGGGACTCAGGAGTTCTGTGGGGTTTCCCTGATTCCTGTTGAGCAAGACGGGGATCAGATCCCAATCCCCTCTTAATTTTCCTACATCTACTCTCAATTGCGGTTATAAAGGACTAGTAACAATTGGAAGGGAGTATTGGTTGTAACAGTGATGGAGTGCATGGTGTGCCTGTGTGTGTGTGTGTGTGTGTGTGTGTGTGTGTGTGTGTGAGAGAGAGAGAGAGAGAGAGAGAGAGAGAGAGACAGAGAACCTTCCCCTCTTCCATTCTCTCCATCCCATTTAAACACTCATTCTCTTCATCCCATACTCACCAAGGAGGAAATAAAACAAGTATATACATATTCCATTTGTAATCAGAAGTTCTTGTAAATTTCAAGGATTACTCTTTGGTACCAAAGTCTCAGGTCACCTGAAGTGGAATATGGGGAGGGGGGAAATCAAAACATATGACATATGTTTTTAAACAGATATACTTTAAAAAGTGTTTGTTTGTTAAAGAAACTATAGAACTTTTCCAGAGTGGTTATGTCATTTTACATTCCCACCAGTAATGTATGAGTGGGGGAGGGGACAAGGAGGGTGTGTAATTAAAAAGCAGTAATGTTAGGGCTCTTTGTGGTGATGAAACAGTTCTGTATCTTGATTGTGGTAGTAATTTTAAAAATCTACCAAGAGGTAGATTGCACAGAAGCGCACACACGTGTACACACACACACACACACACACACACACACACACACAAATGAGTACATGTAAAACAGGTGAAATCTGAATCAGGTCTGTGAACTGTGCCAACGTCAGTTTCCTGGTTTTGATACTTCACTAACTAGGTAATGGGTAAATGGGACCTTTCTGTACTATTTTTTTAATTGAGATATAATTGACATATAATATATTAGTTTCAGGTGTACAACACAATGATTCAATATTTGCATATATCATGGAATGATCACCACAGCAAGTCTAGTTAACACCCATCACCACACATAGTTACAAATTTTTTCTTGTCATAATAACTTTTAAGATTTACTCTCTTAGCAACTTACAAATATTTAATACATTATTACTAATTATAGTCACCATCCTCTACATTTATTGTATAATTGGACGTTTGTACCTTTTGTCCATCTTCACTCATCTACTTTTTAACAAGTGTGAATTATTCATAAATAACTAATATGTAACTTTTTAGAAGCTTGGGCAACTACTTCCAAGCTATGCATCCCCAAATTAGTTATGTCCCCTTGTGTATTTTTGAAAGATACCTGTCAAAATAAACTATGGAGTACACTATTCAAATATAAACCATTCCTTACCATAGTATAAATTATCCTTGCTGTGCCTTGCCAAAAATGGGACTTTCTGTTTGTCTTGGGGATGTGCCTGGGCACTAGGACACAGGCACGGTGACATTGGTCACGAATATAGGAGTTTAGGCTACAACTTTGTCTCAGTCACACAGTTGGGGAGCAGTGGCATAGAAAGGGACTCAGAGCTATGTTTATTCAGCCTTATGCTAGATGAGCAGTGACCAAACACTAATCACTTGGTTCCTATGTATATGTGTGTCTGAGAAAGGTTTAGGTTGGATATATTTACATGAGTAGATACGTGTACTGAATCCTCATGTGTATAAATATAGAATAGCAGTCTGAATTTATGTGAGAATAGTGCTTTTGCTGTCTTCTTTTAAAAGCTTCTTTTGTTGTCACCTCCTCTTTCCTCATATGCTCACTTTAGTGTATGTATACCCACTCTTTGTTGGCTTGGACCTTCTCTTTCTTTTAGCAAAATATGATTTGCTTCTCCCTCCCTCTGGGTCAGACGCATAGGCTATCTGAAAATTTTATCCTTGGGACTGAACTTGTAGGGGCTTTGGTTTAACATATTTTCCTTTTATGTTGAAACTCCTGAAAGCAGCATTCTATTCCCACCCACTCCCAAAAGTGGCACTAAAGTCATCTAATGTCTGGAACTAAAGATATGTTTAGACCAGTGGCAAAAATCATACATACTAGTTGCCAATAATTCTTCTTTTGAATAGAATTTGATTTTAAAGCAGGTGGAGCCCATGTTGTGGATTACAGACATACATGAAGATATTCATGTTTTTCTGTGACTTGCATGTGTGTAGATGCATGGATCTAAGCTTAACTGATATATGTAGGACATTAGAAAGCAATTCCACTGATCATACATTCACCTTGTGAATTTCAAAAGAACTTTCACAGTGATGCATATTTTTATATAATTATATTTTGCTTTGTCATCTTTCTATATTTTTATCCATCACTTATGTCAAAATTTGCTTAGCTATTTATGCCCTTGGACATACAAACATGTGGACCACTTTTAGGGAACAATAACAGTGAACAGTAAGCAGTAAAGCATTCCTCAGTGAAGTATTAGTAATTAGCATTATTAATACTTCATTAAGTAACACTGTGATTAGATGGCAGAAGACTGAAGGTATTATTTCATAATCACAGAAAATTTTCTCTCCAGAATAAAGTATTTCACATAGCTGTTGCTGGAAAAAATAGTTCCTTTTGTTTTTATTGCACTTAAAACAATAACAGTCTTGTGAATTTTCCTAGGAGAGACTCCCAAAAGAATGTGAATGCTGTATCATCAGCAGTATGGAGTTTTCAATCTATAGAGTGTGCTGTGTGTTTCTTTGAAACTATTGACTGGTTTTCCAATGCAATAATTCCAAAGTATGGTAAATCTTATGCTATTGTCAAGATTCCAAATCAACAAGAATGGCCATGGGCGACATATAATGCAAGTAGTAATGTATGCTTCACCAATCGCTTCAAAATGTTTGTTCTGATTTCGTTACTCCAACAATACTGTCAGAAAGAGGCTGAGATCATTATCACCAACTATTTTCCCCATAATGCTTATTCTCACGGAGAAAAGATAAATGCAGAAAAAAACAGGGTCTTTTACATGCCCTAAGACAAGCGTTTAAAAGTGAATTCTCACAAACTGAAATAAAGCTCTCTATTTCCTTTGGAAATAATAGTAAGGTTTTTTAATGATCAGGAGACTGGAAGATCTTTTTTAAATCTATAGGAGGCTTTGTTTTTGTTAGGAAAAGCAGCCTTTTCCTAAACATCTAAAACTGTACCTATGCCTGTGTAGTTCCTTCGCACCTATCTTTTCTATGGAAAGAGAAGCAATATTGGCGGCAAGCAGGAGACCTGATCCCTCTGAGAGGTTTAATGAGGAGTCAGATGGAATCCTTTCAGTGCTCTTGCCCATGAGGCTCCATTCTGTACCCCAGGGACCAACTCTAATGCAGTTCGATGTGTTTAGCCCTGGCTTCCATGACTGAAATCGCCTACGAGGCTGTCAGCAGTTCCGTTACTAGAGAGTTGTATTTATCAATGACAAATAATTCACTTTCTATGGAGCGCAGATGAAAACCCAAGCCATCGGTCTCCAGACTATATTCCACTTGAAAAGCCCAGTGACTGCCATGCAGTGTGTCATCCGTAACTCACATATGACAGTTATTATCACGTATGAGCTGTAGATGATGTGTAATAGATTACTAAAATCAGATAACCAGGCAGCATTTTGATTTTCAGTTCATTGGAGCATTTGTTTTAGTTTTCCTCTTGATGAACATTGGGTTCTCACTTAAAAGAATGTTCACAATTCATAAATTCTGTGTCTTTCAAAATGGGAATGATTGACAGACGGCCCTCAGGTGAATAGCATGTTTCAACTGCCAGCACATAGCATTTTTGCCACTTTTGAGAAACAGTGAAATTCACTGTAGAAGGTCATTTTTGCTTTTGGAGACTCTTTTCCCATTGCCTCTTTTTTTCTTCCTAAAAAATTCCTATTAAGGGATCTATTTAAAAAAAACAAAAAACGATTCTTACAAAGTTTTAAGGAAAATCAAATAAGAATATTACATTATAGGGCATAGATTTTAAGACACAAAATCATCTGCTCAAAGGGATAAAAGAACTTCAGCAGGTATTTGTCACTGGACACCAACTGCAAGCTGTAAAATGAATGACCCTAAATTAGGAAGGCAGATAGCCAATTTTCAATACTATTCCCTCTTTCAGGTATATCCTAGGATTAATGTGTGTTGTTAATTTCCATACAAATGTAAAAAATTAAAGACATTCAATAGCCTTAAGTTATGCAGGTTTATCTCATATTTTGTTTATATGTGGTGCATTGCCTAATTGGCTTTTATAATATTTTTTTTTCTGAGCCATTCCAGACATTGTTATCATTCACTCACCTAGCTTTTCTTCATAACTAGATTTCTTGACTGATTATAATTTAAAGCATTAAGATTCTGCATGGGAAGGATTCACTTTAGCCTGGCAAAAAACATGACTGGAACTTATATATAATGATTCAATAAAGCAAGACATGTCGTTTGCTAAATGGAAATGGTGCCTGCCGAGCCTGCCTTCTTTACTTCCCTTCGAATTAAAGATGTAATGCAACATTTTCTGTCCACTGTGTGTTACACATAAAGTCTACATATATATCTTTTAAAAAGTGGTTTCAAATGTATAATTATGGAATCGGTCATGGTGATTTCATGTGCTATGTAGGAACTATGAAAACATTAATCACATATTTTGAAAATGCATTGCTTTGACTGATAAGAGTTTTACAAATAGGCATAATAACTTTGCATTGACAATTTTACTTCCAATCAATCACACCAAATCAATATTCATGCAAAAAATTACAGAGTTAATAATATTCTCAACTCTGTGAGCACAGGGGTGAAGATGTCTACAGTCTGAAGAGGGGCAGGGGATCCACTGACAGATTGGTGCCGCTACCTGTCTTAGCAGAAGAATCTAGAGGAAACATTTTGAAGAAGACATGAGTATTCTGGAAGAAATTCCAGTGACCAAGGAAAGAACATCCTCCTCATTAAGGGTCATGAAAAAAATGCATAACTGGGAAGCTGTACATTTCTAGAAATGCTTGTATAGTGTGGCTATCTGTAAGAAGAACAATTTGGGAGAGGAAGTTGAATGTGGAGATTCCATCTGTTCTGTTTGGTAATTTGATAATGCAGAGAAATTATAATGGCAAGCATTTAACATATGTATACAGGATGATTTGAATGAAATCCAATCAGGGATCAATATATATTAAGCCTCTGGTCTTTCTCTGATAACTCCCTATTTTATGCTAATAAGGATCATTTCCAACCTTTTCTACTCAGCTCAAACCTCCAAACCTTTGCCTGCAGATCCCTTCAGTGCTTTGGCTTCACCTTCTAATTTGCAAAGGACACAGAGGCCATTAAGTGACAACTTTTTTTATCTTCCCTCGCTCATAGCCCCACTCATATCTGTTCCCATCTTTCTTACTAAAAACAAGAAGCTCTCTCTCATTAACCATCTAAGACTAATTGTACCACCTATTTTCTAGAGCCTATTTCTTTCAGCTTTCTCTGCCCCCCTATTTTTAACCTCTCCCTTTTAATGTATTCCATCCCTTGGCTTTTGAACCATGTTCATATCTTTATAATTGAAGGAAAGAAAACCTTCACTGAACCATCCATGTCCTTGGCTGCTCCCTTATCTTTCTCCCCATCTGTTACCCCCCATCACTGGGCCTTTGCAGCAATATTTTCCAAAGTGTTGTGTATACTCTCTGTCTCCATTCTTTTTCATTATCTACTACCGCTTCAAAACACTCTGGTCTAGCTGCTACTCCCATCATCTCACCAGCATGGCTCTCACTAAGGTCACAGGGAATCTCTTGGGAGCATATATACTATGTTGGCTACTCCCTCCTTCCTGACTCTCATCTCTGCCTCCATAAACATGCACATCCATGGTTTTCCTTCAACATCTCTGGCTGTTCTTTTGATATCTCTGTTGCTCATCATTTTCCCTTTCCTGTGCATTTAAAGTTGAAATTTTCAATGCTTAATCCAAAATGCTCCTATTTTCCTCTGTGTTCTTACCTTAGCCAGTCTAATCTATGGCCATGTCTTCAATCCCTACCTATGCAGACGATCCACAGGGCTATATAAGCAGACTTCACAGAGCAGTCTTTTGATCCATGTGGACCCATATTGTTCGAATGTTTAAAACAACTCAAAATTTAAAGGTTTGGAACTGAATTTGCAATAATTGCCCCATAATTTCCTATCTTCATAAATGATACCAACACCAAACCATATGCACAAGCCAGAAAACAGGGAGTCATCTTTGATTCCTTTTTTTCTTTACCTCCAATGACATCATATCCAATTTGATTCAATATCCTGTCATTTTACCTCTGAAATATTTCTTATATCAACTCACTTCTCTGTATCCCAACTACCTCTATCCCAGTTCAAATTACCATTATTTTTTGCTTGAACAATTGCAACACCTTCCCAATTGCAAAAGTCTACCTGTAGCCTCTTCAGCTCACTCTATTTCACCCTGAAGCACAACAGAAAAATATTTCTATCTGCAGCCATTTGGCACCAGGTTTTGAAACTTAAGTATGATCGCTCTGACTCTCTTATATAAATCCAACCAATGGCTTCCAAATACTTCTGGGATATTGATGAAAACATCAGTGTGGCCAATAAGGCCATCAGCCCTTTATCTGAATCTCAAGTCTCTTGTCACACCTCCATCTCCTTTGCTCTCTGGACTTCTAAAAGTCATGCATACCATGCTTCCTCCTGACACTCAGACATGTGCTGTTCTCTCTGCCTGGAATGCTCTTCTCCTCTCTTTAATCTGATCTCTGCTCAAACTTCATTTCCTCACCCTAACCCCATAGTTTAAGGTTTCATATCCCATCTAGTATTTTTATTTCTGATTTTTTTTTTTTTATCACTATTTGCTTAAAGAATCTCTCCCTCATTAAAATGTAAACTCTGCAAGCACAGGATTGGAATCCTGGAATCTGGAAAGCCCAGTGGGTGTCCTAAAATAAGAGTACAGTTAAAGAGTTGGGGTAATAAGATTGATGTGCAGAAAGTCCTTTGTTCAATAGCTACATCTGTTTCTTTTTTCCTGGGAGCACACAACTATGTTCCATTTCCCAGTTTCTCTTGCAGTTAAGTGTTGAGATAAGTCTGAGTCGGACCAGGGAATGTGACAGAAGAGATGCCTATTTCCAGGCCTGGTCCATAAAAACCTCCGTATACAATCCTCACTGTCTTTTTCTCATCCTGAATAGAGACGACTCTAAGTACCTACAGAAGTGAAGAACCGCAAGATGGAAGAAGCCTTGGTTCCTGCTCATCTGCAAGAAATAAAAGAGCACCTGCCAACCCACTTTAGACCATGATCTGAAAATTGGAAAGCTGTATTTAGACTAGGAGATCATCTTCAAAGGCCCAGGTAGGGAAACTGGGTCTACTGAACTATTTGAAACAGAGGAGTGACATGATCAGAACTGAATCCTTTGGAAAAACTGGTCTGAGTGCACTTCTCAGTAAATTTGATTGGAAAATAAGATCAAGGGATTGAAAGTTCTAGTAAAAGTAGAATTTAAATGACTGGCATATTTGGAAAGGAAGTGAGTGAATACAGAAGAAAGATAAGATCTGTGAGGTTAAGGGCATGCTCGAAACTTCTCTGAGCCCTTAACAACTTACTAACACCCAAGAGCCATGCCATAGACAGTATGCTGGCCACATGTTGGCACCAAGAGAAACTCTCCAGATCCCTCCTCACACCTCTAGAATCTACTTGCTCTGTTGAGATTTCAAGTTGTCTTATACCTGCTCATAACCTTCACACTGTCTCTCACTCATTTTGTTTGTCTGCTTGGTTTTCCCTCCATTGCTGCTTCACTTCTACACACTTAGTTCATGTCTCCTGGAAATCCATGTCCTGCAGTCACAGTCCAATCCCATCCCTCAGCTCCCCAAACCCAGTCAAACCCTTTTCTCACAGTCATTCAGAGAGGAATAAAGCTACTCCAAACACTCATGTGAAGGTCTTTGTGTGAACATAAGTTTTCAACCCAATTGGAGTTGAAAGTATGTAAGTATGATTGCTGGGTCATGAGGTAAGAGTATGTTTACCTTTATGAGAAACTGCCAAACTGTCTTCTAAAGTGGCACATTCCCACCAGCAACGAATGAGAGTTCTGTTGCTCTACCTCCTTACCATCATCATTTGGTATTGTTAGCGTTTTGGATTTTCCCCCATTCTATTAGGTATGTGGTGGTATCTCATTGTCTCTTAAATTGCAATTCTTAAGAGATAAGATGTTGAGCATCTTTTCATATGCTTAATTGCCATCTGTGTATCTTCTTTGGAGATGTCTGTTAAAGTCTTTGGCTTATTTTTTAATTTGGGTTGTTTGCTTTCTTATTGCTGAGTTTTAAAAAAATTTTGTATAGTTTGGAAACAAGTCCTTTATAAGACATGTGTTTTGCAGTTATTTTCTCCTGGTCTGTGGATTGTCTCTTCATTCCCTTCATAGTGTGTTTTACAGAGCAGAAATTTTTAATTTTAATCAAGTCCAACTTACAAATTTTTTCTTTCATGGATTGTGCTTTTGGTGTTATATCTAATAACTCATCTCCAAAAAGTCGTCCAGATTTTATCCTTTTAATATCTTATTATAAATTGGCATAATTATCCTTTTTGATGTTTTTATTGTTGCCTTTTAGATTATATAAACCTCTTCAATGTTGTTTCTGTGTCATTTTTATAGGACCGCATTGATCTTTGATCATGTTCTTAAGTTCTGGTACTGTATGAACAATTTAAATGTCTGTCCTTTTGATAAAGCAAATTCAATTAACATGGATCTTAAATTACAATTCTTTAAGTTATTTGACAAATATCTATTGTGCATTTACTGTGTGTCCTAGTGCTCAGAATCCAGAGGAACATTTAAGCAGAAGGAAGAGAACCTAGAAAGCAGCGATGTCCCTAACGTATTTATGAAACAGCAAGGAGGCCAGTGGTGGAAGGTGTATGGGAACATTGGTAGTACATGAGAGTGGGGATATTCAAAGAAGATTGCAGAGGACTGTGGAGATCAAAGGTTGAGAAAGGACTTTGGCTTTTAACTCAAGCAATAGGAAACCAGTTGAGAGTCTTGAGCAGAGGAGTGATGTTATCTAACTTACATGTTCACTTGGCTTCTGTATTGGGAACATGCTCTTGGAACACCAATTAGAAGGCTGTTGGATAACACAGGTAAGAAATAATGTGTAGTGGGGATGCTGAGAAAGATGAGTCTAGGTAGGTTATTGGAGGAAGGAAAACAAGATTTGCACAAGAATTATATATGAATTTGATAGAATGAGTAACAGAGAGAAATTAAGGTGACACCCAGGTTTTTGGCCTAGACAGATAGGATGGCCTTGCCATCTTTTGGAAAAAGAAAGACTGAGGTGGTCCAGCTTCTCAGAGATGATTAGGAACTCACTTTTGGACATGTTAATTTTGAATTTTTATTAGACACCTAAGTAGAGATGTTGAATAAGAATTACACAAATCATTCTGAAAGTGAGGTTACTCCAGTCTGCATTGAAGTAATACATTTAGGCGTCTTAGGTATATAAAATGGTATTTAAAATTGAAATTGTCTGAGATCACCAAGGGAGAGTGTACATACAGAAGGGAAGAAATCTAGGGACTGAGATTTAATCTGAGTTTCATCTTCTGGCTTTGCAGAAAGCAGCAATAGGCTCTCTAAAAACAAAAAATCCTGCTTTAAGACAAATTTTCTACCTGTACATAAGTTTGTGGAGAGCTTCTCTTTAACATTTATTTATGATAGTATAATCTTTTTAATATCTATATGATAGTATAATCAATTTATAAATATCATAATCTAACTTAATGGAGAGCAATCTGAATATGTACATATAATATGGACCAAAACAAAACTTTTTATATGTATATATGCTTTATTAAACACTTTGTCAATAATGTCTTCAGTCTTATTTGGCTTAGTATTTATTTTATCATTAGCTAATCCTTCAGTAGACAAAATCTCCCACTCAGTTCATTTATTCTTTTATCCAATAGGTATTTATTAAGTGTCTATGTATCAAGTATTTCTGGCTAGGTCCTGTGGTTATAAACATTATTCATTTTTATTATTTTTCTACTCTGTATGTTTTGAAAAACTCTCATTTGGATTTTTTATCAGAAAGCAAGTGTGAAAACTATTTTTAGAGACTTGAAAGTACACAAAAATGAAACACGCATGCATCTATTCTGTTTTGTAACCACAGCAATATTAGCAAAATTTCATGTTCAGAAACTGTGTTATAAAAATGATTTTTAAAAAACTCATTACTAAGACATCCAAAGATTGTATAAAGTCAAAAGAGTTAGTTTGAGTTTAGGAAGACAATTAAATATTGGAATCATGGGGTCCTTTGGCAATGACCTTGAATAGCTAAAAGATGTCCTGGGAACCTCACTGCTTTACTCTTGAAGCTACTAATTCTTGTAGGTCTCCACTGATCCATATCAAACATTATTGGGTTCTCCATCCTAAACTAAATATACTGGCCTATCCTTAATACTAAGAATCCTTGTTTTCATTTGCTTAAATGTAAAATCTCAGAGTTACGTATAGTCATTTTTAAGACGATAACTGCAAGGTGAGGTAAATGTTGAAAAAAAAAGCTGTTCCACCTCATTGGTGATCAAGAGCATGCTAATTATAGTGTGTGTATTAAGTATATATTATGTGTCTCATTAATTTAAATGACATTATCCAGGGTTTCTAAGGATGTAAAAAAACCTCTTATAAACTATTGGTTACAATGTAAACGTGGGGATCATTTTGGAGGAATTAAAATATGAAACATTCATACTCTTTACCTCAGCTAATTTACATTTATGAATCTGTCCTAAAGATCTTCTACATATACACAAGATGGATGGAAATAAATGGTCTCAGCAGTGTTGCTTATAATAGTCGATTATGGAAAGTAAAGGGGAATAGAGTCTGCCACCCAAAATATGCCTCTTTGGGATATTGACTATTTTAACCGGGTTGCATTTAAGAAACAAAAGACTCAGAAAGAAACTTTGACCCTCCCCCCTTTACCTGCCTAAAAAGGATTTAGATAGAGGACCTGCTCCAGGAGGGAAGATATATCACAACTACATTTTAATACAAACTAGTACCTGATAGAGAAAAAGCTAGCATGGCCCATTTGTTCATAGTTCTCTCTTTGTGTCCCATAGTTAAAGGTGGCCAAGCAAACATTTACCATACATTTGCTTTTTCATCTCCATGTGAATTGCCTTCCTGCCCTTTGAAGTCCCAAACCATCACCCATCTTTTCTCCTTAACTCCTGAATGGCATAAAAACCTCAACTGCCCAATGCATCCTTAGGTCTCATATTTTATGGCACCCCACATGTACATCCATACGAAATTTTGGACATTTCCTCCTGTTAATCTTTCTCATGCTAATTTGATTATCAGCCCAGCCAAAAGAATTTAGAAAGGTGGAAGAGAAGTTAATTTTTGACCCCCACAGAAAAAACCCATATGGAAAGCAACCCAAGTTCCATCCCAGGGAACCGATCAAATACTTAGAATATCTCATATTACTAAATTGTTGAAAAGAATGATGTGCTCTTAAATATACCTAAATGTAAAGATTTCCAACATATTGTTAAGGAAAAGAGCAAGCTGTAAAACAACATATATGATATAATCCCACTCATGTACAAAAATATACACATATGTAACGGATATGACAACCTGTCAGGCATATTGATTTCTGAAGAGGGCAATATAATACACAGAGTGGATATACAAGTAAGTTTTCACATTTGTTCTGCATACTTTTATAATGCTGAAAAAATTTGCATTGAGAATATGTTTAATGAGCCCATTAGCTTTATAATACATAAAAAATTTACACAAACCGTGTTTCCCTGAAAATAAGACCTAGCCGGACAATCAGTTCTAATGCATCTTTTGGAGCAAAAATTATGTAATACCCGGTCTTATTTTGCTATAAGACCGGTTCTTATCTAACATAATATAAGACTGGGTCTTATATTGATTTTTGCTCCAAAAGACGCATTAGAGCTGATTGTCCGGCTAGGTCTTATTTTCGGGAAAACACGGAAATAGTAATATACAAAAAGGCCACCAATTTAAAAAAAGATTTGTAACATTACATATTAATTTTAGAATGAATGGATGAATTACTTACAAAGACATGGAAATATTTGGGATAATTGGGAACACAATGAATGCATTTGAAATAGATATTAAAATTTAGTCATATATTATTTTTGTCATAACAAACAATCTAGAAAAAGGTCCCTCAAACTAGCTCCACATTACTAAGAACAATGCCATTATCTTAGTTGGCCAATTACGTTTCAGAAGCTATAACAAAATACAAGTATAACAATGACTATAAATTTTTGAGTTGTGAATAATGTAGTCTCTGTCCGTGTTTAAAAAAAAAAGAAAACATTGCTGCAAAATATTACACTGGGATGGTGATAGTTTAGAAAATATATGTTATTCTGTATAATATCTAATACATTTAATTTGTCGGTCCCTTGGAATAAATTTCTGTCTATTTAATAATATTAATTATGTCAGTATCAGACATATGCACTGTGTAGTCTGCAATAAGCTAGAAAGATCCTTCATTGAGTTTACTTTCCCTCAGGATCATGAATTTCATTAGAAACTAACAGCAATTAAAAATATGTCTGAGAGAAGTTAGTGACATCTGTATCAAAATAATGGAGCTGGGAAGATGTCTCCATTAACCTATCGTAGTTAACAGAGATAAGGATGATAGGAATACAAGAAACGCATCTTAATTGTTTCCTTTCACACAAACACACCCAAATCTATACATGATTTGATTCCAAAACTTACAGGAATAAAACAGTTTTATATTTCTTATTCAAGCAAGCACAGATTTTTTTCTCTAGGGCATTCTTTGTGTGTGTGTGTGTGTGTGTGTGTGTGTGTGTGTGTGTGTTTTGTCATTTGTCCTTTCTGATGTTCTAAATCTCAGAGCATGATAATTTATTCCATCACAAAGAGAAAGAGTTATTCATTTATTATCCAGCCTCAAATCGCATCAGAGAGAATTTAAAGTACTTTGACATATATTTATTTATTTTATTTTATTTTATTTTAATTAGTCTCAGGTGTACAAAACAATGTAATAATTGGACATTTATACCCCTCACAAAGTGATGACACCCCCCACAATCTACTACCCCTCATCTATATATTTTATGTGAAGTAATATTTCTAAATAATTAACAAAACATTCCATAAAATTGGTGCTGAGGAGTGAAAGCATGTATACAGTTTAGAAACAAGTGTAATGTAGCCAAGTTTTCTTTAAAAATAAATATTTAAAAATCCTTCTACATCATTTAGTCAGGTTGTTGAAATGGACCCAGTTTTATTTGTGGGTGATGTGTCATACCTCAGAGCTTGATAATATTGTGGGTCATGGAAACTTGAATCTGAACAATTGTATTTCTGGCCGCTAGAAGTAATTAAAATCAAATTCCCAAGTCACCTTCACAATAGAACAAAGTAGAATGACCATTAGGCCCTTTATTTGATGACAGCCTGGCAGTGTGTGTTGGTGAGGAAGAAATGATCCGGTCAACTGATGCTAAGCAACGTCAGAGCCCAGAGGTAGATCCAAGGCCTCAAAGCTCATATGATTTGGGGAACTTTTTTAAAGAAAAAGAATAAAAACTGAAAATACAATGTTAGGTGTAAAAGTAAATATTTATTTAGAATGAGAAAAAGAAATCACAACAAATTACAAAATTTTAAGTTAATAATTGGCAGAAACATTATAAAAATCCAGAAAAAATTGTACACTTTAATCTGCCGTGCATTTACAATTTTTTCCTACAGTTTTAGTGCATATTCTGGTAGCCTCTTTATTTGAAAATAATATTGCAATATCATTTTCAATTGAAGAATAGAAATATAATTCAGCATGGCTGATCAAAATTTATATTTTGTTATTAGTATTTGGCATGCATAAAACATTTATTTCCCATACATATTTACCTTATGAGTGTGGTTTCGTTTGGACCCTAAAAATACAGAAATTCTAATTCCATTTTGCTTAATCCCCATCAAAAAAGAAAAAATGTATGATCTGTTTATAATTGTGTAAGCCACATTTTAAGAATATTTTTGACAGGATATAACATTCATTTTAACAAGGTACTGAAGATATCTGGAAGCCATTCCTATGAGGTCTGACAATTATGTTCACAAACTCACCCTAGAGAAAGTGCTAGATACCTCATTGCTGAGTATCACTATGGTCACCTTCAAAATACTCCCCTTGGGAAGCTATGCACTGATGCCAGTGCCTAGTCCACCCTTCAAAGCAATTTTGTAACTCTTTTTCTGGAATAGCCATCAGAGCTGTCATCATATTACACTTAATGCCCTGAATGTCATCAAAATGTCTTCCTTTCAATATTTACTTTATCTTCAGGTAAAGAAAGAAGACTTTGGGTGCAGATCAGGAGGGTGTTCCAATACAGTTATTTGTTTACTGGCTAAACACTCCCTCACAGACAGTGCCGTGTGAGCTGGTGCATTGTCGTGATGCAAGAGCCAGGAATTGTTGGTGAAAAGTTCAGGTCAGCTAACTTTTTCATTCAGCCTTTTTAGCACTTCCAAATAGTAAACTTGGTTAACTGTCCAGTTAGTACAAATTCATAATGAATAATTCCTCTTACATCCAAAAAGGCTAGCAACATCATTGCAACAAGTTTGCGAACGTAAGTGTCAGGCTGTATATACCGACCATGGCTTTCGATGTCATGGAAGGGACTGTGACCTACATAAATATGTTCCTGAATCCAAACTAAATGCCTCTCCAGCTCAAATATCCCTCAGCCAGATTTCAAATATACCTGAGGTTACTCCCAAGCCATGCGAGATGATGAGTAGATTGTATGACGGAGAAGAAATCAGCGTGGAAACAGACAGTTGTTGTAACTGATTAAATTTTAAAATCTTACTTTTGCAAAATTTGTAAGAACATGTGACCATGACAACATGTTAATAGGACCCACCCCAGAGTTTTGGAAGGGGTCTTGAAGCTTAGGTTTCATTAGTTTCAGAGCCTCTGCCAGCTACCTAAGCCTGTAGTCAGATGATACCTTCCCTTTCTCCCCCCACAGAGGGGAAAAGGGCTGGTGTCCCACTACAAGGCCTTCCTCCAGCTCCCTGTGTACTCTTTGGCTGTAGCCCCCACCACCTCAGTTTCCTAAAAAAATACTGGTATGGTTCGTAGTGGTTAAAAGCAGGTGGCATAACAGAGTGATCACAGGTGACTTTTTTTCACCTATGACTGTGCCCAGCCATCATTTTAAAAATCCAGAAAGCATTCATCAGGACCCTACAGAATATATCACCTTCAATATTTCAGTGAAACATCTCCCACTACTATATATGCCTGTATGTGCCAAATATTTACTATAATTTGTTCTGTGACTACATGACAAATAGTTGTTTATTACAAGAAAAGGCCAAGTGGAACTGAACTTAGTGAGGGCATTTCACAGTTCAATTAAGTAATAGCAATCACTACAACTTTAATGCTAAAAATGGTCTTAATTTTAGATCTTTATCCATTATTTTCTTAAAATAGTTCTGCCTGCTACTCTTTTCAAGTTACTTTTATGGCTACTGTATAAGGAACATAGAATAAAATAATTTCTGAACTACTGCTGTTAGGAAGCTAGATAATAAGAATACACAAGGCATGACATGGAACTACACAACTGAAGTGGATCAATTTTCAGCTTGATCTCCAACGAGGAGGTAACCTTTTCAAGCACCAAAGGGAGCCAAACACATTCTTTCTTGCTTCACCTAAGCATCATAGAAAACTCTCATCCTTCAGAGAATAGAGACTATGTTGGAAATGATATAAAGAGAAATTAATATATATGATATATTAAAAAAAAGATATATAACATTTGGACCTAAGGAAAAGAAACCAATTCGGAGAACAAAGTATTGTTCTCGTGCCTGACAGGATGGGAGTTCCAATGTGATCAACCTGCCACCAGGTAGCAAGTTCAAAATGTGGACACTGGTGCCATGTGAAGGATTCAGCATTGACCGTATACAGTGGGCAGGTTGGGCACTCAGCAGTGGGGTGGCAGCCAGTAGCCAATCTTGGGGAAGGGACAGCTTGCTTGTTGAAACTGCATAACCTCTGTCCCTGATGAATTTGTAGAAACAGCTCCATAAATTGTTTTTTGATTGGTTCAAGACATATACCATATTCCATTAGACAGCATCCCAACATCTAAGGGGCTGTCTGCCAGCTGGTGCCATAATGAGTGAAGAGGCAATTCTAGTGCTTGGTGTTTCTGCGTGATGGATACATAAAACACCACTGAATTGTAGGAATAGTTCATTGCTGCATTTCCTAGGCAATAAATGTATCCCGTTGGATGTGATGTTGGATAGGATATCAAAGCAGTGAATAAGGTTTTTTAAATCTAAAATTGGTTATTGGGTGGAAGCCCTGCAGACAGAAACAGCATTTCCATATGCAGAATAGCTGCATATTAGGAGCCAATGCTACATTCTAGCACAGCTGTAATTAGCGTCACCTCCTGATTAAGTCTGCAATAATTCCCTGCCATTCTCTCAGAACCTGTTTTCTGCACCAGCCAGACAGGCAAGTTAGACAGTCAGAATTACACTCTGCTCCCCACCAAAGCTATATTGAAACAATAGATGCTCCTAGTACTTTTATCAGTTGGGAATTGACAGGGTTTGGGGAGCGTTGTGGACTATCGCCAACCCTGTGTGACTATTGACTATCGCTTTTTTTAGTCCTTTCAGGTGGTTTTTCCCAGAAGTGGGTAGTTTCCGCACATGAATGCACTGATAATGTTGATCATCTATGGATATATGCTCTGAAATATTTGAGGTCCCCTTGCTTTGAGCTCTCCTTACTCTGCTACTGTCCTACAAACTGTAACCACTCTGGTCTCCCCAGACTCTCAGCTGGTTTTCTCAACTCAAGGTCACTTGACTCCATCTAGCTTTCTCCCCCTTGAGCTGCCAGGAAACTCTCTTAAGGCAGGAAGCAAGCTGGGGTCGTCACAGGCTTACCTTATTTCCCATTTGTCGTGAATCACTGTTCTTTATGCCTGAATTCCAGTGTTATGAAAACCATTGTTTTATTTATTATGTCTATTTTAAAACATAATTTGAGGCTGGAGGGTCAATCTGGTTACTATTACTTACTCTTTGGGAGAAGTGGAAGTTCCCAAATACAGTTTATTTTGAAAATTGATTTGAATGGCTGTCACATCTGAAAAAGATCCCCTCAAATATATAGATACAAATGAATGAAGTACATAGTTTTCCATGTTTATTATATTATGACATTGATTTTTTCTATTCTATCCATCAACTGCACAAAACTGTTTTGTTTAAATGCAGCTATCATATTTCTATCTTCCCAGATGTCAATTCATTGTTCATCAAAATAAGCAGAAAAATGTTGCATTTTTATATTTTTTAACAAACTCAAAATCCATCAAATCTGTTTATTCGGAAATATTGGGAGCAGTTTAAATAAATCTGTGGTCATATTTTTAAGTGTGCAGATAGGGTTTTCATAGATGACACACCATTTTCAGTAACAAAAACACAGTGATGCAAACATTAGCAGATAGCAGTTCTCACAATGTGCTCTGCGTGACAAATTCTTTTTAAAAGCAGGTAGGTTCTCACTCTTTGTTAAAATCTCACCTTTACCTTGAAGGAACAGATTAAGTTTATTTATTTTGGGAAACATATCTTATGGTAGCATATTACTGAGAGTCACCTGTTCTCACTGAAAAGGTTAGCAAATTGGGTTTCATGAGGTTTGAAACATCAGTGGAAAAACTCATAAAGATTTGTCTGCATTTTCTAGATGCTTAAATTCTAAATGTCTTACTAATGTGTGATGGTTCCACATTATCATTAGCTAACAGTTCAAGGCAGAAAACATACTTCATGTAAGATTCCAATAGCCTGGATAATTTTGAATTATTTTGGTTTCCTTTGCGTAATACCTGATTACATCCTCTTTGTTTCTGCCTCTTGATATGCTTGATAAAGAGCTCAAACAAAGAACAGAAGCGTCTGCAAATTTTTAATGTTTACCTATGAATTATTGGTATTAAGTTTAGGCCAAGTTCTGTTTTACAGGATGGCATGAAGTGTCTGGCACGAAGCCATTACCATCACCTCCTCTGTACTTAAAACTACCCTTCCCTCTGGGCCCTGTGACCTGTGACCTGTGCCTGTCTTACAGAGTATATTAGGGCACCTATATCTATCTTTATGGAACATGTTAGTAAAGCTTCATTTCCTATTTTTAAATTTTAAAATACATAATTGAAAGTTCTGGTATTTTAATCCACGTTCCACAACCCAGAGAGGACTGGATTGGCTTTTGGGTATGGCATTTACTTGGCTAAATTAGCGGACTACAAGAAAGGAGAGAATTAGATTCCCAAGGCCATAACTATTAAGTGAGGGAAGCAAAGACAGACCACTCACAGCACTGCTGCCACAATTAGGAGCTTGCAAAAAAAAAAAAAAAAAAAATCCACCCAGGACTGAAACCTTAATATGAGGACATTTCTGGAAAAGAACAGATAAAGGGATCATACTGAAAATGTTAAGCTTTTGTAACTACTGGAAATAAAAATGAATCCCTTATAAAAGAAAATTCATTCCTAATTCAAGATGAAAAATCAGGGTAAGACCAAGATGATATATTTTTGTGCACCAGGAAAATCCACAGCCAAAGATATTAATTGATATATTGATGGAGCAAGTTTGGCTGTCAGCAGAACTTACCATTTCAATAAGGCATGCACTGATAGACAAAAATGTCAAGTAGTGTATTTTTTAAATAGGCTTTTATTTTGGAAAGAATTTGAAGATTCAGTTAAGTAGGAACTCTTTTACCTAGGCTGCACCTCATTCCCTTGACCTATAGATGCTACTTTTTCTCAATCTGCAATTTTAAATTTGTCCCATCAGTTGTTTCGACATGTATGATTTTGGTAATCTTTGCAAGTGTATAAAGCTTGCTTTTCAAGGTGTAGTGGACCTCAGGCTTCTATCCTCTCAATACTAAATTTTTTTCAGAGGGAATGTGTGAAGGATGAATGGTGGAGAAAGACCACTATGCTGGTGATGAGATTCAAAACTCTGACCCTAACATATATTGTTGAAAATTGGCTCATCACCTTCCACATTGAAATACTCTGTGTTTCTCAAAGAAACCATCAGAAAAACCAAAGTCAATGTAGTCAAGATGGAAGAAAGCAGGAGGAAGACCCACTATCTCAGATCCTGTGTTATCTGCATGCCTTTGGTCTCCCACACCCCTGATAAGTGGTCCATAGTGCATGTCTATCTTTGAAGATTATGTCCTTGACATCAGCCTCCATCTGTGAGGATCATGTCTCCAAGCATGCATTGTGATTGCATTGCCACAGCCTAGAGGAAAAGGGTGTATGATCTCAAGAGTCTGCACTAGGTAGTCCAGTAACTTGAGCAGATGGCCACTGAGGCCTCTTCTTCCTCTGCGAAAAGTGTCTGAGCTTCATGATGTCAGATGATCATCCTCGCAATAAGTGTTTCAAGTTTCTAGAAGCCCTCCTTTCCTTACAAGTAAACCTCAATTTAATCATTAAGTGAGCAAAATACATGAACAAACAAAATGGAAACTGACTCATAGATACAGAGAACAAACTCATGGTTGCCAGAGGGGAGGGGCATTAGGGAGCTGGGTGAGAAAAAGGTGAAGGGATTAAGAAATACAAATTAGTAGTTACAAAATAATCACGGGGATACGAAGTACAGCACAGGGAATATAATCAATAATGTTGTAACAACTATGTATAGTGCCAAGTGGATACTAGTCAGGAAGATCACTGCATAAATTGTATAAATGTCTAACAATTGTGCTGTACACCTGAAACTAATTTAAAATAATAGTGAATGTCAACTGTAACTGAAAAAAAAAAATTAAAATATGGATGTAAAAAAGCAAAAAAAAAAATCATTAAGTGAGATGTTTCTATGTGACAGAAACATGTTGTCAGGTAATCCCAGAGAAATCCAAATATTAAAGATAGAATGCAGATACCAAAGGATTTTTTAATTAATTCTGCTTATTAAAAATGGAGACTTTCTTTCCTCTGTTTACTCCAACTCATGAGAGTCTCCCTTAGGACTATTGGCAAGATCAGAAGCTAAGATGAAATAAGAAAATATTTATTGAATTTTAAGAAATTAACAGGAATTTATTCTATGTCCAATATGAGCACAGCTCTGCACTCGTACTATACAGCAATGAAAACAGGGTTTACAAATCAGACAGAAACATACTGTTCATTTTATCATGTTTTTAAAGATGTGACCCATGTGCATATGACACATGGTGGTTGATGGAATGATATTAAAATGAACACATATACTTTACTGTGTATTAAAATTTTAATTAGCACTTCAAACTCATGGTTTCAGAAATATTTTAAAGGGCAAAGTTTATTTTTTTATCTTTTTGCTTTCTCTTTTAAAAAAATAATTTAATGTAGCTAGCATACAATATTATATTAGTTTCAGGTGTATACCATAGTTATTCAACATTTATATACCTAAAGAAGTGATCACCATGATAAATCCAGCAACCATCTGACACCGTACCTTGCTATCACAATATTATTGACTATGTTCCCTATGCTGTACATGACATCAGGTGTATAGCACAGCAGTTAGACATTTATATAATTTAAGAAGTGATCAACCTAACTAGTCTAGTACCCACCTGGCACTATACATAGTTATCATATTATTGATTATATTACCTATGCTTTACTTAACATCCCATTGACTATTTTTGTAACTTCTAATTTGTATTTCTTAATTCCTTCACCCTTTTCACCCTGTCTCCAATCCCCCTCCCATCTATCACCCAACAAATCTAATACCTATCTGACACCACACATAGTTATTACAATATTATTGACTATATTCTTTATTCTGTACATCCCCATGACTACTGTGTGACAACCAATTTGTATTTCTTAATCCTTTCCCCTTTTTTACCAACCCGAAACCCTCTCCCATCTGGCAACCATCAAAATATTCTCTGTATCTATGAATTGTTTCTGTTTTGTTTGTTTGTTTTGTTCTTTAGATTCCACTTATAAGTGACTTCATATGACATTTGTCTTTCACGGTCTGACTTACTACACTCAGCACAATACCCTCTAGGTCCATCCATGTTGTTACAGATGGCAAGATTTCATTCTTTCTAATGGCTGAGTAATCTCCCATTGTATATATGTACCACCTCTTCTTTATCCATTCATCCATTCAGGGACACCCAGGTGCCCTCATATCTTGCCTATTGTAAATAAAGCTGTAATGAACATATGGATAAACATGTCCCCTCAAAGTAGTATTTTGGATTTCTTCACATGAATACCTAGAAGTGGAATTACTAGGTCCTTTTTTGTCTCATTATAGGCTTTGTTTTAAAGTCTATTTTGTCTGCATAAGTATTGTGACCCCAGCATTTTTGTTTGTTGCCATTTTTATGAAATAACTTTTCTCATCTCTTTACTTCTAGTCTATGTGTCTTTTGATCTGAAGTGAGTTTCTTGTAAGTAGCATATGTAAGCATCTTGTTTTCTTATCCATTCATCCCCATTTATTGATTGGAGCCTTTAATCTGTTTACATTTATTGCCATTTTATTATTCAGGGTTTTTTTTTCATCTTAAAGAAGGCCCTCTAACATTCCTTGTAATAGTGGTTTGGTGACGATGAACTCCTTTAGCTTCTTGTCTGGGAAGTTCTTTATCTGTCCTTTGATTCTAAATAATGGCTTTGCTAGGTAGAGTAATCTTGGTTTCAGGTCCTTGCTTTTCATCACTGTGAATATTTCCTGCCAATCCCTTGTGACCTGCAAAGTTTCTGTTAAGAAATAAGCAGACAGTTTTATGGAAGCTCCCTTGTAGGTAACTAATTGCTTTTTTCTTGCTGCTTTTAAGATTCTTTCTTTGTCTTTAATCGTTGGCATTTTAATTGTGATGTGTCTTGGTGTGGGCCTCTTTGGGTTCATCTTTTTTGGGACTCTCTGTGCTTCCTGGGCTTGAATATCCATTTTCTTCACCAGGTTAGGGAATTTTTCTGTCATTATTTCTTTAAATAAGTTTTCAATTCCTTGCTCTTTCTCTCTTCTCCTTCTGTTACCCCTATAATGTAAATGTTGGTACATTTGATGTTGTCCCAAAGGCCACCTGTTCTTACTTTTTTCTTTTTATTTTCCTTTTTTCTGTTCTAATTTGGTATTTTCTGCTAACTTATTTTCTAAATCAGTGATTTGATCCTCTGCTTCATCGAATCTACTGTTGATTTCCTGTAATATATTCTTCATTTCAGTTACTGTATTCTTATTTCTGACTGGTTCTTTTTAATGTTTTTTATCTCCATTTTTATGTTTCCTGTTTCTTTGTTGAAGTTCTCACTGAGATCATTGATCATCCTTATAACCAGTGTTTTGAACTCTGTGTGTGGTAGATTGCTTTTCTCCATTTTGTTTAGTGCTTTTTCTAGAGCTTTGTTCTGTTCTTTTGTTTGGGACATGTTTCTTTGTTTCCCTATTTTGGCTGCCTCCCTGTTTTTGTTTCTCTATATTAGGTAGAGCTACTGTGTCTCCTAGTCTCAATAGAGTGGCCTTATGTAGTAGGTGTCCTGTGGGGCCCAATGGCATAGTCTCCCTGGTCACTAGAGCTGGGTGCTCCAGGTTTGCCCCTTGTGTGAGTTGTGTGTGTCCTCCTATTATGTAGTTGAGTCTTGGTTGCTCTTTGCACATTAGTGGGAGGGATTGACCCTTGGGCTGATTGGCTGTGAGGACTGGCCTGACTACAGTTGTGGAGGGACTGACCTTATGGAGCAGGATTTGTTGTAGCAGGGCTCTGGTGCCTGCCCACTGTTCCCTTTGGGTATATCATCCTTGAAAGCAGCCAGGTGATGCTCCAGCTTCGTTCAAAGCTGACCACTGGGCATGCCAGTCCCAGGGCCACCTGGGAGGGGACCTGCTGCAGGCCAAGTTCAGCCACAGCCAGTGCCCTGCCCAGGGCCACTTGGTATGAGCCATAAAGCAATCTGCAGATGGCCACCACCTGCACTTTGCTTGAAGGTGCCTTGAGAGGCCAAGCTGTGAACCAAGGCCAGCTGCCACTAGTGCTAGGCTTAGGGCTGCTCAGCCAGAAGTACAGGACACACTGAAGCCAGATGCTGCTTGTTTGCATGTTTTGAACTTTTAAGGGTACTTTAGGAGAATCTGCAGCATGAGCCAAGGCAGGCAGTTTGTATGAAAAAGCCACTGGTAGCAGCTTAGATGAGCCTGAAAGTTGGATGGGGTGTGGCCTCAGAATCATCAGGGCCAGGTGAATAAAAGGCATTAGCCAGGTTGATGGAGACTCAGATAATGCAGCCACCTGTGTCTGCATGCACAGAAGGGGGAGGGCTCAACAAAGAAAGAATGGCCTCCACCAGCTCCTCCCTCCCTGAGAAAGCTGCCCCTCCAGCCCTCACTCTGAAGCAGACAACTCAGCTCTTCCTTTGTGTCCCTTTCACCTTGCAAGCTGCTGCACCAGCACTGGAGCTCAAAGTGAGTAAGTCCGTGTGCTGACCCTTCCACAGGAGCGCCTGGGACTCCAGCTGCCCTCTGTCCCACTCAACCACAATCTCCTCTGGTTTTCACAACCAGAAATTATGGGGACTGTGAGGACAGAGCCAGGAGTGCAGTTTCCAGGCTGTCGCCCTCACATGGAAAGGTGCTGGCTCGGGTAGTAAATGGCCATCAACTGTGATTGGATGGCCATCAGCTGTAACCAGTGAGCCATTGGCCACTAATATAACTGCCATGGCTATGCTAGCAGAAAATGGGGGCTAGCAAGAAGATGGTGGCTGAGCTAGCAAGTGGTGGAGTGTGGATTGCAGATTGCAGAGAAGCAGATTGCTAGCAAGTGAGATTGTTTGGCAGAGACAAGTGGATGGCGGGTTGCGGATAGTGGGACTCCTGCCCCCTGTGTCTCCAACCCAGCCGCCAGTGAGGCTATAGTGGTATGACTCCCCTGTCTATGGCTCCGTGGGTGTTCCTTTTTGGACTCACCATGTCCTGCGTTCTTATGTGGGGAGCGGGAGCACAGACCCCGCCTGACACCCCGCACGACACATGGCGCAGCGAGCAGGGTCTCCCTCATGACAGGGACTTCTCTCCTCAGCACTGGAACCATGGGCTGGAGAGGGGCTGGAACCCCTCGCTCCTCCAGGGGGTATCTCCACAGCTGAGATATCCCTCCCAATTTTTAATGGTCATACGTGAGTGTGGGACAATCCCATTCCGCATCTCTGCCCCTCCTACCAGTTTCAAGGTGGCTTTTATATGTCCTTAGTTGTAAGGCTTCGGTTCAGCAAGATTTCAGGTGATTCTCAATGATGATTGGTTTGTAGTTTAGTTGTAATTTTGATTTTGATGTGGTCATGAGAGATTAAGCCACAGTATTTACCTACTCAGCCATTATGACCAAGAAATCAGTTTTATTTTTTGTTGTTCTTTTTTAAAATGGTATGAAAATTATTTAAAACAACTATTAGGTACATAGTTGTGTAAGTAATATATACATATGAAACAATAATACATAGTATTTGGTTTGTGAATAGCTGAGGATTGAGAAACATTGCATAATATTGCTTATAGTACCATGTGTATAACTTATGATCTCTGTTGACAAAGATCCTACATGTTGTTTTAGGCTGGGTTCCCAGGAAGCAGAGCCTGAGGCAGGAAGTTTTGTATAGGTGACTTACTGATGGATGCTTTCAAGAAAACCCTATAAGGAAACAAGGGAAACAGGATAGGGCAGGAGAAGAAGCAAAGCAAAATCATGATTTTAAAGAAGAGAACATTAGCTTCAGACTGTTCCCACAAGTAATTTAGGTGTATAGACCCAACAAAAAAGCTGCCCTGCTCAGAGGAAAGGAGACTGAGATGTTGTAATCCCACCTGAGTCTATCATTGACCTTAGGATACTTGGGGGGGGGGGGGTGGTAAGGGACAGCATAATTTCCCAGGCATCTCCTGGTGTGGTGGCCATCCTCTGGAGAAGAAAGCAACCAGTCACAGAAACTGGAAGATAGGAACACTGTCTTGGTAAGGAGAATCTGGAGGGGACACCTAGAGCATCTGCCACATAATCTTACTCAGGAGAAAAAACTACTCAAGACAACAGTAAACACCCAAAGTTCATTGACGTAGCCAATGTCAATGGTTATAGTCCAGGCAGATCTTGAAGCCAACTGGCAACAATGACAACACATCATTTGTGGGAATTACTGGCAGAAAAGGAAGCTTATAAGTTCTCAGGGTCATCTTGACCCTCCCCATACTGGTACCCTGTTTTCCGTGCCAGCCTCCCTGGGTCTGATGTCATTAGATGACTTTAGCAGTGCTGTAATGTAATATGCCATAAGCAGGGGACTGGCGTTGTCTGATGGGTCCCTTGCCTGAGTGCTCCATGGAGGCGGTCCTGCTAGCTTATACTCTAAATCTCTGTTCACTGACACAAGAAAGAAATATATCCTCTTAGAGAGTCTATGATTTAGGGATAAAAGGTGCAGAACCAATTGCATGTGTGGCAGACAGGCAGAGGAGAGAAAGATTAGGTTTCAACTTACAAGAGACCCGGCTTCTGGCAACGGCTGGCCCACTTCACGCCATGCCAATTCATTGCAGTTGACCACATAGTTCCACCTCATATCTTGTGAACACAAACCGGATGCATCTGATTAAGTGCTCCCAGTTCTGGCTGTAATAAGTGACTCACTGGCAGCATGCCTCCTTGCAGCTATTCTGGGCACTAAGCTTGGAACTGCTGAGGTTTGGCATGCTCACCTCAGAGGCTCTCTCAGTTGGGCCTGGTGCCTGGCAGTACCCTTCTGTATTCACTCATTCTCCTCCTTTTAGCTTCTTCTCCCCTCCCCCCACCACTTTTCCCTCCACGCCAAGTCTTGCTTAGCAGACCTTTCCCCACTTTGTTCTTTTACTTTTTAATTAAAAATTTTTTTCATTTACAGTTGACATACAATATTATATTAGTTACAGGTGTAACATAGTGATTAAACATTTATATAATTTACAAAGGATCACCCAATAAGTCTAGTACCTATCTGACCCCATACATAATTATTATGATATTATTCCCTATGACTATATGGGATTATGACTATATTCCCTATGTTGTACTTTGCATCCCTGTGACTATTTTTGTAGCTGGTAATTTGTACTTCTTAATTCCTTCACCTTTCTCACCCATTCCCTCAACTCCCCTCCTATCTGGAGACCATCAGTTTGTTCTCTGTTTCTATCAGTTTGTTTCTGTTTTGTTTGTTAATTTATCTTATTCTTTAGATTCCACATATAAGTGAAGTCATATGGTATTTGTCTTTCTCTGTCTGACTTAATTCACTTAGCCTCACTTTGTTCTTAATAGATGCTACATATCTCCTTTTGACCCGGCTGCCTAATTTAGCACAGCACAGAGAACTCCACGCCAGGATCATATGGAGCTCTACTGGGAGTAAGAATGTTTAGTACATTTGGTCAATGACAGCCAGTTTGGGTCCCTGACAACCTAGTCTGCATGGAGTATTTCCTGTTGGACATAATGATATAGAGTTTGGTGATTAACAGCACAGGCATACAGCCAGCCTCATTGTAATTTGGCAATTTCACTTATTGGCTATGTTACCTTGAGCAATTTACTTAATTTCCTATGCCTCAGAATGATCATCCATAAAATGGGAATAACCACGTCATGGTAGGTTATTGCTACTATGCATACAAATGGCTAGAAATAGTTCTTGGTACATAGAAAAATGCTGATGAAGTATTAGACATTTTCATTATTAGCTCTATAAGAAATATAACTTTCACCATATTACTTTTATAGCTAATATAATTTATGTTATTTATATAGCAACTCTATTCTAAGCAACTGAAGGCCTCTAAAACCTTAGCTGATTAATTCACATCATATAGTGTTTCCCCAAAAATAAGACCAGAACTTATATCAAGTTTTGCTCCAAAAGACTCATTAGGGCTTATGTTCAGGGGGTGTCCTCCTGAAAAATCATGCTAGGGCTTATTTTCCGGTTTGGTCTTATTTTCAGGGAAGCACGGTAATCCTGAATTATTTGTAGAATTTCTTTTGTGTAGACTGTAGAAAAAGGCTGTGTTCAGCTTCCAGGTTGGAAAGGTGAAGAGACAGGGTCTTTACTTGGAGACAGCCAGCATTTGAGTTATACATGCAGATATATGGAAAAATATATGTATAGGGATACACACACACACAGCCCAAAAGTTGGAAGAACACACCTCAGACTGCCATGTGGTTACTGGTGGAAAGGGGGCCTGGGATCATGGAGTAAGGAGGCTTCACAGTTTAAACTCTCTCACTCCCTGTGGTTCTTCTTATCTACCTATCACAAGGCGTGTGTATTCATGTTATGTTGGTAAGACACGCAAACAAAATGCTTCTGTCTTTCTAAGGATTGCTGAGCCCAGGATGTCAGTATTACCCTTAGGAAGCGCTAGGGGCCTGAGGTGAACAAGTGTCTGCTTTCGGTGCCGAGCACAGGGTCTCTGGCCTTCCTAATATGTCCTGCTAACTTTTAGAAAGCATTTGACAGAAGTACAACACCTAAAGTTCTGTGATCAACAATTGTATGCCAGGCATACTCACTTATATCTTCCCCTCTGATATTCTTATGCACTTCCAGAGCTAGTCACTGCAAGCTCCATTGTGAGGATGAGATGTTGGGGCTTAGAAAAGTTTGACTGATTGCGGAAGGGTCACACAGCTAGCCAGTCCTGGAGTCTCTGTCAAAACCCAAATGTCTCTTTTGTTGTGGTTATATTCTGTTTTTGTTTTTTTATTCCAGTCTCAGTGTTCTCCTCATACGGGGTCCCAACTGGCTTACAAATGTTAAATTCCCAACTATCCAGGGTGACTTCATTTTCTAGTCTTTTATTTTATCTCAGTCCCCTTTTCTTCTTTGTCATTAATCCTTGCCTGCTGCCCTCCTTATTCTTCACCTACCTGCAATTTGGCCAATTTGTTTCCCAATTGTTCCGTACTTTGTTGTGTTTTGTTTTAGTCTGGGTGTCGTATGAAAATTTTATTTTTCTCTATGATTACTAGGTACAGTCTAATGGACTAATTCTTTGAGGGTAGAACCATGCCTTGTTCATCTATCCATTCCTGGGGAATATCACACTACTTAGTAAATCAAAAGTTTTGAATAAATATTAGGTGGATAAATAAGTGGATAAATGTGTTAGAGCTGTATCAATGTTCATGGTTTTCTGCCAAGCTGGACCCACTTCTTTGCTTACCCTTCATTCCCTCCAAGTGTGAACACCCTCCCCTCTCCCACAACCTTTTCCTTTATCTCTACCATCAAAGTTTGCCTCCCTTCCTTTGTCCCCAGGTTGTCCTGTGGGAGCTGCAAAAGTTGTGTGTCCACAGTGGCAGCATCACTTGCTCTTTTGAGAAAGTCTTAGTAAAGGAGAACAGCATGCAAGTGTTTCACCAGACCTCATCCAATGAGAGAGTTGAGAGACCCATTAATAAATAAAACCAGAGACTTTCCCATAGCTTTCCATTTGTGGATGCCAACTATATTACACGCATGGCTGACTCTTGACATTTTAAAACTATAAAACATAAGTCCTTTAGCCATATTTGTATTTCATTTATGAAAGTGTGAAATATCTTGGGAGGAGAGAATCGTGCAGAAATTACTATCTATTAACCTTGATAGGGAGAGGAGGCCCTCTATCTGCAGGAATGTGCTGAAATCCTGCCATCTTGTGGCCAAAAGGACAGTTGTTGATTTTTCTAAATTCTAAAACCCGGAGTGGGGAACAACAAACAGCAAGTTGACATAAATTGCCTACTTTAGAATCATTCTTCACCACAATGCAGGACAGACTAGCCTGTGTCCTTCCAGCTCCACCTTCTGAGGCTCAGCGTCTCTTCTGGGAAAAAAAAAAAGATTTTAGTCTTTCCAAAAATATGTTTCTCCTGTGGAAGATTAGATCCTCAATGCATGTAATCAAATGAATTTTGAAGGTGTATGGTAGGCTTGCTTTTTTTCCCCCCCCCAGAAACATTTGAGATGTTTTGGTTCCTTTGAATCTTAGGAAACAAAAGCAGGCAATGGATTTCTCACGTGTGTTTTCCTTCACCTCCCTTTGTCTGGTTGTACTCTCACTTGAAACATTTCTAAAAACAAATATAAACCAGGCTCCTAACAAATCTTTAACAGAAGGAGGGTAAACAAAAGATAAATAAGTGATGAGTTGGTGATTCTGCAATGAGACTGCGGAAGACCTAAATGAAACTATACTCTTGGATCTCAGCTGATGTGAAAACCAGGCTTAATGGGTCTCTCCCTGCTGCTTTAACATCCTTGTTTGTCCTAGTAAGGCTCAAAAAAAAAACAGAAGGAACTTTTCACCAAAAGCCACTGCCACACACCCCTGTAAATGTAGAAAACAGAGGACGCAGGAACCACTGATTTGACATGCCCGTCAGTAGACAGAGTGTACAGTGACCAGGTTTCCTGCAAATGCAGTGGGTCTAGCATACATTTATTATAATTTAATTACAGATTTGGTTCACTTTGTTGATACCCTAGAAATTGCATTATTGTTATTTTTTTTAATACAGCAATTGAGTGAATATGAGCTATGTATCTGGCTAATTTTTTAAAACAACCCTAAACTGGTCAGAGGAATCAAAATCCTTCTAGATGATTCAAATGGTTTAGTAACAGTTAGTCATGTCTCTTTTCCACACTGATAAAAGCAAGTTCTTAAACGCAATAATAGAAATGGGGAATTGTTCTGGGTAAAGTGTAGTCTTTTTTCTTCTCTAATGTGTAGCAGTAATGACCTCAAAGGACAGGAAAATCAGGTTGCCAATGACACATATTTGATGGGCAGGATCATTTTTCTTAGTAAGAAGTCCAGTTGCTTGTACTGGTTGTACCTAATATGAATGACTCACTCTTCGGACTCATAATTCTGTAAATACCTGAATTGATACAGGATTTTCAAGAAAGAGTTTCTATGACATTAGAAAGGTACACTTTGCTATATCTGTGTCAGGAGCACTCGTGTGTGTGGATTCCTGACCCCAGGCCAGACCTGTTGGACCTGACTCTCTGGGGTCCACATTTTCAAGTTAGGTCAGATGATTCTTGTGCTCATCAATATATGAGAACTCTTGCTCTAGAACAGTAGTTCTCAACTTTCTAGAGGTTTCCTTTGAAATGATTTTTTAAAAAATGCCTAGTCCTACCCCTGAAATTCTGAATTATTTGGCCTGAAACGTGGTTTGGACATTCGGAGTTTTAAAAGTTCTCCAGGTGATTTTAACTGTAACCAAGGTTGACATCCAATGCCTTAGGACAGGGATTGACAACTTTTTTTTCCATAAAAGGCAAGATAGTAAATATTTTAGGCTTTGCAGGCCATATGGTCTCTGCCACAGCTACTCCACTCTGCTGTTGTAGCTTGAAGGCAGCCATAGGTCATATGTAATCAAATGGATGTGAACTGTATTCCCCCCAAAAAAATATTATTTACAGTAACAAGCATTGGGTTGGGCTTGGCATGCAGAAAGGAGTCTGCTGACCACTTGTCTCCAGATTAAGGCAGACGCGTAAGACCCACCGCAGGCCTACTGAATCAGACTAGGCATTTTATCATCTGTCTGCCCGTAAAGATCTGGAAAGCACTGCCTTAGACAGCACTGCACGGTGTAGTGACTATATAACTAGTCTTTGTTACACCATATACCACATTCATGGCAGATGTTCTGTTAAGTCATGGCACACTCTTCAGCAATGTCTGCAAATGATTTCAGCAGCGTTCTTGGCACAGCATTGCAGGCAGTATCACTTATTAGCTACGTAAAATGGGACATAGAAGTTGAATGCCCTGTTTTCTCATCTATTAAATGAGAGAGTCTACAAGATTCCTAAGTTTCTCTTTTTTTTTCTAATGTTCTGTAATTCTCACTAAACGTGGCCTAAATGATTGATATAAATTAGCAAAGAACTAAACTAATTGAAGAAGAAACCAGAAAATATTATTTAATTCAGTAATAGAGAAAAATATTCTAGTGCCCAATTACTAGAAGAAATTAGACAGAATGTTTGGAGTAGAAGTTGAAAACGTTCTCTGAAGAAATCTAACTTCTATCTCTTAGAAAACATCACATAACTGTCAGGAGACAAATAAAGAGGATGTTGGAGAATCCTTTATTAAATATCAAAAAAGAACTCTTCCAAAGGATCAAAAGGGAAATGCATACACAGGTAAAGGGACAC
This sequence comes from Rhinolophus sinicus, assembly GCF_057876585.1. NCBI lineage: Eukaryota > Metazoa > Chordata > Mammalia > Chiroptera > Rhinolophidae > Rhinolophus > Rhinolophus sinicus. The sequence goes on along the minus strand of NC_142501.1, from coordinate 31,431,104 downwards.
ATTCCCCAGCAATGAGGATGGAATTTGAATACATGAATCTAACTTAAAAAAAAAAAAGTTTTGTCCACATATATGGAAGAAATTTGCTATTTCCATATTACAGGTTAACTGTCACGAAGTTCATTGATTTATGGTTCCATAAGCAAGCACCTTCCCTACTCTTCAGCAGTTTGGATTAGAAACCAGACTACACAAAACCCCCTTCAAGTGTAGTTCATGTTGACCTAGGTCAAGGCTGTGTGGTAATTCCAGGCTGACTAAGGTTGGAAGAACCAACATGTGTTCTCCAACCTAAGTGCTAAATGTGCATGGAGATTTAGCTGGGGCCTGTCTTACAATTGCTATGATTTTCACAGGAAGGAGTATTAGAAATTGAAGGACCTTTTGGTCACAATAGGACTAAATTTGAATCCTCTCTCTACCATTTCCTATTGCTTTGACCTTGGCCAAGTCACTCACCATGTAGGATCTTCAGTTTCCTCCACTGTAGGACAATACCTGTGGATTGTTGTGAGAATTAAAGGGAATAAAGAGGACTTTTGCCCAATTCACAATACACATTGATACACATTCCCTCCTGGGCCTCTTTTCTTAGTTTAAAAAAAAAAAATTATTTTCCCCTGGTGTGTGCCCAATGATGAATATATAATTTATACAAATTTATGAATCTAGCAATGATGTAAAGAGACCATAATGCCTACAAGTAACCAGTATAGTGAATGAGCTGAACTTTAAATGCACAACCTAAAAATCGCTTTCTATTTTTATTCCAACCACCACCTTCAGATTTGCTGTGTCTTATCTCTCTCTTCCCTATTCCTTAATGCTATCTTGGGTGGTTCCACAGTTCTCCAGTCACTCTTAGGTATGATATGAACATAGTTATTTTTCAAGTGTGAACATGCCCAGTCAAAGCTAAATAAAACTGTAATCTCACCTTCAGTTCAAAGCTTTATTCCTTCTCCCAGCTCAGCCCTGTCTCACGGCTTGGGGACCCACAGTGGAGAAGGGGGTATGATTGGGGTCACTCCTAGCACAAAAATCACCTTAAGGTGAATTTTCAAAGATGACCTTTTTGAGGCTGCCCCCAGTCAAGATGGGTCAGGAGGAGGGTTGGCTGGATTTCAGCCATTGCTGGGGCCACCTGACCAGTCACCTTTGTGTGCAATCTATGCACCTGCCTGGGGTAGTGTTAAATGCATTACTTTTCTCATAATTTGTCCTGGCTCTTTCACTCCTTCTTCTCCATTTTCTCTTTTGCTTCTGGCTCCTTGGAGTAGTAGGAAAAGCAGATGGTGTGTTTTCAGAAAAATGCAACTTGTGTAATTCAGCTGAAAGTGCCCTCTGTGTTTCATAGGTCTAAGGGTTGCCTTTTGGTGTGGGTTTCGATGAATTTTTTGAATGTTCTGCACTCCTCAGGCACAATTCCAACTGAACTAGTCTCTGAGGATTCTGACTGAGGTGATGCACCCTCTGAAGGTGCTCAGGCCCTAGTAGGACCCCCTCAGCTTCTCTATGTTATTGTCTCATTCTAGCAGGATGCATTTTTGACTGGGGTCCTATTTGTCTTCCAAGATATCTCATTGGTCCTTGGGACAATATGGCCTCCTTGCCTTGACAATGGTTGAAGTGCAGTTCGACTATCTGTTGTTCCCTCTCACACTTACCTGTCGTCACAGAGTCCATCAACCTCCTGCCTTCAGGCTTCTCTAGGCAAGAGGCAGGCACCACTCTCTTTGTTCACCTATACTCAAGGGGATACCTGCCAATTTTTCTCAAGAACTCTCTCATTAAGTTCCACTCTGGTATCAGACAAAAGTAAGCCTAAAATGTCTGCAACTAGGAACTTTTCATGACCTCCCTTCTCTGCAGTAAGTTTTCTCACTGACTTGTGATGAGGTGAGGGAAGGCGGGTCCTATCTTCTCCTCACAGGGAAAAGAATGACAATAACACTCTATCAATGGCTCTCCCCAGTGACTTCTCTCTAGGTCCTTGTGGTGTTTATAATGGAGCTGACTCTACCCATGACCACAGGAATATGTGAACCAGGCTGCCCAATAAGGGTCTCATGTTCCCCTGAATACAGTGCCTGGTTTGTAGATGAGGCGTTATCCTAAATCAGGGCCACCAGAACTAATCCTGGGACTTGGAATGACATACTTTGTATAGAGGTACTCTTTTTTTCTATTATGTTTGCTGAGAAGATGGAGCTATTGGTAGTCATCTTGCTACCATGAAAAGAAAGCTTGCCTGAAAATAAGGTCAATGCAGAAAAAAACCAAAAAGAAAAGAAAAGAAAAAGAAAAGTAAGAGGTGAAGAGAATCGTGACAATATCAGACCAGCACTTGGATCCATATACATGGTAACTCAACCTCCTTGTATCTCCCAGTAATATTGGTTCTGGCTAACACATACTTCCATGGTAGCACTGATTGAATTGATTATTATTAGAATTTTATCTAGTTCAATGTTTGTTTCCCTTACGAGACTATAAACATGCCAAGGATCTTGTCTAATTCATCCTTATTTCCCCAATGGCCAGCAGAGAACTTCTCGGTTGTTGGAAATACAGCATATATTGAATAAAAATTTTAAAATTTAAAACATTGATTTGAGTAGTACCAAATGTCCCACACTTTCACATTATTACATTTAAAGTCATTCTTCTAGAGTGAAGAAACTGATCAACCAAAAGATGACAGAGATAGAAGAGGGACAGATGTCCATGGTAAGCTCAGTTAAGGCAAGCACACGGAACAATTTTAGAGGGATATAGACTGCTGCAATTACCATCACTCTTCCTTCTGCCAGAGAAGTGAGAGCTCCTAAAAGAGAGCTAGATTTCCATATCTTTTCCTACTCCTGAGTTGGTGAACAGCATGACAGACCTAATGTCCCCCTTCTTTGAATGCACAGGACAATTGACAAGTCTGAAAACCCTTCCCTCACCATCCATAACATACACATTAATACTGGTGACTGTAATCTAACCTTATTTGTTAATCAGAGCCTAGGTAGGCATTTCAAGTGCTGAAGCAGAGGAAGAGGCTTTGTATATAAAGGGATAGCTTAAGACCCTGTGCATTTGGGGTGGACATGCAAAAATTCCAAGTCACATAAAAATAGGTCACGATCTTGACAGGGCATTATTTTAAAGGATTTAACGTGGTTCTCCCAACTTCATCATGAGTTCACATGGAAACAGGACTCAAGCACAGAGATCAGAACTCAGCACAGAGCTAAAGCACCGAGAGAGATGAAAAAAACAGTCATTCTGAGATAATAGGCAAAGCAAGAAATTCACATTTTCCAGAGCCTATTGGAGGAAGCAAAGCCTTATAGAGCTATTGATGACAAAGTCTTGAAGCAATTAAAATTTTACATACTGAGAATCTTTTACAAATTGTGATAAAGGTTCTGATATAAGAAAAATGGTATTGCAGCACAGACCAGATGAGAACACCTGGGAAACCTGGAGAAAATAAAATCTCACTTAGAAAGCAAAGGGGAAAAAAACCAAATGCAGGTTGGTGAGTAACTAACCAAGATCTTCTCTCTGCTACATGATATTTTTACTCATTTCTGATTTATCAGGAGTGAACAATTTATTTTAAAACCTCACTACATATAGTGAGGTTTTAAAATAAATTATATATATATATACGCTCAACATGCTTTTTTGCACACTTATTTAATTCTACATGCATTTTTTTTGAACTCTGACTCTATGCAAAGTCTTTCAGTAATGAAGCATTTTGGAGGAAATAAAGCTCGCAGCAGTAGGAGAGTTAAGGTAGATATCTGTAGTGACAGTTTGAGATAAAACGTGCACGTGTGTGTGTGTGTGTGTGTGTGTACCTAAAAAATGAATATAACTGTTTTTCTTTCATAGCAGGGATTTGATCTTTTTCAACCTTTCTCAGGATATCACTATTTTTATGCTATCAAGTCCCACATTAATGAACTCTTCCAGGTATTGTTATCAAATGTCTGGATTTGATAGCGGTACCTTGAGTATTGCAGCCTTAGTCTAATAGCAGTATAGACAAAATTGACATTGAATGGAATGTTCTTAAAACAAAGTGTACATTATTCTTTGCTGGCAGGATCTCACTATGTATTAGTTTTGTACTGCTGCTATAACAAATTACCACAGACTTAGTGGCATAAAACAATATAGTCTGATTATTTTGCAGTTCTCTAGATTAGAAGTCTGACATGGGTCTCACTGGACTAAAATCAAGGTATGGGCAGGGCTGTGTTCATGTCTAACGGCTCTTGGGGAGAATCTGTTTTATTGTCTTTTCCAGGATTTGGAAGCTTTCCTCACTCCTGGACTCCGAGCCCTCATCCTCCATCTTCAAACCAGCAGAGTCATGTTGAGTCCCTCTCATGCTCCCATTTCTCTGGTTCTCTTTTCTGATTCTCTCTTTTCACTATTAAGGATAATTGTGATTACATTGGGCCCACCTGCATAAACCAGGATATTCTCCCTATTTTAGGGTCAGTTGATACACAATCTTATTTCCCTTTTGCCATGTAATATAACGTCTTCACAGATTCCAGGGGTTAGGATGCAGACATTATTTTGGGAGCCAAAAAACCCAATAAAGTGGTATCCCATTTTATACTCGCATGAGTTTCAAATACATGAAATTTATACAGACCAGCTTCTTCATTGTGAATCTAAAACCATTGAGAGGTTTTTCTTTTTTTATGTTTTTAAGACTAGTGAGGTTTCTTAAAATGGAAGATATGATATCAGGACTATTAGGATCAAGTTAAAGTTTCTGCTGTCTCTTTATTCCTACCCCAGGTCATTCAGTGTTATCCTTTAAAGAACATTATAATTTCTTTTAATTGGTTGTACACAAGCTTGAGGTTCTTAAATGGCATTTATGAAAAGTAGAACACAATGTTTGTGGAAGATGATGTTTGATAAACCTAGCACTTGAATACTTTTTCTCATCTGATGCGTTACGTTTGATAAATTAAGGACTACTATACAGCAGGAAAGCCAACTTAATAACAAATTGTTTTTAAAAATCATAGACTTGCCTTTTATGAGCATATCATTATTCATACAAAGCATGTCATACAAAGGAAGAGAAATTCCATTATATTGTATCTTAATGTAATCAGAACGTATGCAACAGGGTGATTTCCAGCATAGAAAAGAATAATTGTTGATCAGAGCTCCAAAGAGAAAAGCAGCTCGTTAAAACTATAAAATTAATTGATTCACAAGCTATGCTTAACATTGTTTTTTGCACATCTATGTAATTCCACATGCATTTTGAACACTGACTCTATGCAAAGCCTTTTAGTAATGAAGCACTTTACTCACAGGCAGTAGGAGAGGTGGACATGTATAAATGATTCCAGTATGAACCAACTGTAATAAATACGATGACAGAAATAAAAATTCCCCTAGAACACAAGCTCTACGAAGACAGAAATTTTTCTAATCCCCAAAACTAAGATATATGCCCAGTAATACGAATGAATGTGCTATGGGAATATGAAAAAGGAAATACAAAATTCCAGAACACTATCAGGGGAGAAAAAAAACTTTAGGCACCATGATTTCTTTAAATTTCAAGCCTTAAGCACTTAAATATCGGGAAGAGCGTCATTGAAATGGGTTTCATGCCCTCACCCTGGCTTGACTTCTGAAAATGTTATTATCCCTCTCTAACAGTAGGTGGCACTACAAATGCAGGCATTGACATACGCATAAAACCTTTTCAGAGATTTGTGATTACCTACTACTTAGAATGGGATTCATTTGTCTCTTCTGTGGGTCTTTGCCCGACTTAGCTTGAACTAGAGGAAGAAAAATACTGAAGGGAGTAATACAGGGGGCGATTTTGTGCAAGAACAGGAATTCCAGCAAATGCTTCGGTTTTCATCAATATTTCTTTGATTAAACTTAGCATTTCAAAATTAAATTTTCTTAAGACTTTAAGTTTGCATTATAGATATTATTTTATATTTAATGTGTAGTAATTGGGGAAAAATGTTTTTTGAATTTGACATATCAAATCAAAATTTTTTTCAAACATCTAACATTAACTAATCAAATTGCCTTGGACATGTTAAACTACGACAATTCTAATACATCTGGATTATCTTGACTGTTAAATTTCCTAAGCATACAGATTTTATTAGAATCACCCAAATACAGATCTAACAACATCTTACTAAGCACTGAACTTATAAATAAAATTAATCAGATTTACAAATGTAGTAGATCAAATTCTTGTAAGCACTTCAAATAGCTTGAGACCCAGACCACACACGAGCGTCATAATGATTCCCTCCTAATAGGACTAAGCCAGCCGTGTTGGTGTGGGCTCTTTTGCATTGTCACATTTTTTGATTATCACGTGAACAGAAGCTTTCTAATATTCTGTCTTTTCCTCTGAAATTAGTTACTTACATTTATTTTATTGCAACCCAGTGCCTTCCCCCAAGTAATCAGTCCCCTAAATTCAAAGGGGATTTTCAAGTTCTCGGATTTAAAATCCATTTTTTGTAATTATTATGTGATGGAATTCAGAACCTCTTTCTTGGGCTAGGGTTACATGTCTTTTCACTTTCATAATTTATGTGTCTCGCTCACTCCCACTTTAGACTCATTTCATTGACACCAGCCTGAAACTTCCTTTTTGTCCTATAGCAAGAAAGTACCTTTGTCTCACACTGAGTTCCTGACACCAGACACTGGAGTCAAGATATGCAGTTTTGAGCCTTTGATCAAAATTATGCCAGACATACAGTCTTAGCTCTTAGGTTATGGAATATAGTGACAGTCAGATGAATTCCTCTTCTTTTCAACTCACCTCTGCTTTCATTTTCATATTGTCTATTTGCCCACCATGACCAAATGAATCAGAGAATTTTATCTGAACCCAAAGTATCAGACACTGTCAGAGATCATAGTCACTCGATGCCATAGTTTTACATAGAAGGAATGCTGAGGTTCCTCTGTTGACTTGACCAAGGTCAATTAGCTGGACAAGGACAGAGCTGAGCTAGTACCCAGGGGTCATTCTCTTCCTCTGAAGCTCCATTGAATGTGATGTGTGTTTCTGATGGGGGCAACCTGTGTCTTATGTAGTTATAAGATTCAGGGAGTCATTTTATCTGATCCACTTATTTTATGGAAGAGAAATCAATAACCTCTAGCGCACATAACTAGTGACCTTAGAAAATGACTTTATTTTATGGACTTCTATGATAGCTACTATTTTTAGAATAAGTACCATGCACCAGAACTGGAATTGCTGTTTTCATGTATTAAAAAAATATATTTTACAGAAGGTATTATTAACTAATTAAACATCTGAGGTAACTGAGACTAAAATGTTAAGTAACTTTCTTAAGGTGAAACATAAAATCAGAAATGAATTTCAGAAACATCTGCTCCCAAACCAGTGTTATTTCTTTGGCATCGGAAGGCCTCTTCATTGTTAGCATTTTTGTTTAGTTCTAGTGTTTCGCCTGCTTTTTAAAAAATATGTGAGACATTAGAATTTTATTGTTCAGTAAGAGTTTATTTCAAAATTGCTTTTGAAATTATCATCTTTTATCTGGATATATTACTGATTTTAAGTTAAATCTCAAATGACTGTTGGTCAGCGATTTATATGACACAGGTTCTAGATGAAGCCCTACAATCATGATTTCTGTTTCTCTCCTTCTAGACAGAGTGAAAAATAATTTTTGAGAGCCAATATTTTGGAAATACTTGATTTTAGGGGGGTAGCCACTGCAATTGAAGGTATGCGATGTCAGGAAACCAGAGGTAGGTGGTCCCAAGCTAATGCAGTCTTGCTGGTAGGACCAGGGTTTGGTCCAGATTTTTGCTCCACAATCTGTAGTGTTTGCTTTAGTCCTCATGCTTCTAGCTTCAGAGTGGAAAGCTACAACTGCCAGCATCTGTACCATACCCCATACAAGGAGAAGGTCCCATTGTATCAAGAAAGCAGTTTTCCAAGGAGCCCCAGGCAGCAGACTTTCTCTTTGTCTTTCTCCATTCCCATGAAGTCATCCTTAGACAGAATGATACTAGGGGAAGAGGACTGTGGATAACTGTTGGCTGAAATAACTCACTGAAGATGAATCACCAAAAAACCTCTGGGACTTAGAGAAAGAGTAGACAAGGGATGAAAGCTCAATGACAAATCCTGAAAAGTATAAGCCCGTTATAGCTTCAGGATTTCAGCAGAGTCAGGAAATACTTCAGGGCCTGCCATGCTCCAGAGTGCTATGCCAAGTTGGGGAAAAAGCTAAATCCACAAAGAGGGATCAGCTGCATCTGTCTCCCAAGGATTAGTGTTAAAGTAGGCATATTTTCTCTTGAAGCGCCTTTAGAAATGAATCAAGTTAACCACTGACATATTAATTCTCAGTAAGTTCAACGTAGCAAATTTCTACTTCAAGTTTTGGAACCAAGCTTTATATTTGGTTTACCACCAGATGAAATAGTTGGCTTTCAGTTATGCACATTGTTATATGAAGAAAAATATATAACTTTAAGACTATAATGGCACTCTAGTATTTCAAATGATGGATAGCACACGTGTAGCAGACACTACTAACTCCTTCCCAAATACCTGTTTTCTTCTTTCTCCTTAAACAAAATCACATTGTTGTCATTGTTGTTTTATTTTACCCTCTCAGACTCAACTAGGGGTGGCCACGTGACTCATTTCTGACTAAAGATTGAAGCCATTGAGTGAAACCCCCAAAACCCCCCCAAAATTAGGTATTTTTATTATAAAATGTCATTAAATACAGAAAACACATAATGTGTACATTCAGTTTAATAAATAATTATAAAGCAAGCCCCTGGGTAACCATACCTATCACATTTAAAATTTCTGTTTGGAATAGTCATCCATGTTTTTTGTTTGTTTGTTTATTTTCTTGTCACTAACTCTTTTTTTTTTCTTTAACATTTTTTTATTAGTTTCAGGTACACAAAATAATGTAATAGTTAGACATTTATCATTTATATCCCTCACACAGTGACAACCCTCCTCCCCCATCCACTACCCCTCTGATATCGCACAGAGCCATTACATTTCCACTGTCTCTATTCCTAATGCTGTACTCCACTTCTTGTAACTACATATATATATAAAATTGTAGTTAACATTCATTATTGTTCAGCTTCAGCTTCAGGTGTACAGTGCAGTGATCAGGCATCTATCTATGTCATCCCTGAGGTTTTTATGCCACTTTTGTCCATTTCTTTTCATTGTTGCAAGGTGTTCCATTGTATGAATATACCCTGACCTGTTTATTTGCCTATGTCTACTTTGTTTCTCATTTTGCTTCTTATTACACACTCTATTTATGTAAAACCTAGTGTATAGAAATCATTAGATGCATTGATTAACTAAAATATTATATACTTAAGAGTGGAATTGCTGGATTAAGGACTTACGGATACATTTAACTTTACTAGATGATATCAAGTTGTTGGTCCAAACTGTTTGAAAGTGTTTGTCAGCATACTGTATGATAGTTCCTATTGTTCTACATTCTCACCATTAATTGGTAGTGTTGCACTATTGCCAGTCTCATTGGTGTGTAGCAATAGATCATTACTATTTTAATTTTTCTAATTATTAGTTTGATCAGGTTTTCTTTGGTTTGTTGACCATATATTAGTTTGCTAGGACTGCTGTGACAAAGTTCCACAAACTGGATGACTGAAAGACAAATTGATTGTCTCGTGGTTTGGAGGCTAAAAGTCTGAAATCAAGAATCAGCAAGGGTGGGTGGGTTCCTTCTGAGGGCTGTGAGGGAGAATGTGCTCCATGACTCTACGGGTAGTTCACCGGCAAATCTTTGTCTGATTTCTTGCTTTGAGAGGAAGGTTAAGACCGAAATTTAAAAATGTATCCATGGAGCTCCAAAGAATAATTTTCATGAAAAGCAAACTGGCATAAAAGATTCCTAGAAATGTAGCTTTTGCCTTTTGAAACATGACCATGTTAAATCAATTACATAAGAATGCAAGAATCTCTTCCTGTGCCAGGGATGAAAGGGTTGTCTACCTGCCCCAGATGCTTAGATCTTTTGCTTCACAGGAGAGAAGATTTCAGAGAAGTGGGTGATGATTTGTGCTTGATCCCAGACACAACCAGTCACCTCCTAAATGACAGCACCACTAAGCAGGGGAGTTTGCTCCCATTTCTTCTCTTTCCCTTAATCTTCCTCTCAGCAGAGGGCCGTGGAAAAGACCTAGCATATGTTCATGGATTTTTCCTTTGTCTGAGTCCTCCAGTTATTCCAAACTGATATGCCAGCTGAATTCAGCTTAATAAATAAGTCTAGGCACCAATAATCAAACTACTTTCCGATTGGTGTAAAATCATCTACGATAGGAGTGAGTCATTTATCTTAAAATGCCTTTTTGTCATAGATTGGGAAATTATTAGGGTTAATTTTATACAGAGATTCAGTAATAACAAAACTCATTTATTTATTCATTCATTTAAATTTCATTTAAAAATTCACTGTCTGCCCATTTTCTGCCAGGCATTGTTCTCATTGCTTCGGATACTATTTCCCGATATAGACATGACTCACTTCAGCTATTTCAAGTACTTACTCAAATTTCATTTTCTCAGTGTGACATTCCCTAACTCTTTATAAATTGCAAACTACCTTACTCCTGATTCCCTCTTTCGTGTTTTATTTTTTTAATATATCACTTAATATGTTTGGTAATCGCTTTTTTAAATTCAGTATCTACACATTAGAAAATTTGCTCTTTAAAGAAATGAATGTGTGTATGTTTTGGTATTGCTGTATCCCAAGGTGAGTGTGTGTGTGTGTGGGTGTGTGTGTGTTAGATCTTGTAAGGCCTTGTAGTTTATTGTAAGGGTCTTAGATTTTACCCTATCTAGATGAAGAGCCATTGGAGGGTTTTGATAAAGGAGTGACATGATCTGAGGTACATTTTAAAGAGATTGCTCTGACTGCTTTATTGAGAGTAAACTGCAGGGTCAGAGGGAGTGGTTAGGAGGCTAGGGAAACAATTTAGGGAGGGAGATGGTGGTGGTTTATACCAGATTGATGGCGATGGAAGGGATTATCAGTAGATAGAGTTTGAAGGCAGTGCCAACAGCATTTGCTGTGGAGTCTGGAAGAGAAGAGATGGCAATGGTGCATAGGAGAAAAATGTCAAGAATGACTAGAATTTTGTCTGGTGCAAGCTGAAAGACAGAGTTGCCACTAAATGAGATAGAGAAGATTGTGGGTAGAGTAGATGTAATGAAGATGAGCAATTAGTTTTTGACTACATTTTAATGAAAAAACATATAAGCTATCCCAGTAAAGCTATAAGTAGAATATAAAAGTCTAGAGTCTGTAAGGGAGGTCTGAACTGCTGTGGGAATAATCAGAATAGAGGTAACATTTAAAGTCATGAAACTGATGAGTGTGCAAAGAAGAGAACAGATGTAGAAAAGAGAAAAAGTCTAAGAACTTAAGCCCTTGGGTGCTCTAAGTATAAAAATTAGGGAGAAGAAGTAGACCCACCAGAGAAAATATGACCAGTGCTTTAGGGACAAAAACAAGAATGTATGTATGTTCTGGAAGCCAAATGAAGAAAGAGTTTCAAGGAAGATGGTCTGTGCATAGTATCCATTGCTGCTGGTAGGTTAATTATGCTGAGAATTGACCATTGTTTTGAGTTAGCAATATGGAGGTCATTGGAGAGAGGATTTAGAAGAAAAGGGAAGAGAGGAAATAGAGATCATGAGAACAAACAACGCCTTGTGGAAGTCTTGGGGAAAAAAAAAAATGAAGCAGAGAAATAATGTTTTGTGGTTATAGAGTATTTAACAATCTTCAAAGTAATTTCTCATTTCTTGTTTCCGTTGAAACTCTGCATAAGACAGGGAAATGATTTTCCATTTCACAATTAGGAAATTAAATCTTAGGAGGGTGAAGTGTCTTGAACATTATTATGCAGCTTGCAGGTGACAGAGCTGGAAACAGAATCCAGTTCAGACTTCTAGGCCAAACTGTTCTAGAACGCACAGCACATATGCCATCCATGGTGACAATAAATCCCGCCTGCTTAATGGTTCTGCTTGAGGCCATGCGCAGCTGGGCTCATTGTACATCTTAGTCCACTAGCTGATGTTTCACAAGTTGATGAAGTAATTTGTTTGTTCAGCTCCAGGAACCCTGTGCATGTTCAATACGTGTTAATTCATTGATTGATTCTCAGAGGAGAGTTGTAAATCCCAGCATGTTTTCTTTATTGAAGGATATAATCACAATTCACACATAATCACTAGAATCACATATTTACTCCTCAAACTGAGATCCTTTTTATTTTCTCAGTGACAGCTGGGGACCTCATTTCAGTTGATGCTTGTAGTGTAGAATCATCCAAAGGGCCATTATTGTCATAACTAGCACATAAATTTAATGTAATGTTTATAGCTGGGAGAGGAAGTTATTCAAACACATAATATTCTTCCGTGGCCCCATGCAATTTATTTTTACAGGAAACTAGTTAAGTCCAAATTAATGGCCATCAGATATGGATGGGATGTTTTCCAGAGATATGTGTAAATATGCATTTATGTCCTTATGTTACAAACAAGGCGTTTATGAGAGTCCATCAGACCACCAAGTGAAATTCTGGCTAAGTTTTTATGTTGCTGTACTCCAGCACAGAGAGAAGAAGCCATATATATATTCCTGGAATGAAGGGCTCAGTGATACTGGGAAAATGTTTTAAAATGATAAATGATAACGGTATTGAAAAATAAATAGAATTATCCCCATAAAGAATTGGAGAGAAATACATGAGGCCCTGCCACAACCCTATGGGTTCCCAGGTGCTAAGATATGAGTACTTGGACCTCACAACGTTATAGAGGCTTGTAGTCTACCTCAGAGAACCACGGTAGAAATATTTCAGTAGAATTGCACTATGAGTGGGGTCAGAGAGCTGAAATCAAAGAGCTCTCCTCATCTTCTAAATAGCTGGAGAACGAGGAGGGTGGGTATTAGAAGTCTGCAAGCACACAGGTTCGGGAAGAATTCCTGACCACTAGTGATGTTCATGACACTTAAAAGGGAGACAGATGTTTGCTTGAAAGAATGTCAATATCCATATGCAATTCACAAATATCATGTTTATGTGGATTCTATAATCATCTATACATATGTAAACATACATCCTATGATTACGTGTTGTTTTCTATGTGTAGCTCTTTATATTCACAGTCTTTGTAGAGGGAGTGTGAGTTTCCTGGGCAAGAACTGTTAAATTTTTTCTTTGCTTGATTAATTTAAGTTCTAATTCTAAGCTCCTAGGCCACCAGCCTCTCTCACTACATCCTAAATAGTCCTCCAGGATTGTGCAGAGGTCCTGGGGTTTTATGCAAAGCAGATATTTGAGATCCACACTGGGATCCACACTGGATCCAGTATGGCATCTACACTGGTTCCCGCTCAGATGCCCATTGTTTATCAGCCGTCTTGGTCCTTTGAAGTCCAGAGCCCTGATGCTCCTTTACAGGCTGCAGCATGGGGTCGTGGCAGGTACTGCTAGTGACGACAACCCCAGGGCACCACCAGAAAGCAGCGCGTTCCCATTCCTCTTGCTTACTAGGCTCCATCCTCTTTCTATCTTGGGAGACACTGGGTTCTTTCTTCTCACTCTTGCTCTCTTCTTACAAAGATCCTTCTCCCCTCCACATTCTGGAAGGATATGTCTTTGATGAGTGTAGGCTTTTCTAAAGCACAAGATTGATTGGGTTCATACAGTTTCTACAATCTACCAGTTTGATTACAAACTATCTGCTTGGAGGCAGGGCAAAATAAACTGCCATAAACTGCATGGTAGAGCGAGGATGAACATTGTGAATCCAGTATATTAGATTTTCTAGGAATGCTTGGTGAGATTATGAGATGAAAGGAATATCCTATAGATTAGTTCTGAGCTTTCTATGGCAATAATATTTGACTCAAAGGCTGTGTATTTTTGTTAATCCCCTCACAATAACTTTACTATGGCTCCCTTTTAAGTGTCTTTATTTTTTTTATTTTTTATTTTTTTGAGGTTGTGGGGCATGGGGAGAAGCAAAAGAAGGATTCCAAGGAGATAGAATGTGAGCATGGGAGAGGGAATGGGACGGTCACAGAGAGTTTTTGTGTCTAGTTACTTGCTACTGAAATCCTAGAATGCTGTGCTATAGAAGTGTGAGTTGGAAAGCTCACTTGCATTTCTTCCTTTTGCAATGCATTTTCGGGTGATAAATGATTAGAGCCAAAGGGGAAATAGAGAAAATGAAAAATGTTACAAAATTAGAGAAGGAGGAGGTAAAGAATATTCTAACCTCTCTGAATCTTTTGGGGGGAAAAATGCTGCTGTGAGTTGTCTCTCTGTAGCCTTCCTTTTTGTCATCTCACTTCTCTTTCTCCTCTTTCTTTCGCTACACACACACACACACACACACACACACACACACACACAATCTCTCTTTGCTCGTGTCCTCCCTGTCGCACTGCTATCTATCTCTATCTTCCCTGATTTCTAGAATCTTTCAACTGTACTAAGTAGTCATAGTTTTACTGTAATATATTTCTGAACACTAAAATGAATAATAAAAAACAAATTCTTAATTTGTAGAATTCTAAATACCTTCTCTATTTTTCTATGCTTTGGTTTTAATCAAATCTTCAACCAAGTGGATGAGAAATCCAAATATAAGGACCCAAATGTGTCTGGATCTTGTTTTATTAGCTTGTAGACAGACAAATTGCATACTTTCTTCATGTGGAAGAGAAAACTAACTCCAAACTAACATTGACCAAAAGCCAAATGCGGTTGAGGGAGGCAATCCTTCAGTTGATCTCGAACAAAGCATTTTCTTATTCCTGTGTATTGAACCACTACAATCAAACTGAGATAAACCTGACTGATTTTAACTTGCTTATCTTTGTTTTTTAATGACAAGGAGCGTTCCCACCAGCTCGTGCTCAGAAAAATGTGTAACGTCACTATGTAAACATTTTATTCCTTGTTTCTCTTAATATTTGTTTTTCCTATTGCAAGCTGATTCACTAATCTTTCTAAATAATGCTTTAAAGAAAGAGGTCTTATATAATCTGGGAAATGTTCGGCATAAGAAGGTGGGGATGCAATTTTACTATGAACTGTAAAGAAATTTAGATACAAGTCAATCGGTCATAAAAATTTTTGAGATCATGATCTATTCTGGGACACAAGAGCATTTTTATTTAAGAACCACAGTATATGTTCATTTTAGTTAAAATAGCATTTCAAGCAACACAATTGAAGAAACCTACAGTGGTTGGCAGTATGGTGATGAGGAAATTGGCCAGGTAGGTGGGGAAAGAGTAGGTGCATATAGTTGGATGGTGTGGGAAAGAGAACATCAGTGGGAAGGAGACACATTATCAGCTCAGAGAATCCAAATTGTGGAGTTGAGTGCTTATAGGCTTATTTTAGCCTCTACCACTTTATGTAAGAGATTTCAGGCCATTTACAGAGAATATATAATAATGTACTAGCACAGTGATTCTTAAATTGTTTGTGGTAAAGAGACAGCTTTCTTTCTCTTTCTTACTCCCTTCCCCACCCCTCCCCCTCACTCCTCTCCCCATCTTCTGTCCCTCCTTCTTCCCTCCCTCCCCCACCTCTTTCCCACACCAACACAGACTTCTACTTTTGAAAAAAACAATAAGAATGAATTACCAGAAAAATGAAATATAAAGAAAACACCGAAACCAGCGTCTTCCTTTTTCAGCCGGTTGAGTTCACTAACTATATGCCTAGATGTTATGGTGATACCAAATTGCTCTCAATTTTAAGTGCTTACTCTCAATTTCTGCACTGATTCTGCCACGGACCATGCTTTTAGTAGCACTGTACCACTCAAATATAAATTAAAACAAATAAAATGAAGCTGACAGACAAGCAATAACTCACAGCCCCCAGAAAGACACATATTAGAATAGGATGTGCCCCTGCTGAATTGTACTTGGTTTTTTACTCCATTTGCATTTATATAAATCCCTGTGCTTTATATGCAGTAGTAGTCACTATTTTCTGGTTTGTAAATGTTGGAAACTTAACTAAACTGATTTCAGTTGGAAAGGCGTTAATTTATGTAAGTCCTAGGAAGACCATGGTTATTACTGATTTCAGAGATTCTTGGAACCCAGCGATGTGGTTATCACATAACCTCTATTTTCTTTTCCTTCTCCTTTATCCACAAGCTTCTGAATGTATTGGGGGAGAGGAAGCAGGTGCAGGAAGAGCACCTGGACTTGGATAAATGGAAACTTCCCCAGTGTTGGAGTAGCCCTGTGCTGGAAATAAGGGGTATCATGATTTAGAGGGAAGTGCATGTTGAGAGCCTTCACCCCACTCTAGGTTCTCAGTTTCTGAGATGTGAGGAACTTGGATCTCACAGTTCCGTGTAGAGGTGCCAGAGTTTTGGAGAAAACATGGGACTGTAGGCTTGTCAGGGGGTTGGTGTGGAACGTTGGGCGTGTGTGCCATAAGGACATGCAGTGGGGCTGCTGCAGCCGGGTGACAGCCAGGAGATATGGCTGACTGTGACAGGGGACTGTCAGCGTCCAGGAGAGTGCTAGCACCTGTGCCCTGCACGGCATGGACAATGAGCTAGAACGTTAGCTACCAAGCGAACAAGGAGATGGTCTTGCAGAGGCAGTCACAAAGGAGAGCACTCTGCCACCCTCGTCTCTTGTCCTTACCCAGATCCAGAGAGGACAGAGTCAAGAAAAGCCAGAGGCCCTCCCTCCACTCAGAACCATGGGGAACTGCAAATGCCACGTGGGCTGGTGGGGTGGGGAGGACAGCTGCACTGGGTACAGGTGAAAGCATTCCAATAAATAGCATGGAGTCTTAGAAGCTGAATGAGACAAAGTGATAACATGTGACTGAAAACTTAGGGAATTAGGCTGAGATATTGCCCGGGAAAATGCAACCTAGCAGGAAACAGTGGCTTAGCAACTATTGGGAAAGGAAAAACCTGTTTGTGTTTACACCGTAAGCGTTGAGACGCGTTAATAAAATGGTTACATAATTAATCACTGTGGCTGCTACGTTGAAAGATTAAGAAAGGGCCACCATAGATGTGGAGAGGCCAGTTAGGGCACTATTTTAGAATGATCTGTGTGAAGGGTAATTGTGCCCCAGACAAGGCTTTCAACAGTAGTTACGGGTACCATGAGGATGTACTTTGCAGATAGAATCGACAGGACTTGCTAAAATATTAGATTTTTATGGTGGGAAGAGGAAAGAATCCCTCTTGGCTTTTTTGGCTTGGGAGAGGGGATGGATGATAATAAAGCCTGGTAAGAAGATGCGAAAGGCTGGAGGAAGAATTTCATCAATGTTGAAGGGCTACAGTCAAGTTTGGGACCTGCTAAGACAGAGATGTCTACAAAACACCTAAATGTAGATGTCAAGTATTCAGCTAAACATTAAAATCTAGAGCTTCTAGGTGTATCACCTCTAAAGTCTTCACCTCTAGGTGTATCATAAAAGTGCAAACCATTATTTGGAAGGATCTGCACCCAGTTAGATAAAAGTAGGAAGCAGTTTATACAGTTTCCTTAACCTGTCTTTTTAACTCCTTTCTGTTAAATTGTTCTTTCCCTCCACTTGAATGGAGAAATCTCATATGTATATGTATATTTTTTTTCCCAGATTAGTATCAGGCTACATAAAAATTCATTGTATTTTCCAAGCTATTAAAGTTCCAGATACTCATCCAATGTGAAATCCCTGCTCCCTCCTATCTGTCCCATATTCGGACTCTGAGCCTTACAGTAGGGTCTGCCTTCAATGATTATGATTGTTCTGGGCCTCTGCAGGACTCCAAGGAGCTTTAGTCATAGATGAGAAATAACTGGTATGACTGAAATGCAGCATCGGTGCCCTCTGGGGAGGGTGGAAGTGAACAGCAGCTATCCACCGAGCCAATTCCTGCAGGAGTCACTTCATTCCTGGCAAGGAGTCTTCCTGAGAAGGGCCTGTTTCAGGACGGCTCATGAAGTGCACATTTGACAGCTGGAAAACATACATCTTTACCCCGAGTTTGAGAGTTTGCAATCCATCCCACTGCCACCTTCTTTTCTCTATCTCTAGAGCTCTTTATGTGTCCTTGGAGGGAGTCTAATACTAGTCCTTATGTGTTTCAAAAGTTGTTCAGCTAAATGTTTAGTTAGTTTTTTCACTAAATGGTTCCCACAGATAAGAGGGGAGTACCCACCAACCCTAATGGCTGAGTGGAGAACATGAAGGAAATCTCTAGCATAGTGACAATTTCCTCCAAAGAAACCCTATACTACTGGCTGCTGCAAATTCCCATGGATCTACTGCCTTCCTTTGTAGATTCTGAAGGCAGGCAATGGGCTAATGCTAGTAGTGCTGGTTTTACAGTCCCCCAGCATGACTTCCCCAAGTGATTTAGTCTCTTCTCTAGGCTATGGAGGTCCTTGCAAAGAATTGTGTTGTTCTCAGCTTCTGGGGCTGGGGAACTTTACAGTTCTCATAGTTTATGTAGACGCAGGCATCATCTGCACAGAGATAGCATTTAAACTAGGACTGCCTGAGAAAATTTAGAAAGAGAGACAGAGAAAATGAGGGGCCCATCTAACGCTCTAAGGAGCACCAATATTCAGGAGTAAGGTTGAGGAGGAAACTGCAGAGGGGTTTGGGAGGGGATGAAGACAGAGACGAGAGGAAAAATAGATAATATCACATTATTTTAAGGAGTAAAAGGTAGAGTTCCTATCTAGATTTTTCTCTACCGGAGATGAAGTTTGCTTTTGCTGTTGTTCCTTGACAGATGTAAATACACTAGTCAATGTTGGGATGTACTATAATTTATAATAGGATTAAAAGCATTGGTGAACCAAATATCATAAAATGACCTTTTAAATAAATTGCTTTTAGTTAATTTGATCAATAACAAAGTCTAACCAATGGAAAGTACTAGTGAGCATATTTTAGTTTTAAAGTTTTGTGGGGCAAGAAGGAGAATTTAAATAAGAATGCAAAAATTAAAATAAAAACAGAAAACCCATCAATCTACCAATCTACCAAAAAAAAAAAAAAAAAAAAATTGGGAAAGCAGCCAGTATTCATTTTTAGTCTCATATCTAAATACTAGAACATAATAGCTGATTCTTTTATTTGGTTTTAAGAAGTTGACATTTGAGCTGAGACATCCATTTCTAGGCTGAAGCAGAATAATCATATTGTACACTGACATTTTTACTGTTCAAATACATTTCAAAGGAGTAATCTTAAAAATATTTGGCATGAGTAAATATATAAATGAATTAAAAACATATGTAATAATGTATTGTTGATTTAAGAGCATCCAAACCTGTAGAAAAATTTTATACGAATTTATTCGTTTATTTGAGCCAAACAGAGGTTACACCTATAAGCAAGATTTCAACAGACTGAAAAAAATCGCTTCCCAGAATGACTGTTTGCAGTTTCTTTTATGCATCTTAAATTAAGGAGGAAATGTAAGGAAGATTACATGAAGGTGGGAGAAACCAAGATGGGGATTGGATTACAGGACAGTTAACAAGATTATGTGCTCTCTTGAGTGTGGTTAAACCTCTGAGAGGTCTGAAAAAGAGGCTTTGTGTTAACCTAGATGCACAGAAAGAATGGATAGGGCTTGCTTAAGGCAAAGATAAACCTTTTTCTAAAGAAGCTATAGGCCTGGGGAATGGCTACCCACCATGACCTGCCTGGTTAGGAATTTATGATCAGCTCACCCTGTGAGGTTACTTACCTTCGTTTAGATTTATTACAGTGCCCCTTTTTCATCCTCAGTACCATCCCCCAAATAGCATGAAAATTTGAGAATGTATGGAAAGTCAAGTTAATATTTCTCCACCTGCTTTCCAAACAAGGCATCATGTTTTAGGTAAGGAATGTGCTATAACTTATCCTAATATAATCTATGCTCTAAAAAGCTTTTAATTGTAAATTTTGTTTTGACTTTGTAGTTCAAATTATTTTAACTTCTGGTGGAGACAACAATTGTGTATATAATTTTAAAGGGAGGTTTAGCTGTTAGGGTTAAGAATTAATTTTTAGATTTGTTTAGTTTTAGTCTTTCCCTAAAATAATTTTATAAAGACTCAAAAGTAAGACAAAAGGACTTGAATGATATTTTATACATTACTGGAACAACAATTGTCTGTGAAGTTATTTTGGACTAAAATATAATTTTTTTGCTATTTTCTAAACTCTGGTAAACAACTTTATACCTTGGAACCTAGAAATTTTAACTATATCAACTCTTTTTCTGAGCAGTGGTAATAAGAACTTTGCCAAGTAGAAAAGGGGTTTTCTGGCAGAAAGATATGCCTTCTTAATCATATAACGTAGTAATTATTTTCATTCAAGGCTATTTTTAAGTTGTTTGCACCTGCTTTCATGTTTGTGATAATCAGTCCTGGCCACAGTGAAGCTGGATCTAACTAGATAGATCTAACTAGATAGATTAGTTAATAAAAATCACTAATGGCTTGCTCTGATAAATGTGAACAGAAAAAAAAAAAGTGATTCCTGTTTTCTTTAAACTTCATCGTAGGAATTCACATTTAAAACGTCATTATCCTTTGTTCTCAAGCCACTCATTTGCCAGTGGGACAGCTCAGTTTACTTCTGCAGATTCTGTACACATGTGCTGCACTGGAGCCAGTCATCCAGAAAGCGTGGCTCGACTTTTCGTCTCGCAAGAGAAGATCCAGGCACAAGCAGCATATTGGAGGGGGTTCTGGTCAGTGCTTAGTCCACCTGGATGGTTCAGTTGCCAGAAAATGAGGAAGCAGAACCATGTCACAGTGTTGTTTATTAGCAACGGAACCAGGGTCAGTGTCCCCTATGGTTGCTAGGAGTCACTCCAGTGTCAAGTCACAGGGAGTCAGGGATACCACACTCACAGGCTACAAACAGCCAAGAGTGTAGGTAGAGCAGCAATTCTCAAAGGGCTATGGGATCTACTGGTCACTTTTTGTAGTTTTATTTAAGTTTTTATATGTTTACAAGTAATTACATGTGCAAATTAAAATACTCGAAATGTATAGATGGGTATATAATGAAAGGTAAGTACTTCTCCAAGCCGTCAGCACCCTGCCCCAGAAGAGACCACTGTAACAGTAGCTTGTGTATCCCCCTTCCAGAAATGGTCTATGCCTGTGTGAGTAATCTTGTACACGTGCATAAAGACAGTAAAATATACAAATTGTGTCATTTTGCTCTTTCTTTTCATTCAACGACATATCTTGGAGTTCATTCTTTATCAGTGCATAAAGAGGTGATTTATTCCTTTTAATGACTTCTGCTGTCTTTTCATTCTATTAATTAGGGCTCAGCTTAACTTTATTTTATCTAACTCATTTCACTTACAGAGTCTTTGCCTTATGTTTAAATAAAATCAGGTGGATTAAGCACCTAGGAAAATATCTGGCATGGAGCAGGCTCTTCTGCTTCTATTTGTGTGACATTAAGGAAGTTATTTAATTTCTCTAAACTGTAGTTTCTCACCTATGTATTAGAGGTATAATAATAATAGAGATACTATAAGAATAGATCTGCTATCTACCTAGATGATGTGGCCAGTATGACTGGCTCTCTATCCAATGTGTGCTCTGTCTTTCAAAGTACAAAGTCATTTCTGGAAAGAAGCTGTCTAGTCAGAGACTGCATTTCCCAGCTCCTGTTAGACCTAGTGTTACCATGGAACTAAGTTTTGCCAATGGGAGATAAGAAGTAGTAATACCTATCAATTCAAAGCAATTAGAACTGTAACTACATACTAAAGCATATCATTGGGGTAAAAATTAAATTCAATAAAATAACATAAGGAAAGCATTAAGGCATATTAGTGCTAAGTAGCATCTATTATTTATATTATAACCCTATGGCTCTCCATATGAATAATACATAGTTTTTCCTGTACCGGCTTTAATAAGGACACAATACTTGATCAGGTGCTCCAAAGTTGAGTGCACTTCAGAGAAGCATTAAGGAGCAATGCAGATTTTAATTGAAGAAACAAAGGAGTGAATTTACATTGCATACCTCATAGCAATCAATTTATTAATAATCTCCATTAGACGTTCTTTCTCCAAGAGTGATTCTTTAGCCAATAGGTATAATAGGTATACTAGTCAATAGTCTTTCTTTCTTGATGTTTTTCCTATAAATTTCTGAATTATTCACTAGTGGCCCAACAAATTCAGATTCCACCTAAAACTTACATGACCTCACTTAAAGAACTACTCAGGGTAATTGGACCTGCCCTCCATAAAAGGCAATTTATCAGCAATACATTGTTACTCAACTTGCCTTTTGAGAGTCTCAGCTTTTATTTAATTATATTATTAAAATATTCATCCAACAAAAGTGAGTCTTTACCTAGAAGGAACTTTTTATGCTAAGGAAAATAAGATTCATTTCTCTTACTCCCAACTGGAATTATAAAGAGGTGTCTCATTTGACTAATTGCATTCCGGAGATTAGGAAATACTCTCCTCTTTTAGACTAGAATCAACAGGCCCAGAGAAAGCTCTCAAGGGAATCCTTGAGTTATCCCATTAAAGGCAACAACTGTCAGCCAGCTACAACTGTCCTTGTGAGATTCACCACGGCTTTTGCTTCTGACCCTTTCTTGGCAACCCTTCACCCTTCTCTATGGAATGTACTCTATGGACTCTGCCCCTGCATATGCTGAATTTGGTCCCAATGACATACTCCTCCTCCCTGTCCTATCTTGGGCAATTCCACCTTTGTATTCTTGCTCATGTCCCCTTCTCTAGGCCTCTGCATTGGAACTCAGCTTCAGAGACTTTCCATTTCACTGAACCTCTGGGACACTTGATTTCAATCCCTGGAACCCTGAACACCACAGCCCTGTTTACGAGTAGCTGATGACTTTGTTCTTCCAGAAGTTACCATCCTAATATCCAATGAATCTGGGTCTACCAATAGGTTGTGGTGCACCAAAGGAAGGTGGAAAGATACAGACAATCTCTGTGACTAACCAGGGTGCAAGTGTGAAGAAAACTCCTTGAAAGTGTTTTGGAAGAATGGAAACATGTTCAGTAACTGTCTTCCCCCAACATACTGTAAAATCCCTTAGGAGATGAACTTTGAATTATTTCCTGAAGTCTCCTAAGAATCTAGCCCAGTACTTTGGATATATCAGGCCCTCAATATTTGTTAAATACATAAATGATATAGATAACCTAGAAGTAAAAGATGACATGGTCAAACATATAGTATTTTGCAAAGCCAAATCCATATTCCATATTTAAGAAAATATAGCTAAGTAGTATCCAATAATTACTATTAAAGAACAAAATTTGAAGATCTAATTGGTTTTATTAAGTCATTCATGAATCAGGAAACATCCCATTTTGCAACTAGAAGAGACTTTGAGGGGTTGTACAAAATGGAAGGTTTTTATAGGCAAAAGGGTGTGGTAGGGGAGTTGTTAGCAAAAGAAAAGAAAGGATTATTTTTAGACCAGGTCATCTTTGGGGGCAAAGGAATGCCAGGGGTTTTATCTGGCAAATTACCTCACTAGTCCCCAATCAGGGAATTCCAGACTGATTAGTTTAAAATTCCACTCCTGGGAGAGGCTGAAGCTCCTATGAAGTTAGTTATTAAGTTTTAGCTTGGTGATGTAGCTTAGCAAAAGTGACTCCATTTTGGCCTGTTGCTTTCTTTTTTTTAGCATTACTAACTTTGTATATTTAGACAAGATACTCTTGAGTCTCACCTTCTTTATTTCTAAAATAAAGCTAACGGTAGAGTGAAAGAAATTGCAACATCAGTAAAGTGCTATCTGAATGTCAGAGCCTATTGTTTTTTCTCATATTGGCAATACGAGGTTGATAATCTGGTTGTTACAGTCTGAGGATATTAATCACCTGGAAGTTTGTTGTATTATAATAAAAATAATGTGTCTCAGTGACAACTTTATAGGAGCTCATCTCCCGACTTGCTGCCCCTGAGATGCTGGGCACAAGAGGCATTCCTTACCTTTAAAATAAGGATGCTGCTTATCTGCTTCCCTGTTAGGTTACATGTATTAATTCAAGGATGTGTATCAGTTCATCTATCCTAAGATTTTTCTTGTCCTGGAGCAAGAATGTGTCTGTGGTTAAAAGAAACAAGCAATTCTTTTAATCTGTTATCTGTGTTTTAGATTTTAAGCCTGCTGTTTTATATCAAAATGTAGAAACAACTGTTAAAAACTTTATGAAGTTTATTTAATGCAGAGATGAAAACTCGAAATTAAATAGTTCCGTATTCTGTTCTTGCTGTTAATAAATCCTCGTTATGTTCATAAATAAACTATTTCCTGAACTAAAAGAAACTTAAGTGTATTGTCACAACATATGAAAAGCAAAACCTTGTAATGGTTTTTATCCGTATAGGGTAAACCTCAGGATACTTCCATAACTAGTAAGTAGCTCTAAAATGAAGGTCATTTCATTATTAGGTGAAGATTTAGATTAGTAACGGGCAATGTCTTCCAGGAAGCACTCAAATCCCAAACTCTTTTTATTCCACCAAAGTTGCTAGAGAATTTTACATCCCTGAATAGCGTCCCTTACCACAGCAATGGAGAGGACAATGGAAAATCTCCCTCCTCATAACTATGAAAGCTTCATGGAAAAAGGAACACCCTAGTCTCCTAAGACTAAAGGTCATTTCTTACGGAATGTTTCAAGATAATGGATAATGATGGAAGTCAAATTTCAAAAGTTTCTTGAAAACTGCTGTTAAAAAACAAAATTCAACAGAGTAAAATTTAAAGAACTTATTGGCTTTATTCAAAGGTTCATGAATCAGACACCCCCCCCCCCCCCCCCCATCTAGCAAATAGAAAGGAGCTCTGAGGAGTTGTACGAAATGGAAGGCTTTCATAGGCAGAAGGGAGCAGGAACAAGGAAGTTATACTAGCAAAAAGGGGATGGTTTGTGGCAAAGTCAACTTCCTTTAGGAGATGGCAGGGGTCTCTCAGGCAGATTATTACCTAACTAGTACTGACCAAGTAATGCCAGATTGACAAGTTTAAGAGTGTATTCCTGGGGGAGGCTGAAATTGTAATTAAATTAGGCTTTAAATCTCAGTTTGGTGATGTCGGGCTTAGCATAAGTGACTCAATTTTGGGCCTGTAGTCTTTTTTTTTTAGGCACTGTGCTAGGCTGAAACTTTGAACAGGGGCCAGCAGCACCAGAATCCCTGACCCCGGCACAGGGAGAAAGATGGGTACTCTAAACACTGTATCTTCAGTATACACAACTCTCATACTGCTTATAGATTTGATTATTTCATATGTTCCAGTATTTTTTTATATAAGTCGATCTTATGTTGTAATGCTTCCTCGTAAGAAAAGATGCTTAGTGAAATAATTCCCACAGAAGAACAATACAAAAGTTGATATCCCAGCCTTTATGTCATGGAGTGACCATAACAAGGCTCATACGTATTGCAAGCAGCACTGAGCTGTCCCATGGAAAGCTTGAGAATGTGGGAAATAAATTTGCCTTTTGTGAGTTACAGTAGTGAAATTGGCAATAGTAAATAATAGATGTGAGAAGAAACCAATAGATTGTCTATAATTGGATGATGAGAGGATTTTGAAAAGTATTTTACCTCTGAACTGGGGATAGAATTTGATTGTAACTTAATAGCAAACTGCCTAATCAAATTTATCATATCCTCTCCAGGGAAAGAGAACAGAAGAGAGTAAAGATAAAAAAAAAAAAGGCTGGGTTCTCTTTTCTGGGTATATGGTACATTTTAAATATACAAAGAAATCTCTCCTACTGCATAAACACAACTGGTACATATTTCTCAATTTAATAAGAAAATAACATAAAAACATAACTAAAAATGAAAAAGAATGAAGTACAATGTGCCATGGTCTACTCCAGATGAAATGTTCCCTTGTGCCAATTTTATATTATTTGGAATCCTAGTGAATATTGTTTTGCTCTCTAGATACACAAGAAAGAGAGTGACCTGAATGGGGAACTCAAACTTTCTGGTCACAAGAAATTGATGTGCACCATTAAAATTTAATAGTCAGCCCAACGTATGTGTGTCTATATTTTATAAGTTTCAAGTAATGTGAGTCAGCTGAGTTCAATCAATTCTGAGAACTGAAGTCTGAGAATTAGACCATGTTTTATTGTAAAGTCTAAAGATAATGCTACTCTTAGAGGCCACTTCCTAAACTGATAACTAGAGTAATTTTGATAACATCCCAATCTCATTGCCTCCCACTTTTATTATTGCTTTTTTTTTACCTTTATAAACATTTGAGTGGTATTCAGCTTCTATTACATGCACCATATACCTGACGCAAATGATCGACGTCATAGATAATTCACCAAAGTGAACTAAGACTCTTGCTCTCTTCTCTTTCCTAGAAGAACCTGGGTTGGGAAATAGTCCCAACTTCTCTATGGTCTGTAAAGAGCTAGATGAGGAGAAATGGCTTCCAGTTTACATTCAAATTCTGCCCGTGAAATATTGACTAATGTAAAGCCAGCTCTAACCATCCCTGCCTAATTCCACGGCTTTGCCCGCCTACTGCCAGCTTCTCAAGGTTGGGAACGGTGCCTTAATCAACTGAGATTTCTCAATTCTTGCCCAGTTCCCAATCCATTGGAATTTTGTACACACGGTGCCTAAGCAGTGCCTCTGTCTCACAACCAGTTTTGCGTTCAGGCGGTCAGTCCAGATGTTCCCATTCCTCATGGTTTTTTCTCTGAAGAGCCTGGTGATCCTTCCTTGCCTTTACAGCTAGTGGCCTCTTTGAGCTCACCCACGTTCATCAGTCAGGATCAGTAACTTTGAACTGCAAAAGAAATGAGGTCTAATTCATAATGCCGTTCTCCCCTGAAGGCTCCATTTACCTCTATTTTAAATTCATGGAGGCAAAGAGATCTGCAGGGGAGACAAACTTTATGATCCAAAACTCAGCCTCTTGGCAAGTAAAAATAAGCAAACTTACAATAAACAAACTAACTCCTCCCTTTAAATTCTTTTCCCTAAATCAACGCCTTA
This sequence comes from Rhinolophus sinicus, assembly GCF_057876585.1. Taxonomy (NCBI): domain Eukaryota; kingdom Metazoa; phylum Chordata; class Mammalia; order Chiroptera; family Rhinolophidae; genus Rhinolophus; species Rhinolophus sinicus. The sequence goes on along the minus strand of NC_142501.1, from coordinate 31,403,936 downwards.
TAATCCAAAAGACTTCTTAAGTAGTTCTTCCTAGAACAGAAGGAATCGGCCCCACTGATGTCGCCACAGAAAACTTTAGCAACTTTAATTGTTAGCTTCAGCTTCTCTCCCTCCAAGAAATAATTGAATTTTGATCAACATCCAGAAATCCATTTCATAACTTATCTAATGCAATCCTCACAAGAATCTTATAAAACAAGTATTATTGTCCTCATTTAACAGGCATAACAACCTATAGCCCAGACAGACAGCTAAGTGGCAAAGCCTAGATTCCAGCTTACGCTGTTCCACATCTTATGCATGACGCTATTGTCCCAATTAACACCTGGCAGGAATTAATTTATCAAAATGCTCTGTCACTGAGCCAGGAGATAAGAAATTGAGACATCAGACAGGTACATTTGATAGAGGTATAAGTGAGGAAAGGAGGACAATTGGCAATGAGCCACGCAGGTGTTCTACTCAGAGAACAGACTCAAGTTATATTGTAGTTGAGAACACGTGGACTTGGGCATCTGGGAGGAAATGGAAAAGAGGATTCCGAAAATAAACAACTGTCAAACAGAGTATTTAGCGCCTACCAGCTTTCACTTTTGCTTATCTCTGGGTCACAGATTTTTGCTTCTGTATTTTGACTTTAATAAAACGTGCCTCTCTGTCCCCCTTTGATTTGACAACTCCCCAGGCCTCAATATCTGCATATTTTCACCTTGTCTTGTCCTACCCACTCTACGCAACCCTAATCCCTGCCAAGGTTCTCTGGTTGGGCTGGCAAATCAGTTCACATTAGGTGAATGTTTCCCTAGCTTTCTGTCGAATGCTGTAAGAATAGATACGTGCTATAATACAAGGGCTTCTCAGATATGCCCGCCTCTTCTCATCTACCAGCCGGGATCCGCACACTAGAAAGCCTCTGAACATACAATTTGCCTCTCTTGCTGTGCATTCATCAGAGTATAGGATGCAAAATCACACAAACATTTTTTTTAAATGTTTAAACATTTTTCAAAAAATAGTAAACAGATGAGAGATCTGTTTACTTGATTTGCAGGAATTTAACAAAAGGGCTAGTGGGATTTTACCTAGTCTAGATCTTCTAAGGAGGTTCTTTAACTTGAGACTTTATGATGAAAACAAAAATACGTAATCTGAGAATGACTTATGTTGTAAATTTATGAATAATCACATACATTTGCATATATTACGCAATAGTCTTCTGACATTACTTTCCAATTTATTCCTGCTAGGGAACTAGTTCAAGTTTTAGTGGCAGCTTGGCCAGGAGAACCAGCTCTCCTTCCTTGGTTCCCAATTTATTACATAATCCAGATTCTTCTGCCAGTATTAAGTTATTACTGTTCCATTCTTAGCTGACAATCACTTCTTTGTATCGGAACTAAAGAATTCTCAGTTCTTGTACAGTTAAAAGTTCACTTTCATTACAGATCTTTAAGGTACTAAAATGTGAAAAAAATTGCTTTCTTCCAATGTTTCTGGTAAACACTTAGAAATAACTTGTTGGTCTGTTTTGCCCACCTCTGAAACGCTGAGCTCTGTGCATATTAAAAAGTAAATTGTAAATGTGGGGGTTTGCTTTCCAATAGGCTCCAGCAATACTACCTCCTGATAGTACCTTCCTAGCTAACAGGAAAAAAAGGGGGAAAGGCAAGTTATGTGTGAAATGTAGAAAACTAAAGGTGACTGCACCAGAATCAGGCTTTTACAAAAGTGAGCCCTTTGTGCAGTCAGCCCCGGGGTAGCACTAATACGCCGTGGACCAGCAGGACTGACAGCATGGCTCTCGCTCCCAGTCCCAGAGTCTGACATGAATGACAGCTTCTTTCAATTTACTTTCATGCCTTCCCATCATCACCCTTCATGAGCAAGCTGGTTACAATGTTATTCACAACCACCAAAGAAAAGTGTATGAGGGCTCTTGGCAGCGTTCGTGTAAGAGATAAGACTCTGCAAAATCCAACCATTTATTCATTTTTACACTGATGATTTTGCTGCAGATGGACCAATTTTCCTTGACAAGCTTTTCCAACTATCTCCAGAATACATGTATCAACTTTAGAGCTCATATTTTCTTTATTTTTTAAATAAAAATGTAATTTTTATTTTCTAACTAGCACATATATCTTCATGATATGGTAAACTAAATAAAACAAACTAAAATATTACAGATAAGCTTAACACCTTTTTATTTACCAGCACCAACCTTAGATGTCTCCCAGGGGTAACTGCTTTCATGTTTTTGCTTTATATCCTTCCTATATTTTCTATGAAGTCATGTGTATATGTGTATATGTCCATATAGCAATTAACATAGATTGTTGTTTTTTACACAAAGGATACCGTATTTTATATATTGCATCTTGTTTTGTGTTGGAAATATTTTTATGTCAGTATATATGGATTTATTGCATTTTTAAAAGATGATGGGTAATAGTTCTAATTTTAAAATATATTCTTTAGATGGTTAAATAAACTAAATAATTTGTGCTTAGTACATAGCTCCTTAAAACCATGACAAGGTTGCAATCAGTGAGGCACATGCATAGGTAAGACCTGAAAAGGTCTCTAAAACAGTGGGAAAAAAAACCAATTTGTAGATTAGGATCCAGTAGGTAAAATTTTTTTTAAAAAATGTATATTTTGATGTATGTGTATTCATATGTGACTACGTTAAAAAAGGATGAAAGGATACATCCTAAACTATTAAGTGGTTGGTTTTATTTTGCTGTTGGCTTTAGATTTTGGTGTTGGTGTGAGCTTTCATTTTTATGACTGTCTTATTTTAGTTGGAATTTTGGAGACACTTAGCTAAGGACAGCTAATCAGATAAAATACATTAAACCAGAAATTACTATATATTTATAATATGCTTAATTATCCATAGATTATACATATACTTTCTTCATTCTATTTATTTTGATCAACAACAATGAAAATGAATTGAGTTCCATTTCAGTGCCAGGCACTACATTAAGCTGTGGATAAATGGTGAATAAAGTTGTAATATTTTTCTATAGAAAACCTTCTATAGTTTTCCCTAAGTTAGCTGTTTATCTTAATCAGGTGGTGGCTGTTATTAAATTTTAAAATTTCTAGTAGCTGGTGAAATATTTTTAGCCTTTAACCCCTACTCACTCATTTTCCTATTTCACTATTTTCTCATTCTAGTCCACGGCCATAATATCAACTATATTCATAAAATTATTATTTCATTTAAGAATAGTTTCTTCTTTCAACCCAATATAAAACAGAACAGCTAGGAAAATGACCGCAGTGCATATGGTTTCTTAACCTTTTCTTAACCACAGACCACATGTCTGGTTATTTCATTCTATTTTGTGAGGTTTTAAAAATGTTCCAGTTCAGAATTGTTTTTCTGTATCAAGGTAAAGTGAAAAAGTGGAAAACCCGGGGACTTTCTTAATTTAGCTTTTTACATTGACTATGGTAGGCCAGTTTTCATTATTAAAATGTTATTTCAGGGTGCCTCAAATTGTCAGAATTTTGAGAATGTGTTTCTAGTTTCCTGCCTGTTTATTAGTTAAAGATCATCTTATATCATCTGAGCAGTATTAATATCCAATAAAATCTTCTGCTATTTCATTTGAATTTAATAATTTCTTCAAGTCCAGCATATATAACTATTGTAGCTACTAAAGTACATTCACTGTGAACAGATAATCTCTCTCTGTCTCTCTGTCTCTCAGTTTTTCTTTCACTATTAACCTGCATACACACAAATAATCTTAAAACTGTTCTACTGCCCACTCAGAAATAAGTAAAGACAAAAGTGAAAGAATTCAAGAAAATTTTCCATTTTATTAGGACAATTTAATCTCCTGGTCTCGAAAAATAGTTTAAATAGAGATGGACTGCTGAGAGCTAAATTTGGTTCAGGGATTATGGTTCAAAAATCTGCTCAACTAGAAATTTGCTTTTGTAGCCACATATGGTCATTCACTGCATTTTCCATTTCCTAATAAAGGGGGATATCATTACAATAATCCTGCCCGTCATGGCAGGGAGGGTGATTTAGACTGAGGAACCTATGCAAAAGTGATGCAGAATTTTGGCCATAGCTTACTTTCCTCTAAGCATCCTCATTCCTAGTATTTTTGTTGTCATGCTCAGAACAACACAAGCTAGGGAACTGAGAATGGAAGAGAGAATGGAGGAAATCAACCTTGGCCACATCAAGGAAATCTTACAAAAGGAGATGAACTCAGCAACATTATAAAAGTACTAGAGCATAATGATTGAGGACATGGGTTTTAGGCTGACTCTCACGTATGTAGTGGTACGGGGGAAAGCTCAATTGCAGAACTGCCCTTTCCTTTTGATTACTGTTTTCATGGCATAACATTTTCCATTTTTTACTCCCAGTCTATCTGTGTCTTTATATTTAAGGTGTGTTTCTGTAAAATACACACACACAAACACACACACACACACACACACACACACATATATATATACACACATATATATATTTGTATCATTTAATTGGGTACATTTTGTCATTTAATTAGTGCTTTTAGTACATTTACATTTAATGTAATTACTGATATAGTTAGAATTTAAATCTACTATCTTTATTATTTGCTGTCAATTTGTGCCATCAGTTTCTTTATTCCTCTTTCTTTGCCTTCATTTTTATTAATGATTTTTATTTCATTTAATCTTCTCTATTATTATATTTTGGGATCCTTTTAGTGTTTTCCTAGAAATGGCAAATGCATTTTTAAATTATTAGTGTATCTTAAATTAGTAATTTTGCCACAGCCCAAACTATGGAAGAAACTTTATGCTTTCCCACCTTGTCTCCTATTGTCATATATTTTACTTCTGGATATTATTTTACTTCATAAGACACTTTAATGCTTGTGGATTTTTTTTAATGCTTGTGTATTTTAATAGTCAATATTCATTTATTTTTACCCATATATTTACCTTATCTGAAGTTGCTGATCACTACTTAAATTCTTTTATTTCCATCTTAAATAACTTTCCTTTTTTTTATTGTTCTGTCAATAAGTGCTCTCAAATTCTGTTTATCTGAGAATGATTTATTTCAGTAAATACAGAATTCTAGTTTGGCACTTTAAACATGTTATTCCATTGACTTATGTCTTTGGTAGTTTGCATTGAGAGGTTATTACTCATTTTTATTGTTTTTTTTTTTTCCTTAAAAATAGTGTGTCTTCTTTGTTTTCCTGGCTGTCCTAAATATGATTTCTGTACTCTGGTTTCTGGTAAGTTGACCGTCATGTGCCTAGGTGTCATTTTCTTTTTATTTATCTTGCTTGGCATTCAAAGAGCTTCTTGAATTAGAGGATTACTGTCTTTCATCAGATTTGCAATTTTTTCAGCCATTATCTCTTCACCTATTGCTTCTCTCTCATTTGTTTCCTTTCTTTCTAGAACTCCAAATGCATCTGTGTTAGACTTTTTGACCATGTTCTTCATTTTTTGTGCTGTTTAGCTCTTTTTATTTTTTCCCTCTGTAGTTTATTTTGGATGTTTTCTAATGGCATATCTTTGCATTCCATAATCCTGTCTTCTGATCTTTTCATCTTCTGTTAAACCCATTAAATGAGTTTTTACATTATATAGTTCTAAAATTTTTTGGATGATTTTCATAGGTCTATTTCTCTGTTGAAATACTCAAATGGATAAAAATGGAATAAATATGTAGTATTTTATCTACTTTTGTCTAAATTTCCTCTATTGTCTTCACACAATAATCCTAGAAATTTTGAAGTCCTTCTCTACTTACTGCAATGTCTATATCATCTATTAGTCTATTTCTATTGACTTTTATCTCTTTATTGTTGTTGTTGTTGTTTTTCATGTTTCTTTCCTGTCTAGTAATTTTTATTCTATGTGTTATGGATGGAATATTAGTATCCTTCCAAAATTCATGTTGAAGCCCTAACCCCTAATGTGATTGTACTGGGAGATAGGACCTTTACATAAGTAGCTCAGGTTAAATGAGGCTGTAAGGGTGGGGCCCTAATCTGATACGATTAGTGTCTTCATAAAAAGAGATACCAGACAGTTTGCTTTATCTCTCCGAATATACAAATAAGAGGGCATGTGAGCACCCAGCAAAATGGCAGCTTCCTGCAAGCCAAAAAGAGTCCTCAGAATAAAACCTAACTTGCCAGAACCTTGATCTTGGAATTCTCAGCTTCCAGAACAGTAAAAAATAAATCTGTCATTTAAGTTACCCAGTCATTTATGGCAGCCCAATCTAACTAATATAGTATGCTTGACATTATAGGTGATAGTTATAGTGACTTTGGATTATGTTATCTTTTTTCAGGAGTGTTGAGTTTTGTTTTGGCAGGCATTAATTTACCCATGGATTAACTTGTTCCTGTCAAGGCTTCATTTTAGTCTTTGTTTGGGGGATAGGGTGTATTTCAGATTCAAGTTATTCCTCGATAATAGCCCTTACTCATATTCTTAAAATACATGGTCCTCACTCCTAGAATAAGATTTTTCTGAGGTCTCATTTGAACGTCCAGGCTGTTCACAAACTTCTCTGAACCCTGGCTAGGCTCAAGTCCATTGTCTTCCCAGGACTCAGAGATCTCTGGAATCTCCACTTATCTTTCAGATCCTAGGAAGCTGCTCTTTTACTAGGTCTCCCAGAGACTCATCAGGCAATGTGCAACCCAAGAAATAGCCAAGGTCCTAGGGGCATTTCTAGGCAAATATCTGGAGATGTCTCTGTGGATAGCCTCTGGGATACTTTAACTTTCTGAACCCAGTTGCATTAGTAGCCCTGAACTTGAGTCTCTTACTGCTGTGCGGGCTCAACTTTCATAGACCAGGGCTCTTAAAATGTCCCCAAGGAGAAAACATGGGTGAATGCGGGACTAAACTCAAGTGCATTCCCTCTGTCAGGGATTACAGCCCTGCCTTGGTTTTTTTCCAAGACTTCCAAACAGCTATTTTGTATATTTTAGTTAGCTTTAATAGTTGTTCCCTGTCAGAGGGACAGTCCAATCATGGTCCAAATCAGACTTCTCCTTTCCTAATATTGAACTAACTAAACAATAACAGCAGCACACACACACCTCAAGTCAAAACATAATCATTAGCAGCTACAAAACAAGGAAAGGAGTACGATTTCTTGCCATAAAACTTCAAAATGAAACTTCTAAACAAATAAAAGATCATGGTATAGACTGCTGTGTCTTCTAGAAGCAGAATTAATGAGTCATCAAATCCTGAGTATTCTTTCTCACCAGTAATGAATACCTCCAAATTTGGAGTGAAATAAACTGAGCAACTATCTTTATCCTTTTGTGGCAGCAAGAGGGAACAGAGGAAGTAGTTATAATGAAAATGGCTTAGGGTTCCAAGAATGAATGGGGGGAGCCATCTCAAGCCTGAGAGAATCTTTTCTTTGGAAATGTTGTCTGATCCTGACTTTCTACACTAGATCCTGGCACAGGGTCTTTAATAAAACCTCAGAGAAAAGCAGATCATGTAACCTTTAACAGAGGCCACACAGAGACTCAGATGATCTCTCCTCTTTGCTTTATCTTCTCATCTCAGGAGATACACAGAGCAAAATGCTCAGCCCTCAAATCCTTGCTTCATAGACAAAACAAACAGGTCTCAGTAAGGTAGGAGCAGAGTCAAGTAGAATTCACTTATTATGCATGACTGAAAATATATCTGATTAGAAAATAACCAATATAATAAATACAAACTATGTAGGAAAAAGGAGGACTCATAGTAAGCAAAAGTAAGATAAAGACAAAATAAATTAAAAACAACAAGGAAAAGAAGAGATGAGTATTCTCAGTTATACAATACAGCACCTATAAGACCATGAAATATTACCTAATGAAGAAATAAAGGGATTAATCAAAATAAAGAATCAGTAATAGAAAAACTACAGTAAAATAATTGAATGAATTTATCCCACTTAAATATAGAACTAAGTTTAGACCACTGGGAATTCGAACTACAAAACAAATGTAAATATTATAAATCTTGATGAAGAATAAATAATACAGAAGTAAAAGTATAGGAGGAAGGAAGGGGGAGTGAGAGGCATAAGATGAGACGTAATTTCTTTTTAAATAGTAAGAAGTCAAGTGATATTGACTAAAACAAATATATGGCTAAATACAAACCATATGAATATATTTATGTGCATATATATATATATACACACACACACATATATATATATAACCATGTAAATATAAACAAATATATGGTTAAACATAATGTATTCAGATCTGAGTTTATGTAATAAATTTAACTGTAGAGGAATCTTTAGGGTAAAATACCTCATAAAGTAAATAAACACCTAAAGTCTTCACATAATCATTAGCAGCTGCAAAGTTCAGTCATCTTTTAAGGTTCACTTTGATTTCTTTATCTTCTGCTTAATTAAGTGTATTTTTAAATTTAAAATAGCATTTATTTACTTAAAATGGTATCATAGCACTTAGCATAGCCATATACCATTTAATATATCTATCGATTCTTCTATGTTCTACAGATTCTGGAATGATTGTTCTCTCATGATAACAATGGTTATTTCTGGGGGGAAAAAGGTTATTTCTGAATACTGATTTGGGGGCTGATTTTCTACTTCTTTGCATTTTTTCTACTACTTGAATTATTTACAGTGAACATGATTAATAACTACAGATACACACACAATTCTAGTTTTTAATTTTCTAGGGTTGTACTGACTCTTCATCTACAAGTTTGTGTTAGAAGCTTTAGCTTAAGCCTAAAGCCGGGCTAAGAGACTGGAGGACGACAAGACCTCTCGCCAGGGGAATTCCTGCCAAGTGAGCAGATATTGTGAAGCGCTAAGTGCAAAATGTTCTCTGTGCTTCTTACCGATCCATGAAGTAGGCAGTATAAGGGAGAGTGGTTGCTTTTTGCTGCTTCAGAGACAAAGGAAATACTACCATTGAATGTAGGACACGTACTGAAGATATAGCACTGAGTATCAGGCTCCAATATAGTTACTCATCTCTCTTGGTATACCCACCAGGAACTGCAGGCTGTCAATGCAAATACTTCCCTAGTAGAGAGAGGAGTGCTGGGCTAGATGGGCTCAGAAGGAAAATGGAGAGAAACAGGTTCTATAGACAAGGTTCCAAAGAACTGCTACAAAAGGGGACTGGCTTGAGCTTTCTTCAATAATTCTAATTAGATAAGCATGGCAAAGTCAGAATTTCAGCTTAAGTCTCTGTAAATAGGAGATATATCTATCTATCTATCTATCTATCTATCTATCTATCTATCTATCTATCTATCTATATCTATCTACATATCTATCTATCTATTCATAGATATTTTGTGTTAAATCTTTCCATGCATACATGAGTTGTTAGGGAAAGAAGGTAACATGTGAGACCTGAACATCTTAATGCCACAAAATTCTATGTAATTGGATTTCTATAAAATTCTACATAAACATCCTGGGCAATTCTTTTAATATACTCGGCTTCAAAGACTTCCTGCATGCTGAGACATGAAATCTCTTTTCCAGGTTTCTTTTCTGAACTTCAGACCCATATGTTCAACTTCTTACTGGTTATTGTATCCCCAATTCAGCATGTAGAAAAGTCAAACTTCCGCGGTCACAATTTGTTCTTTCTCTTCATTCTACTGTTTTTTGAATACCCACTATGTGTCAGGCACGATGGTAGAGGCTGGAAATACAGAGATACACACTATATATCCCTATGTTCAGGTGATTCAGTTTTAGTGGAGAAGACTGGGAACTAAACATAAGCACAATGCAGGCACAATGGTAGATAACAGGGTGCTCTGAGACATAGAATCGGGCCATCTGATTCAGGTGTGTGTCGTGGGGGGAGGGAGATAGCTTAGTGATCTGGAAAGTCATACAGGATAAAATTTGAGCTTTCTCAAAGAATTAGCAGGACAATTCCCGGACAGCTAGGCAATTCCAACATCTGCCACACATCTAGCTATTCCATTCAGCCTGGACCAAACTAGTGGCTGTGGTGTATCTCCAGGTCAGCACTGGCCCTGGAAACTGCCTCCCTGGTTACGTCTCTTCCACCAAGGACACATAGCATGTTGTTCACTTAGCCTTAGGCCCCTGTTTGCTCAATATTAGAGGCCACCTGGTATCTTGGTAAGAACATCCAGCTTCTTAAGAGAAAAAGACAGCCTAGGTGTTTCTGCTCTTTTGATAGTCTTTGGTAAATCGTTTAACTTCTTGGAAACTCACCTCTTCATCTGTGAAAGGCTAGTAATTACAATACTAGTGCTTACCTCACGGGAGGGTGTACATATAAAATGAGATGAGAGGTGAAAGCAGGTCTAACATATAACGAATATTAACCATCTTTGTAAAGTTTTGAGCATGGGAGTATGACTTTGATTCAAATATTATAATGCTGATCTTGTAAGGAGGACGTGAAGCTTTTGGAATTTTCTCAAATATATAACTATAAATTTCAATTGAATGCAGTATTTATGACCCTTCTAGCATCTCTGTTTCCAATCCGGCCTAGTCTTCATTCCAAGATACTAGCCTTGGACAAGTTATTTATCCTCTTTCAGTTTCCTCTTGGTTATCATGGAGATAATTAAATGTACCTCAAAGGGATGTTGTGAAGCTCATTTGAAGTCGGGAATAGAAAATACTACGTAGTGATGCTTTCACACGCAACATTTTAACTGAGGAAAGAGGTCCTTGGGTGAGAACCCAGAGGCGGGGAACTGAGCAAGGGAAAAGGGACTTGGGTGCAGCACAGAGGAGGATATTCCACGTTCTCCGGTGGGAGGCAGTTCGGCGGGAAGAGCGGGCTCCTGGCCCCAGTAGGGGTCGCCGAAGCGCCGCACTGCAGCATCCTGGCAGCGGAGCGCCGTGGCTTCCGCCGGGCTAAGCTCGCGCCCTGCCGCAGTCCCTCCGCCGCTAGTGGGAGCGAGCGAGAGGGAGGACACCCCTGTCCGTCCGCCCATACTTGCAGCTGCTGCCGCCGCTCCCACCCGCGATCGCAGCAGGAAACGCAACCTGCACCCTGGGCTGTGCAGCGTGGGAGGGTTTCGCGGTCCCAGAGACCGATTCTGAACTTGCAGGAAACCGCGGCTTTCCTGGGCCTGGAGAGTGTGAACAGGTGAGTGTCACGCACGTGCCCAGGTGGCTCTTTCGGGACGACTTTCTGTAGAGCCTTCTGTGCCTCTGAACCCTTGGCTTCTGGGTTGGTCTTCCTGGTCACTGGATCCCTCCAGGTTGGCTTTGAGGTTCGTTCAGAGGGAGACGTAAGTGCTGGCGCCCAGAGTTTGACAGCTCCCTCGGAGCTGAAACCGAGAATGCCCTTTTGACTTAGGCTGCATTTGTCCTCTAGGTTGAGAGCAAGTGACCTGTAGTCAGTCCTCAGTGGGCTTGTTTATCATTCCAGGATACCTGTTGCTTTGGGAGCAACGTCATAGCCAGGAGTCTTGAACAATTATCCGCGTCGCTGTGGGTGGTGCATTGTAAAATGAGGGAGAATTTCTGGTAATGAGACCAGGAAAACTTGATTTCAGAGCTAAAGAAGGAGCGGCCGGGAGAGAATCTCATTCCCACGACCAGACTAGATTCTTTGCTTCCCTAAACAGCTGCACTTCACTTTAATGATAAATACAGAAGTTAAAAAACAAAAACAAAACTATTACCTTATAAAGATGCTTGCTTTTTTTTTTCCCCCAAGAGGAAGTGGAAAGCATGGTCCTTGATAAGTACAGTCTTTGGAATGATTTGTTATGAATAAAACCTTTCTTTAAATAAAATTTAAAAACCAGGTTACTAGTAGTGACCTAAATGTCACAGATCTAACACATTATAAAGTCCTGGAAGGTAGCCACTTTGTATGCACTTGGCATAAATGTGGAATGAATCAATTAATGCATTAGTAATAACATAAGATTTGGAGGCTAACTTCTTTTTTTTTTCTTGTTTCTAAGTGTTCTTTTAGTTCCTTTGTGTTTAGAAAAAAATAAATCACCATTTAAATATCTCAGTGTGATTTTAGCTGTAGGAGTGACAGGGACTCAGAAGTTTTTGTGCCAATAAAGCATTGTCCACATACAAAGTGAACGGCAACTTCTAGACAGAATATTTCTGCACAACAAAATTAAACCAAATGTATTTTTTAAAGATCCATGTTATGGAAGGCCTTGGTTTATGAATTATTTTGAGGATCAGAAATTTGGCAACAGGTCACTTATTAAAAAATTTGCACATCTATCTTTTTTTTTTGTCTTTTTCATGTGAGAAATAAAATGTTGAAGGATGTAAGTCAGTTTGTATATTCCTCTCAGTAATCTTTCTAAGCATGACATAAGAATGACAATAACCAACTTTATCTTTATTAGATTATAAATGAAAAAAAACCCCAAACAATTTTACTTTCTTATGTGAAATTCCTATGCCTCTGAGGCCATTTGGGAGTCACTGAAATATTTGACCTAACAAATGTGTTTTTGTTTTTAAAATCACTTTTGATGCTACTTTCACGAAGCATCAATCAGATAATTACTTAGATTTTATGTGCATGGGAATAGACAGTTTTGCATGAAATAACAAATTGTTGTTTATACACTCTCCAGACACTTTCATGGATAATGTTTCAAAGAAATGCTTGCCGTTATTATTTAGAATTTGTATAGTTAATATATCTCCATATATTATGTTTCTGTGAAGCTTCTGTGATGAAGCACTAAACATAGAAGCCTTTTCTTACTAAATGCATATAAAATGACAAATAAGAAAGTCCTTTTATCTTTAGCCAAAATGTGGGATTGGACATATTACAGATGTTACAGCTTCTGGTTTTTGTACTATTAATGATTACTAAGAAGCTTTTTTCATTATTGGGGATGAAGTAAACAATAGCTAATGTTAGTGTTGACCTTTACATCTTTCAGAGGATGGTCTGGCACTTTAGAAATCAGCAAATACAAAATTTCTTAGGTACAGATTGGTGGCTTAGATGCATAATGAAGAAAACAATTATGTGTTAATGTCTTTGTAGAAATACTTTTTCAGAAGGATTTTTACTTTTATCTTTCACTCGAGATGCTGTTTTTGAAAATTTGTAGATGACAAAATGATGGCAGGAGCAGTTTACATGTTAAGATAACAGATTTGTGTCTCAAAATTATCTTTACAGTCTGGAAAAATGGATGAAATGAAGATTGATATGATTAAGTTTAATAAGGATAAAAGTGAAGTCTTGTACTTAGGTTTAAAACACTGATTGCAGAAGTTCAGAAAGGGGGGTCTGCAGTTCACGTGGAGGATGTGAGCCTTCATATGAGTGGTCATGCTGTAATATAACCACAGTGCCCAGATAAAGAATAGAGAAAACCTCAGTGAACTTTGGCTGGGTCATTTTGTCAGCTCAAACCCCAAGTGGTGAATGCAGTGGGTGCCGTGTTTTTAGAGTGATTAAAATGGCAAGTGCCAGTGTAGAGAGTTACATATGGTGAAGAAGGAAGGTGAAGGTCAAAAACCATAAACAAGACCACACATCCTGTGAGGAACAACGGAAGATGCCAGCCCTTATTTGCCTAGAAAGTAGAGCCTGGGCTGGGGCAAAGGGTCCTCAGAGCAGCTAGGCTAACTTGAAGGGTTCTGAGTGAAAGAAAAGAAAAAGCTGACTTAATGCTTCCCCCTCCCTCCTCTATACCGGAAAGTGGTAAATTAGACACAGGATGCTTGTTGGATGGTTGTCTGATCATAAGGAAGGATTCCTGCGACAGCTGGAGGATTTCCTTGGTTGACCCCAAGCCTCCTTCCAGCTGTACATCTCCATGTTGGTGTCAATCCTAAAACACCCACCTATATAAAATGTGTTTACACTGTATATAATTTCTGAAAATGTTAGGAAAATCCAATAAACTAATTTGTTTGGGGTTGTCACAAAAAAGGAATCATTTATCTTTTGTGTACCAGGGCATTGTGCCCAGAAAAACACAATGATCTAGATATTATATATCAATTGCTGGGTTGTGCATATCTGTCACATGAATTGATCATGTGATGTAATGTGAACTGAGATCAAATTTAAACCTTGAAATACAAATTCAATTGTATTGCATTGGGGTTAACTAATATGATGTATGTTATTCAGCCCAAAGGGAAATAAAGAATTCCAAATGTGATTCCCCATCACATGTTTGTATATCGGATGTTTACAGACACAGGGTAAATACATGTATTCATATACTTCAAATATTTATCAATTACTGACCAAAAACAATGCTTTCATAAAAAATCTCTTTCAGGAAGTACTTTAGAAAATGCTATGGTATGTGAAAATATGTTTTAGAATCAAAACAGATCTAAGTTCAAGTCCTGGATCTGTCATTTAATTAGCTGAACAGTTTGCAATAAATTACTAATAGCCGTCTCACAGAATTGTAGAGAAGATCAAAATGGAAAATGTTGGTAAAGTTGAATGATGGCTGGCATACAGAAGATGCTTAATAAATATTAATTCCTTTTCCAGACACCTATGAATTGCCAAATTTCCTTTGTTTTAGGATTGCAGATTTACAATGATATGGTGAACCCAAAGGCCGGAACCAAAACAATTTTCTCAGCTCTTTAATTTGAACAATAGTGAATTGTCTTCTAACATCCAGCATGGCTAAAAGTGCAGAGGTCAAACTGGCAATATTTGGAAGAGCAGGCGTGGGCAAGTCAGGTAAGTTGTGTTATGGTTGTTTGAGTGTGTGTGTGGCGTGTGTGTGTGTGTGTGTGTTTGTTACTGCCTCCTGGGATTGGGCAGAAGGGTGGTTGACATTTCTCATATTCTCATGTGTTGTTCTTTTAGATGAAGTTTCTTTCTCTTTATGTAGAGCTTTTATTTGGCATAACCAAGTTTTATGTATTCTTGCTTATTTATGATAAAGTATCTCTGTTGATATATACAAGGCAATGGATACATCATAGATCTTTGTATTCTAAGGAAAGATATTAAACAAACCTCCAAAGAAATCAGATTACGGAAATTAAAAATATATTTGCTCTTTTTTTCTATATATGAGATCCTAAAGGGCCAATTTTATATCTCATTCATCTTGATAGTCTCAGCAACCAGCTAAGATCAAGCATGCGTCGGGTGTTTAGTAAATA
Organism: Rhinolophus sinicus; assembly: GCF_057876585.1. Classification (NCBI taxonomy): domain Eukaryota; kingdom Metazoa; phylum Chordata; class Mammalia; order Chiroptera; family Rhinolophidae; genus Rhinolophus; species Rhinolophus sinicus. The sequence goes on along the minus strand of NC_142501.1, from coordinate 31,388,770 downwards.
CTTGTTGAATGAATATATCTTTACAAGAAACAGAATTGCATTATTGTCCAACACTTCTAAAATTGGGAAGGACTGGTGAAAACTGAGTGACCGAGCTACACAACTATTGCCAGGGCCTCTGGGGTGAATTTAATGATCAAAATCTGGCTCACATTTGTAATTCTCGCTAAGTAAAAAAGGCTTTTTTATTCCCCACCTAAGGAAAGGATTGCAGACCTTTAAAATTAAGGGTGAAATGGTGGAAGTGAAGATGTATCTAATCCAATTTGAAAAGTATATCTCAAAATTAAAGAATACTAAAGTCGATATTGCTGAAATGTCAGGGCAGCATGGCTTTTCAGATAATGGGGCCTTAATCTCTTACCGGAGGAGAGGCCTGTAATTGACTTTGCACGTGGAGCTTTTGGTTCTTAGGAAATGACTCAAACAGCTATCTAGTAGGTGTGTGTGTGTGTGTGTGCAGAGGGAAGCCTGTGGGATCACCCCATACAACAGGTAATCCACATACTCTTCAATGAACTCACATGAGCAGATTTTAATTCTGTGATCAACCTCTCTTTCCTGACCTGCTCTCTGCTTTAATTGCAGCAGTAAATCTTTTCTATTCTAAATCTTTCTCTCTTTTTTCTTTCAATTCTGTCAAGAGTGCTTTTTTCTGCCATCACCCTTTTCTTCTGCTTGCTGCTGGCTCTTGCCTCTAGCAGAAGCCAAGCAAAGAAAATAGTCGGCAAGGCTAAGATACTGCCAGCCTACAAGAGATTGAAGATAGTTAAACTCCTCCCCATTAATCTCCTCAGTGTTTCCTGATAGCGTGAGAACCTAATTTCTGTAGCTGGTGGAAGGATCTGGAGAATGAGGAAACTGTTCCAGTGAGTGCAGGATGAAGGCACGGGAGGGAGTGTGTGGGAAGGCCTGGGCTGCCAACATGGGCTCATCTACGTCTTTCGTGAGTGAAGGCTCTAGGCCTGGAGCTGACTGTTTATTATTCATTTATTCATTCATTCAAAACTTACCATAGGCAATAAGGGAAGGGCATTTTTAACCTCAAATCATTTACCACAACAAATTCCACATGGTTTGAAAAGTTAAAAATTCAATTGAGAGAACCACTTTGCTGTGTGTATATCCATCTCTCCCGTCTATACTCTCTCAGGGCAAACTGTGTACTTTCTGTCAAGGTTGACCCATCAGCATGAGCTTTGTCCCCAGTTTCCTTTGTCTTCCCCCAAATTGTTTCAATTATTGTTTCAATACTTCTTCTCATTCTTTACTGACCAGTTTTCCTTAAGCATTTCTTTGTCCACTGCTCCATCTTTTTCCTTTTTTCCAAGCATATTGAATGGAGGCTCTACCCTTACTGTCTTAACTTTTTATTTTTAACCTCCCATTCATTGCTTAAAATCTTCCATTGCAATCATGTTACAAAAACTGCTTTTGTGAAGGTCATCACTGATCAATAACCAACAAACATAATGAACTTTTCCAAGTTCTGGTCTTAGGCCTCTTGTTACCGTTCAACACAACCACTTATTCTACAATTCCTTCCTTCCCAGGATCCAAGGACATCCCACTTCTTTGCTTTCCTGCTTCCTCCCCATTGTCCCTCACCAGCAACCTTCATGGGTTCCTCTCCATGAGACTACCTCTCAAACCCTGGGACTCCCAAGGATCTACATACCGTCCTCTTGTCTCCTTACTCCATATGCTCTCCCTGGGGCTGAAAAGAACACCTGCCCACGAGTACAAATTCTGCTGACCTTGGTTTTATTTTATGTAAAATGCAAAAGCTGAACTTGTTCACTAAGGTCCTTGCTAACTCTAAAATTCTGAGTCTTGATTCATACAGACTTGGAATTCTTTGGACTGATTTTTCTAACTACCTTTTATCCATCCTACCATTTGTATTTATTTTCATTTAGGTGAAATGACAATGACAGATTACACGCCTTTAAACAATTGCCTTTTGTCCGTCATGTATACACAGATCGTGTTTTCCTATTTCAACATTAGACTATTCTCCTGAGACCTTGTAACCACACCTCACATTTAAAAGTCTGACTACCAGTTTGATTTACCCATGGGAGACAGACAATTCTGAGACCTGTCCCCATAGTTCAGTAAAGACAACCACAGAGTACTTCATATCTATCAACTTTGAAACCAGACTGTAGCAAGACTGAATTCATGTTTATTCTAATTGTTTGTTAATGTGGATATATGATGTCTCTGCCTAGTCATTGTACCACATGTACACTTATTGCACAGATAAATCATATTAGTAACTTTTGTTTTTTTAAGTCTGCAAGAAATTAAACCTGCTGGAATGTAACTGCAACTCCTCGCTTACTTATACGCCTCCCCCAAAATGGACATGATCTTTGCACGGACTTAATCTGTTTCTCTCCAAATACCCAGCATTCAAAGTATTCCTCGGGAAGCCAGATTGAGATCTTGGAGTGACAGAAGCCGAGTGTCTCTGATTTAACTTGGGTCCATGTGAATTGCATTAGAGGTCTTAAGTCTTACCTGACTCATCCACTTTGTCCACACTCAATACCAAATTGGAATTTGGGGTAGATAAGACTATATTGTCCATTTGCTAACAGAAAGCAGTAGAGCCTAGAGTTGAAAGAATAAGCTGTTTGATTTGACTCCCAAATCTACACTTATTAGCTGTGTGAATTTGGCAAGTTATTTAACTTCTCATTTCTTCAACCATAAGAAGGACATAATAGTGCCCGTCTCAAAGAGTTGTTGTTAGGATTGAATAAGTCATTGCATGCAAGTTTACTAGAACAGCACCTGGTACATAGTATGTGCTTCAGAATTAGATTATGTTATAATTTTTTTGACTTATGCTCATTTTAACTGATAAGTTATTTATTTATAAGTTATTAATCAAATATATATTTACATTCACATGGGTGTTTTGGTTTTTAGTAAAATTCAGAAAGTTTATAAGACAAAAATTCTCTTGCTACTCAGCACACCCAAAATACACACACACACACACACACACACACACACACACACACACACACTTTCTCTGTTTTTCTCTCTTAAATCATCTGGTTAATGTCAATTACAACTTGACCACTAATGATCATAAAACTTTTCGTGGCTTATATCTTGAAAATCTTGGAAAACAGCCAGAAATATGTTAGTGGCATCAGTAAATTAACACCCTTAAATTTAAAGTGCTTCTGGTAAGTAGTAGACAGCTTCCTAAGCCCAGGTAATAGATAGTTCCTCTATATTTAAAACAGAATTTAACGTTAACCAGCACTTTTTGTTTGATGGGTTGACCACAGAAGTGGCATTGCAGGCAAAATTGAGTAATGTGTCTATTACTAAGAAACACTGATAAAACATGTGAGGCGTGTGTGTGTATGTGGGCGTGTGACCGTGTGCGTGCCTGAGCACACACATGGCAGAATTTAGATGGTCTTTTGTATTGGGAAGATTCTTTTTCCTTCTGTCTAATTTTACCTTGCAATTCCGTCTTACACTTAGCTTGCTTGTTGGCTTAGGGAACTTTCTGGTTTGGTCTGGTGGGTATGCTGCTGCAAAGCACAGAACAACCGTTTCCCAGCCCATTCCATCTTCTCTTGCCCCAGCACGGCAAACACTTCCCTTCGCTGACTAAGAGAAAGTCCTAATCACATGGCATGTAGGACGTAGATTTCCTTACTTGTGTGTGTCAGCTACTCTTTGATAGGCTCCAAGTAATTAAAGCAATAAAACCTGCAATAAAACCTAGAACGCACACCACATTTATTTAAATGCTTCCTGTATTCATATTATTAAGATTTATAGTGAGTGTAGGAGGGGCTGAGAGAAAAACAACTGAAATTTTAAATTTAGTTTCACAATTGACATTGTCATTTTAGAACTGAAATATTGTGTGCCATAGTGAAATACATTTCTTGAAAGGGCTAGCCTTTCTCAAAGTTAATTGAGTAATGCTATCCTCTAATTCAAAAGCCAATTGATGCAGTCATCCATGAAGGCTTAAGTTCATAGATTCAGATTGCCTAGCTAGAAATTAGGTGCCAAACACAAACAAGTCGTGATACTTTTTCCCTTCACACAAAGAGAAGTGATTTACCTTTTCCTCCCTTTTTTGTCCTTACCTGCTCACTCGCTTCCTCTCTCGCTCTCGCGCTCTCTCTCTCTCTCTCTCTCTCTCTCTCTCTCATAAAAAGGTTTTAAAATGATTTCATCTTATTTTCAAATAAAACAGGGACAATTTTGATTTTCAATATGACTTTTCCAATGAACATCAAATGCTGCTTTAACATATACGTGTATTTTATGGCTGGGGTATGTTTATGAGAGCTCATGTATTCTCATATATATTAAATAAAAACAATATCAATAACCTCTTAGATAAATTAGTTTCCTTACGTTATAAAACTAAGCTTTGTATTTTAGAATTTTTCCGCTACTTAAGTAGCTATAAACCAGTTTGTTCCCTTCACTTAAACTTAGTGGTGTAGTATGATACTTCTTGGACATTGTTTTCAAGGGACTTCTAAAAGAAGAGGAGAAAGATCTAAGGTAATTGGGGCATGTAAGCATCTCATTACAATCGTGTAGTTATTTTGCATCCTTTATTAATTATATAAAATGTATGCAAAATTTAATGTCAATGCATAATATATCTGTGTTTGTTTGAATATAAAAACTATTTTCCCCCAAACCAGGGACTAAAATGCACTCTTCAGGAAAAGGTGCAAGTTGGTCTGTAGTTTCAGTAACACCTGGGCTTCAAGTCCAGTTTGGGGACCACAAGCCCAGGAAACAGCCTCACCTGCATGTGAGAACTGGCAGCAGTCCCTGTGCTTTTACTGCCTATGGTCCAATCAAGTGCTTGGTCATCCTTGTTCTAAGATTATATGATCCTAATGCTAAATTAAAAACAAATAATAAACTGTCTAGGTAAGAAAAGGGGCAGACTGTATTTCAGGTGGGGGCAGAATTTCCACAGCTCCTGAAAATGTGTGTGTGTGTGTGTGTGTATGTTTATGAAGAAGCCTTTCCTAGGTGCTTGTTGAAATTGAAGGATTGCCAGAAATGAGGCCCTTTAGTTCCTTGTATAGTTGATGGTTAGAGGGATAATTATTTTCTAAAAGATTGGGCCGAAGGAGGAAGGTGGCATTGAAACAAGTTTGGATGGGGCTAGAAAACTAGCCATTCTGTTGTCATAAAGTATGGTGATATGGTTACCTGTGGCTTTCGAGCATTTATACCTTTCTTAACCTGTAAAAATAGAAAAACAAAAATAGACAAACAGCATAGGTGAGTTGATTTTCATTGTTTCTTCCACCCCAAAAGAATAAAAGAGAATTTTCCAATTACAGGTATATACCTATCGACGTGTAAAAGTCAGACCTCAGTGCAAAGCCTAAGTTACACTGACCTTTCTTGCATGCCCAGGAAGCAAATCAAAGGGGAGGAATGGTGCTTATGTGGGCTTAGGAAAAGAAAAGGAAAGGAAGGAAAAGAAAAAATTAAAATCATCAAAATCAGTTGTTCATTGGTGGATAAACATTTTGTAGGTTGGCAATGAACAATTCTTAGGCTGTTCTCAAGAAAAATATAATTAGGGAGGAAACAATACTGGAAAATAAAACAAAACAAACTCACAAACTATTTTCAAAGCCAAAATAACATATCTCTGTCTCTGCTTTTTTCTATTGGAATATATTATTAAAATTCAGTTGCCCTTTATTGTTAACTGATGACTAATTTATTCATTGAAATATTTTCCTGTAGTTATCAGTTGTCATTCAGTTCCATTTTGATTTTGACTTGTTTTCTTGGCAACTGACAAAGACTAACATTGAGAGAAGAAAGCAAATTGTAAATCATCCTTGTAATTCCCCTTTTTATTCCTGGTATTTCTCCAACTTATGGGTTTGGGGAAATCAGCCAAATTTTCAAGGTGGTACTGGCCTTGAAGCCAAAATTCCAGTACAAACGCATCTCTGTTGCTACAGCTGCCTTTGAAAATTGATGTGGTTTCAGAAAAACAGCCATAATTCCTTCCATCCCATTAAAAATGAAAGTAGTTATATGATAAAGAAAAGGCAATCTGAAGCAGGTAATTTCAGCATGGAATTAGCAAATATGTTAAGCTAATATACACACACATATATAAGAGAAATCCTTACCAGCGTCGTCATGTCACAGCCAAGTCTGGAGTCTTGGTTTGTGACTGTGAAGGTGCTTGCAACTCTACTCCTAAATGTTTTCACTTTGTATCATTCCATTCTTTTCCACATTCTTTCAAACACCTTACATTAGGAAATGAGAATTAGAATTTTATTTGAACCTTATAAAACTGATGAATATTGTTTTTATAAAAAAAATTTCCCGTAATCAATAAATAAACAGTTTCTTAGCAGTACTTGGTATGTTGCTGTTCAACAGCTAAGAGTCTCAGCAACCTGTACATATAAGAAAGTGCTCCTGCAATGTAGTATTCCATTTCTTATAGGTTTGGATCAAGTGTAAGGAAGCTGCTGAATCATTTTCTGCTTAAGAAACCATTACTTGTTGTAATCAAAAAGAATATGCTATACGATGTCCTGTCAATATGATGGGACCATTTAAAAAATGTACCCATTGTAGTGACTGGAAGATTTGGGGTTAAAACTTAAGCCTCATCCCAATCAGGACTCTTTGTATTCATCTGCCAAATGATACACTCATTTGCTTGTTTATTTATTCATTTATTTACACTGGTGCTGATAGGATAGGCTTTGAAGGTACTTTGAAAAATTACAAGAGTGATACAAATGTGGTCTTAATACTATGATGTTCTTGTTATTGAAATCCATGCAGTTTTCCCTTGTGTTCCTTAACATGTCTGTTTGGAAAAGCAGTGTGGGGGGTTCTCTGGCTGTGCATTGCTGGAGGCCAGAGCGACACGCTCAGTCCAGCAGTTGCTGGTAGCGTTCCTCCCCCAAGTACATCACATTGCAGACTTCACGGAGGTTTTTGTTTCTATGCTTTGTAATGTGCCCTTTCAAACATGGGAAATGAATAGCTATTGAGTTGGGTTTTTTCTTTTCTTTTCTTTTCTTCTTCTTTTTTTTTTTAAGATCAGTAGGTAAGAGGGGAGGTGAGTTGAGAAAAATAATTTAGTCTTCTGCCTTATTGGAGAAGGAAGTATGACATGTTACACAATTTTTTAATAATTGAATCTTACCTTTATTTAAAAAAATAATAATTTAAACACTTAGATATTTTCAATAGAAAAATTTCTCAAATAATACACGTATCTGTATATTTATTTCCCTATCATCTTAAAATATGTTCTTAATTATTCATTGGACAAGTATCTGTTGAGCACCAACGTGATGGTCTAGAATAGTTTGCACGTGGTACAGAATTCACGTACATTCCAAAAAGGCAGAGCAGTGGCGGCTGGATCATTTTCTGCTTAAGAATCCATTTCTTGTTGTAATCAAAAAAGAATATGATATACTATGTCCTGTTAGATCTCTGGAGCCTCACACAGTATTTGACACAGACTGGGTCCTCAATAAAACAAATACTTTGTTAGACTATGTGGCCTATACATGCTCTATAATTTCATTAAGAGGCATATATTTTAAATGGACTCCCTATTATAACCAAAGTGGTTTCCTGGCCTGCACCTGAATATCTGCAGTGACAGGAACTCACCATGACTGGAATAGATCCATCCCTGTATGAGTCACAGTCCTCCAGGGAAACAGAATCAATAGGACACACACGTGTTCTATCTATCTATCTATCTATCTATCTATCTATCTATCTATCTATCTATCATCTATCATCTATCTACCTACCTACCTACCTACCTACCTACCTAGCTACCATGTTTCCCCGAAAATAAGACCTAGCTGGACAATCAGCTCTAATGCTTCTTTTGGAGCAAAAATTAATATAAGACCTGGTATTATATTATATTAGACTGGGTCTTATATTAATTTTTGCTCCAAAAGACTCATTAGAGCTGATTGTCCAGCTAGGTCTTATTTGGGGGGAAACATGGTACCCATCTACCTATCTATCTAGGCTGGCAAGACCGAAATCTGTAGAGCTGGCTGGCAGACTGGAAACTTAGGCAGGAGTTAATGTTGCAATCTTACGGCAGAATTTCTTTCACTCTGGGAAACTTCAGTTTTTATACTAAAGGCCTTCCAGTAATTGGATGAGTTCCACCCACATTATTAAGGCTAATCTCCTTTACTTAATGTCAACTGATTGTAGATGTTAACCACATTTACAAAATACCTTTACCTTCATAGTAACCCCTACATTAATGTGTGATTAAATGACTGGGTACTATAGCCCAGCCAAATTGGCTCATAAAACCATTGCAACAACTCTTTCTGTTTGTTGCTTTACCTTCGTTGGAACCAAAAGCTGTTCATTAGTTTCTACTCGTTGACTTTAAGTTTAACCCCTTAGAGTTACATAGAGCACTTTAAATTTCTCTTTCTTATGACAGCCCTTAACATATTTGAAGCTAGCTAACTAACATGCCTCAACCCATGCCTGAGTTTCTGCTTCCATAGTCTAGTTAACCATAGTCACTTAATTTGCCCTGCAGAGACCATGGTTTCTAGTCACAGCAGCATCCCTTCTGTTCATTCTGCTCATGCACTCCAGAAATGTCTGCATTTATTTCCACACCCCACTCCAGTATGGGGTGTGGAAATGAATGCAGACATTTCCGATGTGGGAACAGACCAGGTTAGCGCACAGCTGTGGTTTGGCTATTGGAGGCTGTGCCTCTGCTAAGACAACCTAAGGTCACTGTTGCTTTCAGGGTGACAGTGGATGATGCAGTGTTGGTTGCTGGGGAGTTTACTGCAAATCAAGTCTTTTTTTAAAAAAATATGTGCTGTTGCTGAGTCAAATCTTCCCAAATTTGTACCGGAATATGTGTATGTTTAACCCACGTGCAGAAGTTTATTTTCAGCCTCTTAGATTTCCTCTATCCTTTTGGCCTGTCAGGAGCCTCTTGGATCCAGCACAGGTCCCTTCCCTACTTCCTGTCATCTAGAAATATGTGAGTTTGGGAAAATGACAGGCCCTTAATGCTCTTATTGAATCATAGAATATTCCACGTTGGTATTATTTAGCTCACTGAAATGATGAAGAATTCCAGTGAGTTTTTTTGCATAATAAAAAGTTAGTAAAGAAAAACAAGGGTCTTTGGCTCTTGGTGTGGGGTCAGTCACATCCTATCACATTACTTCCATGTTCATTAAACACGTTCTGTTTAGATTTTCCATGAAAAGGGTCATCCGGGAGGAAGGCTCGCAGTTATAATCCCTTGTTTAATATTTTATTTAACATTTGTTGTTGCTGTCTCAGATTCTTGTCTTAGGGCTCAAGGTACATTGCTATATAAAGTGTATAATAGTGGTCAGCGTTTGTTGGTCCGAATATCTATTGTGTTCCGAAAGTCATTTTCCAGAGACTCATTGCAAGACATGTATGTACACTTCTGTATTAAAGTGGCTGAATTTATGTGATTTGGAACTGTTGCTGCAAATCAGAGCTGAGTGCAGGAAAGGGTTTTCTTCACTGGTTTATACTGTTAGATATCCAACTTTTTGCCTGCCTCAGAATCACATGGAAGGCTTGTTAAACTGTATCTGTCAGGACCTGATCCCCAGAGGTTCTGATTCTGTGGGCCTGTACAAGGACCAGAGAATTTGTATTTCTAACAAGTTCCCAGACGATGCTGATGAACCACATTTTGGGAACCCTTGTGTTAACTCTGCTAACTACTCAATTTCCACTGGAAATTAAGTGGTTTTGGCTTTGAAAAACATATAACTTTTTGTGAGCCTCATGTAATAGACATTGAGTACTAGGCACGGTCATGGGTATTGGCGATGAGTGGAAAACAAAACAGACAAGCTCTCTACCTCCATGAAGCTAAGATTCTTGTGGGAGTAGGCTAAATGAGCCAAAACTAATTCTGTGGGGCAGAGCAAATGGGAGGCTTTTCTGTGGTTCCATAAGACTAGAATTTTTCATTCACATCATAGTAGGGTAAGTTTTGTTTAAAACAAAAAAAAAAGGTGTAAGCCTCAACAACTGTGACATGCTCAGCACTGGTTTTAAGATGATACTTTGAGCTATTTGGCAATAGTGAGGGTGAGTTGGGCTAAACAGCAGTGTTAAGTGTCTGAAGGTTAAACATATACTCCAAGACCATTGTACCAAATTTTCTACTGAGAGAAGCTAAGTAACCCACATAGGAACTGCACCCATAACCTTCAGCTTAATAACATCAAGCTCTGGCCAGTTAAGGCTAACGTAGAACCAAATTAAACTAGGATAGTTGTTCTTTCTCCAACATTTGGAAAACATGATTTTAAATTGCTCTTTGACAGTGTCATCTATAAAACTTATGCAATGGTGTGTAGACAGAACTGCAATATTAAGAAAAGTTCGTAAGTTTCCACTGTTTGGGGTAGAAAGATAACATCTTTCTCTCAAAGACGCATTTCCCTTTCTTTTAAAAAGTATTTTTAAATGTTCTCTTTTGTTGTATGCCATTGGGCAGTAGTTGAAGAGGTGAAGTCAAAATAAAACAAGTAAGAATAAAATATTGTGACTATGTACCCATCTGAAAAGTATTTCACTTCTTTTTTCATTGTAAACCCCATACATTATGACTGAGCCTAACAGCTGAGCCAGCCTCCTAGTCATTTGGCAATACATGTTGAGTTAGATGTTTTAAAGGAAGATTCAGCTACACATGGTAGCATGAGTAATGGTTATCTGTTCCAATGCCTGGGACTATTTTTCCATTCAAATATTTTATATCTTGAATCTGTTTTTCTAGCAGTGTTCCAAAAGAGGTGAAATCAGGAACACAGTCACTATGCATTTAAATCCTTGAGTCCCCAAATTTAACCCATTAGTTGTTATGTCTCCCACTTATTAATTTACAAATTTCACTAATTATGAAATTCCCCGCATGTTCCCAACTCTTCCACCGTCTCCATCCTCCCATCAAAGGCCCAACACAATGTCGATATTTGTGGGAGAAGTCCAGAGATCTATATGATTGTTCTTGTTTTCAGGGACCTTATAATATTTTGTCAGGCATGTATGACTTAGAAATTAGGTAGTGATAGTTTTTGTTCCAGTAGAATGGTTGATTTTTACGAATTTTTATCTTGAAATATTTTTTTTAAATTGTCAGAGTTGTGAGAACAGTACAGAGAGTCCTTTCATACCCTTCACCTAGCTTCCCCCAATGACAACATCTTACATAATCACAATACATTATCAAAACCAGGAAATTCACATGGACACAACGACAATTATATGGCACGAATGCAACTAAGCTGCAGATCTCAGAATGATTCATTTGTTATTCAATTCAGGCCCAGGGCCCATTTGAAAAGATATTTGGGGGAGGGATACAGAAGGCTAGTCTTCAAGGAAGGATAGAGCTTATCACGAGTTTTCAAAAGCTGAAATCTAATAAGCTACTCATTATTGGTAATTTCTATGTTGAGGTATGTGCAATTTAGCATTTTAGATCGTACATCAGACAATGTTCTAGCAGTCGTTCAGGCCTTAAAGGCTATAGGAATTGATGAGAGGAAGACAAAGCAGTGGGAAATATTTGGGGAGGCCTTGAAAAAGACAGTGAAACTAACATACTGTAAGTTCAGTGGGATTGTTATGGTGAGAAGCAGAACAACTTTCCCTCTTATTTTTTATCTTTCAAAATTCTGACATTTTCTTCATACCAATTCACATCTGTCATTACTGTTGGAATTAGAATGGGAGAAAGGACAACAAAGTGACAAAAGCGAGGAATAAGAAGTAAATGATGGTTAGGACGGGAGGCGAGCTTTCAGGATCTTGCTGATTCATTCACAGCAAAGGCCCTTTTAAAGCTTCCCAGAGTTAGCTCATCAGTCCTCATTTTCCTTCGGTGGCAGGTTGCGTGGGTTTGGAGTCCAGTCTGACAGACCATTTAATTAACTGTGTGCATGGCCAGCTCACTTAACTTCAGTGCACTACAGCTTCCTCTTCAGTAGAATGCAGATGATAATAGCCAGCTTACACTAGGGCTTTTGTGCACCAAAACCAAATGATGTATAATATGACCAGCAATCAAAATAAATAGCTAATGCTTATATCATTGACTGTAAGCCAACAACTCTTACAGGACTTGACACGTACGAATTCATATAATCATCACAACCAATAAATCTGGCTGTATTATTATCCCTTCTTTACAGATGAGTAGTTGAGGTCCAGAGGAGGAAGGAAGTAACTTGCCCAGAGTCTGACAGGTAGTGATGGGATTCTGGCAGAGCTAGGGTTGAAACCCAGGCAGTTTGCCTCTGGTGTCTGTGTTTTTATCCACAGTACTCAGAAAATTTCTAACAAAATCCCATGCACAACTGTAGGTGCTCAACAAATGTTTTCTTCCCCTCTCCCTCTCTTGTCTTCTCTTTCTTGTTACTTAGGGACACTCATTTAGCTTAATCAGTAACTATGAAAAGTACTTTACTTCACTCGAACCATTACTAGAGAAAAGTGAGGAGCCAGAGGAAACTGCAATTAAACTACGAAGAGATCTTATAGCCTCATATTACACTTTTATTCAATTCAGTTTTAAAATAATATTTCTATTCCAAATTCCGCCTATGATTTCATTCTAAAAACTCTTATTTGGCATTTGAGTCCCAGTAGTATGTGAAGGAGGTTGTAAGGGAGGAGGCTGGGAATTATAAAGAAAGATGGAAGAACTTAACATTTAATATGTGAAAAATGTGAAGTGTGTTAAACATCCTCAGCGGAAAGGGAGAATACATTGATAATTTGACCTGGAAGAGGCCCAAAAGCAAAACTCAGAAGCTTTTAAAAATAGGAACATCTTAGCATGTCAACATTTAGGAAAATATATAGTCAAGTCAAAAATTTTAAATGATGATATGTGTTAAAAATATTGGATTACAGAAATTTCCTTCATTATTTATTATAATAGGAGGGTGTTTTTTTCTTTACTGAAATACAAGATGTTCTGGTGAACCAAAGAATCAGGCTTCTACATAGGGCAAAATGCCAGAAGGCTTCAAACATGTTATGAGAGCAGATTGGGTAGGATTGGATCCCATCAGATAAGTAGAGATCTTTTATCTGCCATGAATAATTCATGATTAATTATTGCTGGAGACTTCTAGGTCAATAAATATTGTTAAAGCCTACGATACTTCTCATAAATGCAAGGGGCCACTGTCATCTTAGTTGATGACTGCTTTTGATTCCATAATTCAATATTCAAAATTACATTATAGTGGTGCCATTTTAGACAAATAATTGTCATAAACAGACTTTATGGCAAAATGGAAACTTTACATGTACTTTTTTCATGTCATTTTTTCAGATTCAGTAAAAAGGTTTTTGTTCCATACAAATTAAGAAATCCCTCAAACCAACCATCACGAGGAAACATGAGCCTTTGTAAAAGTGTTTAATTGAAGGTATCATGAAATAAGAGTTTTAAATAATCTATAATTTATGCAATGTAGCATTGCCATAGTTAGTAAGTAAACACTTTTATCTTACCTGGTCACTTACAGTATATTCATTATAGTCTACAAAATACCGTTGTCTGTCTGCTCAGCCAAGTTTGTTGTAGGTCCTGTACACCTTGTGCCGAGTTCCAGTGTCATTCACACTATTGGTAGGTTTTATTTCTAACATGTCTGGGTTTGAATGACCCAAAATTTACTGTAAAGTAATTTTATTACAGTGAAAGGCTTTCATTTTATTGAGGCACAAATGCAAACAAAAAGAAAGAAATTGCCAGGAAATATCGAGTTCATTTTGGAATGCTTTTTCTATGAAGATAAAAGGAGAAACAAATTGAATTTCTCAAGCTCACATTTTAAAGATATGGGACAAGCCATTGGATTAAATTAGATACTTTTCAAATCTCCACTGTTATTCGATGAATGTACGTGCGTGCATGTGTGCATGCTGGCTGAGTGCTACTCCAGAAAATCAGAACCTATGCCAACTATGAATAGTAGTGTCTTCTGTAGTTTAAACCTGTGGAAAATGTTGTGATATTAATGGGCTTACTAGTTAGTTTCTGTATAGACTCATGTTTAGCTTTTTCTCCATATGTGGCAAACACTAATCTAGAATATAGGAATATAAGAAAAACATGTGACTAAGAGTCGAGAATTGCAGTGAGAATGAGAAGATTGAAATGGGACCTAGTAGATAATGTTGGGGCAGGCAGAAAAAAAAAAAAAGCACTTAGGGTCTTTTCAATAAAACATGCCTCAGAATGCCATCACCAAAAGGAAACATTTGGTTAAAATGTGTTCACTATGGAAGCAACAGCAGTTGCATTATTTCTAAACATTTGCAGTGGAATAATCCTACCTTATGTTGCCACCCAAGACTTTACTCATACCTGATTTAGGTAAGGTAGATAATGAGATTCAGGAGTTTTGAGCTGAGGAGGTCTAGAGAGATTTTGCACTTTGAGTAGATTCTGTCATGGGTTGAGAATACTGAGGACCTTAGGTTGGCATGAGTGTATTTGCATGTGGAATCCCCTTTGGTAGCCAGAGAGAGGAATGGGAGGGGCAGAATAAACTGCTCCAAATATGTTCATGTGCTAATCTCCAGAACCTGTGAATATGTTACCTTACATGACAAAAGAGACTTTGCAGGTTTCATTGAAGGTAGGAACCTTGAGACGGGAGATTTTCCTAGATTATCCAGGTGAGCCCAACCTAACCACCTCATTCCCTAACAGTAAAGGACCTTTCCAGGGGAGGTCAGAGTCTGAGGTCAGAGGGAGATGCGACAAGAAGGAATGGTCACAGAGATGTAATTTTGTTAGCTTTGAGGATACAGGAGGAAACATTAACCAGGAATCGTGAGTGGATTCTTGAAGGTGGAAGAGGCAGGAAAATGGATTCTCCTCTAGAGCCTCCCAAGAGGCCCTGACGACCTGTGTCAGACTTCTTACCTACAGACGTGTTAGTGGTAAACTTGTGTTGTTTTAGGGCACCAGATTTGTGATAATTTGGATTCTTATGCATGAAAATTGAGTGTAGCTCCCAGAAGCTTTGATTTCATATAGTAAGAGACTGCTGAGAATCAATATGCTCTTTCACAGAATAAGGTCTCTGAATCTATGCATACATTTTTTCCCTCTTCCCATGAATTTCAAAATAGCCTGTGAAAACTCAGGAATGGAGTCCAAATCAGACTTGGGGAAGACCAAATGAATGGGGATAACCCACATCCTGAAGAGTCATAGCTAGTCAGTTTCCAAGTCTAGTTGGTCACACTGAGTGATCCCTTGAGTCAGACGTGGCCGGAGTGGACTTGAATCCTGCACCTCTTTGGGCAAAGAAGGTGCCTTTGAGAACCATGCACGTAGGAGAGGAGGCTACTAACAGTAGATCAAACCATACGGACTTGTCAGTGGACAGACACATTCTCACTAAGAGAGAGGATAGGAAAATGGAGATCAAAGAAAACAAAGCCAGATTTTGTGAACTAACGAGAACGGAGGCACCAGATGTGGAGCAGCCAGGCCAAGTGACATCCTCGTGGACAAAGTAGTGTGCGATCTTTAGGCATCTTTGCTTTCTGTGGTCCTTGGCTCACCTGGCCATTCTGAGGGGACAGACCTAAAGGAAGCAAAGCTGGCGACACAGGGTGAAAGACTCAGGCTCGTTGATGAAGGGAGCGTAGTATCTGCGACAGGCTAATTGGTGCCCCTAGGCAGTACAGAGCAGTCTGCTCTTCTTTCTCTCTGCACTGTCTAACCTGTGCACGCACACACTGAAGATAGGTGGCTACAGACGTCTGTTCTGCTTCAATCTGCGTAGTCAGGAATTTATAAAGCAGAGGCCTCACATTCCTAAGGTAACTTAAATTAGCTTCTGATATTCTGTTCTCTAGGTTTGATGGCCCATACACAGCAAGTAATAAAAATAGTTTATAACACTAGGCACTTTGCAAAGTATTTTATTTATCGTATCTTATGTAAATAGCTCACCTTGACACAATAAATTAGGTCTTATTATAATTTTTCTCTTACAAATAAAGAAATTGAGGCTCAGAGAGGTTTAACAACTTGCCCAAAGCATACATTGCAATAAATAGCAAAGCCAGTACTTGAACCCAGCTGTTCTAACTCCAATCCTACCTCTTTCCAGTTTCTGGCCCTGCTCATACTGTACCAAACAAGATTAATAACTCAATCGCAGCACTCAGGTAGCAACCAAAAAACACAAATGTCTCCCAATTGTTTCACATTTAACTGTTTGTAATTCATGAGATTCTCATTAATATCTAGAAGAGACTGCATTTCGTGATACCTGCTAATAACTATAACAACTTTGTAGCCCAGTAGCCAGAATTCTTGGATTCAAATGCTGCTATAGTGCTTCCTGGATACACTAGAACGTAACCTACAGAATGCAGACATTTTTATGTGTTTTGATCAGTGCAGTAGCCCCAGCATCCAGACTAGCGTTTGATACATTTTAGGTGCTCAGTAAATATTTAGAAAGTAAAAGACTGCCTCAGTTGTCATTGTAAGTATTATGTGGAATAATCTATGAACGTACTTAGAACACTGCCTGACAACCAATAAATGCTTCATGTTAGTGATTGTTTTATACATGAGATTGAAGCCCTTGATCTGTGATTGAAGAGGCCTGTGGTCCCTGGAGATGCCAAAGGTGAGGAGGTTTGATTGTTTTATGATTAGAACCATTCTCCCTCATTTTTGGCCTTTCTCATTTCTCCTCTCATTCTCACCTAGGACTGTTTCGTTTCAGTGGCAGCAATTAAGGATTACACAGTATTTATAAAATATAAACTGTACTTTGAATGCTTAAGAATAGTCTTTCCTCTCTAGTATAATTATGTATAAAATACCTTTCTCTGAATGAATTACAGATAGTAATTGACACTTCTAAAGGTCTTTAAACACAATTTCTCACCTCAGAGAAGTGGCATGGGTTTTGTTTTCAGTGTAAACTAAATGTTCACCAGTGATCAAAAGCTTTTCCTGCATTCATGCATTTACTTAAGTCAACTGTTCGCATATTTTTGGTGCGAGGTCCACAGTCTTAGAAGCAGAGGAATCCCAATTGACCTTTACACCAGGACTTTAAACTTGAACACAGTCGCTAATATGAAGCCCATGCTTGGGATCGCATCTGCTTGAGAAATACTTCTTCAGGGGAAAAGAATAAGACAAGGTGTCACTTTCTAGCATGTTTCTGCCAGCCTGATACTGACCTGGTAATATTAGTTATCTCTGTCCAAGGACCCAGGGTCATCTCTTCAGTCAGAAAAGCTGTGCCTAGGTAAAACAAATGTTCTTTTTTTCCCCCCATAAATAAATAAAAGCTGTGCACCCACACCATTTCACTGGGATGGGCGACATGCTCATTCCCACATATCTCTACTACCGGGCTGCTTTCTCATTTGACTTAAGATGAATCCTGTTCAACAAATTGTTGACTGGAGAGGGCTCAGTCATGTAAACTTGTGGAGGGTGTGCCGAAACTTTTCCAGATTTTAATGTCATGAAAGGAGAAGGGAAGTTATTGGATCATGATCATCACGTAGGCAGAGGTCACACAATCCGCTTTGGGGATGTCTTTCTGGGTGAGACCTGTATGTAGCCCAATGAGCATTGGGATGGCTGGCTATGTCCCTCCCACATGCTGGTCCATTCAGCTTGTATAGTGTTGCAAGATACACAAAATAGAAAGCCATCTGCTTGAGTGGCTCTTCCCCTTAAGTTTGTCATACATCCGATTTAAACCATGATTCAGGGACAGGAGCGTAGGATGACAACTGAAGCTGTGAGCCGTCTGGGGAGGAGGATGAGATATTCACAGTATATTTATCATTAGTGATGCAACTTCTAGGTACCTGCTTGCCTCAGTTGGTGCCATATGGCAGCCAGCACTCTTTTCCTCCCACCTTCCTGAACTGATTTTTTTTTTTTTTTACCTCAGTTCAATTTAAGACAAATCAATGCTAATGGACTTAGGTAATTAACCAAACCAACAGGGGAAAAACAAAACAAAACAAAATCACAGCCAAGCTTGCTGTGCATTAACAAAGTAAGTGGAGATTTTTTATGGGTGTTTACAGAACCAGGATACATGATTATTCGTGGAACATGGTGAAGGCCACCTAGTTAGCAGGAAGAAAATGGGTGGGCAGAGAAGACTGAGAGATTAACAATGACCTCTCACTGTTGATCCAACTCTTTATTTCCTAATTAGGCAACCGTGGCATTCAAGGCAATGCTACCTGTGTAGGAGGCAGGAAGGGGAGGGGAGGTGGTCCTATGAAGTTTGCACCACATACTATTTCTGCCACCTTAGGCTCATCCTCAGTCCTACTGGACCTTACCCAAAGCAACGCTCCCAGAGGCATTGTGGGAATCTCCTCAATTCTGCCAGCATATCTAGATGGCTACGTAGAATCTTTCCATTTTAGCAGTGATTTGTTCACTAGCCATGACTATAATGATGTTCAGAAGCGCTTTACGCAAGTCCCTTTGCAAACATTCATTTGATAAACTCTCTAGCTTTCTGGCTAGTACACTGAACTTTTCCACAAAGTGTGTGCTGGAAGATAATACACATAGATATTTTCAAGACAAAACAAAACAAAACAAAAACTCTCCATTTCTGATGGATGTGAAGGGTGAATCCTTGATATAAGTTATCATATGCCCCCTGGCACCCCAGAAATTGGTCTTGCAGAGATAGTGGATATTGAGATGGCTGTAGAAATCGTATTTGGAGAATCTAACACCACCAGTAAGAGTTTCTCTATGGATTTCATCAAGTTCTCAGTGGTCAAACAACACATATCCTACAGCAGCCAGAGGGTGAAAAGTGGACATAGCAAGAGATCCTGCTATTGTCAACAGAACTGCTATTAACCAATAAGGCAAAAGAGAACATCTTTCTTGGCATCTGTGCACTGGACATCATGTTAAGCATTCCTGGAAGAGATGGGCTCCAGGCTTTGAAACAACACCAAGACTGTATATATAGTGTGTGAATCTGAGGTAATGGAATGCTAGTAAAAGAGCGAAGCGTTCCTAGTACAGATTTCACTGAACAGCAACTTTTTTCAGGAGATCTGGCTTTTCTTTTTCTTTTTAATGAAAAACATTCAGTCTAATAAAACCTATGTTCAAAATCATAGGTTCTAAGGGAAGAACTTAAATATTTTGGGAACTGGCGAGCCGCAGAATATGTGAGAGAGTAGGAGAAGAGTGTCAGGAGATCAGTTTCTAGTGACTGCTGAATGATCAATTGTGATCACACTTCATGTCTTTGCCTTTGTTCCCTAACAGCAGGCCTGGAATGTGCTGTTGGAGGAAGTCACTGTTTGTTATTTAGAGTCCAGCCTGGCTCCTGTGAATGTGTGTCAAGAAAGTGTAGATGTCCTCCAGCTGCATACTCTCTCCTTTTCCCCCTTCAGCATATGATTTAGCATAATCCCCTGAAGGTTCTCAAAACAGGGAAATCATCTTAAATCCTTGCACCGAGTTTGTGAGTCATTGTTTTGATTGTTCTTGTAAAGGTACTTACTTTTTCTTCCTCCTGGCAAAGTGAAATCTCACATTCAAATCCTTGTGGGGGGAGGGATGGGAAAGTAGAGTATAAAAAGGAAGCAAATCTTTTTATAGTATAATAACCTGAATCATTTGCCTCCCATTGAAATTTGGGAACATGAAAATGCATGCAGGGGAACTAACAGCCAAGTGTTCTTAGGCAGATTTCTCTCGTTTGCAATGATATTTGTAATTCTCTTACTTATACCCTGTTTCCCTGAAAACAAGAGTAGTAAAATAAGATGAGTCTTATATTAATTTTTGCTCCAAAAGATGCATTAGAGCTGATTGTCCAGCTAGTTCTTATTTTCGAGGAAACACAGTAGTATCTTTTCTATCCAAACCAGACCCAGAGTCCAAATGCCAGATAATCAGGATTGTCTCCCAGCTCTAAATTCAGTACTCTTTCTGCCATATTGTATTGTCATATGTCCACTATTATGTCATGAACCCATAGAGGTTTCTAAAACTGTCATTATGTCTTAATTTGAGGGAAGCAGAAGAGAGGACTCCAGTGTGGGGAGCATGGGAATGGGCGTAGAGTTAAGACTATCACAGTGTTCAGAGAGGCAGGTATAATTGTCCAACCAGAAATCTTAACTAAATGGTCAATTCCAGGGCTGGGGCAGGCCAATGAAAAATGAGCATGAAACATCTTGTGGTGCCAGAAATTAAGGAAGTGCTGAAAAATAAGAGGCATGTCTATCAACCCGAGGGGCTGCTAATAGCCAGAGATGGAACAATGTGAGCAAACCAAACATATATCCAATAATTGTATTGATTATAACCCAAAGGATAAAATGGACATCCTTGAGTCCGTACTGATGTAAACAAGTAACTGAATAAATAAATAAAAGAGGAAGAAATGACAAGTTTCCTTATAAAACAATTCCAGTTAGTAAATGCAGAATGAATGAGGGAAATAGAACTTTAGAACAATCACAGTCATAATTGCTGCAGACAACCATTGATGGAGTTAGTGGGTAAAAGTTTGAGCAGAAACAGGATATTTGCATAATCTCAAAGTATCTCTCCTTAAAATAAACACTTATTAATTACAACGGGAAGAAAAATAATTTTTCCCGTTGTAATTAGCCTGGCAGATACCACTTTCAAAGAGTGGAGGTCAGCATCACTAAGAAAGAGGTGTATCGACATGGTGATGCGAGGCACTGAGGAGGGCACTTAGCCACTGGCATTCTTTTCAGTAGTGCGTAACCTCAGTCTAATCACGCATGAAAAGCAGAAAAACCCAAATTAAGGGACATTCTACAAAAAATATAGTGTCTGAAATGTTGCTTGAAATGGTCAAGGTCTAGAAAGACAAGGAGAAACTAAGAACCTGTCACAGATTGGAGGAGACTAGGAGACATGATAGCCAAATACAACATGGGATCCTGGATTATATCCTGGAAGGGGATGGGGGGAGGACATTAACAGAAAAACTGGTGAAATCCGAATACAATCTGTAGTTTAGTTAATAGTATTGTGCCAATATTAATTTCTTAGTTCCTTACATTGCACGATGGTTATGCAAGATGTTAACAGCACATGAATGTGAGTGAAGGGTATACAGAATGCTCTGTACTATGTTTACAACTCTTGTCAGTCTAAAATTATCTCAAAATAAAAAGTTATTGGATGGGTGATAGTTATCTCTCCACACTTTGCAATTCTGGAAAATGAACGGTGTGTAAGGTGTCTGGGACAGTGGCAAGATAGCGGCTTATAATAAAACTTGGCATTTATTCATTCAATAAATACTCAGCAGCCACTAGATTGAATCACTGTCTCAGGGATTTAGCAGCTAACAAGGCACACAAATCCTACCAAAGCAGTAAGGGCCAGAATAAAGGTAGTGTACGGTTCTATGGGAAAACACAGAAGCAACACTTAACTTAGGTTGGGGGCATCAGAGATCACAAAGCTGAAGATGAATATGAATTAGCCAAGTCCGGATTGGCTGGGGGAGAGTGGGTGCGGGGTGGACGGTGGGGCAATCGTGATGTGTTTCAGGCAGAAGAAACAGCATAGCAAGAGTGGAGGCAGGAGAAAACATAGAACTTTTGAAAATCCAATAAACAGTTAGCTTGGCTGGATCACGGAGGTCAAGGAGAGCTAGAAAGGTGAGCAGAAATAAAGTCATGTTAAGAAGTTTATAACTTTGCCTAAACTTGAGGGGTTGCTAGTAAAGAGCTCTAATCATGGAGTGATGTTATCAGATTTATATTTTTAAAAAATTTCCCTGGCTTCTGTGTGAGGAATAGTTTATACAGGGGGGTGGGGCAGAAGCAGAGGGGTAGAAAGACCAATTAGCAGACTAATTGCAGGAGTCCCCAGCAAGGGATGGCAATGGCCTTGACACAATGGTGAGTGCTTTAAAGAGAAAATGGACGGATTTAAGAGGTTTTAAGAAGGTATAATCAATAGAAGTTACTGCTTTGATTGTATGAGGGTGGTGAAGGAGAGGGAAGATATACTGTTTAGAATATTCATTTCCACATCTAGAATCTGTAAGTCATTTCTTAGTCTGCACATAGATCCATACTATCATGTATGGCAATGGACTGTGACTCAATATGATTATTTTGAGATCTGTGATGATGCTTACGTGGGTGAGACAGGCACACACTAACAGGACCCGTGATGAGTCATGTCCCTGCCCCTTGAGTTCAGGCAGAAACTGTAACTTGCTTCTAACCAATAGAAAATGTCAAGAATGATGGGATGTCACTTCTGTGATTAAGTTACATTATATGAAGGTCTTTCTTAGCAGGCTGGAGTGAGAGAGACCCCCTTGCTGACTTTGAAGAAATAAGGTGCCATGTTGTAAGAGGGCTACATGGCAAGGAATTATGGGTAACTTCTAGGAGCTGAGAAAACAACCAGCCAAAAAGCAGCCAGCCAAAAAGAAAAAGAAAAGAACCTTACTTCTACATCTATAAGGAGCTGAATTCTACCTACGACCTGAAGAGGCTTGAAAGTTGACCTTTCCCAAATCAAGCTTCTGATGAGACCACAGTCTCAACTGACAACTTGACTTCAGTGAGACCCTGAGCAGCGTAGTTAGACTTCAGACCCAAGAAACTATGAGATAATAAGGGTGTTTTGAGCCAGTAAAGTGTCGCGATGTGTTATGCAACCACAGAAAATGAATACACTTGTTCCAGATGCCTTCATTCCCTCTTTTGAATTTCCTGTCTTTAGCTCTGTCCATTATTAGGGTCTTAAACCAGGGATCTTTCTTCTTGCTTTTATCTATCCTTAAGTTTTCAGCTGTTCAACTTGGATATTACAAGTATTAAAAACTCTCTTTGGCTCTAGTACCAGAACTGGGTTAACTTACAAATTAAGGAATATCTTACCATCTTTGGACAAACATAGAACTATGATGTGGCCATAACCCATTACCAATGACATTTGCTTTAAGGTGTTGGAGCGCCCAAAGGTCTTCCTACTGTTTAAGCCCTGAGGACCTACTGTAGACCCAAGCAGGCTTCCTGTGTTCTGAGTCCCTTACAGTGGGTCTGGTGGACATAAGGTGCTTTCAGGCTTTATTTAAGCTATCACCATCTGCTTTAATTCTTACAGTTCTTTGAAGCCCCCCTAATCTCATCCCTAAAATGGACTCTATATAGTGTATCCTCAACTCCTCCCTGTTTTACTAAGAAAAGTAACATTTTAGAATGCTACTAGGAAATAGATCGATGATTATGAAAATAGCATATTTGGGATGTTCATAGTCTAAAAAATCACACAGTTTCTTGATATTTTGTATTCTTGCTGAAATATGTGCTAATTAGGAGGCTGTGGCTTTCTGACTTTTCTGGGAAGTTTTGAGGATGGGGTTCACCATGCTCTCTACTTCTGAGCCCTCACTTTTAGTGAAGGTCATGCAAGTTCCTTTCCTAGAAGCTCTTTCTTTATAATTCTCTAGCTATAGAAGTATTTATTCAACCAATGTTTGTTTACCACCTACAATATGCTAGCTTCAATCCAACGCTCTAGGAATATAGTAATGAACAAAATAGTTAAAAACAATAGAATTTGCATTCTAAAGGGAAGAGTTATAATAAGAAAACAAATATCTACAATGTATATTATGTCAAATGATGATAGCTATAATAGGGGAAAAAATGGGAATAGAACCAGTATTGAGGGCTGCTATTTTAAACAGAGGTCAGAGAAGATTTCAATGAGAAGATTGCATTTAAGTAAACATCGGAAGAAAGTGAGGGAGTGCATCATGTGGTTATCTGAATAAAGGGTGTTCCAAGCAAAGGGACCAGCAAGTGCAAAAATCCTATATATGCAAGGACACCAAGGAAGAAGTCCAGTGTAATTGAAGAGAAGAGGAATAGACTGGAGTGGAATGGAGTAAGGGAAAGAGGTCAGAGGCATTCTTGGGGGTGGTGAAACCATATAGGTTCTTATGGATCACTGTAAGACTTTGACTTTTACTAGAATGAAAGCTATTGGAATATTTTAAGCAAAAGAATGACATGATATGGCTTATGTTTTAATAGTACTACTCTAATTTCTATGCTAAGAGTGGAATATGGTTTGTGTTTGAGGAGGAGGGATTGAAAACAAGGATAGGAACAGAGAGACAAGTTATGAGGCTATTTCAGTAATCCAGCTAGGACGGTGCAAATATGAAATATTTCTATCATCACAGAAATTTCTATTTGACATGTTGGGAGGAAGTACAATGTGGGATCCCATGGCTTCCTTTGCTGACTGATGTCAAGAGATCAAGGGATCTCTCTCTTTAGAGGGCATGGGGTGGGGGTGCGGGGTTGGGGTGTTCTCTTAACTCCTGCCAATGGAGAATGAAAAGCTGTGGAAGCAATAATGGATTCCTCCTCCTCTCAAGTAGAACATTTATTTTTCTCTAAAACTTTTGATTTTGGCTGGAAAAGCCCTTTTAAAGAAGAGCATATAAAATCTTATTACAATTTTAATGTGATATTAGCATTAGCACAAATTGCGTCCACCCATTATGTGCTAAATACAATTTAAGTGTTATCTCATTTTTATCTTTACACTGAGTGTGTAAAATATATGTCAATTTATTGGTGAAGCCAAAGTTGAGAAAAGATAAATGACATGCTCAGGATAGGAGCTAGTGTTGGAGCAAAACTGGATTCCAAAGACCATCCCCTTTTCATTGACAAAAGTTACACTGCCGCTTTTCTGGGCATTTCTTCATGCATGATGATCAAAGAAGAATGTTAATAGATTAGAAATCTTTGGATATGTGTTTGTGTAACTTGAATGTATCTGTAGGGACACTGTGACATTCTCCATGTAATAGTGGTTAACCAAGCTTGGAACTTTGAGCAGAGTGTGCTTTCTTACCCTTTGTCAAAGCATATTCTATTACAGCATGAAAGATAAACATCTTTTCATCAAGGAGGCATTAAAGCTGGCCATGTGAGAAAAAAGAACACACTGGTGGGAATACATGAACATTGAATTGGGTGGGGGTAAGGGACAGAAGTTATGGGCTTGACTTTGCCACTAATTAGCCTTATGACCTGTGGCAAGTAAGTAATCCATCTCTCCGGATATCTGTTCTACATCCTTAAAATAAGACTGCTGCCTGTTTAAGAGACCATTCTTGCTCTGGGTATTCTCTATAACCCAGCAAGGTGTTCTCTCTTATTTGCTCTCATGGGAAGAAATTTTCTAGGTCCTTTGGTATTTGTTTCTTTGCACCTCCAATATTGGATTATTCCCTAGTAATGCAGAGGAAAACAATATGTAGCCACATGATATTATAGTAAAGTCTTACTTCAATGTAATTCTCCTAGTACAATTTAAAAAAAAAAGATCTTAACGTATATAGCTTTGCAATTAAAAACAGCCAAATGACCAAGAAGGGGTAAATATGTATGGCCTTAATTCACATTTGTTCTTAAACTTAAGGGCTAACAGTTATGGCTGGTCACTGAAATATGAGCAAATTAATAATAGTGCTAAAGAACTTTCTGGCTGCCAGTCAAATCACATTTAAATTTTGTATTAATATGTTAATATTTAGCATTTGGTTGTGCTAAATACTGCATTTATTCTCAGGTACATTGTAAGCTTTGCTCTTCAAAAAAAGTAGTGTCTTTTACTTAGATTTCATCATTGCGCCTTAATCCTACTTGTTGACTTGAATGCTGGTTATATTACCTCTAGAAAGGTCAATTTTTATAAAGTCTATTCTTCTTCCATTCCCACCTCCTTCAAAATTATCTTAGTCATAACTCCCAGTTTATCTTAGGGTAAGGGAAGAGATTTATCCAGTTAAGAGATTTGAATAGTGAGAGATGAGCTAGACATCTAATTATCTCTGTGGGAATCTTACTTGAAACCAATCTACCCCCTCTGTTAATTTTTTTTTAATAGGAAGAAAAAGAAGAAAACAAAACAAGCACCCATGTCCTCTTCCATTTTCTGCTTAATAGCAAAGTTAGCAAGAGGCTTTTCCTGAGGATTATTCATTGACTGGGATCATTTGGGCTGTCCCCAGGGCCATCGACTATTCCCAGCTGCTCCATTAATCTCGGGGAAATCCCCAGCACTGCAACTATCACTATATAATTAAATACTTTGTTGTTTTCTGCATGGTCCTCTACTTTGGCTGCTTGTTTTCAGTAATAGCAGGGCCTGTTCTTTGGCACTTATGCCATATGGCTGTGAAGAAGCAGCTTTCTAACCTTTCCTCCTTTTTATTTCTTGTTCTTCTCCTTCTGAATCAAGCAGTTTCCCCCTCATCCTCCTTCTCTTCTTCCTTCCCCTCTCCTTTGCTCCTACTTCTGCTCCCTTTCTTCTTCCCCATCTCTCTGACTCAAAGCCAGATTCTCTAAATAACCATATCAGATGAATCATTTATTTTATATTCATTTTAACCTCTTCCTCTTGAAGATTTAAAATTTAAGAATTAAATGTGCATTGCTTTTATTTTATTTTATTTTTTTCTTTAAATATTTCTTTGGGGGAGAGGACACCACACTTCTACTCAATTAAGAGAAATACTTTTTGCAGTACAAAGGTGGCTTTTTTTTGTTTTTTGGGGTTTTTTTTTGGTTTTGTTTTACACTTTTCATGCCAAGAATTCATAGGGAGCTCAGGCTCCTTTTCATTGGTTCTCACAAGTGTCTTCTCTGGGTGAGGCAGGCTACAAACCCAGGTACCTTTCTCTTTGACTTCCTTCGTTTTTTGATCATTTTCTTTCACCCGTTTCAGGAAGCTATCTTGGCTTTTAGTGTGCTTAATATGCTCAATACGTAAGTTAGTTCTCTTGGCAAGAATCTCTCCCTTAACTTGTTTGTTTACAATAATGCCCATTGCATTGTGGGTAACATTATAGCCCCTTCCATAGTGGCATTTGCGGGGCATTCCTTTTTGTACAGGGCCCATTCCTTTGATGTGTACAATATCACCTTTCTTGTAGATCTGCATGTATGTGGCCAAAGGAACAACTCCATGTTTTCTAAAAGACCTAGAGCATATACAGCAGGTGCCTTTCCTCTTTCCCTTTGTGTTGGTCATTTTAACGAATTACTGGAAGATGGTGGTCTTGGCCGAAAGGCAAATGAGCATCACTTTAAAAATTTTTTTTCCCATAAATGTAAATCTTTGGCTTGAGCGAATGGTCCAGCAAACATCCAGACAATATGGGTTACTATAAAAGCTGAACAAGAAAAAGAAAAAGCAATTTCACTTCTTGATGTTGTCAAGGAATTACATAATTACCACACCCTGATAATACAGAAAGGTATTTTAAAATCATCATGTTTCTCCAAGAGTCAGCCCTCAGCATTTTCCTTTAAGATATCCTATTATTGTTTACAAATGATACCATTGCTTTCACATGTTAGAGAGATTTCTTACCACTAAATGAGGCATTGTCCCCTAGGGGATGGTACTGTGATCCCAGGAGATCTGGGGGAGTGAGGAGTTCTAGGGGCAGATGGTCACGGAATTGAATTACAAGGTCCCCAAGGAGCTTCCCTACCCATTTTTGCATCTCCTGTCCATTGATTCTTAGCCTTTGGGTGCACATTAGAATTAGGTGGGGAAGATTTGAAAATCCTGATGTGTAGGTCACCCCCAAGAACAATATGTGAGAGGGGATCTTGATGGAGAGAGAGCGTTAATTCAGTAACTCCGAAGAAGAAAACAATGAGAAGTGGCTAAACAGTTCCTCTTGAGGCCAGGTTTTTACACAGTTATAAATTTGGCACCTGCCTTGGTATTTCATTTTCTCCTTCAAGGGAAGCAGTGTAGTGGAACAGGCAATCCTTGGGCTCTGGAGTCAGCCCTCGGTAAGAACTGGCCCCCCTGCCTCCAAAGCTGGAGGAACACTGTTGACCTCACGGAGCCTCAGTTCTCTTATTTGTAAATGGGAATAATTACACCTAGTCTGTATGTTTGCCATGAAGTTTCAATAGGAAAACACTAATGAAGTATGCCGATAAGGTGGGCACTGCCTAAGAACCCGATATGGATGACCTGTGGTCTCATTAAGGTGTTTAGCATGATGCTTCTCCACACCTCATTTCTCTTCCACAGTATATGGTCCATCACTAACAATTCTCTTTCATGAATCAATTGTTTTGTACATGTTTTTCATTCTAACCACAAGAAGCTATCCCTTTTGACAGTTTACTTGTCCAAGTAATGTTTATCCTTCAAGGCTTAGCTCAGCTTCTACCTGTGAAGCGTTCTTCAACTTACTTAACCAGACCTAGTACTCCTTAGGTAACTTTCCTTCTGAACTTTGTACCTACCTTGTAAGGGTAAAAATCATGCTAATAGTTTGAAGTCCCAGCTATTTTTCCCGTTAGATTCCAGTTGTTAGGTCAGGAACTAAATCCTTTTGTTTTGTATCCCAGTGCCTAGCACAATACCGAGAACAGAGTAGGTGCTCAATAAACACTTTTTTGAATGACTGAACAAATGAGTTCTTTTAATAGCTCCTTCACAGAAAGTTTGGAGTTTGCCCAGAACACTATCAGGAGTCAGAAAGGAGAG
Organism: Rhinolophus sinicus; assembly: GCF_057876585.1. NCBI lineage: Eukaryota > Metazoa > Chordata > Mammalia > Chiroptera > Rhinolophidae > Rhinolophus > Rhinolophus sinicus. The sequence goes on along the minus strand of NC_142501.1, from coordinate 31,360,059 downwards.
GAAGACACTGAGAGCTAGTCCTCCAATGGTAGAGATGAGCTGGTAGTCAGAGAAAAGAAACTTGGAAGATGGAAAGAGGATGGTCAGATGCCATTAGCCTCTCAAAGAACAGTGTTTTGGTTGCTTATTGAGAGTTCAAATTTAATTCATTCAATTGAATTCAATTGCAAACTTCCTGAGGATCTTCCATATCCATATTGTTTCCTGTGTCCACTGACTCTCAGCCTGTGGTTGCATATTGGAATTACCTGGAAGCTTTTAAACAATTATAGGCAATATCCTAGACCAGGCATCGACATTTTTTAAAGTTTCCCTAGTGATTTCAGTGAGAAGCCAAGATTGAGAGCCTTTGCCCAGCCCAGAACCTGGTTTAGTTCCTTGCCCACAATAGAGTCTTAAAAATCTGTTTTCTAATTGCGTAACCGAAACTTTCACTCATTGCCTGACTCCCTCATCTTAGCTGAGAATGAAAGCAAATAGCAATGTTTTTTCCAAATACTGAATTTTAATCAGCACAAGTCTTTAAAACAGCCAGGAGCAACTAATTTGTAGCTTCAGGGAATGAGTCTTTGTTATTACTGGGTTTTCACGGTATGCTCATTTTTGCTGTCAAACTAATATATTATGTTCTTAGAGCGGTAAGACAAGTCTGAAACTATTGTGGCAGGAAATGCTGTTCCAGGGAGGGAACTAGAGTGCTGAGGCCTTTTGCTGCCAATGGTCCATTCAGGTATCTTATCATCAAAGCAAGCAAATGATTCTCCCCTGCAGACATTGGTCCGTTCAGCACACAAAGACTGCTAGGCATTCCCCCACACTGTTGCTCTGAACTCAACTGTTGATGTCAGTGCAGAATTGCACAGCATCATATGGGAAAGGGAAGAATCCATGAGGATCAAGACACCCTGCACTCCAAGAAGTGAGAGAATGTTTATTGCATATTTGGGGACAATGGGTGAAAGAATAGAGGAGATGAGGAGAAAGACCATTTTTAACTCTGACTGGCCTTACCATCTTGGAAGTAAAAAAAAAAAAAATGTAATTTCCAACCAAGCTTTAGAGCAGGGGTGTCCAAACTGCGGCCCGCGGGCCAACTGCGGCCCATGATCCATTGTTAATTGGCCCGCAGCAAATTCCAAAAATATATTTAGTTTACTTAAATAAACCAGGTGAGGCAATACGTACTTCACCTCGAGTGAGTAGCCCGGCTATTTGTGTATTTTACTGCATATGGCCCTTGGTGAAAAACGTTGAAAAAAGTTTGGACATCCCTGCTTTAGAGCCTATGGATTCATGTTGAAACGTGCAATGCCAATACGCTGCTGATTGTTTCTGGAACACTGGCATGCCATAGAGAGAAACTTTTAAAAGCTCATCTTTCATCAGCATTCCTTGAGGGGGTGGAAAGGATGTTGCTTATAGATTGGCACAGATGTGTGTCATTAAGCAGATTGACTTCTAATTGTTCAGAAGAGCATGGCCATAGAAGAAACAGTTTAACTCTTTAATCTTCACAGATGTTTAATGTAGTACCTTGTACCCCATGTGCCTAAGACTCATCTATTATAAAGATAGCTGGTATTTTGCATTTGTTTTCTATTGCTGCATAACATATTACCACACATTTAGTGACTTAACAAAACACCCACTTATTATCTCACAGTTTTCATGGGCTGGAGTCCAGGAGCATCTTACGTAGGTTCCTTGCAAAGTGTCTCAGTCTAAGTGTTGGCTGGAGTACATTTCTCATCCAGAGGCTTGACTAGGGAAAAATCTGCTTCCAAGCTCATTTAGGATTTTGACAGAATTTCTTTCTTTACACTTGTATGCCTGACGTCCCCATTTTCTTGCTGACTGTCAGCCAGGGACGTCTCTCAGCTCTAGAGGTGCCTACTGTTCATTGCCATGTGGCCTTCTCACAACATGGCAGCTTACTTCTTCAAAGCCATCAAGGGAATCTTTCTCATTTCCAGTCTTGTATTAGATAACATAATTTGGAGAGTGATACCCCATCACCTTTGCCATGTTCTGTTGGTTAGAAGCCAGTCACAGATTCCACACTCAAAAAGGGGTGTGAGGGGAGGTGTACACAAAGTTGTGACTGGTTGCTGAGACCCTAGAGTCTGTATTCACCACAATATTCTAAGCAGGCATTTCACTAAAGTTGTTAATTTAAAAGAACTAAATTTGTAAAAGTGGTATTGTGTGGAGTAAAAGAAAATGTACTGGGATTATTGTGCTCTGGGATTATATAGTTCCATGGCCTTTGACTAGCTAGTTAAACATTGAGACTCAGTTTTATTTCCAGTAAAATGGGAATAACGGACATCTACTCTATAGAGCTGTAAATATAAAATTACACATGTATTTGAAAGTTTCTGTAAATTGTTCAATGAATCTTAGTTTCCATTAAAAAGTTATCAGCAGAGATTATTTTAGTATGTTTGTGTCCTTTAAGCCCAAGATCAAGTCACCAAGATTAAATCCTTCTTCCTTTAACTCCATTTCTGAAATTTTAGCAGCTTCTCTGGAAACAGTGCTTTCTAACTATTTTCTCTTGCAAGCATGAATTCCTATATGTGGGGTCAGCCTCCAGTTGAATCCTCCAGGGCCAGATTATATAGAGGGAAACATAATCAGGCAAATAGAGGTAACTTCATTACCATAAGCTTTTTCCCTCCCTACAAAAAAGATGGAAGAGACACTTTTTGAATACGGAGAGATAATGAAGGTCTTAGAATATCAAGCTGCAGGTCAAAGAATTTCATCCCAGCTCATACTGTTCCTTTTTAGGGAATGCGTTTGAGGTTTTGGTTGCTCAAGAACACTATTTTAGGAAGAGGGACCATATTTCAGGAGCAAAGAAACTAAATATTTTGTGTTCTATAGTCCAGTTGTTGAAACATTACAGAATTTGGGTTCAGCTTATGTATATTCTGGCAATTATGGCAATCAACATGAGATCTAACTATTTGGGGGAACTGAATATTATATAAAGATAGCCATCAGAAAAAGGGTGGGACCTTGTCTGCTTAGGAATGAAGTAAATGTTGGGGAAATCACATGGAGGCTATTTGTGCAGTGCTTAGTTTGTGTTTGACAAATTGCTGGAGCTGCTTTTCTGTCACTTTCCATCAGGTGTTATATTAGGTTGAGGGAAAATGAAATTACATCTAAAACAGAATGTCTTTCTTTGTTCCTGCCCCCACACTTTTTTTTTTTTTGTGGTATTTCAAATCATTCCATCTAAGAGGGACTTTGTAAGTACCTCAGTTCACATTCTGAAAGAACTCCTGAAGGTTGGGCCTCTTAAGCAGTAAGAAGTACAGGAAAATCACATAGTCGCCCCCAAAGTGACTTGGTGCTATGCATTTTTCACAATTCGCCTCTGACTGCTTTTGTGACACACCCTCTGTCATTATGATTTGCTGTCGTTAGATGCTATTAAATTCATCAGTTCAAACACACTCTGTTCCCAGGTTTACAGCTTGTAATAACGATTTGAATCTTGGTGCATTCCTGATAAATTAGGTCCATATGATCACGTAGCATGCATGGGGAAGAAGGTTTACTGGATTAAAAAATTTCAGACATTCTGGTTTATTGTATCTTCTTGAGGAAAAAATGTTTGTAGGTCACCTTTCTTTCTTTCTTTCTTTCTTTCTTTCTTTCTTTCTTTCTTTCTTTCTTTCTTTCTTTTTTCTTTCTTTCCTTTTCTTTCTTTCCTTTTTTTTTAGAAGGAAGCCAGAAGTTTCAAAAAGCCAATGACATCTATTTGAGGATAAATAAGACCTTCTTCCCTGTACAATGAGTCCTATATACAAAGGGACATCTTTTCCTTTTGTTTGGACTAGGCCCATTTGGATTAACTACCTGTCACTACTGTACTAATATATTATTCACATTATTAAAAAACTATACAATGTAGAATTTTTTTTAATTTGAGATTCACATTAATAGAAACAGAAGTTTGTTTGCTTCCTAACCCCCTTTGGAGACAACTGATAGGGATGAGGAACAGACTGAAAGGTGGTAAGTGAGCCCCCCATTTCTTCCCTTCTCCTATTTGTGCTCACCCTTGCGTTCTCACACATCAGTGGCACTGGGTTTGACATGTGTGTCTGTTGGTTGCAGGAGCCGCAGAGTGACAGCGATGTAGAGTGGGTTCCATAAATTCACATCACAGATTTTACTTTTAGAAGCTCCTAGGCTTCCTACAGAAATTTGATAGGCAGTCAGACATACTAAGTGTTTGCTTACAGTCTCCTCATTATACTCTTCATAGAAGATGAAGAGAACCATAGTTTTGATAAAATGGGGCATTGTTCCCAGCTGGATTCATGTCAGGCTAACCCTGAAATGTGTTAGTTTAGGCTTAATCAGCATAAGCCTTTGCTTTCCACACTATTCCTGGGCCTATGTAAGAGCAATGCTTTTTTATGAATTTAGGATAAACGACAATAAAATATTTTTCCTAAAACAGTGCATGAAGGCCAGTTATTTAAAGAGAAGAAAATATTCGAATAGCTTTCTAATTCTTTGACATCTCAGAATGACAGATTGTAAAATAAACATGCTGTAGGCATAAAACTTTACATAGCATCAGGGAAAACATTCTTCCTGAGTTAGAAATTATGCACCTGAACTAGACATTTGGATCAAATACCATTATTTCATGCCTTCACTGATTTTTTTCCTCTCCCTAAAAATCTATAGATTCCTCTATTTTTTGGCTGACCAAAAAAAGTCTTTATCAGTATATCTTTTAGGAAGAAGACACAAAGTTTTGAGTTTCAAAATGGTGTAGAATGAGTATGCCATTACACATTTACATTTATAGACAAAATTATTTTTATTTGGCATTTACTTTTCAAAATTCTAAACCACGTTGATTACTCAATTTTAATACTCTAGTACTTTCTTGATCATAATTATATGTTCTGTCTGTCTCATAGGTTTATGTTAAAATTTAAAGGCTATTGTGACTGAACGGACATTTTCTAAACCATTAAATGATAGACAATGAGTTATTGTTATGTTATGTATTATTACATAATATTGTATTATTATTATATATCAAGTTATTATTTTTACATTCATCGCAATTTAGGTCTTCTATTCCACACATCTTCCATCCTGCTTTTTCATAATGTTTGGACAGGAATCTCCCATTAATTCTTTCTTAATGAGATAATGTCTGTAAAATAATTTGAGGTCATCAGGAAGTGAAACATCATTATTGTTAAGTCAGAATGTGAACATGAATTGTTATATCAATAATTTGTTGATGTCATTTTGGAATCAACATGTATATGTAGTAAGAATATAGTTTGCAATTTAGCAATTGGCTTGTCTCTCCTAGAATTATATATATGTTTTTAAAGACTTCAGATGAGGAGAAAAGAAGACATGTACTTTATGATGTGATCTTATATCTATGAGTCAATATTTGATTATTTTTAAACCCTGAAACTCTTATTAGCCCATAAGTTATCCTTCAGTCCTGTTATGTTTAAGACCCGGGAAGAATTACCTGATGTGGATGGATAATTCTTTTAGCAAGAAGCCAGGAGACCCTTTCCAAGCTTAACCTGTCAGTTGTTTTCTTCTTCTGAGATAAAATTGTGTCGTGAACTGTAATTTAATTCTTCAAAGTATGAAAGAGAAAATAACTGGATTTCCAGATGGCTCTGTAAGTGGCCATAATGACATTCTTCCAGAGTTTACCCTGTGAATAGCAAAGCCATTTGGCCACACAGGGCATTTTCCACCTGCCTGTATGTGTGACATCACCTATGACCTTTTCTCCACTCTCTCTTCACTGACATAAACGTAGAGGGCCACTGCAGCAGACTTTCATCATTTCCTTTCTTCCAATGTGGGATGGAGAGAAGGTTCACCCAGACATAATAACAAAATAATAAAATCTTCTGATACGCCAGCAATTGTTCTAAACATTGTACATATATGAATTAATTTGTTAACCCTATGCAATAGCTAACATTATTCCTGCTTACAGTGGGGGAACTTGAAGAGAAGAGGTTAAGTAAGTGGCACAGCCAGCGTTTGAAACCTCACAGCCCTGGCTGCCAATACCCTATACTGTCTCCTGACAATAACTCACTGCTCACTCTCTAAGTCTGCAAAGCCCCGCTATTAGCAATCTTGATGAATGGGGTGTCTGTGAACACAAACAAGGAAACAATTCCCTGCCAGCTTTTGAATTGGATGTGGAATTTCATAAAAGTGTTCTAGCTCAATATTTCACATATTGTTTGGATTATTAAGATTTTTCAGAAGGAAGATGACTAGCTTGTTGGCTGTTGGGTTCCTGGGTTAAATCCACATGACTCAGTCATTATGGGACTCGTTCAGGGCCTCCTCTGTCCTGGGAGGGTGGAGGCTTTATTTGAACTGCTATAATGTCTTCTAAATGAAACCAGAGTCTCATATGCAGAAGGTGAACCAAAACCAGATTTTAAAAGCTATTGATGTTTATGTTTGGTTTCTTCCTGGCTAAAAGATGTTTCCCAAGAAAAAGGAAATCAGTGGAAAAAGCGAATGTCTGGATGCAATAAAATTGTCACTATTAATCATTTATACATGTTAGAAGAATTGAGACTGAGAACATATGAAATATCTTTATATATCATGGTCTGCCTAACAACCAGAAGCAACCTAGCTGTGTGGTCCTATTCCCCAGTTTCGATGAAGAATACTGGAAAATTCTGCTTTCCACTCATAGAGCTGGGAGCCCCTCCTCTCACCCCTTACCACATCAGAATGGGAAGATACATCCCCATGGAGTAGAGTGAGAGGTTTCTGTCCTAGGAGTGAGGCTGACAGATCCACCTCAGAGATTTCTTTGTCAGCAGTGCAAAGGATGGATGGATGGAGGGTCAGCATCACCTAGTGCTTAGCAGACACGAGGCTCCACATCATCCCTACTGACTTCAGCCCGTGTGACTTCAGTCTCAAAGCCTGCGCCTCCGGTTAGAGGGTGCTGTGGATGATTAATGGGATTTGCCTGAAGGGTGTGGGGTTTTGCATTTGAACATTCTTGGCCACAGTCTTCGGAGCTACTGCTTGCAGGAAGCTTGGCTGCCGGGCCTGTGCAGAGAGACAGGGCTCCCCTTATGCCAGAGCCATAGGCGGTAGCTCAAGCACAAAGCCCCCAGATCTCCCTCCGCTCCCTCCAGGATAAGGACCGGTTTGAAGAAGGCTTCTGGGCAACAGAATGGCCCAGGGCAGGGGCTCCCGGGGCCCACAGTAGATGTCCCGTGTGGGTTCATCTCACATTGGAAATAGGGCTACATCTTTACTTTTTATTTTACTTTATAATTCAAAATGTTGTACACTTCCTTGTCAGCCCTCTGCAGAAGAATTCCAAGGTCTCAATGGCTTGTAGAGTAATATTTCTCTCAGTTTGAAAGGACGGCATTACATTCTATTTCTTGACTTTCCAGTTTAGGAAAAAGGTCAAGTCCTAGGTAAGGAATACTGTTATCCTATCTTTTTTTTCTTTCATTTTCCTTCCCTGGAAACCTCCTCAGACAGATTCACATATGTGAATTTCACGTCTCTTCTTCCTCCTTCTTCTGAAAACTACTAAGCTCAACCCACCTGCTTTTTATTACAACTTTGGCCTGGCCACTGTCCCTGGTGATCTGTGGTCAAGCTTGTGAAGTACTATTCCATGCACTTCATGCACCGTCCAGACATGATGTTTGGAAGCTCCCGCTGTGCTAGGGAATAAGCTGCACTCAAGCAGGACTATAACTGGAGCTGCCCACACTATAGCCTGCAGTGTCTCATGTTGCTTTCTCTTTTCATTGGTAATTTTCTCGGGGAAAAGCCGTGAATCACTCTGTTGTGGCTTTCAGGGATGGCAATTGGAATAAGAAAACCCGTAGGCATTTTCTCACACGTCTCTTAATGCCTTGATATTTTTGGATGTTACATAGCAGCAAGCAAATGTTTCCTAACAATTTTTTGGAGAAAGATGCAACCTAAATATGGAAGCTAATACATTCAGGGGAATAAGCCAGATATTTCAAAAATTTTTTGGTGGAAATTCAGAAAATCTGCACATTTCATTGCAGCACTGTGGGGCAGGAGATTGCTTTCGAGCAGGTATGGAACGCTCATCCTGGCCTTGAACAGTGACTGATGGCAGAGATCTTAATGCGGTTCTACAGTTCAATTTAGACACATAAAAGCAGTGCAGAGCCCCAGCTTTCAGACTTTCTCCAAACTGCATTGGCTTTTGAGACCTTTTGTTGCAAACTGCCTTTGAGATTGCAAAAAGTTATGACCAATCACGTAAGAAGAAAATCGCTGCTGTCTCTAGAAGCAATTGTATTAACTAAAGGACAATAGAGGGCTTTAACTTGGTCCCAGGATAGCTAAGAAGCATAGACACCCTCACTCCTGACCCCCCCACACACATACATACACATTCCTACCCCCGCTCTTCCCCACCCCTACTTAAACACACATTTTCTCTTGTTCCACCACTTCCTTTCCTTTCTTTCTTTAACTTCTACATTTCTGAAGTCCAAAATCTTTGTTTAACTAGGGGAAGCAATTGTTTTAGGCAACACATCAGCCACAGAAAATAGTAAGTTATAATTTCAACACGAACTCTTAGTAATTAATTAAAACTCCTACTGTAGTTACTCCCTTCATGGAACTGAGATAAAATAGTTATAGCTGATTTATAGCTGATTTTTAACACAGCTTTAACTCCAGAAAACAGGTTTGTGCTGATAGAAGGAAACTCTCTAGGGAAGCAGATTCTCCCACCCCCGCCCACCCTACATTTCTAACGGGATGATCCCTTCACAGAATCTCCATGTAAACCGGGGAACTTGGAGACTAATGCTGTGCACGTGTCCTAGATGAATGTCTTGGAGGTTTGTAGAAGTCAAACTTTCCTTTCAATACAGTCATTTAATTTATGTTGATGATGTGGCTCTCACAACAGGTTTCATTATCCACCTTTTGCAGATGAAGACATTGAGGCTCAAACATAATAAGTAACTTGCATAAGGTCACATAGTCAGTAAGAGAAGAACCTGGAATTCAAATCTAGGACTCCATGAATTCAAAGGGTATTCTCTCCCCAAATAAAACAATGGTCTATAAAATTAATGAAAAGAAAAAAACGGATATTCTCTTAGGTGCCTTCTTTGACAGTATATCGATCATTTCTGAGACTTTAATTTTGCAGAGCATAGATGAAGTCCATTCAGTAGTGCCAAGGTCCCAGTATTCATATTTTTGCTAGAGACTCGAAGAAATATATAATAGTAAACGTTGCAGAAAACATAATGATATCATTCTTAGTGGGGTGGAAAGGTAGCACATTTCAGTCAGAAGAATGGTTGAAATGAATAAGAAGAATATAGTTAGCCCGTTCTAGAGAGCTTAGAGCTACTCTTAAACTTATTTCATTATAGAATCACGTTCTTCTTTATACATGGTCAAAATGAGAGAATTGCAGAGTGTTCCTCCTTTACAGCAATTATCTTTCCCCTTTCCTGCTGCATTTCAGCAATAATAATATGAAATGTGTTCCTTCAGCCATCTAGGGAAGGGTTTCAACCTTTTTGGGGAAAAAGCTAAGAAGGAGCTATTTGGAGATTGTAGCATTTAAATGTCTAAATTTAGGCTTTCAACTCCCTTTGTTCCATGTGCTCTGTGCTTCTGGTTAGTACCACAAATAGTAAGTGTAATGTCATGGTTATAAGGAGCAAAAGTCATTTAATAGGTGATGCAAGATGAAAAAGAAAGAGATGGGGTCAGAGAGGTGACAATTTCAGTCTCTCATTTTGGTCTAAATTTTTAATTCCTCATGTCCTTCACAGGCTCTATCATTCAAAAAACGTTTTTTGTCTTTGCTGTAGTGTTTTAGATGTAGCCTAGGTGTTTATAAAATAGAGGTTGATAACAAATGTTTCCCTTTAAGCTGACAGATTAAGTGTCTTCGATTTTCAAATTATACTGTGATTATTTTTACTGCTTTTCCTGTTCAAACATGGAGCCGTCGAACTTATCAGAAAGAAATATACCTTGAGTTGTTCTAGTACTAAGCAATGGTATGAATTTCAGAAGAAACTCATAAGTTAGTCAGGTAAATTATAGAGTGAGAATTTTTCTGTATGAGTTTTAAAGTTTTTAAGAAATTAGAAACTATCATGCCAAAATATATTCTTAAATTTATTTGGAAGTAAACAAAGGATTTGCACACTTGTATATCATTTAGATATAGAAAAATTGAGTGGGGAAATTTTCAATGAGGTCAATGGTTTTCGCACATTATGATAACATTTTAATAAAATATCAGACAGGTTTTGTGGCCAAGTAAATTTGTTTACCCTTCTTAATTCTTGTTTTTTTTAAGGTGTGTGTGTGTGTGTGTGTGTGTGTGTGTGTGTGTGTGTGTATACGGCTAATTAATGGGAGTGAGTTCTTTTATTGAACGAGCAAATATTAGAAAGGTGCTATAAGGTAATGCATTTCCAAATGGAACAAGAAATCTTACATCATTCTAGTTAAAAAAAATATTAAAATATATTTAAGGAATAAGAAAATAAAATACCAACTAAAATTTTGTGTACTCTGGTATTTTAAATTAGATCCTTAAAATCATGAAAGATGGATGGATTTTTTTTTCTTTGCATTATTTTATAAAGAACTTACAGGCATCATAGCAGGCAGTTGTTAAGATGTGTTTCATCAGACTAGCATTCTACCCATTTTCAAATTCCAATGTAACCAAGTACCTTATCTCTAAGAGCGAAAAACTAACCTATTCAGCATCTGTTTTACAATTTTATCCAGTGTCCTACTTCAAGCTGATATTAGGTTCACATACTCAAGCAGATGTGCATATTGAACAATGACAATATAAGCATAAAACCTATAACAAGGAAAATGAAAAAGCCCTGCTATGTTCTGCAAAGGTCTGATTGCATAGGAATATTGTGTTCTGTTCTGGGTACCAATGATAAGAAAGGCATAACCGAAATAAGGGAAATAGAAAGGAGGGTCACTTAGGAAGCTGAATCTTCTATGTAATATGAGGAACTATGTGATATGAAGAAGGGGCTGAAAAGAAGTAGAAAAATTTAGGTTTCTGCCACATGTCATACATTCATAAATTTTGAACTAAAATATGTAATCACTGAAATAAAGTAGGTGAAACTAATGATGACGACTCACTTATAATGTATGAAATTTTGGAAATTAAATTAAATTAAGTAAAAGGTGGAGCACGTATTTTTTCAAGATATTTAAAGAAATCTTTGACTAATCATTAGCTGATTAATAAGTTAACTGAACAGACACTTGAGCAGTTACATACTAAAAAGAACACAAACTTTACAGGATTGGTCTAGGAAAGCTACAAAACAAACAGACAGCAGCTGCAACAACAAGAAAATAATACAGCAACCACAAAACCTCAGTTGGGAGGGTGTGATCTAATTTCCAAAGTTTCCATGTTATATTATTTAAAATGTTCAATTTCAACAAAAAATTATGAGACACACAAAAGAATAATAATGTATCATCCATACACAGGAAAACAAGCAGTCAATAGAAACTGTCCCTGAAGGAATCCCAGATCTTGGACTTACTAGACAAAGACTTTAAATCAGCTTATTAAATTTGTTCAAAGAACTAAAGGAAATTCTGTCAAAACAAGTAAAAGGAAGTATGACAATGAAAGTTACCAAATAGAATATATCAAAAAAGAGACAGGAATATAAATAAAGAACCAAATAGAAATTCTGGTTTCAAAGTTATGAGAACTAAAATGAAAAATTCACAAGCAAGGCCCAACAGCACATTTTAGCTGGCTGGCAGAAGAAACAATCAGTGAACTTGAATATAAGTCAATTGAGATTATCCAGTATGAAAATAAGGAAGAAAAACAGAACCTTAGAGAACTGTGGGATACCATTAAGAATTCCAACATATGTATAATGGGGATCTCAAAGTAGAAGAAATAATCAGAAAGATTATTTTACAAAACAATGGCCAAAAACTCCCCAAATTTGATTTAAAAAAAAAAAAAAACCACCCATTAATCTAAATATCCAGGAAGATAAAAAATAATTTCATTAGGATAAACTCAAGGAGATCCACACCTATATTTATCACAGTAACACCTTCAAAAGACAGAGAATCTAGAAAGGAGCAAAAGAAAAATTATCCGTCATATGCAGTGAAGCCTCATTATGAGTAACAACTGAATTCTCAGAAATCTTAGAGACCAGAAGGTAATGGGAAGACATATCCAAAGTGGTGAAAGAAAAAGATTGTCAAGTGAGAACTCAATATCCAGCAAAAAAGAGGGAGAAATTAAGATACTTCCCCAAAAACAAATCAAAGAGAATAATTATTAATACATGTAGCTGAGATTTTGACCCAAAGTGCCTTAAACTGCAGAATTCCTCAGACTTCCTAATAAGGTGGCTGTCCATCATATGTTCTAAAAAACATGTTCGTCTAGAACAAAGGTCAGTGACCATAAATTAAACTAGAGTCTAGCCTCCAAACCAACATATTGTTTCAGAGATTGGAAGCGATTGATCCCTGCTTGTTTATAAAATGCACTTGATAGCAATGATTCTGAAAACTACAGTTCCAAAAAGTGTGCCATTAAAAAAATATGAATATTTTATTTTTAGAACAGTTTTAGGTTCAGAGATAAAGTGAGTGGAAAGTACAGAGAGTTCTCATGTAAATTCCTGCCCTCTGCCTCTTCCCTCACTATCAACTTCCCACACCAGAGTGGTACATTTTTTTTGCTATCAGTCAACCTACAGTGACACATCATTGTCATCCGAGTCTATAGTTTACATTAGGGTTCACTCTTTTAATATCTATTTGTAAATAATTTAGAGCATTAATTTTATTTAAATAAAATTTTATCTGTATAGTAAAGTGATCCTAAGCCATATGAGTAGTTGAATTCAGTTATGAGTGCCATTTCTATATATGTATTTCTAACTTACTTTAAATTTGGTGGGGTTTACAACAATTAAAAATATAAAACACTTTGCAAGCTGGGTCTTATCTTCTGATCTCCCCAGAATTCCTGCATTGTAGATTACACACACACACACACACACACACACACACACACACACACACTTTTAAGTGGATGATGTGTAGATATGTGCCCCCCCTTTCATTGCTTATGTGGTGTCTGGCTTCTGTTAATGTTCCCACCTCCTGCTCTCTATAAAGTGTGGGTTAATCAGTGAAAGGGCCAGGGATTGATGTCATGTGAATGCCTGGCTAAGAATATATAAAACTAAATTACTCTACACATTTGAGAGGGAACCCTTTATAGCTACAAGGAACGCTACAGATCTATCTTTATGCATTGCCTCTTGCAGAACCTGTTATGAGCTGAAACCATTTAAACCTCACCACTTCAAACCCTGTAGGTTTGTTTGGGTTTATGGCTCATTTCACTGGCAAACGAGAGAATGCCCATTATCTTGTTTTATTTCCCTGCCTTTGATTTGTAAATCAGAACTTTCCTCCTCAAAAGTCATTAAAAATAATATTCTCATATAAAAAAGACACCTTTAGTGTATCAGCAGAACACATCTTTTGTTTGGCTGTCTGTCTGTCCATCCATCCATCATCTATCTACCTACCTGCCTATCTACCTACCTAATTGTCTGTTTATTTAAATTTAGTTTCCCAAAAGAGAAGCATCTTAGGGATAGAAAGACCATGGACTTTTTGGCAGGGCTGGGTTCTGCTCCTTACTATGAACTTGGGAAGACAATAAGAATCTGTATCTTTGTTTTCTCACCTATAAATTGGGGAAAATAGTATTAAGTGTACAGGTATTTAAAGCTTGAGAGAGATCATGTATTTGGAAGCACCTTTATTACCTATACCGCAGCAGAAAAATGTTATGTGGTGGTGAGTGGGTGTGGAGCCATCATCTCTCATCGGTCTCCAAGTAGGAACCAGTAGCACACGTTTGAGACACCACTCACTGGAAGCAGAAGCACAGCCTGTGAGCACAGACCAGGGTGAACTAACAGTCCATCAGCGAGAATATGCTATGCCCATAACACGATACCAAAAGAAGGAGACTTGCCATTCTTAACACTCAAGTTTCCAAAGACCTCTCACCAATCTTTCTTCCTTATTTTGAACATCAATACAACCTTCTGAAGTAGTCCAGGCACAGATTGTTGGCTCCATTTTACTATTGAAAAAGTCAAGGGCTTCCTGGAGGTTCTGGAATCATGAGCATTAAAGTTGAATGGAGGCTGAGTCTGCAGACTCAGAATAGGATGCCCTCACTTGCTGGGTTGCTCTGTTGCTAACAAGTCAAGCAGAGTGTGTGAGGGCAGTGGCTGGATCGTGATTACACCTCACTCCTGGTTTGTGGTGGATGATTGAAGCTACAGAAGATGCCTCCATGTCATTAATATTAAACCTGAAGACAGCACATAAATCTCGTGACATGTAATCTTATTAGGAAAGTAGGGAATTGTACAGATTTTATTATGATGGAATGTTCTATTAAAGTGGAGCCTTGGAGCTCTGAGTGTGACAACAAAAAGCCTAAGAGTTTAATTGGTTAATTAGATGAGAAGCAATCATAAACCAGACTTGCAAGTATAATGTAGGGGAAAACTGAGGTCTAAAATTGACCCTACCTTCTTGCGGGGCATAATTTCTAATTATTATTCAAGTTTCAAAGGACAAATTGGAATCCATGTTGCCAATCTGAAAGCCTTTTGCCTTGATTTGGGAAAAGAATCAATTAAAACTTTACTTTTATAGCTAGAGAGGGGGAAAAGATAAAACAAACAAACAAAATATCAAATGATTTGTGCCTTTATAAAAATTTTAAAAGTAGGATCTTCTATGAAAAAAGAATATTTGCTTAAATGTAACGTATATAACTAGGTTATCTATTTTTAAAGTTTATACCCGTCAACCTTCTTTTAAAAGCACCTGTTTCTATGCAGATTCCATCAGAACCAACTCACAAGACCGTTTTTGAGGCACATTTACAGGATTACAGGATTATTTTAAATACCAGCATATGTGATGTCTCCTCCAGAACAATGATTCTCAACATGTGGTCTTCAGACCCCCAGCAGCAGCAGCATCTTGGAAATGCAAGTTCTCAGGCCCCATACCAACCCTACCTAGTCAGAAACTCTGAAGCTGGGGTTCAGCAATCTGTGCATTACAAGCCCTCGAGGTGATTCTGAACTTTGAAAATCACTGCTCTAAACGAGTCAGACATTGAGCTAGGTGTGCGATGGGGTTCTTCCAACACAGATCCTAAATTCCCTTCTGATTTCACTATAGAACAAACAGGGAGAGCCAGTCTAGAAGCTGGGCTCATCCCACTGCAAGTAGACAGAGAGTCACATTCAACCCAGGCTGGGTCTTGTCTCTGGAAAATTCTGGTGTGCTTGGGCCTCCAGCTGGGCCCAGTTGGAAAAGTAAAGTCAGACTATACCTCTGGAATCTTTACACATGCCCTTTACTAGGTAAGAAAATCATCCTCTTGGCACGCACTTAGCAGACGGGATATCCAAGGCTTGTTTATGCATTGTCCTCTTAATAAGACTTGTCTTGCTTGTGAAACATTATATTCTCATTGGTGTTTTGACCTTAAGTGATGAGAGAGAGCATGACATTTAGGATAATAGAATCTTAGGGTCAGGAGAGTACTTAAAAGCCACCTGGTCCAGTCCTTTGTCAGGCAGTATCGTGGTTGATTAAAGCATTCTGAGTAATAGTAATATTAATAATAATAATACCTGTGAAGTGCTATATCTTTTATAATTTTGTGTGTTCACTTGATTTTCAAGTAACCTCTTTATTAAGGAATGTGAGTATCATCATCATCGTCATGATGATATGGAAGATGAAGCCCAGAGAGGCTATGACTTTACCAGAATTCCAAAGTTAAATGGAAAAGTCAAGGCTGAAATTCGTATTTCTCCCATCCTCTTTGCGTCACACCTCCATAGAATCAAGGAATTAGATTAAATTGGATGAATTGCATGAATATGATTCTCCTTGCAAGCCCATGAGAGTGGATATTCCTTTCAATATCTTTTGGACCATAAGCATCCTTGGGATCACTAGCTACGTTCTCTTGCTCCTCTGCCCTTGGCAGCCACTCTCCTTCACTGCCTCCACCACACATCCCTGCCCAGGATGACAGCAGAGCAATGTCTCATGCTTTTAAGAGGTTGATAACAACAGAATTGTTTTTGGAATTCTTGCCCAAATTAGAAATGATGGGTTCTCATGGAGCTAAGTCCTCCTTCACCCTGTACATACTGAAATGAGTGTATTGACGGGTCTCCAGTAGTGGTAATGACACCACACCACCTATGCGTCCTTTTCCACTTCTCTTATAACTACTGACCTACCCTTAGGAGATGATTGGGGGAGCTCATTGCAGTCATGGAGCAGACTGTTGTGCAAGCACCTCCTTTCTTTATCCTTCTATCTAAAAGATTGAGACCGAGGGTGGAGAGGGTAAGGTTCTAAAATGAGCAAATTGCAGAGTAATCCTGGGGGTTTGGAGTGAGGGGTTAAGTGATCCCTGAGCAGAGTTTCAGGGGACCCTAAAAATGTACCATGCTGGAAATCTTATGGTTATTGCTAGTATTATTTTTTAACCTTCTTAGATCTCCCTAGTACCAACTCCAGGGCCTCATGACCCCAGTTTTACAAATGCATTCTGCTCATGAAAGCCTGCCCAGCACATCTGGGGAGGGCTGTAATTTAAAGCCACTCCAGTCACTGCGTCCTGTAAGTGGAGGTATCTTGTACCTCTAGTAATTCTTACCATCACCTATGACAACAAGATAATTTGCCCAAGGGCAGGCATGAAGGAAGGAAGCCAAGAATCCCACATCATCCATTCCGTGAGGTCCCTTAGGGAAGCAAAGACTGTATATTTTCAGGAAGTACAGTTTATTATGTTGTTTGAAAATGTTACTCTGAGCAACAGATGTTATTTTTGGAGCCCAAGCAACTTTATTTTCATGAAAAAAGTCTTGGCAGAAGTTAAAAGATTGTTGGCTAGAAGAAGTGGTTGGTATATGGGGTTCGGATCTCGTCTCCTTAGTTGTAATGTGACAGTTTACATGCAGAGGCAGAAGTCCGTAATTTGCAGTCTTCCAGTGGCTGCCGCCCTGCTATGACTAATGCTGCCAGGACTCAGCAAGAGGACGGAGAAGGAAAAATGGCCGAGCATCTGTGTCCACAGAAGCCATTTGGGTTTTGGTACACTTCATGCCCCCTCTTCATTTAGCTTGCGATCTGCTCTAGAGAAGCGGTTTGAAGCCTTGAAGAGAGAGCATAATCCTCAGTGCCAACAGGATTATGTACAATTTGCTCTCCCATTTTGGTGAAGAGAGCACTTCACTGGAAAACTTTCAATTAACACCCTTTTTTGGATTCTCTCCGGGGGCAAAAGTCCAGTTTCCAAAGGAAATTTGGTTGTATTTCTATCTTATTTTCATATACCTCTCACTATTTTCTGCTCATTCACATATCTCATAGGCAGCAAATTAGTGAGGGAAATTAAAGAGGAAAACTCAACGTGGTTGCTTAGTGTCCCAGGGGTGATCCCAGTGCAAGGAAATAACTCGTGGTTCTGTTTCCCCAAACTGATAGTCTACAGATGAAGACATGGTGCCTCATGGGAAATTCCTGTTGACCACATCAAGGAGGTCCAATCTGGTGAGTGGGGACACTCACTGGTAGTAATTAAGGACATCTCATAGATGGCTGTACTGAGGCGCCAGATGATTAATCCATTTTGGATCAGCAGCCTGATCCAAAGTTGAAGGTTCAGGCCTTGCTCATATCCTTTAGAAGAAAGAATGAATAAGAACTACTGAGGCTGTCAGGGTCTTAGAAAAGTCCAGCAGGTTCAGAGTAGGCTTTTGTAGTGAGCTGGAGGTTAACTTTATGTTGGCCCAAACACTTTGGTTGTTTAGGGAAACGCTAATGTTTGGCAAATAAAGTTTGGAGCTGACTTCAGAAGCACAAGGGAGGAGGATGAACCAATCTAGGCTCCCTGGGAATGCAAGTGCTGATGTGAAGCTTGCTTCAGTCAGGGTTGGCTCAGAGATCAGTGGAGCAGGATCTCCTGGGGTCCGGCCTCATTATCGGTGATGTGTGCTGGTCAACTACCTGAGTGATTTTTGGTTCATTCCCAACCTTTCTCTGCTCTTCTCTGTTTCAAAGGTAACTACACTTCCTTGGCCCCCTTGGCCTTTGCCTTCCTAGTATGTTTGGCCAACGTGTGTCAGAAGATGGAAGGATGGGTAGGAGGCGGAACCACAGTATTTCTCCCTCTTTCTCTCTCTGTTTCCTGTGGTGTCTCCTGCAGCAACTGCATCTCTTCTAGAGTTCTAATTACCTCAGAAAGTCCTCTCCTTCAGTGATTCCATCTCCCACAAGGCAGTCTCCACTGACCTCAGCTCCTTCTGGGAGGTTCCAGATTCTTTGGTTACCAACTTCCTCCTTTTGTCCCTTCAGTGCTAGTTGTGATTACAGCTTTCTGCGGTTGCCTCCCCATCTCCTAACTAGCTTCTCAGTTCTCCCACTTTTCTTCTATTAAAAGTCCTCTGCTTGAAAGACCTAGAGTGGTTTCTGATTTCCTGCCTGGACCCTATGATACACTCCCACTGAACAGATCTGGAATTGTGTCAGAGACCATCTGACTATTAAATTACTTCCTTGCCTCTATTCCAGATTTATGACCTATTGTCTACTAGAAACATTTCCCCTTTCTAGCCCAATTCTTCACATCCATGTTGAATTTTAGTTCTTTTGAATCATTGTCCCTTTTGTCTCAAATCTGTATTTTCATCTTAAAATTAACTGATACTGTTTGAGATATAATCTAGGAAAAATGGCTCTATGGGCCACAAAATTAAATTATAAATGTTAATTTTTATCCCTTCTTCTTCCCTCCAGACTGAGTCATCCACTTTTCCTTGTATGTTATTCCTTTCTCATTTTGTCAGGCCACCTGGCAGAGAGTGTGTCTGCTCAGGTTTGCGTACTGCATCCGGAATTGTTGGCTCACAGCAAGAGAAAAGTGCACGTGATTTCCACCTGCATCTGTCATACTTCAACAAAAGGCAGAATGCCATGTCATCACGAAGCCAGGGATCCTCACTAACACAGCCAAGGACTCAAGAGCAAATAATACTTGCATCGCTTCAGCAAAGCGTCAAAAGTCTTAGCAAAAACTTAGGCTTCATGTGACTAACTCGCTGTAAAGCTATTGCAAATAGTAGTAATTTAAACTGTTCACAATACAAACATATAGTATAGGCTTCCAAGGGCAGATGTTATGTTGTAAGGAGGCCAGGGTTCCATTCCTCACTATGCCAGTCATTACCTGTGTGACCAGAAGCAAGACTTTCTTTTTTCTGGGTCCATTTTCACAATGTGCAAAAGAAAAGAGTTGGACTATATAATCTCTAAGAGCCCAGAAATATAATGTTATAACTGTGCAGTACATTTGGTCATGATTATTTTTATTCTTCATGCTTTATTTTCCTTCCTTGAGAATAAAAGAAATCTTCATGAGCAGAGAAAGAAAAACCTTCTCTCCTCGCTTCTCCCACCCCAGTATTAACCAGATGCCTCATTATCCCTTTGCTCTAGAAGCAGTGCTCTAGCACTTGGCTCTAAGAATGGGAGAAAAGACTCATGAGGTTTTTGATTTTCATTTATGTGGTTAATATTAATATCCCCAAGCTCTCCCACCTCTCTGATCTGGAGTATGAATTTGATACATTGGAAGACTTGATCTGATTTTTTTTCTTTATTCTTATTGATTCATCCCATGCTTTCTCCTGGTGGCAGTGCCCTGTATGGACTTCGGTCTACTTTGCACATAACCAAAGAAGGCAGCGTTTTCAACAATGAGATTTGGGTTCTTCTGCCCTCAAACATTTCTCTTCCCATTCTCCTACCTTTGTCTTGTGTAAGAAAACTGACATATTCATAGGAGACTCATTTTGATTAAGGCGGTTTCTCATTTTTCAAGTCTCGGCTTAGACAGCACTTTCTTAGGAAAGCTTTTTATTTCTACCCCAAGTATGGATTAGAGTATGTTTCTACAATTTCCTCTACTTTTCATCTCAGAGAATAGATACCAGAACCAGACTGGGTTTAAATTCTGCCCCTGCCACATAGTAACTGTGTGAAAGTTACTTAAGCATCACAAGACTTAATTTTCAAACTTGTGAAATAGAAATAATAAGAATTTTTTGAGGGTTTTTTTTTTTTTAATGTAAAACACTTAGAACAGTGCCTGGAAATTAGTAAGCGCTCAACAATATTGTTTGTTATTATTATTGATTGTCATTAACATTATTGATTGTTTACTTATTTGTCTCTGTCACAGACTCTAACTACATGCAAATAGAGACTGTGTCTCTTAGGCATGGTTGGAGTCCAAATTCCTAATACAAGGCCTGATACAGAATGGGTGCTACATAAATATCTATTGAGTGAATGAAAGAAGGAAGGAATGAATCTCTATAATCTCGGCCTAAAATGCATGTACTTCTAGAAGAAGCAACTGAGTGCATAGGTCATTCACACTAAGTGAAGGGAGTCTGGGTAGCTCCTGAACCGGCAAAATATACATAGGAAGAAAGTGGAAGGGAAATTCAGAGCATATGGAGAGAAGGTCTGTGCTCTGTGGCAGGACTTTCAGCAACTACTTCACCCCGGAGATAGGAGAGTACTTAAAGAGAAAATGAACGGGCTCCAAAGAATACACTTTCATCAACTCTGAGGTTTCCCTTGGGATACAGTCCACACATGGAGGTTTTGCTGTGTGGTAATTGCTTTATACTGGATAGACCTGAATATTCAAGCATGCCTCAGCTTGTAAGAAACATTATTCCCTAAAGATGTCAAATTTTCTGATATTGATCATTGTACTGTTATTATATTACAAAATATTTTTACTATTAAAAATACATATTGAAATATTTAGAGGTAAGGATGCACAATGTCTCCAACTTACTCTCTAATATTACAGAAAAATGTGAGAAAAATATATATCTATATAAATGTAAAAAAAATAATCTACAGAAAGAGAATGATAAAACAAATGGGACAAAATGTTAATAATGGGTGCATCTGGATAAAGAGCGTATGAGAGTTCTTTATTCTATTTTCATAGTTTTTTCTGTTTGACACTACATTCCAAAAAAGTGACCAAAAAAATACTGGAAAGCAAAATTTCCCCAATAATTTGCATTTCACTAGGATAAGAAAGAAAAGCTCAGCTTCCCGAAATAAGCAGCCAAAGCTTTCACTTCCTAGTCATCCGTTGTCTTTGTGCCTTTGTGTGTTTTGGAGCTAGAGTTCTGTTTTAATTTTTTGGTTTTGTTTTGCTTTTGTTTTTTGCATTTTTAAGTATAAGGTGAGAACAAAAAAACAAAAAAAAAGAGGAGAAATGGTAAGTTTAGCCGTACCATGTAGGGACAGGAAGCAGTTGATCAGCTTTAGCACAATATTTTCATGAAACAGGAATATGGCTGTTTCCCAAGAATGACCATAAATTACATCCTTCAAGTCAGCTCCAACTGGTGGGAATTCATCTGACAAATTACTCGCTAGTTCTCAAGCTTCTTGCACGTCCCTCATGACATTTTGGCAAAGCAAAACTGGGGGTGGCTAGATTGTAAAATATTTCCCCAAATTACAAAATATTTTAGAGCTGATACCAGACCTACACTCTTATCTGCTGACTACAAATAGTTTTCAGCTATTCTGCTATGATTGAGTATCTGCCTTCCATGCAATCTAAGCAGCCTTTCCTATTCTTTTCCTGCCTTCTTGTACTGAAGACACCTAGAGTCCAGAATGAAAAACAGAGCGTATCCACTAAAGGGAAGAATCTAGAGAAGATTGAGGAAAAGAAGCTGAAAGAGAAGACAGGCTGAGAGATGACTGACAGATCTGTATCCTGTCCTCATTTTCTTATTTCACAATAGACAACGGATACTTTATGACAGGCAAAGGGTTAGCATTTTATTATGCATTATCTTTTATTCCCTTAGTATTTCTGAGATGGGCACTATTTTTATCCCCATCTGACAGATCATAGAACTAAAGTTTAGAGAAGTAAAGTGACTTGACTTGCCAAATGTGAGTGGCAGGGTTGAAATTTGAACAAAATTTTGCCTGACATCAGAGTCTCATGAAACTTTATCCTGTTTTATTAACTATATCGATCACCTCACTCTTATTTCTTTCTCCTGAGGACTCATGGTGCAGTGGTGATGCGATTCCACACTCGCGCATAATTTGTTGCATATTCTGGTTTAGAAAGAAAATACCAACAATTATTACAGGTTTTCTGAACCCAGAAATTTCATTAACAAGCCTCGTCCAACCTACAATAGTATTTGGTACAGTGTTACCTCTTGGCATACTGACAGCTTTTGAATTGACTTCTGAATCATCGAAAGATAAACATTAACTCTTTTGAAGTTGGTAATTATAACACAATGGCTAAAAACTGATGTGGTATTTGTGGCAAACTGCTGTTTCAGGACAGGTGAACCTCTACGGGAGAGTTCTTAACATGCAGTCCAGACTCACCAAGGAATCTTTAGACAGATTTCAGGGGGCTGTGAACTTGGATGGGAACACATTTCATCTTCTCTTTCACTAGCCTTTACATTTTATGTAAATGAAATTTAGCACTGCCTCCCATGATGAATGTAGTACAAATCACAGTATTGAAAGTCACACCGAGGACATTCTCACCAATAGAAATCACAGATTTTTCAATCATATCAGTTGTTGCCGGCATTTCAAAATGTCATTTATGCTCATAATTAATTTGAAATTATAACTTTTAGGTAATTATTAAACTTGTGACTAGATCTTATTTAACATGGTAAGAAAGAATCATGCAATTGCTATGTCACAAATTTGGTTTTTAACAAACTTTTGTAACAGTATACCAGCATTTTTAAATATTTTAACAGTGCTATTTCAACTTAGCTAGTTTTATGTGTAATTATATGTTTCTCATGTTATATGTTTTCAAATATTATTCTGAGGTCATTGGTTTACAGGTTATGCCAAAACGCTATATGGCACAAAAATGGTTAAGAATTCTGCTCTGTAGCATGAACCCATCACAGCCTAGTAGGAAATACCCTAGTTTAACAACTGGCTGCTTTCAGTGTCCCGTGGGGGTGTTGCATTGACCCCAGGAATGGAGAAAGGCTCTAACTGCTAGAATGAGATAACTATTAGGTACTGCTAGGGCTTCCAACCTAGCACTTTTCAGTCAGAAGAGGGAAGCTACCCTCCCCCTCCAGCCCCAACCTCTTCCAGGTCCCAGAAGGTTGGGCAGTTACTCTGCCCAACCCCACTGCCTGTTCTCCTCCCCACTCAATTTTAATGAAAGCAGCTCTCTGGCAGCAACTCCAGTGCGACCCCAGTGCTCTGGGGAGTTGGGCCTGTGTTAGCAGGCCACAGGGGTGGACTGCAGCCAAGACTTTTGTGATTCTCTCCACCCTCATTTTCTTGTGAAAACACAGCCCAGGAGGACTTTGCTGGAGGGTTGATCAACTTAGCTATATATTTGCTTTGCTGGAAACTTAAGTTGTCCTTTTATGTGTCATTTTCTCTGATTTCTTTTTTTTTAATCCTTTATTTTCCAACAGGCAGATTCTGGTCACACCTACACAGGTGGCACCAGGTGTGTGCATATTTTTCTGATAGTCACAATGCATCACAGATCCTTACTGAAAAATGAAAGATGAAAAAACTTAGTGGTGTTAGATTACTTTATATATTCTAACACTATGCCTGCCCTTTCCCCTTTATTTTTAATTGCTTGCTTTGTATACTTCATCTAGGTTTTCTTGTTGGGTCTTTTTTTTTTTTCCCCCAGTCTGAATATCTCTGAGCTGAGATTCTCATGATAGCCAATCATTTTATACATATATGAGGCATGATCAAACAATACAGTGAATGTTTAAATTTAAAAAATGTATTACAGTAAAAGACACATTGCCATTAATCCCCCTCAAAATACTTCCCCTATTTGAAGTATTTAAAAGTGTATTTCAAATACACTTATCCCTTCATTCTTGCTACTTTCTGAAGCAATTCTGGAAGTCCTCTTTTGTGCGTGTCTTTAGTTGTGCTGGGGTGGCTGCCTAAATATCCTGAATCTTTTTGACTTTGGGGAAGAGCCAGAAATCACGTGGTACCAGATCCGGTGAATAAGGTGGATGAGGACACACTGTAACGTTTTTATTTGACATAAATTGCCGTACCAGAAATGATGTGTGACACAGAGCCTTGTCATGATGGAGGATGGTGTATGTCACACTTTCAAACACACCTTCTGTCAACCGTAGCTCATACCCGACTGCACCTAACAAGTTGAAACTTGTCACAGACTGTTACTAAGGTTCGACGTGCCGCTTCCCATATAGAAGATTCCCCACCTTTCTGTTGCATGGTACTTGGCAGCAGCATTCACTGTATCTTTTGATCACAATGGAAAGGCTCTGTGTCCCACATCCCTTCCGGCGCGGCAATTTCTGTCAAATAAAAACACATTATGGTTTTTCCTCATCCACCTTATTCACTAGATATGGCACTGGCTCTTCCCCAAAGTCAAAATGACCTTGAAAGGTAAACATTTTGAATTGATTGAGGACATTGAGGCAGCTGTGACAGCACAACTAAAGACACTCACAAAAGAGGACTTCCAGAGCTGCTTCAGAAAGTGGCAAGAAGGATGGGATAAGTGTGTTCAAAGTGAGGGGGAATATTTCAAGGGGGATTAATGGTAATGTGTCTTTTACTGTAATAAATTTTTTTTTAATTTAAACATTCAACATATTTGTTGATCACACCTTTTACTATTAGATTTCTTTTCCAAGTCTCCTTGTGGAGCAAGGATCAACACCGTGTGGTATCAGTGTTTAAATGCCTAAGCGTGTGTAACTTACATTTCAAAAAATGAGAACGTGTGGTACTATAATCCCATTTAAATTAACTTCTCTAAAGCTCCTTCATTAAATATCAGGATAGGTCCATTCTGAAGTTTAACATATTTTAAAAATTATAATTTTAAAAATTCTGTTTGCATGATAGTTTTTAAGTCTTTATCTTACCTAAATAATACACAGAGGTAATGTTTATAAACATGATTGCTGAGAGTGACTGAAGCAAGTTTTAGCCTACATTGATTGTTCTGTTGGGCAGGGGTCCAATGAGCTGTCACATAATGAAAGCACCAGAAGACTTGCTATGTTCTTTGGCCATCAGTGGATGTCCATGGTCACTTCTTGTAATTCCAGTGATGTTTACATTTTGCAAATTCTCATTAATCAACCTACTCTAGCTACTTGGCCAAATATACCTGGAAGGAAACGAACTGCAATCAACCCTTGGTTCTTTCTGACGAATGGGGCCACTTCTTCTTTCGTGAGGAGCAATAACCAAGCTTGACTTTGTTTGGCTTCACAATGCAATATGTGAGTGTTTAGAACAGATTTGCCCTCCTGACTGTGTTGGTCTGGCAGATTTTAAAAGGAACGTGCTTAATGTGGATGACAATGTGAGGTGGTCCAGAACCAGATCAGGAGGTCGAACCTGAGAGCAATCTGGACACAACTTCTGTGCTCCATTGATTGCCAGGGACACTTAGTGGCTAAATGGGAGGCAAAAGACAGGTATCAGGAATACATATCTGTCTTTGTTTTCTGCAGCTGCCATAACAAAATGCCACAAAATGGGATGCCTCAAACAACAGACGTTTATTGTCTGACAGCTCTGGAGGCTGGAAGTCTGAAGTCAAGGTGTCAGCAGCACATTGGTTTCCTCTGAGGGCAGAGAGGGAGAATCTATTCCAGGCTCTCTCCTAGCTTCTGGGAGTGTCAAGAATTTCTTGGCTTGATGACGTGTTCTGCCTGTGTCTTCACATCATCTTTTGTCTGTACATGCCCGTCTCTGTGTCCGAATTTCCCCTTTTTATAAGGACGTAGTCATATTAGATTAGGAACCATCCTAATGACCTCACCTTAACTTGCTCATCTGCAAAGACCCTCTTTCCAAATAAGGCCACAGTCATAGTTACTGAGGGTTAACACTTCAATATCAGTATCAATTTAATCCATTACCATATCTATCTTGAAAAATCACCAGAGAGGATGATTTGTAACTATTGGTGAAATTTATGTAAATCACATAATTTGCCTTCAGTGAATTTATTTATTCTATGTGTCTTATTTAGATGATACGATGCCAAAAATAATGTACCATGAATATTCTTTTTCTGTGAATTATAAATGCTTTTCAACCGTTCCTACATTTTCCAGGGACCATGGTTCTCTATTATTTCCTCATAGACCTTATTAGCATTTTTCTGAATTTCATTGCTTCTCCTTCATTTATAAACACTAGACCCTTTCCCTTTTATGCTGGATAAGCACATATCTAAAGATTGAGGTAAAGGATTTCTTTTGTAAGGAAAGTGCTTGTCTGGGGCTCTGTTATTTGGGAAATTTAATTCAGTTTCATTTGTTTCAGACATTCAAAGTCTATACCACTGGTTCATATTTTTCACTTTCCAGAACAGTAACCTTCACAGTGGTTAGCTGTGTTCTCTTAAAGTGGCAGACAATTGTTATCAAGTTTAAAATAAACACCTGTCACAACTTCCTCCATTCTTTCTTTCGAGAAATGCTAAAGAAACCTTGGGTGACAGTAGGGCTCTGTGGAATGGCTGGAAAAACACTGACCCAGAAAACAAATGTGTAACAAGTACATTTTTTCCATTACTTAAGGGAAATTGTGGTGTTAATTCTTTTCTTAATCTTTGGGCTAAGTGTAAATATGTGACTCACCCAAACTAGCTCATTCTTAGACCATAAATATTAGGAGGGATGACTTATGAGGAGGTCCTGTTGCTGTGTAGTGAGTAACTGCTTGTCTGCACATATTAATTTAACAAGAAAACAACATTTTCCTGAGTAGCATCACATTAAAAATAGTAGAGCGTTCAACATAAGTAAAAAAGCAGTATTATTTTTGAAGGAAACTTATTATGACAAAATAATCTTTTCCCCCAAATAATAATGTAATTATATTAGGCTTTAATACCTAAGAACATGTGTGCTAGATCTGGTTCCAATCAAAAAAGTTCTATTAAATTTCAAATACTACGCGAAAATTAACTTTAAAAAATTTATTTGTTCATAGCAAATTTCTATCCCTAGTCCATGGAAAACCACAGGGAGACCTTCCAGCTGGATCAGTTTCCTCAGTTCAAGTTGTCCGCTTCACTCCTAGGGCAACTAGGAGTGATACAAATGGGACGGTGCCATGTGTTCTCTGTCTTAGAGCAAACCCATACCACTCATACACCAAGGATCAGGCAGGACAAGGTGAGGACCTCTGTCTCACCTTGTCAGAGGTGGAGACACAGTCCCTTGCTTCTGGGTCTATTCTGTTAGAGAAAAAAAACACCACTAACGACAACAGCTGCAGAAAATATGTAAAACCTACCTATTACCGTAGACGTGACAGAAATATTACTCGGTCTCTCAAGCAGGTGAATGGGTATATTTAGAAGTTTTCCAAATCGGTATAGGACAGCCAGAAATATTAAATGAGAGGCATTGTTTTCCTTAGTAATGAAATTTTTACTTCTGTGACTTTGCTAATGCTGGTTTCTGCTTTCCTTTCTGCCTATTCTAGTGGCACATCCTTCTGGGACTTCCACAGTGGCTTTCCACAATGACTGTGGCCAATATTCTCATCACTGACCAATAGTAGCTATCAGTGCAAAACAAAATAGCATCAACCTTCTATGTCTTATAGTTCCCAGGTAATTTCATGTGCCTTGTAGTTAGGTCAGAGCCTTTTATTTATATCCAACATACAGGCAAGAAGGTGGTCTTGTCATTAATTTATACCATCGTGGTGACAAGCTCAGTACTTAGCACATGGGAAACACTCAACATGTATTGTAAAATAACATTTTTATAATCAAATGGTTAAACCAATTTAAGGCAGTCACAACAGTAAGTGTAACATATGGATCCCTTCATAACGAGGAAAAACTTACCTGACTTAAAAAAAGCAAGCACAGTGAAAGTGGAATTCTCTTGACTTCATCACATTAGCTTTCTCGCTTAGAAATGGCGGGTAAAGGGGGTGTTCAACTTTCCCTGAGTTTTGTATATACTGGTAGCGCCCTCTGGTGGCTAGTAGCAATTTTCTTGCACCTCTCAATTCCTGGACATTCCGTTTCACCTGAGAGATATGTATATGTATCTTTTGCTACCACTTAGTATTTTCCCCCATCTCAGAATTAGTAAGGTTTGCCTTCAAAGTGGCTTGGGACGCTACAGTCTAAAACCGAACTCACTTGTTTGTGGTTTAAATATCTAAGGTAAATGCAACTGAAGTGAATATCAGTTTTTACCATTACTCTTCAAAGTCATTCATTTGCCAGTTTGGGCGCAATTTAACTGTTGCGTGCAAAGGCTTGGCTGGGGTGTGTTTATGTAAATGGTTCAAAGCTGTGGATTGTGTGTCTGACAAGCTGCTTCCAAGAAACAAAGGAGAAATAAGCGTGTTTTCCATTTAAAAGACATATGGTTCTTATTGCCTTACAGAGATTGATTTTTGTTTTCACTTGATTTTATTTTTAAAGTTGGTTTTCCACTGTGAAATAAAACATGTTCATTATAGAAAATGTTGGAAATACAGAGGGGGGAAAAAATCACCCATAGTTCCCCCAAAGCCAAGACTGATTTTAAATATAGTCTCACAAGGTAGACTCCTTTCCTGGAAAATATTTTAAGGGAGCAGGCTCTAATTGGACTGAGAGTGAGCAAGTCACTTACCTTCCACGCAACTGTTTTCTCTATTTATAAAGTGTGATGATAATATTGCATTTATGTACTTCCATTTTCTGTCTCAAATTAGGCACAGCAATTGCATAATAATAATAATAATAATAGCAGCCATTTATTCAGCACAGAATTTCAAAGCCTATCCCTTGAGTTGCCATTTACCTCCTGCAGAAAAGCAATTTAGCCCACACTCAATTCTTCCCTATAACCTCCCATGTCTCTTCCAGCATTTGTTCTTGTAATAGTAATAACTACCATTCATTAGGTCCTTATTACATAAGATAATACAGTGGTTAAGTATGTAGCCTGATTGTATTTGAATTCTGACTCTTCCCCCAATCGCTGTGTGATCTTGGATGAGTAATTTAAAGTCTGTGCTACAGTGTCCTCCTTTGTCAAATAAAGGCCCTGCCCCACAGCGTTTTAAGGAGAAAATTAAGTCCCTAGAACAGAGCTGGGAACATGAGGCGCACTCTGTAAATGTTAGCTGTTATTATTAATATATTATGATGACATATTAGACATTATACTAGTTCTTCATCTCCATTATGGCATTTAACCCTCATAAAATCCTATGAGTTAGATATTTTTGTCCCTGTTTCAAATAAGGAAAATTAAACAGTGAGCCTCAGTGACTTGTGCAAGTCACATGGCAAGTTACCCCTTAGCATGTAAATCCTGGCTCATTTTGGACGGGCTATAAAGCTCAAATTCACCATCTCCTTTTCAATGTGGAGGGTTAACTATTAGTTTGTTTCTTTATTTCATTTTTATTGAAGCATAAGATATATACAGAAAAATGCACACATCATAAGTTTGAAGCTGTGCAAATTTCCACATAAGAAAAGCACGTGAGAAATCATCACTGTGACTGTCCAGATCCTCAAAAGTCCCCTCATGCCTGCATCCAGCTGCTAATGCCGCCAACGGTAACCACTGAGTTCACTCTCAATGCATACATTGGTTTGCCTGGTTTTGAACTCCACAGACATGGATGTATACAGTATTACCTTTTTCAGTGTCTAAGTTCTTTCACTAGATTTTATATTTGTAAGATTTATCCAAGTTGTTCATTTTTGTTACTACGAGGTGTGACAATTAAGTTTGCGAACTTGTTGCAACAATGTTGCTAAACTTTTTTGATATCAGAGGGATTATTCATTATGAATTTGTACCAACTGGGCAAACAATTAACCACGTTTACTATTTGGAAGTGGTGAAAAGGCTGTGTGAAAAAGTTAGACGACCTGAACTTTTCGCCAATAATTCATGGCTTTTGCATCACGGCAATGCACCAGCTCACACGGCACTGTTTATGAGGGACTTTTTAGCCAGTAAACAAATAACTGTATTGGAACACCCTCCCTACTCACCTGATCTGGCCCCCAATTATTTCTTTCTTTACATGAAGATAAAGAAATATTGAAAGGAAGACATTTTGATGACATTCAGGACATCAAGGGTAATATGATGACAGCTCTGGTAGCCATTCTGGAAAAAAAGTTCCAAAATTGCTTCGAAGGGTGGACTAGGCGCTGGCATTCATGCATAGCTTCCCAAGGGGAGTACTTTGAAGGTGACCATAGTGATATTCAGCAATGAGGTATGTAGCACTTTTTCTAGGATGAGTTCGCAAACTTAATTGTCCAATCTTCGTATATAGTATTCTACTAATTGGCATATCACTATGTATCCATTCTACTCTTGGACATTTGTGAGATTTCCAGTTTGGGACTATTATAAATATCGCTGCTATGATAATGTTTGTATGTGACTTTTGGTGAATATGTGTATATCATGCCCTTCCATTGGCTAAATATAAAAACAGAATTTCTGGGTCACAGGGAAAGCATATTTTTAGCTTTAGTAGATTTTGCCATGTAATTTCCCAAAATGGTTGTATCAGTTTATACTCTGCAGAGAGTTAACTTTTAACCTATATAAGAGAATTACAGGTCACTTTTTATTTTTAGAACACATTAGAACAAAAGGCATAGTTTGATCTGAATAATTTTTGGATTTTAAAAATAAAAATCAGTTAATAATTATTTGCTCCTGCAAAGCACTTGAGTTTAAATTTACGTACACAGTAGAAATGATTCATTTAAAACATAAATACTATACTATGAATGAAATATCATGAAATTTAAATTTAAATGGATAAAATCAAAACTAAGGATGTGGTATTTCTGATGAAGTGGTTCATGAATAGAGTAGTTTGCTTGCTGTTTGCTTGGAAGTGTATTATATAGTCATTATTTTATAGTCACCCATGACCTGTGTGTATATACACAGGATAAGCTGTTTAAGATTGGGGATCTTGTCCTTATCAATTAGGGAGATTATAGAAAGACAGAAAGGGCCCACATTAGAAAGTCTTAGCAGTTTTTAACTTCTTAGAAGCAAATCCATTGCCCCAAAGAAATCTTACTCTGAAGTGCAAAATGATAACTAGAGGTGCTGTTGTGAAAGAAGCAAAAGTGAGAAACCTCAGATCTCCACCCACCCTACCTTCCTTTTTGTTCCTAGCAGGTGCGGAGCCCTTTCACAGAACCAAGGCCATGGTGTGAGAAGGAGGAGTGCCTGCGTCCTGGTGATGAAAGGCACTCCTCGCAGTGGCCTCAGTCAGTAGCAGCTCTTAGGAACAGTGTATCAGGAAGGAACGATTCTAATGCCATAGCGAGAGTCTGCAGGCTGGCCCCAGATATCATTTATACATATTTCTTCTAAATATTTTATTTTCTATTTCCTCCAAATCCAGTATCAGAGTGATTGGCAGGTTGGCACAATCAAGCAGATGGTTAATTGTTCAGTACAGATAACCTAAATACTGACATAGGAATCATCGGGTATGTGTACCTTTCTGCATTTGTCCGGTAGATATTTGGGGATAAATTACTAAAGTTGGAATTCCCTCCATTAGAGTTAAATCTCCCGTATTCTACTAATGAGTAATGCTCTGCCCCTTGAATGTATAACACTGGTCATATCATGCCGTGTTCTATTGTTGTTTGTGAACGTCCGCCTTCCCATTGGAACTGCGAAGACAGAGGATGAGTTCTGGCTTCTGCTTCTGTAGTTCATCCCCCTTCCTGGCCAACAGGGCCATGCATGGTGTTTCCCTTTTACATAGTAGATATGGATACGTATTCTTTGCTTTAAGTATAATGACACATTTTAATATATTTTTTAAATGCTACGAATTCATCAGAATTCAGCTTACATAAGGGAAGACAGAGATGAAGTAATAGAAAAAAAAAAACAGGTGAAATTTTTCTTGATTTTAAGAAAAGACAAAAAAACAGCCCTGTTTTTCTCAGTCACTATGAGACAACATTGACAGTTAAAGGACTGCTAATGAATTCAATGGGATCCATGTCCAAAGGATTGATGTTCATGTAGAGACCAAAATTTCAGTGCTAAATAGACATGTTGATATTGGAGATGGAATATCTGAGTACTTTTTAAAATTTCTAAATGCTTATGGAATAAGTGGTTTAATAAAAGTGACCTCCTCTAATTCCCTTCATGTCCCCTCAGTGCCTCTACCCTTGGCATTGGTGGCTGATTTATCGTCATCTCACCTAAAACTTATTCCTAGTAATTGATACATGTAGACTATTCCTTACAAACAAAGTGTCTTGTGCTGCGATGAATGGAAATATTTTTGCAGTGCCTTTAAGTTTGATTCTTGCAGCACTCAGCACTCATTTCTTCCATTTGCTGTTTGTTTTTTAGGTCACTTTTTTACACCTCCTCCCCAGCTCTGCATTCTTTATTTATCCCCTCTTGTTTTATTCCAGTTAGCGTTTGCAGTGGTCCTTTTGGAAATTCCCAAAGTCCCCATGAAGGCCAGTCTGCCTAGACTTCTCGGTATCCTTTAACTTTATTACCTACAATTCACTTATAATTTGTTTTCAATGTACCTATGAACTTGTCTTCAAAAGAAACTTCTCCCACTGGCTTCTTTTCTCTCAGTTCATTTTATCTAAGAATATACTGGGCTCACTTCCTGGGCTGTATGTCTGTCTGCTTTCAACTTCTACAGTGTTGTCTTGGATCTACCTAACCGCTCTCTCCGTGAGCGCAGATCCCAGATCCGGACACTCCTCCATGTTGTTCTTAGGGAATCAGATGTACTTTACATATTATATTTCACATGTTTTATTACTATTCTACATCAAGACTCGTAGTCATGCTGTTCGATCCCTGAGACACATGTTTGATCCTATAGAAGTTGTAGAAGGATTAGCCCCAGTTTTATAAACATACATTTTCCCAAGCAGAAAACAGTTCAGTGGTTTCTCCTTTCTTGTTCAGCATCTCAGTGCATACATTGCTCACAATCTACCTTCTAATGTATTCAACGCTTGTCTTCATTTAATCATTCTAGGGTAATGCTTATTTAGTTGAATGTTCCTAAGTAGTTCATCACATTTTAATAGAGGTGTTTTGGGTCAGGGGGCATCATTTCAGATAAAGGGTCTATGTGTACATATATTTTAAAACAAAGTTTCAGTTTCCACATCTTTTATCAGTATCAGAGGAAGCTAACTTACACCTTCACTATATATAATAAATATTTCTACATAATTACAGTTGTGATTCCACTTTTCTTCCATCTTTATTCAGCTTAGTTCAGCCTGAATTAACTAAAGACCATTCCCTCAAATATATATCTCATTTGGCTTGTAAAAAACCCAGTTTTACTTAAAGAATGTTGTGAAATGCTTTTTTTGCTTAAAGCAAAATTTTACAATAGGAATAATGTTCATTTTCAGACCAAAGTTTTAATCTTTTTGATATATAAGATTAACTTAAGGTCATGTAATTCTGTAAACCAAAGCCAGAAAGTCTTTCTGGTCACCAGTATAATTATAACTTTCATCCAGTGTTTACCAGGGGATAGTGAATTCATTTAGTTAAAATGAGATCCCCAGGCTTAACCGAAGCAAACATAGCCTTTCTTTCTGTTTTGTTTTTTCAGATTTCACTAAATTAGATTTATAAACTGGACACAATTAAAAGCTTTAGAATGCCAAGAAAAAGGCAGATTTTAAGGAGATATGGATTTTTCTTTTAAGAATATTTGAATAAAACACAAATAAAAATAAAACTGAAGAGAGGGATTATTAATTTAACATTTCTAAGTTGATTTGCTTAAAGCTCATCTGCATGCTTTTGTCCTGCTTGCCAATCCAATGCAAATGCCAAGTCATGGAAGGTAAACAGGATTTGGGAGGCCGCCTGCTCAGGAATGCGAGGATTAGCCTTCACTCTGCTCTTGATTCGTTGCTGTCAGTCTAAATGGGCCCCATGCTCTGCGCTTCAGAGAAAGTGCTTCATTTTATACACACATAATTCTAATGCTAATCAAAAGAGTAATATTGTACTTTCTATTGTGGTACAGTCGACAGAACAGATAAACCTTTCGTGGTAGTGGACCTAGATTTGATTTCTGATAAAGCAGCGTACCTAGCTGTGAGAGAGCATCAGTGAATTACTGAAGTCATTTAAGCTTTAGGTACCTCACCTAGGAAAATAAAATAAAAATACCTACTTTACCTTGCAAGGATATTGTATAGAAAATATATAGAGGGTGACCATGTAATTTATCATCCAAAACACAATTCTCTTGAGAATGAAAAGTGCATTAAAAATTATCCCAAGATAATAGCAGTATATTATATTATGTTATGTTATGATGTTATGTTATATATTATATTTATTAGTTATATTCCTGGGTTTTATAATATAATAAATATAATATAATGTAATATAATATAATATATAACATTATAGTTACTATATAGTATACATTAAATATAAAAATATTATTAATATATAAAATACACATAAATTTACCATCATGCAAGGAGGCTGGTACATTGTAGTACCTGGTGTCAGTTCCTTTACCTTTTATTTTGGAATATTTAGAGTTTACAAAACACTTTTACATATATTACGGCATTTGATAATCACAACAGTCTTGTAAGGTATATTTACTTGTCTTGCTCTTATAAGTAAGGACACTAGAGATTAGAAAGCATAATTACCCTACTTGAAATGTGAGGGAAAGTAACATAGCTGGGATCCAAATCCAGTCCTTTATCATTTCAAATACATTGTATTATTTATATTTCCCTATAAATTTCCCAGTTTCCCCCAAAGCGCTTGTAAACACATTTTCTATGCAATTGTGGTCTCATGTGGCTCGTAAATTTCTCTGAAACACCTAGTTTTGATCTCAGTCTTATTCTGTGCTTTGACATGAAACTTAAAATAGTCCATGTGATGATGTAAGTTCAGTCTGAAACTTGAGGTGTTTCTTAGGGGACTAATAATGGTCAGTTCAGCCACTTCAGGGGTTTGCTGCCATCTCTTTACCCTCTGGTGTGAGGTATAACATACATGGGCTTACACCAAGCACTGGAAGTTCTTCATCGCTTGTCTCTGCAGGTGTCTGCTAACATTGATATTCAGGTGGCCTTTCCCCTGTGCTTCCATCGGCTGATGAACTTGAGTGCATCTGCTGTTGAAATCCCGTCAGACTGTAGGATATGCTCAAGCCCGCTGGCTCTTGAAGGCACATCTGTGGCACTTTCTGAGTCATAGAGCCAGTATTTGGATGTGCCCTGGGTCCTATTTGGCCAGGGGCTCTGTGGCCCTATTTGAGATTTATCTGCCTGGTCATACCATTAGCTGTTCCTCCTTAGCCATGGGGGATTCTGTGGGGGATCTCAGGGCAAGACAAGCTGTGTAGGGAGAGGGTCCCCTGTGTTCTAAATGTCCAAAAGCTAAGTAGGGATTCCTTTGCCCCTTTCTTCTTCTCCAAACCCACATCACTGCCTCACCCTAGGAGGGAGGGCATATAGGTCCACATCAAAATTTCTCTCACTTGCTTTTCTCTCTTCTCTCTCTTCCTAGTCCAGAAAGAGTATTTATCTGACATCTGAGGATTGGGGTGTTTAGGGGTTGGGAGTAGGGAGATGGTTCTGGTTATAATCTCATTGTTAATGCCAAGATCTTGGCCTTTGGGATGCTAAAATCCAGGAATAAATATCTGGTTTCTCTTTGTATTTGTGCTCTGGTTTACCTTCCTTTGGGGGGAGTGGAGGTCAAGGTCTGATTTAAAGGTAAAAGAAAATGGCAGAAAAATCCAAAAAATTTCCTACTTAAAAAAAAAAGTCACTTCAGTAAATGCTTTACCACATTATCCTCCACTCTCATTTTATAGCTTTCTGTCATTTTGTTTTAGTCTTGTTTCTATAACATTGCACATTTAAATTGTATTTGTTACACTACTAAATAGTTGCTGAATATCCGTATCACTAAATGTGCGTGATTCACAATAGTGTCTTCAAACAAAATGATGACTAGTACATATTTAAGGTGGGTACATCACCATGCATTGTTATGTGATTTAGAACCTTCTGATGATCGCTTAAAAGCTTAGACATACTTCTCCATTTCCTCTTCCCCACAATCCTTGAGCCCACTCTAATTACGCTGTCATCTACACTAGTCCACTGTCAATGATTTCACACAGCTAAATTCAATTCTCAGTCCTCCTCTTAATTATTTGCAACATTTGAAGCAGTTGATCAATCCTTTCTTCCCGAAAACCAATTTTTTCATAGCTTCTGGAATTCTAAATGCTCCTAGCTTTTCTCCTACTTCATTTTCCCAGTCACCTTCCCTGATTTTTATCTCATCAACCCAACTGCTAAAAGTGAGAGGTGCCCCAGAATTCAGGATGTTCCTAGGTTCATACATCTCCAGGTTACCTCATTCGGTCTTGGGTCTTTAAATACCATCTGTATACTGACATTTATAAATTTATGTCTCTAGCCTGGATCTCTGCCCTCAGTTCCAGACTCTTATACCGCACTGCCTCTTGGCATCTTCCTGACATGTCTAAAAGATATCACAAACTTATCTTGTTCAACATTGACTCCTGATCTTTCTTCTAAAATCTTCTCTACCCAATCTTTCCTCATCCCAGGAAATTGCACGTCATCGAATTTCTTAGGCCATAAACCTTGGAGTCATTCTTCACTCTTTTCTTCTCACACTACATAGCCAGTCCAGAAGCCACTCTACTTCCCACCACCTCCACTGTTGCTTGGACTGCCATGATCTCAGTTATCACAATAACCTCCTAATTGTCCTCCCTACTTCTTCCCTTGTGCTACCCCCATAGTCTATTTCCACACAGCAATCAGATTGTCTCACTTCTTTCCTCATGATGGTCTGGTGTTGCTCTGCCTCCAGTCACCATCCTTACACTCATCTCTGTGGCTCTGCATGACCTCCTCCCCACCCTTCACCTCACTCCACTCTTTCCTTTGTTCTCTCTACTCCAGCCACAATGGCTGCCTCCTTTTATTTAAACATGGCAAGTGTCTTTCTGCCTCAGGGCTTTTGCATTTGCTCTTCCTTCTGCCTGGAACGTTCTTTCCCCTGATATTTAGATGGCTCACTCCATTACCCACTATGGGTCTCGACCAAGATGATATCTTACAAGTGAAGACTTCCTTGATCACTGTTCTTAAAATAGTGTACCATTCCAATCCTTCCATTCCTCTTTCTTTTCTCTGCTTCATGTTTCTCCATTGCACTTATCACCATATAACACATTATTTATTTACTTGTTTTTGATTTGACATTTTTCTTCCTGTATAGGAATCTAAAGACCATAAAGCTTCAGGGATGAAACTTTGGTCTGTTTGTTTACCTCTCTAAGAGAACTTGGTGCTTTATAGTTGCTCAATAAATATTGAATGAATGAATGAATGAATGAATGAATGAAAACTCAGGGGTAGTACTGTTACTCAGCAACCAGCTCAGTGTTATGCACATTATAATTGTTAGTAAAGACTTGTTGCATGAATGAATGAAATGGGTTAAACCTATGAGCATTTGTCTCAAACTCTAAAACTCACTATATATATATATATATATATATATATATATATATATATATATATATATATATGTATGTATGTATGTATACGTATATATACATATATATAATGTATATTTATATAATTAATTTATCTTTTCTGTGGTTGTTCTCAGATAGTCTATGAAAGAAATCATTAATTACTGTTGAATTCTTTTTTAGTGGGCTTAAGCACAAGCCCAGTATATATACAGGGTAAATGAATTTGGTTAGTAGCTACCAACATGACCTACCACTTTAATATACCATCCATCCTCCACCCTGCCCCCCTCCACCAGAAGAGCATGTGCCAAAGAAGATCATAGAGCCATATCCCTTGTTTTTGAACTAAGGGTTTTGTGAGGTCACTCTACTCTTTCTGTATCCAAATGTACTCCCCGCTATGGTGCAGATTGCTTTTATACCCCACACTGTGAAGAATGAATGAGTTTGGAATAGCTAGAAGAGAGCTGGTTAAGTTGTGTGCTTTTGCCAATACATGCATCAAAATCTGTGCCACTTATTTCAAAAAGAGAACATAACAGATGATAGAGTTTCAGAAAATGTGTACAAAGATATGCCTGTGATTTTTTAGAAGGTTCAATTTTATCTAATGAGAGAGACTGGTATTACATTTTTTATTTCTCCTCTTTTCTCCCCTTAAGACCTAAAATATTATTATCCAGAGAAAATGCCAGAAAAGTAAAATAGAAAAAGAAACTAATTAATAAATCACCACCAATAATCTATCATTGACATTTAAATCACACCACATTGGCCTTATCAATCATACATCCGTATTGGGATCATGTATATAGGAAATAAATGAACATGACAATGGTTAGGTTAGCTTTTAAAATTAATTTATTTCAGAACAAAGGGAATAAAACAGATGAAGTATAAAGTTAAATTTTTTAATAAAATATTCCAGTGAGCTGCATGGAAACATAAAATTCTGTCTGTTAGATTTTGGTTTTGTCTGATAATTTACCCTTAGAGAAACTGCAAGTAAGCAAATATGCTTGTGTCAATTAGGGTGAAAACATTTGTAAGAATCTGAAAGAATAGACTAAAGAAAGCTCCTGGATTGAATAAGTGATTATAGCAAGGTTACAGGATACAAGATTAGTATACAAAAGTCAATCACTTTTCTATATACCAACAATGAACAATTAAACTAAAAACACTGTGTCATTTTCATTAGTGCCCCAAAAAGAAATACTAAGGTACAAATCTAACAAAATAGGCATAAGATGTATATGAGGAAAACTACAAAACTCTGATAAAAATAAATCAAAGAGAACTAAATAAATTCCACGTTCATGGATAGGAATTCTCAGTAGTGTCAAGATGACACTCTTTCCAACTTAATCTCTAGCTTTAATGAAATTGCAATCAAAATCCAAGCAGGTTACTTTGTGGATATAGACAAACTGATTCTAAAGCCTATATGAAGAAACAAAAGACCCAGAGTGGCTAACACAATATTGAAAGAGAAAAACTAAGTTGGAGGACTGACACTACCTGACTTCAAGATTTACTATAAGCCACAGTAATCAAGAAAGTGCAGTATTTGTGAAAGAATAGATAAATAGGTCAATGGAATGGAGTAGAAAACCCAAAAATAGATCCACATGAATAATGTCAACTATCTTTAACAAAGGAGTAAAGGCAATACAATGGAGCAAACATTCTTTTCGACAAATGGTGCTGAAACAACTGGACATCTACAAGCAAAGAAAAAAGAAAAGAATCTAGATACCGAGCTTATACGCTTCACAAAAATTAACTCAAAATGAATCATAGACTTAAATGTAAAATGCAAAACTATAAAACTCCTAGAGGATAACAAAGGAGAACATCTAGGAGATCTTGGGGATGACAATGGCTTTTTAGTACAACACCAAAGGCATGATCCATGAAAGAAATAATTAACAACTGAACCTCTTTAAAATTAAAGTTTTCTTTGTTAACGACACTGTCACGCCACAGTGAGAAGACAAGTGACAGACTAGGAGAAAATATTTGCAAAAGACATTTTAATAAAGGACTGTCATCTAGAATATGCAAAGAACCTTAAAACACAAACTGAAGAAAACAAACAATCTGATTAAAAATGGGCAAAAGATCTGATCAGACACCTCACCAGAGAAGATATACAGATGCCAAATAACTACATAAAAAGATGCTCCACATCACAGGATTGAAAACAAAAAGAGTGAGATACCACTACACACCTATTAGAACCGCCAAAATCAAAACACTGACACTAAATGTTGGTGAAGATGTGAATTCTCATTCATTGCTGGTGGGAACGCAAAACTGTACAGCCACTTTGGAAACAGTTTGACAGTTTCTTTCAAAACTAAATATACTCTTACCATACAACCCAGCAGTTGTGCTCCTTGATACCTTGATATTTACCCAAAGGAGTTGCATATATATATATATATATATATATATATATATATATATATATATATATATATATATATATATGTATATCCACACATAAACCTGAATATGAATGTTTATAGCAGCTTTATTCATAATTGACAAAACTTGGAAGCAACTAAGAAGTTGTAGGTGAATGGATGAATAAACTGTCATATCCAAACAATGGAATATTATTCAGCACTAAAAAGAAATGATCTATCAAGCCATGAAAAGACATGGAGGAACTTTAAATGCATATTACTAAGTGGATAATGCCAACTGGAAAGGCTACATACTATATGATTCCAACTGTATGACATTCTAGAAAAAGGAAAAACTATGGAGACAATATTATTGGTTGCCAGGAGTTGTGAGGGACAGAGGGATGAATAGGACAAGATTTTAAAGTGGTGAAGCTACTCTGTATGATAACATAATGGTGATTATATGTCACTATTCACTTGCAAAACCCATAAAATGTACAACCCCAAAAGTGAACCTAATGTAAACATGGAATTTGGGTAACAATGATGTGTTAATATAGGTTCATCAATTATCACAAACGTACCACTTTGGTATAGCTAAGGCGGCGGTGCAGTGTTGGAGTAGGGGGTATATGGGAATTCCCTGTACTTTCTGCTCCATTTTGCTGTGTACTTAAAACTACTCTAAAAAAATGAAGTCTATGTTTTAAAGATCTGAATAGACAGCTCTCCAAAGAAGACATATGGATGGCAAATAATCATATGAAAATATTCCCAACATCATTTGTCATTAGAGAATTGCAAGAAAACAACAACATAACAATATGCAGCTATTAGAATGGCAAAAATCCACCCCCCCAAAATCAAAACAAACTGACACTGTGAAATTGCTGACAAGGATGTGAAACAACAAAAATTCACTCATTTCTGGTGGGAATGAAAAATGGTACAGGCACTTTGGGAAACAGTTTGGCAGTTTCTTATAAAGCTAAACATAATCTGACCATAATCCAGCAATTGTGCTTCTAAATATTTACCCAGCCAGTCTGATAACTTATGTCTGCATAAATACCTTCCGGTGAATGTTTATAGCCAAAACATAATTGCCAAAAATGGGGAGTAATGATGTTCTTTAATTGGTGACTAGATAAACAAACTGTCATATCCCCATACATTGGAATATTCAGTAATAAATAGAAATAAGCTCTCAAGCCAGAATACGACATGGAAGAAACTTAAATGCACATGCTAAGTGACAGAAGTCAGACTGAATAGACCACATACTGCATAATTCAAATTGTGACTCGACACATTTACTAATGGATAAAAGTGAAGGAGGAACCATTCTGTCTTCCTTTTTTTTTTTTTGCTTTCTGTAGTTTTGGAATAGCTCCTTAATAGCTCGTACTGCCTTCAGCCTTACCTGTAATCCTCCAGTTCATCTTGGCATTGATATAGCAGTGAACTTTATAAAGCAAAAAGATGATCATGTCATCTTTGTGTTTATAATACTCTAATGGCTTCTCATTATTTTAAGCCTAATTATAAATTCCTTAGCTTGGTTTATAAGCTCTTCATAACTTTTCCAACCCAATCTCCCACAGTTCCTCTCACTTACATCCTTATTTTGTTAGGCTCTGGTTCTCCATACACACAATGACTTTTCAAGTCTCTATGGGTTTTTTTGTTGTTTTTGGTTTAATAGGATTATGAAGATAGCAGTAGGGACAGTTATGGGGCTACAAATGGAGATATCATATTGTTATGGGTAACCCCTTACACCCCCCAGACTAGAGTCATAGGCATAGCCTATTAAGCCTATATGTGCCCATATAGGTAGGAAGCAAAATGAGTCTGGAGCAGAGGGTATGTGTAAGCAGAGTAACTTGTAAGATCCTTGGTTCTTTAGTAAAGAAGGCATGTAGTAGGGCTATATAAGATATTCCTCTGCTTCTCTGGGGTACTTAGTCACTTTGACTCACTTTTTTTATTTTTTAATTAAAGTTTATTGGGGTGACAATTGTTAATAAAGTTATATAGATTTTAGATGTACAATTCTGTAATACATCATCTATATGTCAAATTGTGCGCTTACCACCCAGAATCAGTTCTCTTTCCATCACCATATATTGGATCCCCTTTACCCTCATCTACTACCACCACCAGCCCCTTACTCTCTGGTAACCACTAAACTATTGTCTGTGTCTATGAGTTTTTTCTTCATTTGTTTGTCTTGTTCTTTTGTTGTTTTCAGTTTTATATACCACATATCAGTGAAATCATATGGTTCTCGACTTTTTCTGTCTGACTTATTTCACTCAGCATAATAATCTCAAGATCCATCCATGTTGTTACAAATGGCACTATTTCATCGTTTCTTATGGCAGAATAGTATTCCATTGTGTTTATATACCACAACTTCTTTATCCAATCATCTATTGAAGGACACTTTGGTTGTTTCCATGTCTTGGCCACTGTAAATAAAACTGCAATGAACATTGGAGCACACTTGTCATTATGTATAAATGTTTTCAGATTTTTGGGTAGATACCCAGGAGAGGGTTTGCTGGGTCATATGGTAATTCTATTCCCAATTTTTTGAGGAACCTCCACATTGCCTTCCATAGTGGCTTCACCAATCTATATTCCTACCAATAGTGTATGAGGGTTCCTTTTTCTCCACAGCCTCTCCAACACTTATTATTTGTTTTGTTGATGATAGCTATTCTAACTTGTGTGAGGTGATATCTCATTGTGGTTTTTATTTGCATTTCTCTGATGATTAGTGATGTTGAACATTTCTTCATATTTCTATTGACCATTTGTATGTCTTCTTTGGTGAAATGCCTATTCAGGCCTTCTGCCCATTTTTTAATTGGATTGTTTGTTGTTTTGTTGTTGTTGAGTTGTATGAGTTCCTTATATATTTTGGATATTAGCCCCTTATCGGAGGGGTTGTTTGTAAAATTCTTCTCCCATTCAGTTGTTTGCCTCTTTATTTTGCTGATGGTTTCTTTTGCTGTACAGAAGCTTTTTAGTTTGATATAGTCCCATTCATTTATCTCAGCTGTTACTTCCTTTGCCTTTGAAGTCAAATTCATAAAATGCTCTTTGAATCC
This sequence comes from Rhinolophus sinicus, assembly GCF_057876585.1. Classification (NCBI taxonomy): domain Eukaryota; kingdom Metazoa; phylum Chordata; class Mammalia; order Chiroptera; family Rhinolophidae; genus Rhinolophus; species Rhinolophus sinicus. The sequence continues at coordinate 31,316,609 of NC_142501.1, read as the reverse complement.
AATGTCCATAAGTTTAGTACCTATGTTTTCTTCTATGCATTCTATTGTTTCAGATCTTATGTTTAGGTCTTTGATCCATTTTGACTTAATTTTGGTACATGTGACAGACAGCAGTCTAGTTTCACTCTTTTTCATGTGGCTTTCCAATTCTCCCAGCACCATTTGTTGAAGAGGCTGTCTTTTCTCCATTGTATGTTTTTTGGCATCTTTGTCTGACTCACTTTTATGCCCCCCAAAAATCCAAATATTTTCAGTTGCCAATTTCTTAAGTGCTATAGTAATAAAAGCATAGGGAAAAAAATTCAGACATTAACACATGTGTTTTCTCTTCCAGAAAAAAGTTAAAAATCCAAATTTAGTATCCAAATCCCTTGAAAGTTTAGAAAAATACTTAATAGAAATAATTATATTTAAATATGATGCCTTGTTAAAAAATATTATTTTTAATAAAAAATAAAAAATTGTAAATTATTAAATTTAAACTTCTAGTTTGACAAAGTTAGTAATTTATTTCTTAAGCATCACTCATAATTAAAATGAATAGTTTTCCACTTATATAAAACTGGTTTGAATTCTTGGACACAGAATCCATAGCTTTTGATTTATTAACCTTCAAGATACAAATGAAAAGACAAAACCAAATGTGTTGATTACCATATTCTAAACTTAATTCTTCTTGTCTCTACTTTCAGTTTAACTCCAGAAGACTTACTGTTATTCAACCATACAAGTTAACTTTTTAATTTAAAATAATTTTTTTCTTCATTTTACATTCTTTATAAGCATTCCCATAACTCTACTCCCTATCAAACATGTTATGGATTTTAAATTATGGTCCTGCTATTTTTTGCATTCTCATCTGTCATTATAAAACACAGTTGCCACTATCAGATTAACTCTTACCTTACCATTCCATAACAAAATAAGTCAATTTTCAGGACTGGAAATGCACTGAAGCTAGACTACCAGGTTAACTTTTCAGAGACATGAATGCTTTCCTAATAATTATTGGAAATTATACCATTTATCTTTAGAAAATTTTTTGTACAGAACAGTGACATTTATTCTGTAACTCTTTCTCAAGGTGATATTTTTGTCAGAATACAGGATAAGTCAATATTTTCTGGCTTAAACAAACACAATAATTTAAAAGCAATCCCTAGACCCCCATCTGGAACTAATTTACTTCTTATTTTAACTTCTGGCATTATAAAATGTTCACTTTTACATTGCATTAATTTTACATTTCCATTAAATTGCTAAATTTCTGTTTTATGGGGCTTGAGGGTTTTTTATACCAATTTATTTTGACTGTCACAAGAATACAAGGGTACAGTTGAGGTTGAGGGTGGGGGATGGGTCTACTTCAGAAACTGCGGCTATATGAACAAATCTTCTCCCATGGCTGATCTGTTAATTTTCTTAGTTCAGCTAGAAAGTTGGAGGAGTTGAGGTGGAGGAGGACTTAGAAAGCAATAGAGATCATCATGAGTATGAAAATAGAGTTCTAAGCCAAGTCCTTTGCTCTTACTGTGAACTATCCACAAGGGACATCTTAACCATGCACAGTGCACTTACCAATCACTAGAAAGTGTCACTTGAGCAATGATCACTTCCTTCGTCTTCAAGTTGTTATATCAGCTGCCAATGGGACAGTTCAAGCAGTGCCTGGGACATGATAGATATTCAATAAATATATATTGAATGTATGATAGATGGGTAGATGAATGAAAAGATAGAGGATGGATGGATGGATGAATGGATAGATGGATAGTATTTCTATACCTGGACATTTTCATTAATATCTGATGTTCGACAGGTTCAAGTCCAGCCTCACTTGTTTTTGACTCATTTCCCCACTATATTCTGCCTGTGAGAATAGTACTACACCCAGACCTTTATTCCATATTGACTAATCCCTCTCCCTCACTCTCTACATCTAACCAATAAACAATTTTTATAGGTAAACAGATCAAATGGAGCCATCCCCTTACTCAGAACCCCTGTGTGCCCATAGACTTCAGCATAAAATGCACATCCTCAGTGTGGTATATAAGCTCCTTCAGAGTCTAGGCTCTGAAGAACCTCACCACCTACCCCCAACATGGCTCCACCCACACAGCACTCAACCTACCCTGTGCCAATAGCTACTCTTCTAGACACTAGAAAACAGTGATGAATGAAAGAAATTTCATGTCCTCATGGAATATACATTCTAAAAAAGGAATCGAGTAAAATAATTATAATAATAATCGTAATGATAATATATAGGCGTTTCAGTTGTTTTTATTATTATTATTATTATTACTAGTGGTGGTGGTGGTAGTAGTAATCGTATATTTATGGAAGGCCTGACTGGGAACCTGGCAGCAAAATGATCTCATCTCATACTACACTGCTATTACTCATTCTGCTTTAGCCACACTGGCCAGCTTGATGTTCCTGAAGCGTATCAAACATGTATTCCTGCCTTACGGCCTTTGCAATAGCTGTTCCCTTTTGTTGGAACACTATTTCCCCAGATAGTTTCCCTCATCTCTTTCATTTATTGCCTTCTCAGTAAGGATTACCCTGGTCACCCTCTTAAATAACAATTCAAGGTCTTCATCCCCCCAATGCTGAATCCCCCTTTCCCTGCTCTACTTCTTTTATGCCATAGCACTCATCACTTCCAGTCTACTATGTAATTTATTATTTTTATTTTTTATCTGTCTCCTTCTATTGAATATAAAATCTGTAAGGTCAGGGATCTTAATATGAATTGTTTACTGGATTAGTCGAAACACCTAGAACAGAACTAGCACAGAGTAGGTGCTCAATAAATATTTATCCAATGAGAAGAGAGCAGGGAGGATGTACCATGAGTTAGTTTAAGTTTTAACAAAGTCATTGGCAGCTGAGAAGAGAGGGGTTTAAAGGGTTTCGGGGTGCAGTTGAAGGGACACCACTGAGGAAGCGATTGTACTATCATTAACAAGTAAAAGCATGGGATGAGAGTGGTAGTGATGAAAACTGTATGCCATAATGAAATTATAATAAAATTGGGTGCTAAATAATATTGAAGTTCTATAATTGCCTCAGTAAATGGTGAATGTCACCTAAGCATCTCATACACGATTTAAATAACAATAGAGCCTTTAACAGATTATCACGTCCACAGATGAAAATTACTTTCCACACAATGAAAATTACTTTCATTCCTTAGACTAATAATTTACATTAAAATATGATTGGAAACTTAAAAATAGAAAATGCATTTGTCTTTTCCATGGATAATCTGACAGAGAGAGATGAAAACAACAGTTTCAAAGAATGAACATATCACATGTCAGTTTTTCAAAATGGTTTTTGATGTTTTTTATTGCATTTGAAGTAGATTGAATTTTTAAACAAATGTGGGATTCAGTTGTTAAAACAACCACCAAATAATGATGTGTGTCTCTTAAAAAAGAACATCGAAAATGTTTATACAAATTTCATGGATTAAGCCAGCACCACTACCCCACTGGAAGGAGGCTTTCTAAAACGGAGCCAGTAACCCACAAGTCAGCAGAGAACACTTATCAACAACGAACATTATGTCTCAAAGGTGTACCAGAATCATGCTTATATTAACGAGCAAGTTCCTTAGAACCAAACCCTAGAGCTAATTTACTCCAGTATTAGACAAAAATCAAACATGGTAGCATTATTAACATGGCTTATCAGTCTTCAGAATAATAAAAGTACCGAAGTAGATGTACAGATAGATTATTAGAGAACATCTCAGTGACTGTGGCAAAAAAGAGAAAGCCATGATATTTGAGAGAGGTATTTTATTTGTGTGTACATGAAAAATATATTAATATACACATTCAAAAACTGAAAATACTTAAAAGCCCTAACACTCTAGAGTTGTTTTGCCTTAACCACACTACAACTTCTAAAAGTACTGCCACATAACTGCACGGGGCATTGATCAAGGTTCTTAAACTAGGATCTAGACACTTAAAAATGATTTGAATTATGTTCGGTATATGCTCAGTTGTGAATGACGATGGAGTGTCTAGTGCATCTTAGAAAGATTTCTTTGAGAAATGATTAAAGTTTAAATGGTCTTGCAATCGGGGTACTTCCAACTATAGTTATGTAAAAAATGTTGTTAATTTTAATAGTGCATTGCTTGAAGATGCCAGATAAATGAAGGTTGCAATCTGTAGAGTTAAAACTCCTATTCTGAGAAAAGATGAAACTCTTTCAATATTGCAGTTAAGTTTACTGCTGTCTGGTGCTTACTATTTCTTACATGCAAAAAAAAAAAAAAGACTCAGTCTCTAGAGAGTGAACAGTGACAGACTGAAAATTGAAGATAAAAACACAGTGTGCTCGCTCACTGTGGGAAGTATTGTAAGGTCAGTGGCCTGCTACTTTAGGCACTGCAAAAACTTTGGCTCAAATCCAGCCTTACACTCTGTAATTAGAAAGAACATCTCTACTTTTAGTCTCCAGCCAAGCCACATATACTTGTGGTCTGTTTTATGAGGTTCTGGTTGCAATTTGCACTGTGATCTCTCATATAAGACACTGTGGTAGGGGGTATAGACCTCCAGTTGATTCTAACACAGGGAGAGACTGACAGTAACTTTCAACTAACTAGTCTTATTTCTTCAAGGAGTATCTTTAGACTTCTGTATACAAGGTATTTCTGTAAAACTAAAAATACCCTAATGATAAATATTTTGTAAGCTATAAAATATAACAGACATTGAGTCTTTGGTTAGGGTCGATGAGATCCCAGGAAGGCCATCCCAGGTCTTCAGAGGGCTCATGAGCCTGCTGAAGTTATATGCCACTCTGTGTACATCTATTGTTCCAGGGAAAGGATCCAAAGCTTTCATTCCATTTTTAAAGTATCTATGATACTCCCCTCCAAAAAAAATGTTTTTAATATTAAAACCACTGTTTTTCAACCATAACACAGTATAAAAAAATGTTCATCATGTTTCCAATCCATTTTTAAGGACAATAGAGTCCACAAATCTCAGCACTTCTCTTTCTCCGACCCATCTTCTAGTTAAATGTTATCCAGATGGCCTAGGCCTTGAATTTGGTTTAGGGTAATGGATAAATTACAGGCTTTGGAAACAGACTGCTTGGGTTCAAATCCTGATTCAGCCACTAACTAGCCAGGTGAGCTCAGTTAAATAATATAACCCCTCAGAGCCTCAATTTCCTTATCTGAAAAATGGAACCAATCCTTGTACCTGCCACTTAGAGATGAAGTGAGGGCTGAGATCATGTAAAGTCCTTAGCACAGTTCCAGATCCTGAACCTGACTTTAAGTATTTTATCAGCACTACTTTTGATGAGTTTTAATGAGTTACTAATAAAATCCTTAATGTGGAGTGTTTTTTGTAGTATGAATAACCATCTAGTGGTCTTTTCATTACAGCAAAAATTACCACATTTGTAAGTCAACTTTATCAATCATTATCAAAATTCAAACTTAGACACCTATTTTGTGATGTTTCATGTCTGAATTCATTGTTTTGCTAAAAATTTTATATGTGAGTATTTTCACACTGTGATTTTTTAAAATTTGTTTTTAACCATGTGACTAAAGAAAGAGGTCTAAACTGTTGATCAATGCACAATAAACCTACCCCACTTTTTAGGCCACAATATAAAATTGAAAAGGTATTTTTATAATCATAAATAAATGTTTTGGGTTTATATGCAAAAGAAATATAACACACATATAGTTTTATGGGCAATTTGTCTTTCCTTATAGGTATAAGGACTATGAGAAAATTAACAAGTTTGTTTTAAATGTTTCTCTTTTTTTCCACAGCTCTTGTAGTGAGATTTCTGACGAAACGTTTCATCTGGGAATATGATCCCACCCTCGGTAAGTCAAATTTTGTTTTCTCCTCCTTTCCAAAGTTTATGCCCCATAAGAAAGAATGACATTTTCTGTTGCAACATTTTTAAGCACCTTGCAGATGTTTTGAAAGTGCTTTGTTGAATCGTGCAAAGTATTTCTCTGGGAAGCTAGACATGTTGCATGATGTCTGTGCTCAGAACCTGGAAGGATTTTAATGTGGAGATGAAGAAATCAGGTCCAACCAGAGACAAGAAGAAAGTGGGTACCACCTAATGCTCTTCTGTTAGGAAATGTAGTATCACTCTAATGGGAGAACGAGGATACAGTGGGCATGACTAGTTTGATGTGGGATAGAATAGCATGCTGAGGAGAGTATATCATTAAAATTAAACTTGTAAATAATGATTTTGGGAAAATGTATATATAAACTGTGTTTCTTCCCCTCTTCTCTCTGGTGAATCTGATTTAAGCCTGTTTAAAAATACAAAAGAAGAAGCAGAAAATAGATATCTGTGCATCTTGAAAGTAGCAATAAGGTTGATGTATGAAGTGTTTATTACATGTATTGTTCATAGTCCAAAACAGAGCATGTATTAGATATATATTTAGTTATCATCTTCAAAATAACACTAAAAATCTAAATTAAGCTTCAGATTTTACTCTGCATGAAGCCTTTGAGTATTTGTTTATGCTTCAGGACCCAGTTGGTTTCATAAAGGGCAATTACTTTGAAATCCAGAGGAAGAGAGAAAGACACATCATTTCACTATGAGGCACGGTGTCCCCCATCTGGCCTCACTTAGAATGGTGAAATTGGCAAAGATTATTCCTGGATGGTTTTTTTTTTTCTTGTTTGTTTGTTTGTTTTTTTACTTATGTTTAGTTTAAAGGGAACTTTTTATTTTCCCTTGTTCCTCCTTTCATTGCTTTTACTTATTCATTCAACAGATATTTGTTAAATGACTCCTATGTGTCAGATTCTTCTAGGTGCTCAGGATAAATCTATAGGCAGAAAGAGAAAGCCATAGCTTTTTTTTTTTTGAGCTTACAATCTAGTAAAGATGGAAGAGTCAATAAACAATAAATATATGTCAAATAGTGATAAGTACTCTGAAGGAAAACTGAACAGAGACGGAAACAGCGTGATTTTATTATTTGTTTGATTCTTAACTTTTTAATCTATCTGGAACTTATTTTAGCAAGAAGTATAAAGTGAAGACCCAACATTTTTTCCAAACAGTTGACCAATTATCCTCCTATTATTTATTACATAGCCCCCACTATTTCCAATACTGCCTTTTCTACAGTCCTCCCTAGGTTTCCACGAGGATTGGTTCTCTTTTATAAAATGACACAGTACTTGCATATAACTTACGCACGCCCTCCCCTATACTTTAAATCATCTCTACATTACTTCTAATACCTAACACAATGTAAATGCTATGTAAATAGTTGTCATAATGTATTGTTTAGGGAATAATGACAAGAAAAAAATCTGTGCATGTACAGTAGCACAGACTCATACTACTATACTTCATAGTACATGTCGGCACCAACGTTAACATTTTTTTCACGTATATTTGATCTGCAGTTGATTGAGTCTGTGGATGCAGAAACTGCAGGTACAAAGGGCCGACTATACACTGGCTCGTTTACACTAGGATGCAGTTCTAGATTTCCTTTTCATATCCTACACCAGTACCATACTCTTTTAATAATACTCATAGTATGCTCTTCAGAATACATGGATACCCAGTAGAGAAAGCCTTCCTCCTTTACCTTTTTACAAAATCATCTTGGCTACTATCTCCAGTTTATTCTTCCAGGTCAATTTTGAAAACTCTATCATAACATGACATAATTTTTATTAGAATTGCTTTAGAACTATAAATTACTTTGAGAAGATTCACATCTTTATGATACCCAATCTTTTAATCTAAGAGAACAGCGTGTCTCTACACCTATTAATCTTTACTTCTCTGTTTTTGCTTCTAAGTAAATTGTTTTTCAACATCAATAATTTTGAATATGTTTTTAATATAGCCACACTCTAATCTTAAATGATATATTTAGATGTAAAAATATATTTGGTTTAAAAAAATTCATTATCTATTGTTTATTCCACCTAAGTAAATACTTACTCTCCTCTTATATTTTCTATTATTTATAAAAGCTTTACAAAGTTCCTGAGACTCTTAATGATTTATGGGAGTTCAGTGGAAAAATACTAATTTTATTTTTGTTATACCAGTACATTTCAATGAAAGATGAAGCTTATAAAAAATGATTTCATAAAAATTTTGAACTCTCTCTAAATATGTTCCAATAACTAATGTATACAGTGTCTTAGGTGAACCATTTTCCATTTTGTTTTATTCATTGTAAAAAAGCAACTGCTATTAATAAGACTCTGCCTGCATCAGTTATCTGTAATGCAGGCTTCCTTCACTAAGAATAATGAAACTTTACTGTGTGACCTTGTACTGTACCGCTCAAAAAGGATTTCAGCTGCTAAGCAACAAGAGTGTTGATCAGACTTCAGAAATATCAGATATATGACTCACTCCCAGGTGAGGGTTTCATTAACTCACGATAAAAACTGGATTCATGTGTGTTTGTGTGTATGCTCGCGTATGCTAGAAATCACTGATGTTCTAGCCTACAGCAGTTCCCAACCTATTTAATCCAAGAGTAGTCAGAATTTCCTGGACTTCATACTACCATAGAGTTTCAAATCCACCACCAAAAGGGAAACCTATATTAAAAAACAAAGTTGAATATTTGCAAAAAGTAGTCTTGAATTCTGAATTCAGTGCCTTCATTAGAAACATGGGGCAGTTTTTTTAACCTGCAACAGAATTATTGGTCCATGAAAACCTGAAGGCCATAAATACCATTTAGCATAGTAACAAAATTGGAATATTTACTGCTTGAAATAATTCTATGAAGGAAATGTTTGCTACTATAGCAGCAAGTGATTCCCAAACTTGTAGATTTCAGGACCCAATTTTTAAAATTTTTTTTTTGCTTCTGTTTTGGTATTTGTGCGTGCGCACGCATGTGTGTGTGTGTGTGTGTGTGTGTGTGTGTGTGTGTGTGTGTTTTATGGAGAGGTAATATCACAGGATTACAATTAGGGATTTAAGCAAGGGGCAGAGGGTAAGAAGAACTAAATGTATTCACTCTACAGGCACTTGTATTTCCTAAGAGATTGAAATGTTTTTAACATTCAAGAGTTTTGAAGGATATCATCTAAGAAAAATGTTCAATCATTTACATTGAACAATTTTAGTTTTCCTTAAAGTTGTTTCATTTCACTGTGAAATCGTTGTCAGTGAAATCTTTGTCAGAGGCCAGAGCTGGTCTATGAATGGCATTTGAAAATCACCAATGCAGCCTGTAAGATTTGGGACTTAGACCATGTAAACAGGCAAACCTCTTAATGGTGGTGGCAGCAATGTTCTGGTTGCAGAACAAGTTCCATGTTCTGATTAGATCCCAAAAGAGAAATGAATCTCTCTGAGAGTCGTATTTACCCTCTGAAAATACTGATCATGGTCGAGAATACAGACAAAAACTTAGATCTTATTCAATTGTGTGTGTGTGTGTGTGTGTGTGTGTGTGTGTGTGTGTGTGTGTGTTGGGGGCATTCAGAAAGAAAGAGACTACATTTCAGCACCTGCCACATAGCAGGCACCCTACTCTGTGTTTAAATGGATCATGGTGTCTGTTAGTGAGGACTCAGACAAGAGTGAGGGTAGGAGCTGGGAGACATACTGGACCCAAAGATGATTTTATTTTGTGATTGGTTCTTCCCACCTGCATTGTATACAGTTCCCTCTGCTTGGAAAGGCTCAGACAAAGGAAGGGACACACCCAGAAAAAACTCTCTCAACCAGATACTGAAGCAAAAGTGTTTAACCGACTCAAAGAATTATTTAATGTTGGCACAGCAAAGAACTTTGAGATCGTTATTTGACAAATATGAAAACAAGTCCAATAAAGTAAGTTTATCCATGATTATGTGGCGAGTTTGTGGTTAAACCAGCAATAGAACTCAAGTCAGTACAATTTCCACTCTAGCACAAATCAACATTACTAACTGCTGTTGTTACTGTATTGACCAAATGTCCATATTAATATGTTAAAATTTGGAAGAAAAAAAAGCTAAACTGGTGAGAGGATTAACCATAAACAACATCCCTTTGAGCATCAACTTCTCTTAGAATATTCAAAATATACTTCTGTTTATAAAAATGTTATTGAATGTGGATTTAAAATTATGTTGTTCTCATATACAGTGAAATTCAGGTATAATTTTCAACATGCCTAATGCCAACTTGACGCTAATATTGGTCTTACAATATATAATATTTTGGTTCACTTAGAAGTACCTCTTAAATAATCATACCCCTACCCTTCATTAAAAAAAGACTCAAAATGACTATTTTCTGTTAGGACAAGCAAAATGAAAAGTGTTTCTACCCTCCCAACACATGCATGTTTTCTCTAATGTTTTAAAATTAATAGCAGAGTTTAGTTCCAAGAGGTACTTACTACAATTTTTAGAATTATCTTTAGAAAAGATAGCATATGAATGTACAACATTTTACCTCTGTAGGTAACACTTCCACTTTTTTATATGTAGTCAGGGGTTCCTAAGGAGGGAGAGAAGAAACTCAAAGAAAAAAATGCTCAAAATGGCATGAAACCAGGACTTAGCTTGGATGAAATTACTGCTGCCACCCGCGGCTATGTCTGTGGCAGACATTCTCTCATTTCCTGCATTTCATCGTTTTCGTTTCAGTTAACAAATAGCCAAAGAATCACACAACTTCATACAATTTCCATTGTATTCTATTTCCCCCACTGCGGTCTTCTGTGGTTGAAATACATATCCTATTTATCATGGAAGCAATAGAGAGAAATGTCCCTGTCTGTCAGACGTTTGGTGCAAAGAGATGGAATAGAGCCCAGAACTCTGTTTTCCAGGCTCCAGAGCTGATGCCAGTCCTTTTAAAAGGGAAGGCAGCACAAAGGTCATTGTAGAACAGTGGAGTGAGAAACGAAAAGGGCATGGATTCCAGCATGTGTGCTGCCTTCTGGGCCTCTCCTCCTCAAGCTGGAACTCTGAAGATGAAAAAGAAAATAAATGATGAGAGAATACTTGTAGATGAGTCGTTGCTGTAAATGGTATTTTAGAGCATTAAATCACTCACAACAATAATCTCCCATTTAACATAGAGATAGACTGTTCTAGAATTGAGAAACATTGGACACACCATGTATGGATTACATAATTTAGGAGAAAGACAATAATGTAAATTACACTTATTAAAATATATTGAACAGAATCTCATTTTTTAATTTTCATTTTCATAAAATGCTTCAGCAATGTGTCATGCCTGTAGCAATGACCATTATACAGTGCTGATGACGGGTAGAAGGCTAGGTCATGCTACTTAGTTAAGCCTCCTTTCTGCAATTAGTATTTTGAGTAGATTATATTTACGGCAAAGTACATGAAACTGTGGTCAGAAAAGAATGGTAAAATAGCTGATGAGATAAAGAAATGAAAGTCAGAAACATGAGCTAGGTAGGAAAAAATAAAATAAGCACTGGCTTAGTGGCTACCTTGATGGGAGAGAAATTTCTTACTGATTTGGGTAGTTTAGGTGCAAATAATTGAGTTAATGCTTAAGTTAATCATGCTGCTCTGTTCCTGGTACCATGTCATGTGTATGTGAAGCATTAATTTCATTTTCTTTTCCCCACATCCCCTATTCTGATACCATAGCCCTCTTTCCCATAGGCATATAATGTAATGTGTTTGATACTTACCATAATCATTAAAAGCCAAAATTCCTAAAGTCAGTCTTTCTGGGTTCCAATCTCAACTCTACCACTTACCAGTGTGTGACTTTCAGCAAGTTATTTAATGCTATTGTGCCTCAGTTTCCTCATGTAAAATGGAGCTAATGGTAATACGTACTTCATGAGATATTTGTGAGAATAAAATGAGTTAATATGAGTAACATTTAGAACAATCTTGTTCAAATGGTAAGCAGCATGTGCTAGCTAATATACGAGCATATATTTTTGAAAAGTGGTTTTTTGTATATGCATATATTTTAAATTTATATAAATTTTATCTTGCTGTAGATCTACCAGTAGAGGTAATCATGTGATTTTTTTCCCCTTTAGTCTTTTAATGTGTTAAATTGCATTGATAGACTTTAAACACTCTTTGCATTCCTGAAATAAACTCTACTTGATCATGATATACTTTTCTTATAATAGCTCTAGGATTCAACTGGATAATATTTTATTTAGAATTTTTGAATCTATATTTAAGAATGAAACAAGCCTACAACTTTCTTTTTTTTTTTTCTCTTATTACTGTTGTATACTTCTTGAGTCAGCATAATGTCCCATAAAAGGAATTAGGTAGCTATCCTTTTTCTATTTTCTAGAACTTGTTTAATGTTTACTAGAGATCTCCTATAAAGTCAATTGGATGTAGTTGCTTTTTATGATTATGAGAGATCTACAATTAGTGTTTAAATTTATTTACTGGCTATGATCTAGTTAAGTGTTCTATTTCTTATTGCTCCAATCTGTGCATTTTTTCTCCTAGAATTTATGAGAGCTTGAAATTTGTTGGTATATAGTTCATAATATTTTATTTTTATTTCATCAGAATATGTAATTATTTCCTCTTTTTGTGCTAAATTTTGTTTGACCGCACCTTTTCTCTTAATTTGCTAGTTCGTATTGCCAGATTTTTACCTCTTCCCCACCTTTAGTTTAATCTTTTCAAGCACCATGTATTGGTTTTGTTAACCCTATCTAATTTTTCTGCTTTGTTTCTCCTTTACTTCTGTCCTCATACCTGCTTGGATGTATTCTGTTTTCCTCTTCTAATTTGTTGGGTTGAATGATTAGCTCTCTTTATTCTATTCTTTCTATCATGTCATCTTCCGGAATAAGGTAAGTACATTAAAACCTGCCTCTGGTCTCTTCCCCCAGTTCCTCCATGATGTATTGGTATTATCTAGAATTGTAATTATGGATTACTTTCGATACAGTTTTATTGCTTTGCTTCTCTCCTTTGGGATCTTCAGTTCAGTTTTGCTGGTGAGAAGTCCAGTGTTAATCTGAGTCATGTCCTTTTGTTTAAGGTGAGGTGTTTTTTCCCTCTAGATCCTCTTAAATTTTCCTCTTTTGCCATTGATATCCTTACATTTTGCTGTAATGGGTTGAGATACGGGACTTTTACCGTCATGTGTCCTGTCCTGTTAGTCCTTTTGATCTGAAATTTTTCAGTGCCTCTTATCCTGGGAAATTCTGTTATTACAATTTCAAATGTTTTCACTCCTTTATCTTATTCTCTCTATGAGACTCATTTCATAAGAGATAATATGTCTACTTCTTTTATCTATATCTCTTATATTTTACTTTTACATTTTCCTTCTTGTTATTTACTGATACCTTCTGGGAGAGTTCCTCAACCTGACCTTCATCAACTCGGTCAATCAATTGTTGTGTTTTTTATTTCACCTGCTCTAGTTTTCACGTAGAACAGCACCAGTTGGTCTTTATTTTAACCTCTGGTTTCTATTTGTTGTGGTGAGGGGCACACTCAGAGCCATCCAATCATGTTGCATCTGCTAACTTCTCACCCCAGAAGAGCTTGGGGGCCATTCTGATATTTATCTGCCAGTCTCCAGATGGTACTGAGCTATCATCATTTTTCTACCTTGAAGAGGCAACATGGGCAAAAGAACTCTGCTTTGTTCCATCTCTCCTCCATGCCGTCCAGCCCTCCTCTACTTTTCTCACCAAACCCAAGCACTGGGGTCCAACCACTTTCTACTGCCACGAGTGTTTCTTGTAGCTTTACATGGTCAGTTTTTTACATGGATAGCCATCCACCTCCTTCCAATGTGTGTTACATTTCCAGGGTTGCGGTCTGGAAAGAAATTAGCAACTCCTGCTTATGTGTCATCTTCTCAAGAACGGGAATTAACAGTGATTTCCAGAAATGGGTTTTTTAGGAATATGACGGTAGAATGAATTCGGTGGGAATTATTTTCTTATTTTGGGATGTGGAAGTCTCATTTTAGAAGGAAGAGCCCACCAAGAAGCTGGATTCATAGGCGAATAAAATGAGCAAAGAGACTATCCCATTCTATACCCTGAAAGTCTACAGCTCTCATATTAGAACCTGTTCCTTCCAGGAGCTCTAAGAATACAAAGATGGCACATTTTTACAAATCTATCCTTTCCTTCCTACTGTGCACATTCCCTTATGCTACAAAGTCAGGCATACTCCTGTGACTAATTTGTAACTCTAAGGATCAAATCAAACCATGCACTTATTTATCTTTTTATCTTTTTTTTTTTTGCTCATTCCCTCAGAATCAACTTACCGACACCAAGCATCTATCGATGACGAAGTTGTCACCATGGAGATACTAGACACTGCTGGTCAGGTGAATAAGAAGTGCAGCTAGAATATTTTCTGAATCAAATAAAAATGAGACATGCATAATGTGAACAAAAGACACTTTCCTACAATTAATCATGATGCCTAAAGACTTTTCTCTTTAATCATCTAAGTATTGATACGTTAACATATTTGCAACATCTCATATGTGCATCTTTATGTGAATTACCCAGTACTTCAAGAAAGTTGTGAAAATACCATAACATTCACATGATATCATCTAGATTACAATTGCCCACCTGTATTTTTGGAGATTGCAAGATATTCGTAGATTTTCATGTTTAAAAATGTTTTGAAATGCTCTGATAAAACTGAGCAGGTATCTTTACTGGGAAAGTTCTCAGAGCCTTTAACATGCTTATGTATAAGGTTAATCCTTACGGGGTTTAGTATATATTATATTCCAAACTTATAGGACCTCAGTATCTTTTTTCAGAATATTTTATTTTAGGAATCTCTCCTGTAATATTCTTTCCAGACCTTACCACAGCCTATTGAAATTTGGAGCGATATCATTGAACAATAACAATTTATTAAAAGGAAACTAATATAAATTTGTTTTAAGTTCAATCAGTCCTGAGATTACAAACATCTTCATAGATAGGTTTAGTTCCCAAGGATAGGAATGGCCACTAGGAATGAGAATTAGGAAACTGAAGGATTCCATGGTGCTTTTCAGTGACCTATGACCCCAAGAAGACTTGAATTCGAGTATTTAATCCAAGAAATGTTCTCATAACTAATTATACACTTTTCTTTCTCATCACCACCTCTTTCCTATATATGCTCTCACCTTCTACCCAGAACCGATTCTACAGAGAATCAGAGAAACACATACATGCCTACAGAAGTCATTTGAGCCCATAAAGCAATGCATTTTCTAATCACAAATGCTACCTTCCTAGGAAGGCATAACTGCTCCCTTTGAAAATTACTTCAAATGAGTTCCTGTCATTATTGGTACTGTACCATAGTTTTGGAATATCGAGATAGAGGGGAAAAACCAAAAGGCCCTGGTTTTTATTTTGATTCTCTATATAATTTTCTACTGTTTTTCTGCTCCTAGTGGCTGATGGTCTATAATCTGAAAAGAGAGGAGATTAAAAGAAAACAAAACCAAAAAATCAAAACCATTTCACTAAACTGTGCCTGTAATTCTGATCTCTAAAAGGTGCAGTAAGGTCTACTTGTCTGTTACCTGTTTGCTAATTATTTCATTGTGAGGCAAAGACTCAGAGGCAATGTACTCAACGAAGATGATCATTTCTTTACAGTCCCTGTGATTCAAGATCTCAGGGTGTGGCAAGAAAAAGTTAAAAGCTGAAAGTCAAGGTCTATGCAGTTAGAAAATGTTTAGTTCCCTGAAATAGCTTGCGCTGAGTAAGTAACGCTTCCATTCCATGGTGATTGAGGCGATAAGCTGTACAAGCAGATTATGGAGAAGTTTGAATGACACTGAATATAAGGAATGGTAATTAAGGGACCACTATCAGCATTAGCAGCATCTATATATTGTGACTACTGCCAAGTCTCCCGACTGCCCTTGTTTTCTTGCCAACAGGAAGACACCATTCAGAGGGAAGGACATGTGCGGTGGGGGGAAGGCTTCGTGCTGGTCTATGACATTACTGACCGCGGAAGTTTTGAGGAAGTGCTGCCACTGAAGACCATCCTGGATGAGATCAAAAAGCCCAAGAATGTGACTCTCATCTTGGTGGGAAACAAAGCTGACTTGGACCACTCCAGACAGGTTAGTACCGAAGAAGGGGAGAAGCTGGCCACAGAGATGGCATGTGCTTTTTATGAGTGTTCTGCCTGCACCGGAGAAGGGAACATCACCGAAATATTCTATGAGCTTTGTCGAGAGGTTCGTCGCCGGAGGATGGTCCAGGGCAAGACGAGGCGACGCAGCTCCACCACACACGTCAAGCAAGCCATTAACAAGATGCTCACCAAAATCAGTAGTTAGGCAGCTCCATTCTTGTGAAGGCCCTGCTGAGGTGGGTCGGGTAATTGGAAACACTTTCTTGCCCTTTTTCCCTTTTATATCCTCCAAAATAAAATACTCCATTCTTTGTTCTGACTCTGGGAAATGTCTGGGCTTCCTCTTGTTCCCAGCCGCCTGTATGTTGACAAGTTACAGAGTGTTTTATGCAATTTCAGTGCTGACAATTACTCCTTTTCCTGCTTCAATAAGATACACTTTATTGCAGTTTGAACATGTAATCACCAGAGATTCTGAAATGTCTGGGTTCATATTAAGCTATTTTTAAGCATCTTCACCTTGCTTCAGTAGGTTGACGCTTTTTTCAAAGGCATTTTAAAATTCTATTTCTTGTGAAAGACTACAAATGATTGCCTTAAAAGTCTAAAATAATAGAAAATACAGTAAAAACACAGAAAAAAATAACTGAAATATTGGAGTCCTAGTTTCTATTTGAAGCAAGGATTTTTTCTGAGCTATCTTAAATTATCTAGTTTTTCTTTAACCTTTATTTAGTTCTTAAACATGTTTTCACAAGGTTTTCCATTCTGTAAGAGAGTTCCATTTCAATTGGTTCTCTCAATGATCAATTGATCATAGCACCCTAATTCTTCTTCCATAGCTCCAACAAGATTTAATTATAATCGGGGCAGCAGTGCCCTTCAATTCAGTTCTTGCTAGCCTCTTTCTCACCAAGCCCAGAGTGATGTAAAGACCTTAGGAATCTTTTCACCAAACCCTGACTTTATTGAATGCTAACAGAGTATATCGTTAGAGATGTCTGATTCATTTCTCTCTCTGCTTATCATCTTAGCAGAAAGACGACAGACCAAAAGAAAGGAAAATTAGGATGAAGCTTAACTATCCTTCTGTTGGGGAGCCAAGGCTCTATGCCAGACACAGTAAGAAAAATTAACCTCTGATTCATTAAATTGGTTACATGACTTCTTCTAATATTTTGGAAATCACTTAGAATTCAGAAAAGAATAGGTGATTAAAGTTCACTATACCTGAATAAATGTGTATAAAATAGATTCTTATATTGTGAAAATATAGTCTATAACTAATAAAACTTTATGATTCTTTTTTCTTTATTATCCCCCATATATCAAGACTTAGGCACTTTATTTTAGAAGAAAATATATATCTTTTACATATGTGTGTATTTATAAATACATAAATATATGTATAAAAATTTGTAAGAGTTGGAGGCTTTAATTCACCAATGCATTTGGACAACTTGGTGTAACTATTTTATGTGACTATAATAAAAAAGCATAATTTTCACATTCTCTGACATTAGGGTGGTCTTTCTTGTGATAACATGAAATGTTTGTAATTTTAGGAGAGACTTGACGGGACAATTGGAATGCAGAGTTGATGAATCAGTGAACATGATATAAAAAAAAAATAAGCTCCCTTTTATAATAACAGCTACTATTTTGGAGTGCTTAGGTGCTGTTTTAGGCACTTGATGTATTATCTCATCTAATCCTCACAATAACCTTATGCAAGAGATGGTATTATGATTACATTGTAGGGATGAAGGTATTGAGCCACAAGAAAAAATGAGTTTGCACAGCCTTTTAATGGAGAGAGCCAGGATTTAACCCAGAAAGGCAAAGTCAGACCCTGGAGCCCATACTGATACCTGTAGAATATTAATAGGCTGAGATGTGGCTCTTGTTCTTGAGCTGTGGGGATGCAGACACAGAAAGGAGAACATTTAGGAAAGACTTGCTTCACTGATGCTTTCATTCAGATATTAACAAGTATTTATATAAGTCAGACATATAACTTGACACAAGTTAGTCCATTTCATTGTGTCTGAGCTGAACCTTGAAAAATATATACAAGTTATTCAGGAGAGAAAGATGGTGAAAACATTCTAGGTCAAAGGACTAGAATGAAATCAAGATATGGAGACACAAAAGGTGTTGCTAAGTGTAACAATTCAAAGTAGGTTAGAGAGCCACATATACCATTCTTCAAGAAAAACTGGAAGAGATAACAGAGGGAAGGAATTAAAAGAAAGAAAAAGAATAAGGGGTTTGGAGGTAAGAAAAAAAAAGGCAAAAATTCATAAAACTGCACTAAATTTAGGTAATTACGTATTAAAGGACCAAGTAGTAACTTAGCTGTGATTGACTTTCAGTAATGTCCATTTAGACAGGGTAGGGAAAATGAAAGCAGATTAAGATTGTTTTTCAAATGGTCCCATCTTCTAGAATCACAATCTCATTTATTTTCTTACCTATACTTGGGGATGAAGCTCAGCCAGTTCCTATTAAGAGAAAGCTCCTAAAGAGACATAATGACTACCTGGGTGCCATCTTGGGTCAAACACTAAGGAAGTAAAATTTACAGTCACCAACACCAGCAACTTCCCCAGACATATGCATACAAATCCAGACCTGTTAAAACACCATAGAACCACTGGCTTAAGTCCCAACTGGTAATTACAGAAGAACAGGAGATTGTACAAATACAAATTAGTTATTCCTTTCACGCTCCTGGCTTCTCCACATAGGAAGGTTATAAACAGTTGTTTTTTAAACAGTATTTTAATGATGGAAACCTGTGTGTTCTTGAATAATAATGATGGGTTATCACCGCGCTACCACTACCAATGTTTGCTGTTTCTGGTTGCTTTCCTTTTCTTTTAAGATTCAAAAAATTTTATTTCTATGTATTGTGTTTGTACTCATATGCCTCAGAGCACTGAGAGAAGGAGCCCATAATTCGGGACCTCCCTTTTAAATAGTATGTGTAATACTTACACGTACATAAACAAACACAACATCTTGGGTTCTAAGTATGTATAATACCAACCAAGCTTACTTATTAAAACAGCCTATGCCCACGTTGAGGATAATAAGAAAGTAGCCAGTTCATTGGGTCAAATTCAATCATAGTAATGTTAAATTTAGTTGTCCTAAGTTAATAACCTATTGGAAGATACTGAGGGAAAAATAAATAAATAAATAAATAAATAAATAAATAAATAAATACAACAACAACAAAAAAACAATATAAATATATTTTCTTTATAGGTTTGAAATGCTCCATTTAGCAATTTCTGTATCCCTATATATATGGTTCTATTTTTATATTACACCTACCTGATTTTAAATGTTTATTATAAAGTTACACTAATCAATATAGCATGTTGTTAGTGTAAAAATAGACATATAGATCTATGGAACAGAATATAAAGGCCACAGACAAAACCTCACTTATATGGTTGATGGATTTTTGATGAAAGCACCAAGAAAATTCAAAGGGAAAAGAATATTCTTTTCAACAAATAATGCTGGAACAATTTCATATCCATCTGCAAAACAGATAAATCAACCCATACTTCGCATCATATACAAAAATTAATTCTAAATGGATCATTGACCTAAATATAAGAACTAAAACTATAAAACTTCCATAAGAAAACAATCTTAAGGGAGCAAATCTTTGTGACCTTGAGTTGGCAAGGATCTCTTAGAATGCAACAGGCACAAATAAAAGCAAAATTTACAAATTTTTCATTTTAAAAAGCTAAGAAAATGCCACAGCATGCAAGACTGGGAGACACATATGTGGAAAATATATAACTCATCAAGAATGCATATCCAAAAGATATATAGAACTATTAGAACTTAACAAGATAAAAAATATGGTTATAATACTGGGCAAAAGTTTCGAGTAGATAATTCACCAAAGCAGACATACAAATAATTACATGAAAAGATGTTCAATGGTAAAGAATGTCAAAGACATTAAAGACAATGTTAAAGACATTAAAGAAATGCACATTAAAATGACAATGTGTTACCAGTACACACCCAATATAATGGCTAAAATTTATAAAGACAGACAATACAAAGGTCAGTGAGGTTGTCTATATCCAGGAACTCTCATACATGTCCACTGGAAATGAAAAATGATACAGTCATTTTGTAAAACGGTCTTTCAGTTAATTATAAAGTTAAACATATACAACTCAGCAACCCTGTTCCTAAATATGTCCCAAGACAAATGAAAATCCATGTTCACATAAAGACCTGTCTGCTAACATTGATGGTAGCTTTATGCATAATTGCCAAAAAACTGGCGACTCAACTTTCCATCAATAGGTGAATGAATAAATTATGGTGTATCTTCACCATGAAATATTACTAAACAATAAAAAATGCAAATTATTGGATGATTCTCAAAGCATTATGCTAAGCAGAAGAAGCCAGACACAAGACACTACATATGATAACATTGCATCTATACAAAATTCTAGAAAAGGAAAACAATAGTAAAAGCAGAGCTGTAGTCACCAGAATCTGAAGGTTAACAGGTGGGAATAGACCACAGAGGGCATGAGGGAGTGAAAATACCCTGTATCGTGATTATTGTGGTAGTTATATGACTATATGCATTTTCTAAAACTTGTCAATTTGTAAAATTAAAGTTGGTTTATTTATTGTATGTACATTATACCTCAAAAATTCTGATTAGAAAAAGAAACATTGGTCATTTGGGAATTCAGCAAGGAGGGCAAATTAAAGAAAACCATCCTGACATCTATTCAAAACAAATGTTCGACGTCTCAGAATAGGTTTATAATTTGCATCTTTTCTACTCCTAATAAAGTATCAATCTTTTGTTTTAAAATAATGGTTTCACTTAAATTCTCCATGCTCCTGTACCATTTCAGACTCCCTGGCTGAAGCACCTCCAATCAGTGGCGAGCCATTGCAAGCGAATGTGTCATTCTATTCTCTTGTGAATCCAAACCCTTTTATTTTTCCTGAGGAACCATGAATGAATGCTTGGGCTTTTTGAATTTAGAAGCGTGTGTGTGTGTCAGTCTACTCCTTACGTGTTTTATGAGAGAAGAAAATAATTTGGTTTATTCTATGAAAGAGTATTTTAGAGAATAAAAACCTCACTCTTTAGTAACCTAGGGAAGTGCTTGATGATGCTTTCTTGATGTTCTTTTGTGATTTGTGAGATTCTGCAAGTATAAACATTGTCATAAAATCTTCTGTTCTATCATCCTCTTCATCTTCTCGCTGCTTGGGGAAGCAAAGGGCTTATTGCAAAAAGCAAGCTAAGACACTGAAACAGATGCAGGATATTGATTACTTCTGTTTCCTGAGCTTCTGGGTCAATCTATATACTGCTAGCGTCCAACTAGGATTTATGTTCCTAATATTTGCTTGTAAATTGGCTTTTTGGAATGCTGAATATAATTTTGCTGGAAAGCAAAGTTGTAAATCATATTTTGGTTTTCCAGCTAGTCCCCAATAACCTGTTTAACCCATAACATAGCACTTTTCATAGCACATTTCAAAAAGGACAAATATATTTTCAGCATCCTCTCACCTCTCCTTCTTTATCTCTTCCACACATGCTAGTGTTCCCCACCTCCATCCCTTGAATCTTTGACTATATACCTTTTTTGGGGAGTGGAGCAAATTAAGAAATTTTAAGAGGATGATTGATAACACAAACACATGTGACCGGAGATATTTCAAATAGCCTAGAAAAGTGAAAGAACATATTTTATGTAAACTAGAGGAAAGAATTATTAGAAAAGAAACACACATACTCAGAAGCAAGTACAGTTTATAGGAGATGAGTTCCTATAAAGTGCCTATAACTACAAAACAGACAAAAGGGACTTGGTGAGTGTCTAATCCACCAACACTTCCTAAAGCAACTTTTTGAGTCTCTAGAGTGCTCCTAGTTATCGTTTAAAAAAAGTGTGTGTGTGTAGCAGGGGGAATTCTGTTTCAAATGAATTTGGGAAGCAGTGGATTAATGCCAGAAAAGCAGGCTTCATTGCTGCATGGCTTCTTTGAACTTCGCTGTGCTAATGAAATGTTGTTCATCAGTAAGGGGGGTGTAGTAGCACAATGTCGCCTACACATTGGCTGTGGTGATGCACCTCACAACTAGTGCTCTGTGAACTGTATTTTAGGAAATAATGTTTTCATCTTACCTTCAAAGAATTCCTCCTACATCGTCAAGGCTTACCTTGAACAACACCAGTGATGGAGAGTTCTTTGCTCTTCAGGAGGGTTCCTTTGTAGCATATGCTCTCATTTGAGTACAGCTGCCCAAGAAAAACATAATGTGAGCCATATATGGAAGTTAACATTTTTCTATTTTAAATTTATTAGAGTATTATTAATTGCCTGAATTTTAGTTTTTGAAATTAAAAAGGTTTACATTTAAAGTAAAAAAGAAACACACAGAACTCATTTAATATGTTTTATTTAATCCAATATATCTAAGATACTACCATTGCAACACATAGTCAATATAAAAATTATTAATTCATGGGATATCTAATAATTTTTTTTACTCAGTTTTTGAAATCTGATGTGTGCTTAACACTTCCTGTGCATCTCAATTTGGATCAAACATATTTCCAGAGCCCAATAGCTACATGTGGTTAGCGACTGCTGTGTTGGACAATGTAGCTGTAGAATATTTCCACATCTTTCGAGTCTAAATTCTCCTTTACTTGAACAAATCCATTCACTAAAAAAACTGAAATTAGAATCCTTAATTTTAGATGTGAATGTGTTCTTAGAAATCACTTACCACAACCCTCTCAATTCTATGGCAAAGTAATGAAATAGCAATGGAGTTGGAACACAGGTCCCTGGATGGCTAGGTTACATTCTCCTGGTCCCTGATATACTATACTGTTTTACAATTGAAATATTAGGATTAAATTTATAAAAAGAATTGTTAGCTTTACCTTAAAGAAAAAAAATCATTGCAGAATTCCCCTTAAAAATTGTCCACCTCCAGAAAATTCAATATGTGTTTTTTAATAATTCAATTTGCGAACACGTTTTCCAGACTTCATCTACTACATCAAGTGATGCCACCTGCTCATTTTTAGTGCCAAGCTAAAAACAGGGCATATTTTGTAGATTAAAGAGCAACGCTTGTCTGTTGCTACATTTTCTCTGTATGAAGTCCTTAAGTCAGCGGTATAAACATATAATAAACTCAGCAACCACAACCAAATTAGCAATGTGCTAGTCTTCTCCGTTCCTCTTATAAGAAGGGACATCAGCTTCCATTTATCTGCTTTTATCCTTAAGCCAAATAAATTGCAACTTGAATTTTAAAATTCGCTTTGCTAATTTTTCTAGCCAACCTATTCTATTGGACCTTGGAAAAACAATAGAAATAGGTGAACTGAGATTTAATTATCTATGCAACATTTTCCAAACTATTTTTCTAAGGAAAATTAGGGTATTTCACATCCATATTGATTTTTTTGCAAAAAAGTGGGTCTCCAGTTTGCTAGCTTAGCTTCATTACTCTAATTCCTCGTTAATAGTAAATATTATGCACCCAGTCAACCAGAGCACCAAATGAAAACTTTTACGGGAGACAAGAAATACAATCAAAGGATATGTGAGAACAAAGCAGGCAAAGCACTATCTACCCATCCAGGTTTCTCAGGGACAATGAAAAAAAAAAACAGGAGATACGCTGCTGTGGTTGTCTTCACAGTCGAAATTAATAACAATGAATCAACATCCTGTCTCCAGCCACCATCTTGGCTAGAGACAATCCATTAAAATCACAAGTCAGAGTGGGGAACAGAAATTATGCCGGACAAATGTAGGATGCTGATAAATGATCTGATCATGACCATCAACCATCATGAGCAACTAAAGCAGATTGGAACTCTTCTCACCAACTGTAATCACTGGGCCCACAAACCACACTGTTGCATCTGAATTCTGGTTAGCCTAAAACTAAGCTACACTGTACTGCCAACCCCCAGATGTCACTTCCATGTTGCAAATCATGTTCTATCTTAAAGAGTCAAGAGTCAATCATGAGGGGAAAAATCTGAACCCATAAGTAAATATCCCTTTCTTCTGGGACCATCTTGGTCAAAATCTACTAGGAGTACACTAATAGGAAGGCAGCATATCCCATCTCTACATAGCTTGGGGGACTGTAAGAATCCCCAGGCTATCCTGACACAGCTGAGCACTCAATTCCCTATGGCAACTTATTAAGACTTAACATCTCTTAGGATGCAACAAAGCAAAACAAATTTACAACCACTTTATTGAAAATGTAGAGGAGAGATACACATTTTAGTAAGCAAAGAATAGCATATAGAAATTAATTATAAGATATTAATTACGCCAAAGCTCACTTTATTTTTTTCCTCAGGTGAATCTTTTATTATTTTAAATTGAGACTTTTTTTTTTCAAGAATGGTAGCATAGTCAGGGTTATAAGTATGTTTAAATGTCTATTTTGCTAGAAACAATATGTTACAAGTCATGCTATTTTTATTTTCAAGAGCATTCTGGCAAAAATTAAAGACAATTCCAATCGTGTCAAACACTTAACGAATGATAAATTCTACTCTCTTCCTTTGGGTAAATAAATGGTGTCTTTCAGTGAAGTGGTGGGAAATAGATAATGTGAAGGCTCCTTCTTAATACTGACCTTTGCTCCAATGACCCTTTGGTCACCACAGAACTTTCAGCTATTTTCTTTAGTTCCAAATCCCTCACAGCCAAGTTTTCAAGTTCTTTTTCATCTTCATCTGTCAGAACTCCCTGGCCAACCCTGTCCTTTTCATTTTCTGCTGCTTGGCATAGGCTCATCTGTTCCTCAGGTTCATAGAAATCTGGAAATTCAGCTGATGTCATGGAAGTGAAATCTGGAAATTCAGCTGATTTTTCACTGGACCAGTTAAGGAGCTGGTCCAGTTCAGCCAGTCCTTTTACTGCCTGCCCTTTTAGATCCAGTTTGGGGGGAGAGATTTTTTTTCCCTCATATCCCAAATTCACATCCTCCTCAAAGGGCTTTATCCCACTAGTCAAAGTTGTATTCTAGGTAAGAAATTCTTCCCATTTAAAGTCAATCCATTTTCAAAGTTTCACCATCAAGAAAATTGTCATTCATGTTCTTTTCTCTCAAAATGGCTACTCTTCCACTGGGGAGGTTCATAGTATGGGTTGAGCAGCTCTCCTAATCTCTTCTTCTTTTCAGTGGTGTAATGGGGAGCATATTGTTTGCCTTGAAGCCTAGTTTCCTCCCTGTTCTCTTTGTGTTGTAGGTCCGCTTGTTGCTGCCACTTCCCTGGGGCTCCTTCCTCATCCTCACTAAAGCTTACTTTAAAAATCAATAATATTTTGTTTACTCAAGGTTTAATTTGTCTGATTTTTGTGAACTTAATAAATACTCATAAGGGTATTTGACCATCTAGTCTTGTTTTCATTACTCAGGGTCCCTGAACTTGTCTGAGGCATGTTCTTCTATCATGGGGCTTCTGAGGAACTCAAAATCTAATGGCTCAAGAGAGAATACTATGTATTTTACTTTCTCCTTTCAATATAGAATCTTCCAAATAAAAATTGCCTTTTTTTTTTAACAAACTCATTTCTTTGGCACATAAGAAATACATGACCTGTATTAGCCAGTACTGTACATTTTCAGTCAAAGCTGACAGAAACTATGCAACCTGGCATAAGCATGATCGGGAAGGTCAAGGATAAGGGCTTTAGGCATGGATGGATCCATGGAATTAAAGTACAATAGGATTCTGTCTCTCCATCCACAAAACAGAAAAAAACAGCGACTAGTCAGCCCAGGGAAAAGAGAGAGATTTAGTGAAATTTTCTGCTGGGAAAAAGCCTATAGACCTTGAGTGTCCTGATGTGGGCATTAGATCCACCCTTAAACGATTCACTGTGGTCAATAGGTTGGGTACTGTGATTGCTCAAGACCATGTTTGCTGTCAACCCTTCTGGCTGGAGAGACCAGCTCCACCTAGATAATATATTGTAATTTCCCTCTAAGAAAGAGTGGCTCTAGTTCTAGGAGAATGGGAACCTAGACAGAATGGGGTGGGTTTTTTTTTGTTTGTTTGTTTTGTTTCTAAACCATTGAAGCAGACAAAATGGAGCTCTATGTGAAACTGCTAGTGTGCTGGTAGATGTGTTTCTCTTTGCTACTGTCACCCACAGGTAAAAAAGGATCGTTTCTGGCTAAAGAATATAGCCTGCCCTTGTGTTTTTCTCCAATTATGGTCATCACCAACTGGTAGGTAGGGATTCTCAACTCTCCATTCCTTGTGAATGGATTGGAGCACACTGGTATTTCCTGACCTGAGAAGAGATACCTCTGTAAGATCTGAAGTAGTTTTATGTCACCAGCAGTCAACCTCAGCTCCCTTTAGAAGATCCTAGAAATTCTTCCCAAGGTTATTCCTGTGATGCCTCTGTTCTCACCAAAAGAACTACCTCAAGGCCCATTCCTGGGTAGTCTTGCATTTCTCCTCTTTTATTCCCATTATTTCATCCTTAGAAAAATAAGATCCTTTTTAGATTCTCTGTGTGAATTTTATTTGTCCAGTGACCTCATTGTTAACTCTTTCTTTTTGTGATTTTTGAATCAGAGCCTCTGCATACTCTGTGTTTAGCTATCTGGATTCTCTCCATGAGAAAGTTATACAACTAGCAGATTCCCCATCCCATCTTAAAATCACTTTTTACTTATAATTCTCATCTCTCTGCCCACCTAGACTAGCTGTAAATTTCCTCTTTCTCCAGTTCTGAGACATCTTATCTTTGTAAAATACTATATTCAGGGAAATACAATGTTGTTTATAATTTTAAATATTCTTGCAGACGTCTGCTTTATTTTTGTTATATTCTATATTCTATATTCACATAGAATCTATGTGAAAAATCATCTCTACATTCACAATACTCTGTCTAGATGAAATTTATTTTTCCACAGTTATTTTCACAACTGGTGAAATAACCTGCCTGTGATTATGCTGCTACCTGTACCTGGAACACTATTTCTATATCTGTCTCTTTATACCTTAAAGTGTTTATACTCAAGAGTCCATTTCTAGAAAACTATTTTAAGGAAATTTTTAAAAGACATAATATCAAAGATATTAATGGCACTGTTAAGTTTCATCTCAACAATAAAAAACAAGCAAACAAAAATTATATCCAGTTACAAAGAATTTGTTTAAAATTATAGTATAGGCAAATATATCTTATATAGACATTGTAATATTATTGACAAAATTTTAAAATACATGGGAGCATGCTTATGACCTTTTTAAAAAAGATAAATGGAATATAAATTATACAGATAAATCTCAACCATGAGATACGTAAAATGTAAGAACTATTCATAAAAAAGACTAATAAAATGCTAGTGTTGTCTCTTACTAGATTATGGAGCACTGCCAAGTAACCTGCCCACGCATAAGTTTTAGGATAAGAAAGATGAACTATATACAGTATTAAAAATAAATACTACTTAATATTAAAGAGTCAGCTTAAATATCACCTTTTCAGTGAAACTTTCACTGACCTTTCTACTCTTCCTTCTTTGTTTTCTCACATTACTTGCTTATAATGATCACTTTTTAACTTGCATTGTGATGATGTATGTTTTTGTCAGTCTCATGAACCAGAGCATCATTCTTTTAATTATAGGAGTCATGCCTTGTTTTGATGTTTGTTTCAATAGCCCCAAGGACAGAGTCTTCTAAAACCTTGGTATCATTTGCAGTAGTTGTATTAAATTGAAATAAGAATTGTAGTTCTCCTGATCTTTAGTTACTACAACTTCCACCTTTTATATTAATGAGCGCCGAAGGATGCAGTTAGGAACTTAAAAAAAAAACACACTAGCATCCAGCATCTGATCCATAAATAAGAGACACCTGACATCAGCTACCCGGATATATTTAATCTCTCAATGAAAATTGCCCTTGTTTCCAGAACAGGAGGCAGGGGAAGGAGCAATATATCAGAACTAGAATTATAGCCCAGTGACAAAGCCAAAATTTAAAATTTGGGAGCATATAATCTGTGATCTTTGTCCAAGATGAAAATGTCACTTTTTTTTTGACATGTCTGCATCCAGAGTCACAATCAAGGCTTGGTTTTGATCCCTGGTTCTAGTTGTGACTACGGAGCCAAAGCCACCAGCTTAAAAATGTCCGGTTAGTAAAGTCAGTTATTTGTTTCCGTGGGACCCAAAATAACGTGGTTGTTTAGACTTTTTAAAATCTGAGGTTAGCAAATTGATCTGTGGTCTTGCTTTGCTTAAAATATGACCTGAACGTGAACTCTGAGTAGTTGAGTATGGATACAACCAACTTATATTACAGGGTTCAAACCGTCAGAAGTCTGAAAGAAGCAGTTTCTCTTACAACTCCCTCCCTTTCCCTATTCAAATCCACTTTTTCTTTCAGTGTCTCTTTCACGCTGTCTTTTTTTCCTCTCTCCCTCCCTCTCAATCTCTCTCAATATCTGCTATATTGTGAACCTAGCCTATCATAATTTGCTGCATAGCAAATGGATAGGTTCATAACTAAAACTTAATTTCAAAGTAATCACTTCTTAATTGTATTTCTTAATATTTTAAAGTGAATACATAGTTCATGATAATACTTTTTAAAATCCCCTTTCTTCTTTTACTCCTAGTATAGTTCCTCTG
Source organism: Rhinolophus sinicus (assembly GCF_057876585.1). Taxonomy (NCBI): domain Eukaryota; kingdom Metazoa; phylum Chordata; class Mammalia; order Chiroptera; family Rhinolophidae; genus Rhinolophus; species Rhinolophus sinicus. The sequence continues at coordinate 31,287,737 of NC_142501.1, read as the reverse complement.
GCACATTTTTGCTCAAATCCTCCCCCCCCCAAAAAAAAAAAATAATAACTCTCCACCCTTTCTCCTTTCATTTCCCCAGATTCTGCATTATTAAAAGCTCAGAACAAATCTAAAGGTGACAGACCTTTATTTTGATGGGCAATACAGAGAAAGAAACTGATAATAAAGAAAAAGAAAGCTGAAACCATCTTTGATGGGGAGGAAAGGGGAAACACCTGGAAACTACATTTTTAATTTGCTCACCATGTTTGCTTCCTATAAATACCTTTGGGTCTTCACAAAGGAAAGGAAAAACTCATTTTCACTAGTTATTAACAATCTAAATTATTCCCCTTTCCCATTTTCTTCACATAAGCCATTTGGAAAGCTGAAGACAAAATATAACAAAACTTAAATATTGAGTGCTTTATGTATGCTAGACATTGTGATACATGCATTTCATGCAATATTTTCTTTAATCCCCAAATCAAATCTATAAATTAGATATTGCCACCGTGTCACAGATGAAAATGAAGGTATATATAAGGTAACAATTTCCCAAAGTCACTTAGATAGTAAATAATAGCAAAGCAAAGATTAAACTCTGATACATTTCACTGTGAAACCCAAATTCTGAAGTGCTGTCTCATATTGCGTGAATATATAATAAAGTCTGGTATGTATTGGCTATCTCCTCACTTCCCATGCACTGAGCAGCACTGGCCTCTACATGCCTGTTGGGGAAGAGAAACATACCAAGACAAAAATGTATGTGTACTTCCAGAATATATCATTAGTTTATCTTAGAACCAGCTCAATAAGTGTGACTTTCAGGAATCTTAGAATATGGCATTAATCTCAGCATCATGTTTAATATCATGTATTAAAGTTTTACAACAAACCACTCAAGGTAAGGGCAGTGACAGTAACATCTCCATTTTATTGTGAAAGAATTGGTTTCGAGAAAATGTGTCCAAGCATACTGTGGTAGGCAGAATAATGACCTTCGTTATTGTGAACCTGTGTATGTGTCACCTTATGTGGCAAAAGGGACCTGGCAAATGCAATTAAGCAGAAAACATTGAGATAGGGAAATTATCCTGGATTGTCCCGATGGGTCCAATCTAATCATGTGGGTCCTTACAAGCAGAGACTTCCCTGGCTAGAGTCAGAGAAAGAGATGAGACCACAACAAAGACAAGGTCAGGGAGATATTGACTAGACCCACCATTGCTGCCTTTGCATACGGAGGAAGGGAACCAAGAGCCAAGAAATGCAAGCAGCCTCTAGCAGCTGGAAAGGACAAGGAAATATATTCTCCCTTAGCACCTCCAGAAAGGAATGCAGCCCACTGACACGGGATTTGATCCCAATGAGAAGCATGTTAGACTTCTGACCTTCAGAACTAATCAATGAGTGCTGTTTTAGGTCCCTAAGTTTTTGGTAATTTATTACAGCAGCCATTGAAAAGGAATACAGGTATGCAGTAATAAGTAGCAGAAGGAGGGCTGGATTCCTATTGTTACTAATATTTGGGTACTGCTATCTGTCCCTATATTAATCACTTCAAATATTATCATAGTTAGTCTATAAAACTAACCTATGAGATAGATGCCATCCTTGTTTTTCAGATAAGAAAAGTAAAAATGGTTAAATTACTCACCTAAGTTCATATAACTGCCAGTCAAAAGAGCTGCCTTTGCTGTTGGCAAATCCTATACATTTCCAGCATCCCTTACTGCTTCATGGCTTTGAGCTCTTGACTTCTAACAGAGACTGCCTTCAAGACTCAGCCTGTTATTAGCACAATTATGAATTACATGAAGTTTGTTCCCAGCATTCCCAAATGTGCAGTGCCTTTGAGCAGCCTAGGGATCCCCTGAAGTAGCACTTCTAACCCAGATTTGCTGTTAGGAGCTGAATTGTGCCCCCCCCACACACACACACACACACACACAAATTCATGTGTTGAAGTCTTAACCCCAATACCTCAAAATGTGACTCTGTTTAGAAGCAGAGCCTTTAAAAGGGGAGTTAAGGTAAACTGAAGTCATTGGGGAGGGGAGGCTAATCCAATATGACTGATGTCCTTGTAAGAAGAGGAGATTAGGAGACAGGCAACACAGAGAGAAGGATGACCGTGTGAGAATATAGCAAGGCAGCCATCTGCAAGCCAAGGAGAGAAACCTCAGGAGAAATCAAGCCTGAAGACAGCTTGATCGCAGACCTCGAGCCTCCAGAACTGTACAAAAATAAATTCCTGTTGTTTAAGCTTCCAGTCTGTGTTATGGCAGCCCTAACAAATCATGCCCTCCCAGTAACAAGCTCTTGCTCATTCCCCACAGATAGATTTAATTAGTCTGGACAGGTTTATGTACCAGGTTCGTGTTTGTTTGTTTTCATTTAGATCAATTCTGTTTGGAGAGAATACAGAGCTCGTTCTTTATATATTAAAAGAATTTTAACAAATGGAGAAGAATCATCTCCAATCATTTAGGTGTATTCACAAAATGTTCATTTGAGTATCACGTAGGGTCACATTAGCTTTTCAAACAGTTGGAAACCAGCCTTATCTAGTTTCTATGAAAATACTTCTACTGACAATTTGTATGTATCTGAGCTATGGAAGGTACTTATATAGAGAAGAGCATGCAAGTGTAAGAGTTGAGAGCCCAGTCTGAGTTCTGACTTTGCTCCCATCTGGGTGAGCTTTAGTCCATGAAACTTTTCCGGCTCTCTGTTTCCTTCATTATACTCTCACCTTTCCTCGAGAGTTCAGACAAAATAAAAGGCTTTAGTAATAGACTTCTATGGCTGTTCTAATATCATTTACACTAACTCAAATTTTCCTACGTTGAATTTCACAGCAAGGAAAGCTTGCTTCCTTCAATGAGAAAATGAATATTTTCTAGTTCCCCTTCTTGCCTAAAATTCTACAAATAGGAATCCTTTCCTCAGTGAGTATCTCTTGAATGCTTCAGGAACACAGTATTTTAGTAGCTTTTTATGACAATTGTATGTATGAAAAGTGCTACTTGCTAACCTGGCCTGGGTAAATGGAAAAAGAAAAATTACTACTTCTGAGAAGAAAGGGTAAGGAGGCCAGAGGCTACCATTCTGCTGTTGCCAAATTCTTTGCCTGGTCAAGTTTAGCTACTGTCATCCTGCCAGGAACGTGGAAGGCAAAGATTCCCATAGTTCCATGCCCCTCAATGTTTTAATATCTTTCCGAGGGAAAAGGAGCTTTTAAAAATTGCCAGAATGTACTTACTTGCTTTCCAATTAAATATTTAGCCTGAAGAAAGACAATTATATAATTGATAGCTTTTTGGATTTTTCAAAATGGTGATATTTAATGCCAGTTACATTAATCACAATTTCTTCTCATGTTCTCTGAGCATTAGTTTCTTCAGTCTCTTCTTCCTTCTCTGTTCCTACGCCCAGAATTTCCAGAAAGCAACTTCATTCCGTGCAGAGTAAAATGGCCCCTGCCTCTGATAAACAGACTCATAAATAAAAAGGAGGTTTGTTATTGGGCCAGTTGTTTAATTGCAGTGCAAATATGGCAACAGTTTGAGCATTTGGCATGAGTGCTCCTCAGGTTGACATTTGGCACATAAGCACTGAGCACAGGCTTTGTGTACGTCATTTGAAGGCCCAAATAGCAAGCACATTCTAGTTGTCCCTACTTAAATGCCTTTAAAATTTCACAAGTCATACCCTCTGCACCATCATAACATATCCTATTTATTCTGAGTCTCCGTTTGTGTAATGGTTTTGTGTTTCTTTACTGAACTTTCAATTATTTCTTTATAAAATAAAGGGCTTAAGACAGTACAAACAAAGTTGGTGCTAACTATTTCATGTACTCGAAACCAGAAAAGCGCTTGTCAAAATATCATTTTTATGACAAAATTATGACATTTATTGATACTGGGAGGTAGTACCTATGGCTTAAGTAGATAATGAACAGAAGTAGATAAAAATAAACATTAACAAATAATGAACTGCAGAGGGAAGACCCCTTTCATTGAGAAACTTTTTGCTCTTCCTTACGTAATGGCCCCTCTTACCTATAAATATCACCCATAACAATTCCTCCCTCTTTCCTGAATAACTCAGCACTGCAGACAGAGATATTAATAATTCAAAATGTCGTTAGTATAATGTTAAGTCATTTTTTTCCACACATACAAACAATCGGTCATAAATTTCCAGTCATCCCTAACTGGACTGGTCTCCTAGATGCCACATCTTATGTTTCATGGCCATTAAACCATCAGTGTGTCTCTTGGGGACCCTCTTTGAATCAGAGGCTGATTATTTGCTGAGTATTTGTTGCTGTCCCAGTGTTTTAGAAACTATAAGCATAAAAGTAATCAGAAAATGTTTATAACTAATTTAATTTACATACAAATATGTGGTTGTTTGAATATGGTTGGCACTGCTAATAAATAAGTTGACCACATTTCCCATCCAAACTGAAGCTCTTTGTAGCAAAAGACAGTATTATTAATAAGTTTGTCAAGAAAATACAAATAAACACACACATACATACACACACACGTAGGCGTAAACAAAGATTACCCCAGGTAAAATGGCATCTACGGTCATCCTACTCATAAATACACTTTTGTCATGATATCAAGGAAAGGTAATTTGTGTCTAAAAGTATATGATTGCTCTAAGAGTTCCGTGATTTTCATTAAAATGTTGCTCTCTGTTACTGTCCATGTCATTTCCTCCTGCCTGCCAGAATCCACATGTCAGTCCAATGCAAAGAACTTACAAAAATGTAGAGCAGAAAACTCAATATTAGAGCTGTTCAACATCAGCGTGACTCCCTGATGCTGCACGAGTTCCTATGCAAGGCCTGAGAACTCCACAGACATAGGAGGCCAAACTTGGGACTCAACTCCTTTCAAAGCTCTGTCCCACACCAAATGATAGAAAGAGAAATAGAATCAATTTTCTCCAGACACTATGAATCAATGTCAACCATTAAGAAACAAATCAACAAGCATCTAGACTCAGGGTGAGAAAATAAACTTGAAATGCTCACAATTAGCTAAAATGCCTACATATCACCATCCAGAGAAATTCAAAATTAATCACTAGGCCTTGCTTATGCCTTCAGATTATGGGATTATTGTAAATTCACAAACCAACTTCTGCATATACAGAGCCCCCAAAAGGCATCTGTCTCTAGAGAATTTGAATCTTTTTGAGAAAAGACTACAATAAAATATCTTTATCCCACGTGGCTGAGTTTAAAACATGAACTTTGTTTTATCACAGAAAAAAGATACTGAGTTTGAAATGTTTTTGCTTCAAGACCTTGGGGAAGGGGAAAGTTATTTCATTCATGCTAGATGGCTGTTCTATCTGAACTAATAGGCACAGCTCCCAAGAGCTGAGGCGTTCCTGGGGTACAGACAGAGAAGCCAGCTGCTCCATTCCTCTTGCAGCCTGCCCTCACATGATGTGGAAGGAGACTACACCCTACTCTAAATCAGGCACGTCCAATATCCTCATACTAGAAAAGGCATACAAGATTGATCAAGGTCAATTTCTGGTTTTAGTTATACTCAATATTAGTGTGTTACTTTTCCAGGGTCTGGCTGATGATAGACTATTATAACAAAAGCTTCTGGGAGAAAATGTTACTGAATCACTAGAGCTTAGTTAATTCTTAGTTCTTCATAAAAGATGTAAGTACTTTCAATTCTGTCGTCAGACAGCTTTCATCCTAGAAAAAGTGGGAAGAGCTGACGGAATATGAAAGTTACCGTGCACCCCCTCATAAGAAGAAGCTTAAGTACAAACAGATTTTGTGGTTTACCTAAGGTCACACTGAGTGGGTGGCAGAGCTCAGGATGTACAATATGAGGACCTTCTGCTTTGTGATGCTAATGGGCAGTGAAGGATATTTTACGCATTTCAAGAACAAAGTGTTCCTGCTACGCTTTCTGTGAAGAACACTCTGTTTTAATATATCACCTGGATCAGCGGTTCCCGGAGTGTGGTTTGCAGGTCAGCTGCACCAGTGTCTCCTGGGAACTTGTGAGAAATGCAAAAGTCTTAGGCCCCACCCCAGATCTACTGAATGAGAAACTCTGTGCGGAGCCCTCAGAATCTGTTTTAATAAACCCTCTAGCTAATTCTGAAGCAAGCTAAAATCTGAAAAACTACTGGTCTAATTGTTTTCCAGAATCTATATTACCGACAACACATTTAGTAGGTTCCCTTCCTGCACCCAATTTTTAACAATGTACTTTGAAATCAGAGTGAATCTGATCATTTATTGGCTGTAAAATGTGAGGAAATAACTTAAATGTATTAATGTATTCATTCCCTTCATTCAAACTAACCAATTATAAACTTCACCCTATAAGTCACTTGTCTGTGTTTTAGAGATGGGAGAAGAAAAACCAAAAAATGTATAAGATATGATTCCATCCTGAGAAGCTCAACTATACCAAGAAAATAAGAAACTACAATTAACAATAGTTGTAAAGTGGTACTTAGTAAATGCCACTGCTATCTAGTTATTAACTGAGACCCTCCCTGCTATCAGATCCAGATAAAATATTTCAGAATTCCCATAGCCTAGGGACGTCTACAGCTCATCTCAAAATGACTGTGTATTGTTCTTGTGGCCACGTCTGTCTCCTGATACCTGATCTCACTTGTCCTTGATTTTTGGGTCTCAATGTGCAACACAATCTTTTTCAAATTCTAAAGATCAAAGTAAAGCAAAATATAAAACACTCACCCAAATTATTCATGAATGCAGTCAGTTTCAACTGAAGATTTGTGGGTGACGGAAAGGGGTTCTATACTGAAGCAAGATTCTAGTCTTAGAAAGGATTTTCCTGTACCTAAATCTACATGGTTTCTCTCTGACATTATTCTTCACAGGCCCCAGCCTTCCAGTCGTCTGACTCCTCTCACTCACTCTTACCCCTTCTTTTGCAGAGAAAACTGTCTTATTTGTTGCTTTATCTTCCTGCTTGCCACCGTGCTCAGGCATTCCAGTTTCCAACCCTGAGCAAGGTTTTCTTTTCTCTGTAAACAAATAAATATTCTCTAAGGGATATATTTGTGCTAGGTGTTTATAATAAAATATTCAACTCTTATAAGCACAAAAAGGGCATCCTCAAAATCTAGTTGATGGGGGGCAGAAAAATTGTACTTAAGATACTAATAGGACTTTCAATCTGACATGAGTGATAAACAATTACTCAAGAAAATATTTATCAGCTGTGTCCAGAGCACTGCAAAGTCTACACAGATGCATCAGACTCTGCCTTTGTCTTTACAGAGCGTGTGAACTGGTAAGTACGTCTTGGGGAAGAATTTGGGGGAAAACAAGGAATTTCCACAGATGTTAGGTAAATTGCTCTCAATTTTCTACAAAATAATAACAGAAATGCTTAGCTCAATACTATTTCAATAATTCCATAGTTTCAACGAAGCTGATATTTGAGGCACAACCCTAAGAGAAAGTTTAGGACCACAACTCTGGACCTCTTCCTATGTGTTCTGTTGGCTACACTTGATACAAAGATGAATGAGACAAAGTTCTGCTCTCAGAGTTCAGAGTCTACTGGAGGAAAAAGACAAATTATAGCATTTTATTGATACTGATGTTGTAATGTTGTGTACTGATAGAGGTAATTGTAGATATAGGACCTGATCCACACAGCAAGATGGGTATGAGAGGGACTCAAAGCTTTGGGGCAGAGAATGAACACTGGAACTGCATCTTGAAAGCTGAGCAAAAAAGCCAGCTCAGTGTGGCTGTTTAGGGGATGAAAGAAGGGCAAATGTTTCAAGAAAGATCACGCAAAAAAACACGCAGAATGAAAATGGCAGGCCATCTGTCATACTGTACAGATTGGGAGCAAGTAATACATACATATAGGCAAAACTGGTTTGGCATAGAAATTTGTCATTGTTAAATATAATTACAGCAGGTACTCAAATAACATAATTTTGTTCAATGTCATTTCATTAAAACATCGATGAGATGCCAGAGGAACTTACCTCTTGTTTATATCAATTAGCCTATGGTAAATTGGTTTCGTTATACATCATTTCACTTAAAGTCAAAGAGCCTATCGATGATGCTAGGTGAGGACTTACTGTAGTTATTCATGAAATGATATAGACACATATGTCTACACTGGCTAACAAAACCATAAATCTAGTATAAGTTGTTTATAGCAGAACGCCTTTGGGATTAATTAAACTGTCAGATGCTTTAGAAATTTGCTCCAATCAATCTTTTTTTTAAACCCTGTGACAGAAATTTTGTCCTCAAATCCTGCTAAATACTCCTTTCATTTAGTTATACATTGTAAATTATACTTCTTCATAAAGTAAGAGGATTGCAAGGATCCTACTAATTACAGGAAACTGTGATAGAAATATTGAGGATTATAAGTGTATGGAAGAAAGGACGTAACACTGTTATTTCTCTACAGTCATTAGGATTGTACATCTCGGGAGTCAAGGAGACATCAATTTCTTCTGTAGTTTTCCTGAGCGATCTAGCTATAGATCCATTTGGGTTTGGATAAAAACAGAAGACTACACAACACCCACAGACTCTTCCCATGTCCTAACCACCTTATTTTAAGGTCACACATGTATGTTTGTGTTTGACGGAAAGCTGTTTTATTCCTAAACATTGCAGAGAAGATAAACACTGCCTTCTTGAAATAGTAAAAAACAGTACAAACTGCTAGCCATTTTTTATTCATACTACCTAAACACAAATCCCTGTACATTCCTATTTCAATCTCAATTTACTCATTAGTCAAATAAAAAAGTTAACATGCCAGAGTAGATAAATAACAGAAGGGCACTGGATAAGGGCAAGAGTGAGAAGCATTTTATACTTTAAGATAATGAAGCATTTGTATTTAAGGGCTAGACATCACTAGTGGGGGGTTAGGATAGTTTGTTTCCTTTTTTCGATAAGTTCCACTACAATAGTCACCAGCTCCAAGCAGAATTGGGCTCTTAGTTATATTTTATATCCATAATTAAATTCAACAGAAAAATGACAATCTCACTTTCAGTGTTGGTAGATGTTACCATTCTGGTTTGAAAAGTTTGTCGTTGTTGTTGAAAATAGAATTAGGCCTTTCCTAAGCTAGATTTGAAGTCTAACATATTTAGCATATTTGTCAAATGTTTTTGAAATTTCATGAAGACCTATGTAAACTCATATGATCAATATTGTGACAAGAAAGATAATAGACACCTTTTCTATGAAACTCAAAGTAGAAGATTACATACCAGAAAGAATCTAGAATCTAGATTCTAGTAGATACCATCTACTCTAATATCCTTGGTTTATAACGTAGGAAACTGAGACCAGAAAGGATATGTGACATTCCTGAAGTTCATAATGGCTGGATGATTCCACAACTTAATCTTTGAGCTAGTATGCTCTGGTATACACACATTAAACTAGCACTAGTTTATAAATATTTGTGGTTAGCAGTAATATTTAGCATTGCATTTACTCATTCATCATTTTCTTTTCAAGTCTTCAGATGGTTCTAATGACAGTGTTACACAGGCATTTTACAAAAGGGGAGACTAATATACGCAGAAAAGTCTTAAATTAAATGAAGGCAAACATATCAAGTATTCCTGACTTCTTTTGGTACCAATATCACCCAAATCAACTCTTTCAATCATTTCAATCGATTATTCTTTCTGTGTTTATAAGAATTATAATGCATTATACTTCATTTTAATGAATTAATTTTACATCTTCCCCCAGAGGCTCAGAGTTTTCAATACCTTTCTTTACCTCACAGGATTCTATAGAGTATTAGGAGAGTAGAAGTATTAAGTAATCAAAACAATGTGGAAAATATTGTGTATGTTTCTTATTTCTAAAAGCATTGTTTTTAATGTGAAGATTTTGACCATCAGAGCCAAAATAAATAGCTAATACAATTTTATTTCAAACTTCATTTGTGAGGGTTTCTTTTAACAATAAGTAGAATGAATCTGGTTATTACTAGATGATTTGATTGAATTCATTTCAAGAAATATGCAAAATCCCATACATGAGTAGTAGTAATGTCAACATCAGACATTCATCAACATGTTATAATTTTCATAGGAAAGAAACGTCATTTTCCATTATAGTCAGTCAATTATCTTTATGGTTCCTTGTGATACCAATAAACCTATGACTCCACCCTTGAGAGCTCAGATAGACTACAATCAACCCTTCCAAAATTAACTTTGACAAGCAAGGAAGCACACAAAAAAGTCTTCTCAAATAGGACAATGAATACATGAATTTATAATTTTATTTAGCAATTCAAATGAAAGGTCAAATCATGTCCCTGGGCCAGGAAGTAGGAATGACTATTGTTAGACAGTAATTTAATAAGTGAATGAATGGGCAACTAATCTTGCAGTCATGGTAACCAATTTCTCTGTGGCCATACTGAAAACAGATTTGCCTGAGAAAGTAAAAGTTCTCATTTTATTCATACAGCTTAGATTTCACATAAGAAAAAAAACTGAGGCATAAACAAGCATTTGCTGTTAACATTTTCAATGTTTGCTATTAAGAAAATGATACTTAGGATGCCTATAACAATGGTAAACATTTAACAAAATATTGTCCACTGTGGTTATTTCTAGCAAAGCAATAAATTGGCATATATTAAATTATAAAGCATAAAATTATAAATTATAAAGCATTATATTACATATGTTTATATATATTATACATATAATTTTATGCAATTATATATGTTATATATATAAATTATAAAGCATTAAATTATACATATAATTTAATTATAAAATTAAAAATTATAAAGCATAAACAAGGATCCTAAGCTATGTTTCTGAATCTGCTGATATTAGAAGCAAGCTTGTATGACAATGTGTCCACCGATTAAAGAAAAGCTTCTGATTAGATTTAGAAAAGACAAAAGATGAAAGGTAGATTTGTACATGCAGACAGTCCACACAGAAAAACCAGTAAACTGTACACCTGAAACTAATATAATATTGTATGTCAACTGTAATTTTAAAATATTTTTAATTATAAAAAAAGAAAAAAAGCAGTAAACTTCCCACTTTCTAATGACATCTAAATATATACTACATTTTTTTAAATGTATATGTATCCTTTTTGGTATTAAAGTTGAGAACGGATAAATGCCATAGCAGTGTATGAAATGAGGCCATAAGGTAATCAAAAGGATACTCAATATACAACTTAGGACAAGTTTAGGATTTATTAGGATTCATGACAAGATTTATGCTATAGATTCAAAGTCTCCCATTCCTTCCTCTTTTAAATCATTTTTAATGGAACACCCAGTAGAACAACTATTTTTTTAACTGAATGGTAAGCTACTTCTTGGAGTGGTAGGGAGATACAAGGTTAAAGAGAGAGAGAGACAGAGAGAGAGAGAGAGATGAAAAAAATAAGAAATATTGGAAAATCTGTAGGCTCTTAGGAATATTCCAGTCGAGAAGAAGAAACTGAGGATCCAGAAGAGATAAGGAAGGTGCTAGAAAACAGTTTTCACATAGGAGAGATCCAAAACATCGTGTTTATTTTACAGATAATGCAACTGAGGTTTAAAAGGTTCTGTAACTTCCCCACAGTAATTTAGCTTAGTTCCTGAAATAGACCTAGAACTTTACCACCCAATCTTTAGCTGAATGTGCTTTCAATTACACTGAGCAGAAGTTCCTTACTTTCTTGGTCCCTGAGACACTATGATATTATGACCCTACTTCCAGGACAGGAAAACAACTATATCCTGAAGCCATCTTTTTTCCACCAGGGCCTGGTCTAACTGCAACTGCTAAAACACTTGAAGGCAGCATTTCTTTGAAAGGGAGGTTTTCCTCCTGTGTACTTCAACCTAAAAGGAGTAATCAAATTTAAAACTACAAAGATAATGCTTCGTGAAATAGCTTTACTCCATAAAGAAATTATCAGATATCTTAGTCAATTTTTTTTTCCTCTGTGAAGGAAAAAGTGTGAAAAATCTCATGAAATGCAACCATCTAAAGTCATTTAAAAAAAAAAAAATTGCTTCCGTGTTCAAAATAGTCTTGAAGAGAAAATATTGAATATTCTCCCAATAGTCTTGGGAGAAAATATAGGCCCTCTGGAATATAAGGAAAAAGAATCATGCTAAGAAATGGAGGCAAAGCATGTGACCCAAATATAGCACAAGAATTCACTTTGTATCAAACATCACTTTGGAAATCAGATAAATATGAGACATATTTCTTATTTTCACAGAACTTAAGGAGGAAGCTAAGCAATCAATCAAATAATTAGAATTAAGGATGGTATATGGAGACATATAGGAAGACACATGACAGGGTAGTAGCTAAACTTCACGGCACACCAGAATCCCTGCAGCTTGCTTAAAAAAAAGAAAAAAATGTAGATATGTGTAGATTGTCCCCAAACCCACAGTTTTTGATTTAGCATGTCTTGGATGAGGCCATTACATTTTTATTTCTAACAAGTCTCCAAATAATGTTGATACTACTTGTCTAAGACCTATACTTTGAGAACCACTGGTCTAGGGAAGCAAGAAAATTCTCCTAGAAGTTTAAGCTTATTTAAGTTATGCAAGACAGAAAAGATGAGTAGAAAGTAAGATTTGTATGATTTGTAAAATGGAACAAAATATAGAAGGAATCTATTTCCAGATGATAGAGCCATAGGCTTGAGATTCCTTAGAGAGGAGAATTCCTCAGAGAGAAAAATACATGAGATAAGCCCAACAATGATCTTAATTCTTTGACTAGGGCACTTTCCTGACTGAAGTACAGGGAGAGGAAACCTCAAGGAGGTTCCATGGGTCTCAATAACCTCGTAACAGACTTTGATATTGCCACGTTGGGTGGAATTTGTAAGGCAAGCTACCAGAGAGAAGAATGCTATAGAAGGAAGGAAGGAGGGAGGGAGGGAGGAAAGGAGGGAGGGAGAGAGGGAAGGAAAGAAGGGAGAAAGGGAGAAAGGGACAAAGAACAAAGATAAGTGAAATCTTCCAGAGCAGAGGTGCTAGGGATGCTGGGAAATATAAACTGAGTGGAGTTTCTAGAGCTATACAGAGACATAGAAATTCTGACCAGCCAGAATGGAGAAACCTTGCTGAAAACATATAGTGCAAACTCTAGAAGCACTCTTAAAAAGCTTAAAAACAAACTTCTAAAAGATGGAGCTGATCTACTAGTAAATTAATTTCCTGCCCTAACAATATGAAGGGTGATAAAATCCAGATATAACTACATAGTATCCAGAATGTGCAATATACAATCAAACATTACTGGACAGGCAAATGAGCAAGAAAATGTGACCAATCACCAGGGAAAATAAAGTCACGTAAAACAAATGAAACAAGATATTGCAAATAGCAGACCATGACTTTAAAACATCTATTATAAAAATGGTCTAGGCTTTAAAGAAAAAATTGTTAATCCATTCAGACCAAAAATGAACTTTTAGCAGGAAAAAAAAAAGGAAGACATTTTTTAAAATAAGATAAAGAACGAGAAAAAATTCTAGAATTGATATTGACAACTTTGAAAAGAAATAGTCACTCAATGAGCATAAAAACAGACTGAAGAAAATCAAGGAAAAGGTTAGTAAATTTGAAGATAGAACAATAGAAATCTAAAATACAGGATTAAAATATAGAGCCTCAGTGACCTGGGAGACAATAGAAAATGGTCTAATATACACGTAATTCAAATCCTAGGAGAAAAGAGTGTGGGGGAAGAAAACACATTTGAAAACATAAAGGCTGAAAAGTTCCCAAATTTTATGAAGAACAATAACATAGAAATCCAAGAATCTCAATAAACTCCAAACAGGACAAATAGAAAGAAAACCCCAACTAGGCACATTATTGACATACTGCTGAGAATAAAGAATAAATAGAAAATATTGAAAACAACCAGATAAAAATATTACATGCAAGAAAACAATGATGTTAATCCCAGATGGATTATCATCAAAACAAAGAAGACCAGAAGACAATAGAATGACACTTTTTTCAAGTGCTGAGAGAAGGGAAAAGAGATGGGGTGAGGCAACCCAGTGAAAATATTCTACTCTCTTAATAAAGTAGTATTAATATAGAGAAAATTGAGAGAATTTATTGACATTTCACTCTATGTAATTTGTACCTTAACAACAATAACAAAACCTGAAGCCACAAATATCATCCGTGTGGTATCATATGGTAGAAAAAATCCTGCCCTGATATCTAAAAAAAGTTGAAAATGAGTCCAAATTATACCTAGTGACCTACAAAATTATTTTCACTTCTTAGTTTTGAATACCTATTTTAAAAAATAATCCATTAATATCTACATTTCATTCAGTCAATATTTAAGAACTTACTACATGCCAGAGGTTCAATAAGTGATTCTACTATTTCATAGGCTTATTATAAAGTCCAAATGAGAATATGTAAGTGATTTATAATCAGTGAGACAGTATACAAATGTTACAATTTGTCACTGAGTCAAGTAACAAAAACCACCTCACAGGGAAAAAAAGATATACTTAGAACTTCAAATTAGAGGGACATCCTGTATAGCAATGACTAATTTCTGCTTTTTTAACATGAAAGAACATGAGAGATCTTAGATGAGAGGGAATATTTTAAAAAGCAAACTACAAACAGCCTTTTTAGTTTATGATCACAGAAAGAACTCTTATTTGTGCAATTAAAGCTGGTTGCCAAGGGAAATAGCAAATCTAAAAGCCTTTAATATAAAAAGCCTAAAGATCAAGAATTTAAATCCCTGAGGTAAAGCAGTTGACCCAAAATGAATCAGAAAAGAAAATTTTTTTCCAAGAAAATGGAGGTAAAACCAGGATTAGACTAGATCAGTCCTATTCTCACTCATTTAAAATTTGTTCCATATGTGCAATAAATACAAATATAAATTCTCTAAACAGGAATAATAATGTATTTTTTTTAATTATTTAAAGTTAGAAAATATGTGGTTTAAACCTATAGCTCACAGAAGACAGACAGTCCATTATGGTAGCTACTTCCATTTAGCTTTCAACTTTAGTTAGAATATCAATTTACGTCCCTAAAATGCCAGAGACAAGCCCCACACCAACCTAAAGATGTTTTAATAAATGAGCCCCCAAACTCGGCTCATTCAGATTGAAACTGAATTTGTAGAACTATTTTAGCACTTAAGTTATTTTAGTCAATTTTATTTTAATGAAGATTCTTATCCATATTAATTCCAATTCTGATGAATGCATTGAATAATTTTGAGAGGACATGAGGCAGTGGTGATTCCAGAATCCATGTGAAAATAGAGAGTGGAATTATTGAGGTACTGCTCCCATCTCTGGCCTTTCCTTGCTTTGTTCTTACAGTAAATATTTCTAAAGTAAATGCAAATGGTAAACCCTACAAAAATGTACATTATTTACATTTATATGCTCTAATTGATGCTTAAATCTTTTTTTCCAATAGAGTAGTAATGTCCTGGGACATCTTGTGAATTGAGGAAACCAACAGCCATTGAAGAAAGATTTTAACAGAAATATCAGCCAACTTATTAAGTTAAAATAAGATAAACTATTAGAAGAGCCAAAAGGTCCATGGGACAATGTCCCCAATGAATGTCTTACAGAGCAAAGTGTTTTGGAGAATTCCACTTGAATATTAAGTATCCTTATATTGACAATACAGCACAATTTACAAAAAAGAAGGCTGACAAAAGTAGCTTGAGTCTACTTTTATAATTTTCAGAATAATGCAATCTAATTCATCAAGTGCATGGATAAAAAACAAGTAAGTGCTGTGTAGACTCATCACGATGGTGGTAGATAGTAAGTGGATTTAAAAAATTAGGAATCCACAACCTTAATGTTAGTACCTACTATTTACTAAAGGTTTACAACTCACCTACATTTCATGTTTTAGTTTATTACCTTGTTACACTAGCCCTTGAGGAATATTTTTTATATCTGTATGTAAAGAAGTGAAACTGACATTCCAAGTTTAAGTAACTTGCTCAAAGGTACGTAACAACTAATGGCAGAGGCAAGATTTGAACCTTAGCCAGGCAAGCTTCAAGACCCATGTTTTGCTATTTGTGTTTTTTACCACATCCACAACTGAATTAAGTTTTTAACCTACAGTGTTTATAGTCTATCTTTTCTCCTTCCATAAACAATTCATAGCCCCAAAGCAAATCCAACCTATGACACCTTGGTTTAACCAGCCCTAGTGGAGTCAGTCACCTGTGTGTGAAAGTATTTCTCCATGTGACTGAAGCATCACATGTACCTAGATGACTCAAAAGCTCTTTTACCTGCTTGTGGACATAATGGTTCAAAAAGTATATTGCTGTATCTTTCTAATCAGGACAGACTTAGCTTAAAGTTAAAAAAAAAAAAAATCCTAAGACCCCAAAACACTGGTTAGAGATAAGACCAATGGATACATTATAAATTAAGTTATGCCAAAATACAAATGCTTTCCAAAGGATAAATTGAAACAAGAAAAAGTTCAGTTTGTTGCCATTGTTACTGACACAAGTGAGAATATATGGAAATAAAACACTTTGAATAATGACGTTTGGTTGGGTCTGTCTCTCATAGCTGGTTATGAACTGGACCCTCAAGAAGTTTGCAGATAGTTTGTGAATTTCCTTCTATACTTGCACTTCATTGGCAACAAAAGATAAAAACAAATGGCATCACCTTTGAAGAAACAAAGGGATAATTTAAGCTTAAACGATGAGTAGTTTCTCTACCCCTATTTTTCCATTAAGCGAATCTTTTTTTCATTCTAATATCATGGACATTAAGTGTTAGATCATTTCTCAAAGGGAAATACTCCTGTCCTTGCCTCCATTAGAATAGTCTTTGGATATAGCTAATCTTGTTTGATTCTTAGCAGTCATGATGGTTTCATATTCTAAAAGGTAACCATCAATTGCCTACCTGTCTGATAACATAGTGAGGCTTATGCTGTACCAATCTGCCTGCAAAGAATTTTAGAAATAAGTAAAAACAGAAACTCTTTAAGCAAGGGAATCATTTGGGCAAAGATTAATTCAGGTTTCTCTCTCTCTCTCTCTCTTTTTCTCTCTCTCTCTCCAATCTTGCCTTAAGTGCTCTAATATACTGGATGTTTTCATGTTTCCTAATCCTCCCTGGACAGAAAGTAATCTAATTATCTAATTTGCTTTAGATGCAAGTCTGCCATTTTCCCCCAATAAGTAATTAGTAAAGGAAGAGACACTGAGAACAGGAGGGCAAAGGTGGATATTCTTTGGACAGAGAGAAAAGGCTGTCTGGTGCCCTTCAGATCATACCACATAAAACTCCACTGTCTGAGCCCTACTCTGAACAAGAAGGAAATTTCCTACTGCAATTCTAAACTTTGCAGCTTATGTTTGAATATTAGACATCTAACTACTTGGCTGACATTTAAACATATGGCTAACATATGCCAAATTTGTTTAAAGTTAAGTCCAAAAGTTCAAATGTGGAAGACTAAAAGTCCTTATTCATGTTTTCTTATTATATTCTCCTGAAGATAAATCAGTGTCAATATGTCTGTGTGTGGCAGGGTGAGAGAAGCGGGGAGATGAAGGAGGGGTCAGAGAGACGAGAGAAAATCCTTTGCTTTTCCTTCTCTCTTAGCAAATGGGGAAGCAAGGTAGAAAGAACCCTGAAAGTCTCCCAGCAAAGTAAGTCATTGTAACTAGTAGAATACATTTTAGATAGTAGCTGGAAATAAGGACACAGTTGTTTATTCAGAGCAATGTAAAACTACCACAATTCCATAAAGGGGTGAATATAATAGGGTGAATTTTTTTTAATCAGCAAATATGTAAAAGCCTGTCAACGTTCATTTAAAGTTGTGGCAATTCTATTTATCCTGCATAGTGGTAAATTTTCAGTGATAGAAAAAAATTAGAAAGTAAAAATATGTAAACTGAACTATAATTACATAACAATTTGTGTTCTTTGTGCCCTTTTTAAAAGGCATGAATTAATTATTTGAATCTTTCAGAACAATTCAAGAAAGTTCTTGAAAAGAACTTTTAGAGAGAAAAGTACAGATGTACTGAGAAACCAAATATTTTGACCACATCAACAATGCTAGAAAATGGTGAAGCCAGGATTCAAACTAAGGCAATTTGGCTCCAGAATTCATACCCTTCACCGTAATGTCATAATGATGCTTTGGGCTAGAAGAAGGGCTGAACTGAGTAAGTCTCTATTACTATTACTTTGAGAAAGCAAGAAGTAGGCCCATCCTTAGTATTCTAAGGATTATTTTCAGGTTTTCTTACAGTCATCTAGCCACCTCCACCCAGTTATTAGGAGGAGAAAGAGAGAGAAAAAAATGCCACATATGACTTCCTACAAGAGAACCAAAGTTCATCAGCAAAGGACAGTAAACAGCCTCATGTTGGATAAAGACGAGCTCTTCAGCATCATTAATGTGACAAAAACACAAAACTAGATTGATGGTAAACAGTGACCAGTGAAAATATAGTCCCCAGCCTTCTACCACTACAGAAAAGAATAGTCCCAGAGGTCAGTACTAACGAGTGTTATAAACAAAAGTTCGGTGACAAAAGTTAGGATAAAAGATATGTTCTTGAAGTACATTATTAGAAAAGGAACTCCAAAAGACTTTTGTGTTTTTGAATAGGATTTCATCAGAAGGGCAAGTAAATTTATAAAAGCTTTTCTTAAAAAGTGTTTGAAATTGAACACAAACCTTTCCTCCAGCTGACCTATCTTCTTACTGTTCGTGATCATCCCTAACATTCCCGTAGCAATGCCTTTGTCCATTTCATTCCCATGTAACAACAAATAAAACCTTTTCTTCCAAACCATTGCTTTCTTTGAAGCCTTATTTGATCATATGTCTTATCTTTGAAATTTGTGGCATTGAATATTTATACTGTCCTGTATATTGTCCATATTGTGTGTATTGTCTTGTTATCTAAACTGTAAACTCATGTTGGTCAGATATTTTATCTACTTAAACACTTATTTATAAATTTATAAATAAGAAATACTCAGCATACTTGAATAATTTTATATTTCTATAATGAGTGATAGAAGATATAAAAATTGATTGTAAATTAAGAGCTAGCAACCCAGGTAATGACATTGTTACATCAAAGCAAATTAAGAAAAGGAATTTTACAAATCACAGGTACACATTGGTATTCTCGCCAAGATATATTTAAAATATTCTCTCACAATGATCTATACTCAGAGAGAATTCACAAGACTCTATGAGACAAGTTTCAAACTCATACATTTACTTTTTAAACCAACACATCAAATAAGCTATAGCACTTGTAACTAGCATAGAATATTAGCCACTTATTTACTTATTTTGCAAACAACCATTGGAGTCATGAAGCTGGCCTACAGAGGTTCTGTAGAGACTTTCAAAGCCTCTAGCTCCAAGGATTAGCATATGGCCATCTTTACAGGTTTCAAGTTTCCTAAACCACAATCCTACCCAAGAGGCAATCCGAAACATTCAGCTTACTCTACATGCAAGAAGAATTTGTCAGTTCTGCCAAGGCTCACGAGTTTTCACACCTGCAGTCGAACTAGGTTTGGTTTGTGTTCCACCATAAAGTAAAAATATTTGGGTAGCTTGCAATACATTTAGCCTAGGAAACTTTATTTAGGCTAGTAGGAAGTAACAGCCATTTCCTAAGCGGATGAAAATGATGAAAGGGTATAGAGCAAAAGATGGAAGCATAGGTAGATTAGTGGGAAATTTTTAGTATGCAATACCTAAAACCAACAATCCAGTATAATTAAAATTAACACTTAAACAAATGTGGAAAAGAAGCTATATAAGTGATTCTTCCCTCAATCTTTTAAATAGTATAGTGTGCAAGAACATTTCCTCAGCTATACAATTGGGAAATCCTAGAGTTGTGGATAATAAAATGTTAGCACTTAGTATAGTGCCAGACCTACAGCAAATGCTCAAGAACCTTCTAATTCCTTATAAGTCTTTCAATGACCAAATCCTTAATCCATTAAGGGTCTAGAATCAACTTGTCTTATGGTGTCTTCTACTCTAGTGAAGATTATATTAGTAAAGCACCATTGTAGCAACAGTATTTTCTCTAGTTTATGTATTTATTCATCAGCACAAAGGTAATAACTGACATTTGATTAATTATGATGCTGTTCTGAACACTTAGTCTATATTAGCATATTTAATCCTCAGAACAAAGCAAAAAAATACCATCCCCACTTTTCAGATGGGAAAATTGAGGCATAGAGGCATAAAGTAAATTTCTCAAATTTACACAGGTAGCAGGGCTGAGATTTGAACCAACACAGTCTGGCTCCAAAACCCATGCCCCTTTAACCACTAAACTATACCACCTCTGGCATTTGGGGAACTAGAGGTAATAATCAAGGTGAGATTGTACCCTTGACTTATAACAAAAAATAATGGAATAAAAGCATTTTTACTCTTTTCATCTTCTTAAAAAAGGGGCAAATATGAAAAAAGTTAAATGAAGCTACAATCCTGAAATAAAAAATTTAAAAACTATTTACCAAGTTTGAAATAAAATAATGGAGTAATTCAAACTGACCAGTGTTCTAATCCTATTTTTCCACTTACCAGTGTGGTCTGGGGGAAATTATTCTGCCTTTAGCTTTTGATTCTTCAAAACTACAACTACTGTGGTGATGATTAAACATCTGAGACTATACCCTTTACAGCTCTTGAAACATATGAAGTATATAAAATATTAATGATAGTTCTTCCCCTCTTCCCTGAGGATACTAGTGTGAATACATGGGAAAGGAAAAAGGGAGCCTAAATTAAAGTAGCATTCGGATTACTGAGCACCCTTGTTCTTTGCCTGTTTCAGGTGAAGTAAGAGTATTTGCTGTTCAGCTTCTAATTTTACTTAGGTCTCAACTCTGGCTGCATATTAGAAACTCCTGGAGTTTTATCAAAACATTGAGGTTGAGTCCCCAACTTAGTCCAATTAAGTCAAGTCTCTGGGGAATAGGGCCAGGAATCATAATTTGTTTAAATACTCCAGATGATTCTAATCCAGGATTGAGCCCCTCTTTGCCACATGCTTGTCATCGTGGCCTACCAAGGTGCCTACAGCTGTGGCCACATGCTTGGCAGCTAGCTACAAGTGCAGTAGCTCAAGTTACTTCATAGTCACTCAACAGGTTGGGAAGCTTTGAGGAAAAAATGGTAAGACTCATCTTCCTATAAGTAATAGAGAATAAGTACAAGGAGATTATAGCTAACTAGACTTAAAATGTCACATTTACTTATGGTCAGTCAAGTGTTCATTTCTCTCCGAAAGTACAGTGGTTTTTGGCAAGACTGACTTTTTTTCCCCAACCACAAACTGAAGACATCAAAAGTAGGCAGGGCTGGTCTGATTTACTCAATCAATTACAGGCTAAGAAACAAGAGTAGAGAAAGAGGAGACTTAGGGGGTCTTCCAGAAAAGCTTCTATCTTTCTCTTTTGTTAAGGGGACTAGAAGAACAAGGTAAATCAACCACCGTTTTTGACTGAATGGTGCCATTTTCCTAGTTTTAAAGCAAAATACCACACCAATGAATAAAAATCCATGACCCAATGAATGCACAGATTTGGATTATTCACCCTCTACCTGAAGAGAGGAGCAGGCAAGTGTGTGAAGTACGACGTTAACACTCTCCTATTTCCCCAGGTGTGATGGAAAATTGAAATATCTTTGTCTCTGGGCCAAAACAACAATGTTGCATCATGCAATGCCATCAATATTCCACAAATGTTTGTTTTATCATAAGCAGGAGACTTTACAGCCAAGCCTCTGGTCCACCAGGAGTGTGACTGGCCCTCATAGCGATCCTTCATGGTGCCATGCCCACTTCCACCATTGCCCTGGTATTTTCTCCTAACTTCATGAAAGGCCACTTCAGTGGTTGCCCCAAAAATGCTTTAATATGGATCAGAACAGAACATTAACTAACTCAAAGTTATTTTGTCTATATAAAAAGTCAACTTAATTTTATTTCTTATTTCAAATTATGTTCAGTGACTTTATCCACTGTAACTTCTCCAAGGTTATATGTGATACCCAAATGACAACATCAATAATATTTCCAAATGCTACAGTGCCCTGAAAATCAATAATATACACACCCTCCAAAGATAAAGTTGCCAAAGAGAATTAAATTCCTAGAGAGAATGTCCTTCTTATGCATTAAAAATCTTAAGTTCAAAATCACTTTTGTCTTTAGCTCAACTCAGAGGATAGCCACTTAACCTGGCTTTCTTCAGCAGCCACTGCATCTTGTACTGTCTTCTACTGGCACCCCCTAAATTGTTATTTCAACTTTAAAATTTGTGTGTATCTCTTTTCTAGTCATACTGAACAGGATATAGGCTATCACATAGCTGGTCTAATACCCATAAAACATAAAACAAATCCTTGGCCCCTATGGACAAAGTCCTAGGGAAAAAGGTATGTTCAAGAACTCAAGACTACTCATATCTGTGAAAGTATACCGAGGCCAACGATCGGTATGATCTTGGAAAGAAGGGTAGAGAGGAAGTATGAGATAAAGGGAAAAATGTCTTGCCTTCAGGGGATCAGGATGCCATTCAGTCTATGAACAGAAGTCTATAGCTCACAATCTATGAGCGAAACTCATTTCCAAGAAACTTCACACTGAGAGGGAAATGGTCATACATGCTTCTCCCATCTGGGGCCGGGGGGGAGGAATCTATCAATACACACTGCCTCATCTTCAGACAGAGCATTGGAGACATTCCATTCTCTATGAGCTTTCATTTTTGCCCCCAGATCCCACATATTTAAAAAGTCTTATTTCCCTTTTCTCTTAGAGTTTGATGTACGTAGTTAGCTTCTTAGGCATGAATTTAGAGAAAATTATTTCTCATACAACAACTGGTGCTTCTTACAAGTAGAGTGTCTCTCATTTTTAACATGCAACTTCTCTAAGCAACATTGATCACCCTTCTTTTTCTGCGGCCTTTTTACTTATTTCTGCATCTCACTAAGATCCCAAGGCATTTTAGCACTAAGCCACATACTACCTACAATCCTGTCTCCTAAAAGCAGTTCCCACTGACCCCACATACTTGCCAGCTGGAGAACTGCTCTCAGCCAGTGAAACAAGCTGTGGTTGATGCTTCCAAACCTGTGCCCTCAGAGGCACAGTGAGGTTCATGCTTTCTCTCACCTTTGGAAGTTTCTAAATACATAGAAAACTAAAACAAATGAAAAAAGAGCCAATTATTAACTCCAGGAGAAATTAAATGTTACACAAAAAATGTAATCATAGTATACCAAGTGCCTCAGTGAACAACACGTTCATAGTCCTAATAATCGAAACCAGAGTTAACACTGATGTAACTAAAATTTGTTAATTACGTATGTTGGGATGATGGGGACGCAGAAGTACATGGGAACAGGGTGTAACATGAAAGAACTAAATCGTCATCTTACAGAGTAGCAAGCCATCACACAATATTCTAATTTGAAAAAAAATCAAGACATAAACCAATAAGCATACTGCTCAGAATTATGGAAGTAAATATTAGAAGCAATACTAGAAGTAAATACTAGAAGTAATAGCATAAAATATTGAAAAACAATTTTCAATATATTGGGAAAGTGGGTCTTGGGACTGCTCTGTGCATGTATCTGTGTTTACTATATGCCTTTGCGGCTATCTAAATTTTTCAACCATGTACAGGTACTAAAATAAAAATTAAAAATTACTGTATAATATTACACATACCAAAATGAGGAAGTCCATTTTCCTAATGTTTATTTTTGTCAAGCCACATCATACTGGTTGCATAAATGCACTGCACCTGGTTTATTGTCTAAGAACAAACCCACAGATACTGAACATAGTGTATATTTCAATTCAAAAGAAAATTAGGACAGATTATGTTTGTTCCCCTCCCCCATTTTTCTTCTCTTCTATATGTGATTTCTCATTCTTAAGCAGAGGAAATTTATTCGTAATTTTCCATTTCCATGAAGCAAAAAAGTAAGAACCATCTATAAAACCCAGTATCTCTCAGCTTACACATTTCAAGAAAGCTTTACTTGCTTGGGCTTCAGACTGCATTAAAGTGGAAAAAGAGACAGAGAAAAAGAGATCAAGATGGGTAAGGAAACACTCCATGAAGAAAGAAGTTTCTGGATTTGAGGCAATGGAAGGATAAAAAGTCCTGTCTTGGAGATGGAGGCAGGGGTTCCCCACTTGGAAGGAGTAGACCCTACATGAAATCCAGTTGACAAACCCTGCTCAGCCTGACAGGGACTCCACACAAGCAAACACTTTTTCTTCAGACTTCTGCCTTCTAATTTTAAAAAGAAAAAAAAAAGAAAGATCATTTCTACCTCTGGATGCAGGACATAGCATTATACTCTCCCTAATGACAGTTTCCCTTTGTTAAAAATGCCAGTGTTATTTGAGATGCTATCTTTAGTGACAAGCCAATTCCATAAACCATCTGTCCACCTGACTCCTTTGACTCCTATTACTATGCGGAATTCTTGTTCTTCGTTCAGTCCCTGTACCTTTCCTTTAAGATTTACTGACATTTATATGGTATTTAGACGTGCTCTGTAATTAAAATTTACATCTTGAGACTTGGAAAGAAGAAAAATAATGAAGGGATTGGGGGGCAAAACATAAGAAAAGGCCAATGGAATTCTAATTTTTGAATCTGAATAGAAGGTTGAGAAGTAAATTCATTATGTCTTTTAATATATAAGAAGTTATTATAAGGAATAGCAATCATAATTTTTTCTATCTCATTGAGTAAATGCCAGAAACAATTGTAACTTGCTTCAATTAGAAATTGAACACATACATTATTTGTTAATTTTATTTTATCCTGAAATAATCAAAAAAGGATGAAACCTTATATTAAGCTTGGCCACATTATCTTCCTGCCTCCAGTGATCTGGTCTGTTGAGACCAGCTTTGCCCTAATTTCCAGTGGGAACTTCTGCCTGGAATGTTAGTATTTCTCTGTAAAGCACTGCCTTTTGGGCAGAAACACCCCTTCACATGCTCCCCAGGGGCCGTGGCCAGGCTCAGCCTTCGTTGTATCGGTAACCTGCTTGGTCAGCAGTCCCCTTGCCACGCAGCATCCTGGACCCCAGCTCAGGCTCTGGTCCAGCTTCCAGCCTTGCTCCCCTATTTCTCCTCAGTTCTTGCCTGGTCTTACTGGGTGATAATCACTTTTAAAGAAAATTTCAAACAAAAAGATCCAGAGTACAACAAAAATAGAGAGTTAAAGCATCAACATTTATCAGCACGTTGCTGTATTTGTTTCCTCTCTTCCATATATCCCCTTTTATTGTAAGTTTTTTTAATAAGTAAATCGCAGACACCATGAGATTTGATCTTGACCTACTTTAGAATGAATCTCAAAATAATAAGGATTATAGTAATGATAACATGAATATTTTTCTTACAAAAAATATCATTTTTATACCTAACTAAATTACCAATGATTTCTTAGTATTATCTAAACCCAGTCTACTTTCAAATAGGTCAAATTGTTCCAAAATAATACATTTAGAATTTTTTTGTTTTAATCAGATGCAAACTCGGCTTACTCAATGTGTTCGATTTTTACCTAGAAAGTCTAAGTTTCTTAATTTAGAACACTCCCAACCTTATTTTTGTAATGTTATTGATTTGTTTAAAAAACAAGATTATTTGTCTTATAAAATACCCCACACTCCAGATGTGACTGAAGGCTTCTTCGTGATGTCATTTAATGTGCCCTTCTTTCCCCATATTTCCACTAGATTATACATTGGATATAATCTATTGGTTTTCAATGTTGAATCGTTAGGCGAGCAACACTCAATAGCAGCCAGTAAGTTTTCTATTCTATTTTGCCTTTTTTTCCCCCATTGGCATCTTAGTCTTCATGGTTCATATCACTTACAAATTCATGATATTCATATATTCAATATGTTTTAGTCAGGTGCAGACATTGGGGGGGCTGCTAAAATGGTCTTAATTTGGGCAGTGGGAGCCCCTTCAAGGTGGCTTCTTTGTCCTTTTGATACAATCTTATTAAGAGTTGATAACTTCCTTGCTTTCTGGCATAAGATATGCAAATTTGTTTTATATATTTCCTGTCCCAGACCTGGAATCAGTCATTTCCCTAAAGAAACCTGGCCCCTTGCAGTGGGAAATATTACTTAGAAATCACAATCTGGGCATTGTGTATGCTTTTTGTTCCTGACTTATCATTATTTTTAGGTCTTTTTTAAAGTGGAGTGAAGAAATATATATTTATAAAGAAAAAACCATGAATTTTAGTGATATTTCCCATTCAAATTTAATGTTAGGAGATACTAAATATCTCCTAACAAATTTTTTGGCCTCCACCCCCCTACCCCACATTATTTGCT
The DNA here is from genome assembly GCF_057876585.1 of Rhinolophus sinicus. Classification (NCBI taxonomy): domain Eukaryota; kingdom Metazoa; phylum Chordata; class Mammalia; order Chiroptera; family Rhinolophidae; genus Rhinolophus; species Rhinolophus sinicus. Next base: position 31,261,242 of record NC_142501.1, on the reverse strand, counting down.
ATTACAAATAATGCCGCAATGAATAATCTTGTATCTATGTCACAGTTTACTTTTGCAAATTTAGGTTTGTGATAGATTTCCAAAAGTGAGATTTCTAAGTCAAAGGGGAAATTTTAGTTGGAATTTTACTAACTGCATTCAAATTCTCCTCTATAAGAGTTGCACCATTTTGCATTCTCACTAGTAAAGTATGAGAGAGTCTGCCTGCCTGGAGCCACGCCAACAGACTATGCTGCAAAACTGATGATTAGAAAGAGTATCTCAGCATGGTTTTAATTTGTATTGCTCACTTTATGAGTAAGGTTGAGCAGTACTTTTTCACATTCATCATTCATCAAGGATCATTGTCATTCTTTTTTGAGAACTGCCTGTATTTTTGCCCATTTTTTAAATCAAGTTGTTCTTTTTTCTTATTGATAGCTAGGAGATTGTCATCTGTTAGGGTTATTAGCCATTTTCTGTGACAAAAATTGCAACAATATTTCCCCACTGTGTCATTTGTCTTTTGGTTTTTGCCACACAGAAGTTTGTTTTGTTTTATTATGATCAAATTTATCAACATTTATTACTTCTGAATTTTGACTCTATTGGGAAGATTTTCTCTATACCTTGGTGAAAAAAGGAATTTGCACATAATTTTTTCCAGACCTTGTTCAATTCCATTTTTATGGTACTAATCTTTTTGTAATTTTTCTTAGTTTATAATATATGATTTGGAGAAAATTTCACTTTTCTCCAAATGGCTAACCAGTTCTTCCAATATCTTTTTTTTTAAGTTATTCTTTTCGTCTTTGAATTTGAGTTTCTAAGTTTATCATATACAGAATTACCATATTCATGGTATATTTTTGTATTTATTTTACATTAAATTTGTAAGCATTAAACTGAAAAAATCACTCTTTACATTTTTCAAAGATTAGAACACGTGTAGAAGGTGGAGTGAAAAAACATCTATTACAGATACTACAGTGGGTCCCTATCGAGGGGATAAGAAAATGGAATTGAGTTTGTCGGCTAGTAAAAGAAAAGATAATAAATATCACAAAACAAATAGGAAATCTTGAACAAAATGCTGATCATAATTAGCCATAAACAGAGAAGTAAGAACAAATCTATTCTACTCTCCCAAATCGAGAGAAAAGTACTATTCAGTGTGTTTTTAGGATGAGAAGCTGTGGAAAGGGGGCTTCTGCCCATTTCCTCCCCTACCACAGAGCAATAAGGAAAATTTCAATCTAGACTCAATAACTGTAAAAGACAAAGAAGGAAAGCACAGTTCTAGCATAGTGGAAAGATTCCAGTATTTTTAGGTAGAATGCATAAAATAAGAAACACTGACTTTATCATTCACTGTCTAGAGTACAGCATCCTGACAGACTGTCCCATCATATGTCCCATCCACCATTCAGATTGAACTGGTATGTGTTTATCCATTGTAGAGGATGAACACAAGAGGATGTGTTTATCATTGTGAAGACTGAAGCATAAAATGATCAGAATGGAATGATATTAAGCATTTAAATCATATAATTAATTCCTCTGTTCTGAGACCATGCCTCTGGATAACATCATCTGGGTATGCCTGCAGGACAATATACATAGAGTAGAAGAAAAAAACAACTGTTGTACCTGACGGCTTTATTTTTTTTAGTGTAAATTAAGAACATCGATATTATGGTTAACTTTTTACAACATAATGTTTTGAACATACAAAGATGAAGATGAGATCCTGGCTCCCGATAAATTCATCAAAATGAGATTGCTTTTTACATTCACTTAATTTTAAAAATCAGAAGTTTGTTTGAATTTTTTAAAAATGTTTTTCTAACCCTATTTTAATACTTATAAGAAGTTGATTAAACATGGAATTTCCCAGTAAGTTTTCATTGTTGAGGAAATCTTCCAATAAAAAAAAGGAATTTTATTACCCAGACCATTGTCCAAAATGATTCTAAATTGTTATAAGATAATAATCAAGTTGTCGTGTGCATGGATATGCAAAACAAACTGTGACTCCTGTCCCTTCCTCCCAGAATATCTCATAAAAACAAGGAATGATATTTGATCAACTGCTTTCTTTCTTTTAATGCTTTCATGGAGTTGACATTTTAAGTACACATGCAACCATTTACATTTTAGTCCTGCCAGAAATAATTTATGGTTCTTTTGCCATCAGAAATACAAACTAAAGGGTCTCTGGCTGCAGTCATATTTCTTTTCCTAGATAGAACCTCCTCGACAGTGTGTGACCTGCCCTCTCAGAGAGAGGAAGACCCCAAGGAGGTCTAAACCCTTGCTACCTAACGAGTGATGCTCTCGCTCCAACCCACAGCATCTGCAACCCCTGGGAGCTCCTTAGACATGCAGAGTCTCAGCACCCATCCCAGGTCTACTGAATTAGAACCTCCATTTTTACAAGAGGCTTGCATGAATCACATGCACTTTAAAGTTTGAAAAACACTGGTCTCCCCAAATCTGGACAATCATCGAAATCACCTTGGAGAGCTTTTTAAAATATTGAGTCTTGGATCCTGCCAATGGAAATTCTGATTCACTTAGTTAGGGATGGATCTAAATCTCTGTGTTTAAAACTTCCACGCTTGGTCAAATTCAGGAACCAATGCATAAAATGTTTTCATCAGTAAGGCCCGGAGATTATTTCCATCAGATGCAAATAGCTATTTAGTTTCATACAGGAAATAGCTCTCCACTAACGTGAAAGATGCCAATGCAACTTTGAAGCACCTAATAATGTACATTTTAAGGGAAATATTATCTTCTATAGAAGAGAAAATTGTAGCTAGAGAAATGTGGTGATTTGTTCAAACTTATATATTAGCGCTTAATTCCAAGTCCAGGCATGGAATATAAACATTCTACCTAAAAATACTGGACTCTTTCCACTATGCCAGAACAGTCCTTTCCTTCTTTGTCTTTTACAGTTATTGAGTCTAGATTGAAAATGTCCTTATTTTCTCTGTGGTAGCGGAGGAGTCTTGTGTTCCCTTCTCTCTGAAAGAGGGTAAATTGGACAAACTCAAATTACAGTTACATCTTTTTTTTTCTTATCAAAGCTTTAAAGTATACAATTTACTAAGCTTCAAACTCTAAGTTTGACTATATTATTTTCAAAATTCATAGGGAAAGAAAATGCCACCACCTCACTACCCTCGCATAAGTTCTATATTTGTATTGTCACTTCTAGATTTGTATTACATGTGTTGCATATATCTACTATGTAGTGACAATTACTTTAAAACTTTAGCTCCAAGAATTCCTCAAAATCTCCTCTCCAAAAATAGATTGTAATCAAATGAAAGTCACTGGACGCACAGTGATACAGAAGGACAGCATCAAATGTAGAGAAAGGGAGGGGATTGAGGCTCACAGAGAAAACTTCCTGTTTGAGGTCAAAACTTAGAATCGGAGCGTATCTAATTCTAATTATGTCACTGACATCAACATAATTTCTGCTCAGACCTTCTCTTTCTCTAGTCCTGCACATCATTCCGTTTTATTTTGGTTCCAGAAGTTATTATAGAGAGTGACGATAGCAGTAACTTTGATTAGCTTTTTAAATTTATGTAATTCTAGGAAAAAAGAAATTACCTTTCTTATTTCCTCTCCCCTCAAGCAATCATCCTACATATTTTTCAGAGTAGCAGGGGTTAGAAGAGTGGTGTATAAACTGCTGGCAGAGTAAGAGAAATTTGGCTTGAGTCTCCTCCCTAGAATCCCACTTCTTTCTACGAGAACAACGCAGATTTATATGTTTTATTTATGTTACACATTCATGTTAAAATTTTATAAAACAAATTTCTCAGATTTTAAACATTTTTAAGATTTGTCTGACAATGGGGCTTTGATGTACTATGTGTTAATAATGCGTGAAAGATGGGAAATGCAGGGATGATGGGTAGCGAGGAGGGGTGTCAAAGGCCCAACATTTATACATGTTGCTATTCATAGTGGCCAAAATTAGAGATGTCTGCATTATTACTTTCCCCAAGGTTAAAACCTGCCGATATATTTTTCCCATAGGTGTTTTCTATTTTAAGCTGTTTATTTCCAATTGTAAAATGAAATAATTTGTCCCCTCTTAAAATTTTTCAGTCATCAACAAGCACGAGAACAAGTATGGAGGGACCCTCTCCAGTATCTCTAAAATCCCATTTCCTTCATACAAGTAAGACAGACCAGGCCTGGCAGGAGAAAATAAAAATCTGTTTGTTGTAGGTTCCACGTATCTAAAACTCTCAGATCCTAGTGAGAAGCAGAATTCTGGAAACTCAACAAAATTTTCATAAGTCTGAATTAAATTATTTCATTTAACAAAATGAATAATACAACCAAGTAGCATTTATTTCATGTTTATAAGCTGGTTCAATATTCAAGAATTAATCAATCTAATTCACATAGTAACCTGCCAAAGAAAGAAATCATATGATCATGTCAATTAACACAGAAAAAAAATGGACGTACTTTAACTTCCATTCATGATAAAATATCTCAGTACAGTAGGAATAGAGGAAGACTCTTGCAACCTCATAATGAACATCTGCAAAGAACCGAGAGCCAACATCATATTAAATGGTGAAAGAATGCTTCTCCTCTAAGATCAAAAACAAGGCAATGATATCCATTCTCACCACTTTTATTTAACATAGAACTTGAAATTTTAGCTGTTGTATTAATAGGCATGAAATAAAAGACATAAAGATTGGAAGGAAAGAAATAAAATTACCTCTGCTTACAGATGGCATTATGTATATAAAGAAAATTCCAAGGAATCTACAAAATAAAATAAAACCTCCTAGGACAATTTAGCAGACTCACAGGAGCCATGGTCAGCACATGCACAAAAACAACTGTACTTCTTTGTATTGACAGTGAACAAGGAGAAACTGAAATAAAACATGCAATACCATTTACAATGGCTCAAAAGAAAATGAAATACTTAGATATAAATGTAATCAACCGTGTATTGGATCTGTGTGTGTAAATTATAAAATGCTGAGAAAAAATCAAAGAAAACTTAAATATTTGGAAGAAACATACCATGTTCATAGATAGTAAAACTCCAGATAGTAAATATGTCAATTCTCTCTGAATTTATCTATATGTTTATCAAAATTTCTATCAAAATCTCAAAATATTTCATGTAGACATAGACAAACTTACCCTAAAATTATTAGAAAAAGAAAGGCTCTAGTCCATCGTTTTTTCAAAATAGCTTTGAAAATTAAAAATAAAATGGGAGGACTCATTCTTCCCAATGTAAGTAAAATAATCAAGTGAGTTAGTACATAGCTTACTACATAGCTGAAACAATCAGGCTTACTACATAGCTGAAATAACCAAGAGAGTATAGTACTGACAGAGGGATAGACATAAAGATTAATAGAATAGGATGGAGAACCCAGAAACTGACCCACACAAAAATGTCCACTTGATTTTTGACAAATGAGCTAAAGCATTCAATGGAGGAAGAGTTGCTTTTTCAGTAAATGGTACTGGAGCAATGAGTATTCATTAACAAAAAAATGAACCTCAACCTATATCTCACATCTTGTATAAAAATTAATTTATACAGAATTTAACTTATACAAAAATGGGTCATAGACTTAAATGTAAAATTATAAAATTTCTAGAAAAGAATGTAGGATAAAATATTTGGAACTTAGGACTCGCCAAAGAGTTTTTCAACTTGACACCAAAAGCACACTCATAAATGGAAAAATTAATAAATTGGATTTAATCAAAAATGAGAACTTTAGTCCACAAAATCCCCTGTTAAAAGACAGAAAAGACAAATTACAGACTCAGAGAATATATTTGTAAATCACATATCCAACAAAGTCCTTGCATCCAGAAGCGCATGAAAATATGTTCAACATCATTAGCAATTAGTGAAATAAAAATTGAAATAATAAAGAGATAAAGCAACATACCCATTAAATGGCTAAAACAAAAAATAGTGACAACACCAAAAGCTAGTGAGTATGCAGAGAAATTGGATCACTCATACCTTTCTGATATGAATGTAAAACGATGAAGCCACTTTGGAAAACAATTAAGTAAAAATCGAAACATAAAACTACCATCAGCTGAACATAAAACTACCATCAGCTGACTATAAGAAATGAAATCGTATATTCACACATAAGCCTATACACAAATGGTCATAGCAGCTTTATTCATAAGAGCAAGAAACTAACAAAAATCCCAGGTGTTTTTCAACAGCTAAATGGTTAAACACATTGTGTTACATCCATACCATAAAATACTACTCAGCAATGCAAAGGAATGCAACAACTTGAATGAATTTACAGAGAATTAGGCCAATTAAAACAATCCAATCCCAAAAGGATCATACTATATGATTACATTTGTATAACATTTTTAAATTTTTAAAAGAAAATTTTAGAAATGGAGAATAGATCTATGGTAGCCAGGGTTTAAGGAAGGGGGAAGAGGGAGGTTAATTTCAACAAATCTTTCAACAAAGGTTTATTAAAAATTTTTAAAAGAGGTCTTCTGATAGTACCTCTGATGCTAAGAAAACTCAATTAATTATGATAATATACTCTGCTTGTCCATTCAAGAATGAGATTTCCTATGCCTACTCCTTCGATTCTTTCCTCCACTCTTGACCTTTGCTGGAGATACTATGATGTAGACACCATCAGTACCCACCCACACCTCTTATGATCTTGTCATTGGCATGAAAACCACCCAATTTTCCACTGTCGGAGGGCTTTGTCTGCAGGCTGGAGCCTGCATAAACCTGGCTATAGGTGCTGGGAAGTCAATGTTCCCCCTTTACACCCATCTCTACAGAATCCCTTAGCCCTCATCTCTTGAGCAAAATATGAAGTGCATTTTCTACATTGACTCCCAGGAAGTCCCCCAGTAGAATTAAGCTTCAGTAACAAAGAACAGATGGGATTATCACACACCCTTTATTGACTGACCTGCCTTCCCTTTCTCAATTTCCCACTCTCCAACTGATTTTTCCTGGAATCATCTCCCAACCAAACTTCTTGCCTTGAAATCCTTATATTAGGGTCTGTTTCTGAAGAACCCAAAATAAGACACTTACTCCACAAATCTAGGAAGGAATTTTGGGGGGTTTGTGCCTTGTTTTCCTCTGCATATATTTTCTTTGACCTAATGAGCAATGAGTACTGTATGAATCTAAACATTCCTGGTTCTAGTACAATTCCCACTCCTTAACTCCCCAAATTCAACTAAGACAACCTCACCAGGTCTGTTATTTTTCTCGGATAAATAGGGATAACATACCTGCTTTATTGCCATCACAAATTTGTCATGAGAATAAATTGTGACTGGGACTAGGAAAAAATAAAGCACGATAAAATGTCAGAACATTGTACCTTTGTTCTCACAGGGAAAACTCTCTGTGAAATCCCACTGCCCTTGTGTGCCTGGCTGCAGAAAAGAAAGAGGCTGTGAGTCATCCATTTAAGCGTCCCCTTCAAGGCTTTCTCTGCGTTCCAACAGCGCCAAATGGCTTTTGTAAGCAGTGTAAGTCTGGTTATGTTCTATCTTGTTTGGAACATCAAGATAACTAATTTTCTTTTCACAAACGCTGCCCCCAAAATCATTTCATTTTGTATTCTGCCTACGCCAGAAAAAGAGTTTCAGTTCTGTAAAAAGCAGTCTCACATTCACTTTGTTGTTCTGTGTGCATCTCGAACCAAAGGATCTGAGTTGCATGGATTTTTCCCTCCCTACATTCACAACAGAGATATGCTCTTTTCTCTCTCTTTTAAATTCAAAGGAAGGTGTTGCCCAAGGCAGAGAATACTTATTATCAGATGTTTATTTTTCATGTAGCTTCCCCTCACTACCCCGGCTCTGTAGAGATGGCGGAAGCGAAAGGTCTCTTAGAATCTGCATTTTAAAGCATGATGATAAAGGTCTCCCGCACACTTTTTGGCTGAAGTGGTACAGTCTCTTGAAATGAGAACAAGCTTTAGGAGTAAAGAAATAAAAACCATTTGATGTGTCTGGTTCTAAGAAGTTCTGAACTCTCTGTTTCTACATTCTCTTAGAGGCAGTAGTAACTATAACACCAAGGAGTCTTTCATATTATAGTCTTATTGAAAACCTATGTGACCTTCACCAGGAGACTAAATCTTTGTGAGCCTTCAGCAGAAAAATGGAGATAAAAGTGACGATATCTACTTCATGCTGAGTTCTTGGCACATAGTAGGCTTTCAACAAATGTTCACTGCTGCTATCATTATCAGCAGCATCATTGGCGTTAATACTAATTTTTTCAAAAGTAATGTTATGGCCATTAGGATTTTTCTTCTTAGAAGATGTACAGTTGCTAACAAACACTTTTCTTTAAATGGCAGGTTATGAATTTGCTTCCAAGAACATGAGGGTGCTAGCTCATTTGACAATCTATCCCACTTTGTAGAGAGACAAAATTTTCATGAGTATCCTGAGAATCACCTGTTCTTTCCCAGTAATGCTTGGCACTAACAATGAAAGCCAAGAAAAAAAGTGTCTGCCTGTGTTTCACTAATATCATCTTTACTTTACTTTCTCAATGTTCTTGTGTTCAGAACCAACACAGAAGGCGTGTAATAAAACAGATAGAGATGGGAAGTATGCTAATTACTTGCCTGTTTTCAGAAACCCGGGTGTACTTTTTAAATGCATAATTAACAGACTATTTTTTAGTACCTTTAGTAGGGTTACGGAAAAATGGAGCAGGAAGTATAGAGTCCCCCTATATTTATGTACTTTTAAAATTACTACAATAATAAGAGTCATAAACCACCTACAAATAAGACTCCATATGGCTAAGAAAAGTGCATTCTCTTTCATACAAGATTTCCTCAAACAAGTTTACAGGAGAGTATTTCAGTCAAAGGAAATGATGTGCAGTGGTTCAGAAGTGAAAGCAAGCTGAGTGGTCTCAATCTAGAAAGGTCAATTGTGCTTGAGAATAGGATGCAAAGGTAATGTAAGTAAGACACGGTGCTTGAGAAGAGGGCCAAGAAGAACCTGAAACACATGGGAAAAGTGTAAAAATTGTATCTTATAGGTTATGAGCCACTAAAGAATTTTACACAGAGAAAACAACATGATCAGATTTGTATGCCAGGGTCATTCTGATAGCAAGGTGTCAGATGGATTAAGGAATGTCAAAGCTAGGTAGGTGGAAACTGATGAGTCTATTGAAACAACTCTAATGAGAGCGTTCAAATGAGAACTCAAGCAGTGACAGCAGGATGAAGGCGCTGATGGCTCATATTTAAAAATTGGTAGAAATGAAATTACCAAACTGGGTGATTCTAAGTGAGGAAAAGATAAAAGAAGAAATGTAGAGTGACTCCTGGTTTCTGACGTGGGCAATTGAATTAATGACGTCATTTCCTATAGCGCATGTAAAAAGAGAAGGCCATCAGAAAAGAGGCTAAATTGAGTTTTTAAAATGTTGAGTTTGGGACATTCTGGTAGAGCTATCTAGTAGTATGTGACATGTAATATTCTGGAACCCAGAAAAAGAATTTTGAGCTGGAGATAAGATTTGGAGTCATTGGCTAATTGATGAGATTTCCAAGGGAGTGTGTGTTGAAAAGAAATGGGGGCCTAGGATCAGAGCTTGGAGAATACCAATATTTAGGGAACAGGCCGAGGAGGCAGCTCTAGTGGGAAAAGAACTGGGTGAGGGTGATGTCATGGAAGCTGATAGAAGAGAACGTTTTAAGATGGAAGAAATAATCAATGAGACACTGTGAAACATGATTCTAATTATTGAGTTACTAGGAGGTCATTGACAGTCTCGGCATGGGGGGATTGCAATAGACTGAGGTGTGAAATGGAAGTCACTCTTTTTCACTGATGAATCCCCAGCACCTCACACAATAATTGCCCTCCCCCAGTTATTCAGTAAATATGTATTAAATGATTTCATGATATATGTTTTTTCTAGGTCATGTAACAGACACTGAACAGCAGAATTGTTGTTCTTTCCTCTCAATGTCCTCAAAATTGAGTACTTTTCACTCTCTGATCTGAAAGCTTACCTGATAGACTAACACCATCACACTTGCTCAGCTATTACCACCAATTTTGTGCTCCTATTCAACTAGTCTTGCCCAGATTTTTTTAAAAGTCCTTTTCTTTGCCAGCTCATTTAAAATAAATTTTAATACTTTTTTATTTTTAATTATAGTAAAAAATAACATAAAGTTCACCATCTTAATCATTTTTATGTGTACAGTTCCCTAATGTTAAGTCTATTCACACTGGTGTGAAACCGTTGTCTGGGGCTTTCACATCTTGAGACACTGAAAGTCTACCTACTGAACAACAACTCCCTATTTCTCCCTCCACACAAGCCCTGGCAACCACCATTCTACACCCTGTTTCTATGAGTTTGACTACTTTAGATACCTGCAAATGGAATCACACAGTACTTGTCTTTTTCTGACTGGCCAATCGTCCTCAAGATTCATCTATGTTGTACCATATAAAATGTAACTCTTTTTTAAACATAGTTTCAGTGTTTTTACCGTAAAAGTTCTAAGAATCCAACAACACATATAAATCAGACAATTTCAAGGTAAGTAGGTATCAAAAGGTTTTGCCCATCTATTCTGTGGGTTTCCTTAACATGGAAGAAACCATTCTTCTCATTAGAAATCATTCAGTGATAGGAAACCCACTAACTCAGATTACCTCCCCCATTTTTCAACTAACCTCACCATCAAAAGCTAACACTGCTCTACTCTACGTATTGTTCTGGGATACATTTATTGAAATACTAGCATTTGACAGAAATAAAGCAAATGCCTGATGTCAGTTTAGAGCACTTATTTTCCTTAAAATCTTGTAACATTCTTCAAGTCACCTTTGTTTTTCTGGCTGCAAGCAATTCTATTCCTTGTATCATTAAACTGTGGTTACTTATTAATTATCCCCCAGGAGATGAGTGCGGTAACAATGTTTTGCAAATATATTAGTTCTCTTGTTTGGGAGATGAAAAGAGGGAGAAGTATAAAAGACAAGGGTTAGAATCAACCTCCAAAGACCAGAAACAAAGAAAAGCAGTCTGCTATCTCAGCGTCTGATGGCTACCTCCTACACTATAGAGTTTACTATAATTAAGCTCTCAGTTTCCAACTTAGTATGAGTGCAGTTTCCAACAGCATTTCAGAAATAGAAAGCCTAAAGCACATTTCCACACATTTTTATTTGTAGTTTGGTCAACAAGAAAAGAAAATAAAAATGAGAAAGGGTCATGTCCAGGTTCCTATGTAAACAGAAGATGGGGATAATCCAGTCTTTGTGCTTAGACTTGCATTCCTCAATTCTGCTAGGCAGATATTCTGGTAAAAACTGACTTAATCTTAGCTGATGTGGTTCTTCCTTTGGCCAGGTACAAAAGTCTAGACACCCGTGGGCAAATATGTTTAGTTATTTTTACTAGAGTTGAGCAAATAAGCACTAAATCTTTCCTTAAAAGTTAAACTGACCCTCAACATAACCTTTTAGAAAGTTCAAAAAAGTTTTGTTGCCTTAGGTTTTCAACCTGGTGTTTTCACTTGTTCCCCTCTACTAGCCAATCCTAGTCATAAAAAAAAAAATCTTTTTAAATGCTTTAAGAAAGATTTTATCAGCTCTCCATACAGGATCTAAGGAGAAAAAAACACAATATAATTATTCTGTGTACAGAATTACCTAAAAATATCTTTCTAAGTTTGTCAGGCAAGAACACTTCTTTTCACCATCAGAACACTTGATACGGGCTGCACTGTAGCCTTCTTACAGAGATTTGTTAAGATTTCCTTTTTGGAAAGACCCATCATGTAAGTTGAGATGAATAGAAACTCCTTTATATGGAAGAGGCTAACAGTTGAATTGTACTCTCTTATCTGGTCAGATAAAACTTTATACTCTTGGATACCCTTCCTAATGGTTCCTGATGCCCAGGAATCCAGGGTTAGATTATAGAGCGTGACCTGGGTTTTCATCAGACTGCATGCTCTACTCTAGAATGGAGCTGACTCTTTCTATCCCCTGGCCCTCTGCAGTTTTGAGTTACATCTTCTTAGCCTCCCAACTTACATGTGAGACATGCTATGCAAAGATAGTAATTTTCGACACTTTTTTAGAGAACACAATTACAAAGTATGTTCTCACAACAATCTGAACACAACAATCTGAGATAATCAGTTCTGGAAACATAGTTACATTTTATAGATAAGGAAACTAAGAATAGCCCATGATCTGAAGACCAAGATGTGCGTGGGGTGGAGATCAGAACCTTCGTTTTTCTGACTTTCTATTGTGGTTTCCCCCTCTGGTTATCTGGATAAGTCCTGTGGTGAATGTCATGTCGTTCTCAGTATTTCACCTTTCTTTCAGTTATCTTTCTTTCTGCTCCTCATCCCTGCCTTCCCCTCCTCCAGTCTTCTTGTGGCTCTCTGGAAGGTATCTCTGCCCTATGATAGCTAGTTTGTATTTACCCTTCGTAGACACTTCCTGAGGCTTCCTGAGCTACTGATTTTCCTGAGCTCCAGAAACCTCTCATTCTCTCAATGCCCTGCTAGAGTATTGGAGCCAATTCAGAAGGAACTAATGGGAGATACTACTTAAGTACAGTGGCTCTCAACCAGGGAGATTTCGCCCCACAGGGGACCTTTGATAGTGTCTGGAGACATTTTGCACTATTGGCATCTAATGGGTAGAGACCATGGATCTTCCTACAACGCACAGGACAGCACCCCAAGACAAAGGCTTGCCTAACCCCAAGCGTCAATTGTACTCCAGATGTCAAGGTTGAGAAACCTTGGCTTAGAGCAATAATGTACCACAATGTTTATTACAAGCATTTATCCATAAGACTAACCAATGGCAAGACTTTTTGTGACCAAGATGGTCAGAGAAGATAATAGAAGGGGAGGGTAGCAGGGTGGTGCATGTGGTGCGGTTTTCAGTCAAGACATGAAAGCTATAGCCACTTGGATTGTGTTAACTGATAATTCTTGACACCCTAAAACTACATTAACTTTGTGAGGTTGTTTCATGGCACCATAGCAGAGACTTACTGCGAGAGCAAAGCAGAAAAGTGGATGTGACCACAGGATTTTCCATCTCAGAGACACTGAAGGTTTGTTACGTGTGTCCCACAGTGAGCCTCCTACTTCCAGAGGTGAGCTTACTGACCTTAGATGACCTTGAGTCAGCTAATGTCATTCCATTTATGGAATAAAATGTTCTAACACCTTCATCTTGAGACCTGTGCCATTTACATTTCTAACCAGCAGTGCCCAATTTCATTTTTTCTCAAGGACAAAGAACAATTTGCTGTCAGCTGCAAGCTTCTATTCTTCTTGTTCTGACATCATCAGTCCTGTTCTTCTTGGTTCCGTGTACCCTCATGTGGGACTAGCTCAAACGACAAAGACATCCTCTCACCCCACTGTCCCTCCACTTTCATGTTTATGACACGTAGTTACAATATTTTGAATGAGTTATCATCACTTAATTCTAACATGTTTTTTGAGAGAACGTTTGTCTTAAACTTCTTGCTTTCCAACCCCAATTCTTTGAATCCAAACAGATGTTTCCCCTCTCACTTAGTTAAATTCAGGGACCACTCTTTGCTGTCTATCTCCTGGTCTCCTGTTTTGCATTTGACACTTTTCTATGCCCTCTGCTTGGTCACGTTCCAGTTTTAGCTGCAGTGGGACTCGAGTTTTCTCTGTGTTCTCTCACTGCTTCTTTATGCTCTAAGAACACTACGTGTACACCACTTCTTCCCTCTCCTTTTGTACTAGGATTGGAACTATAGGACGATCTAAGTTCTAGTTGCCACTACACATGGAAAACTACATTTGAGCTTTTATCCCAATTAACTGTAACCTACCAGTTACAATCTAATTCATTTACTGAGGTAAATGGGATCGAACTCTCCTGACATTTCTCCTTTCCATAATCAATTTTGAGCCACACTATGTGTGTGTGTGTGTGTGTGTGTGTGTGTGTGTGTGTGTGTGTGTGTGTGACTTTCAGAAAAAAAGAGAAAGTAGGAAATTATTTTCAGGTGATATTAAAAGGTCATAGAAGTTCTTTTTCTTAAATTAAGTTCTATCTGTGGCATTGGCTAGTGTAATATATAGAACATAAACAATTTCTTCTTGTTTTTCCATTTCGAGATCAAAACTTAAGGATCATACCAAGAAAAGAGGGATTTAGGGCTATATTAGTTTCAATTCATTATTGGAGACTCTTCTAATGACTGACCTTTTTTTAATCCTTTGGCAAAGACAAATTTTTGTTTTGCTTAGAAAATCCTTCACTGTTGGCAGTAGTACATATTTCAAATAAGGATAAAATGAAGGAAATGGAGAGAACTACGTGGCAGAACATTTTTCTTAATATTTTTCCTCAAAGTGGAACAAAGGAGGTCATTTAGGATGAGGGGGGAAAAGATGTATTTTGACCTCCATATAGCAAACACCATTCCTAATTTACCTTCCCGCAGAGGCTGGTTAAATTTCTAACTAGTGAGTGTCAGGTAAGTATCATTATCTGACTGTTTTTGTCCTGAAAGTGTAGTCAAACTACTCACGTAAGAACTTCATGTGAAAGTACGCATTTTACCTTTATAATACATTACTGTGGTTAAGTGAATCCACCCCAAGAAAGGGTAAGCAATGGCTTCAAACCTTTCAATGTGCTGCTCCCTAGTGAGCATTTGTTAAAAAGACAGCTCTGCCTGAACACTTTGCACTTACAAGCCAACGGCAGGGCCACTGTCTGTGGCGCCAGGTTGGTGATGATGGTGGTAGCAATTTGGGGAGGAGATCAGGAGAGGCAAGAAATGCACCAAGGAGCCTAAGACAGAAGGCCAGAAACCTGAAATACGGAGACCAGAGTTGGGTGTGGAAAGACTGCTCATCAGAGGTTTCTCTGAGGTATTACTAGGTTTTGGGGACTAAGCCATGCCCAGGCATAAATCATGGCAAGTTCTGATGATTATCTAGGCACTCTATTTTAGAAACCAGGGACTAATGGGAGTGACTGAGAGGCAGTAAGAAAGAAGTTGGCCTACCAGTTGGTGGAAAAAAAGAAAAGAAAAAAAAACCTGAAGTTTGTATATACACTAAAAATCCTGCCTGAAAAAGCTGGCTGGCCACTTAGAAATACTCCTATTTCTATACATTAATTCTCATTGTAAGTGGCATCTTCTCACCTTCTTTTAATGTTTAGAGCTGCCATCCCAACACAGTAAAATTATTGTGAGAAGGGAGGCCCACATAGTAGTGGAATTTGTGCCATGTTAGGGAGGGTTAGGTCTGGACGCTGGGACTTAGCAGGTCCAACACTGGTCCTCTGCCAAGGGTGAGATGCTGGGAAACTGAACCACAGTTTACAAGGGAGGTTTGGCCAGCCCCATAAATACTGAATCTTTTGCTTCAGCATTCTCAAGAAGCCTACTGTCCCCTTCTTAGGTGTGGAATATAGGATTACCTTTCTCAAAAATATAAAAAGGTGCAATGTGTTTTAGATGTCATCTCTTTTATGTAGCAACCTTATTCCCTTTTGGCATTATTATGATGATTATGATTGTTGTTACTGGAAGCATAGTAGTCATTATTTTTTTAATACCTACTGTGTCTTTCTTTAATCCTAAAAGTAACTCACCCTGGATGTAAATTCAATTGCCCCCAAGATTGCCGCTGAGAGTTGCCCATGATTAGGAAACTAGTACAAGGCAGCACTGAGAGTTGAACTCCTACATCTGACACTAAAGACTCAAATATTTCGCTATGCTCAAGCTACCTTCTCTTCTTTTTTCTAACAATCATTTCCTTTCAAGACATACTTAATTCAGTTTGCTCTTCAGGAAGATAGTGAAGTGAAGGTAACCCTCTCTCTTCTCTTGAGTAGCACGAGCATTTGTCACCATGGCTTTTTGAGATGGTGTCACACCCAAGGAGTTCATTGGACATTTCTAATCAGCCACAAAGGGAGACAAAAACTAGGACAAAATAGTAGAACTCATTCAGGACCAAAGAAACCTTACAATTCCTCTCAAATTAAACCAATACTTGTTTTGTTGAGAAGCCTTTCCCTTCACATTAGCCCACTGGACTGAGTTGAATCACCAAAAATTCATGTCCATCTGGAACCTCAGAATGTGCCCTTATTTGGAAATGGCGTCTTGGCAGAAATAATTAGTTAAAATGAGGTTATAGTAGATTAGAGTGGACCATAAACCCAATGACTGGTGTCTTTATCAGAGAAGAGAGAAGGAGCTTCGGGCACAGAGACAGAGGAAACGCTGGGAAGAAAGACACAGAGACTGAAGGGATGAGCTACAGGTAAGAGCACGAGAAGTACCCAAGCCACCAGAGGCTTTTTCTTCCCCTCCAGCCTTCAGAGCGAGCACAGTCCTGCCAACACCTGGGCTTTGGACTTCCCGCCTCCTGAACAGTGAGAGAATAGTAATTTCTGCTGTTGTAAGCCACCCAGGTGGTGGTACTTTGTCACAGCAGCCCTAGGAAACCATTATACTCATCAGCACTAATTGATGTGTACGTGAAACCATCTCCTTGAATAGTCGGAAAAAATCATAAAATGTGAGAGGATGAAATAGAATATAGTGCAACTTCAGTGGCAGCTGAAAGCATAGGAACAAGACATCCCAAGTAATTGGAGGACAAATACAGTGACCCAGGAACTGAGGGGAATGCAAACAAGATGAGGAGGACAGGTCAAAAATAGGGTATTAAAGAGAGACCAACTGCCATTCACTTTTGTCTAAGGGTCCAGGTTGATGGTAATCAGCCCTCCTGATGTTGTAAAAATCATTTAGAAAAATTAACATGCTTAGAAGATGTTTTAAAAATTAATGTATTCCTTTTACATTATGCTTTAGATATTTAGGTAAATAAAACCAATTTTCCCAATAAAAACACTATTTAATGAACTTTGATTCTAATGTGCTAAACTAAAATATACATTTTTAGACGCATGAGTGATTTTTTAAAAAAATAAATAAACTTCACAAACCGATATTCATATGGAGGCCATCCTAAAGTCAACAGTAAATGTAGGTTTATATTAGTTCTAGCCAGAAAACGCTTTCAAAACAGGATTTGTACAAACAGTTCTTTGCTCAAGGTTCCATAAAACTCTTAGCAAATACTTTTCGAGGCTCTTTAGAAAAACAAAGTTTGAGTTAAAGTTGATTGCTTTTTCAGGATAAGAAACCAGGAGTCTCGGACGGAGTGTGGCAATCTCTTCTAGTCCCATTCATTACTAAGGAGAAAACAAAAAGACTCCATAGTTTAATAAAAGGAGCCTGGTGCTGAGACTCAGGGGACTCCAACTGAATTATAGCCCAAGCTCTGACATTGATTTACTATATAACTTTAAGGCAAATATTTCACCCCCGCTCTCTCAAGGTTCAATTTATGTTTGCTGTCTAACATTGAACAAGTTATTTAATAATGCTCTACCTCAGTTTCCTCATCTATTACATTAAATAACAACGACATCCTCCCTTAGGGTTGCTCTGAGGTTTAAATGAGATAATATATCTAAAGCCCTGACAACACCGCCTGGCACAGAGCAGTCAGTATTAGTGATTGCAGTATTACAAGTCTTCTCTCCCCTTTTTAGTCTTCAGTTTCTTGAGGACAAGGATCATATATTATTCATCCTGGTATCTCTCAAAATACCTAGGAAAATGTCTTGCATATAGTAGCTGCTCAGTAAATATTTACTACCTGAATTTAAACTTCAAGGACAGAAGCTATATATTATCAAGCTTGTTGGGGTTGTATTCATTTTATTTAAAAAAATTGTTTAAATCCAGTTATTGGGGGTGGGGGGAAGAGAAAGCATCTTTTGGGAAAACATCTGTGAGTAAAGCATTCCTGCAAGACAGTTTCTACCAGGTTGGAAAAATACTTGGGGGTGGGGTGAGGGGGAAGGATCCTGCCATAAGGGCAAGAAACTTTTGGTCTCCAGGCACCAGCCTCTGCTCTTTTAGAGCAGCCTGGACTAAACCCACTGTGTGGAAGAGCCGAGTCTCTCTCTTGATCCGCCTCTCTTCTTCCTTCTTTCCCCTTCCCAGCCCCACAACTTGCTCCGGCCTCTTTCTAATTATGCCGGAGGCCTCCTTCTCCCAGGAGAACTAGTAGAAAATTCTTTATTGCTTTAGTTTTATTGCTTCTAGTGCTGGAAACAGCATACTCCCAGGTGGTAATTATATTCCATTTATAAATATCATCTCTAAGAGAATAGCTGATAGCTTTTTGGTGATGCTATCTGTAATTCTGTAGCTGCTAAATTTATGTGTCAATTAGAATCTTGAAGTAAACAACGTTTTTAAATTGATTCCTGTAGCATGATGTAAGCTCTTGCTAGACCCTAAAACTGCTCAGATCAGAACAACTAGTTCATCCCCTAAGCCAGCAGTAAAATTAAAAATACAACTCAACAATCTGAGCAGTCTTGAAAAACCATGACAAATTCAAAAGAAAACCCAGTTTCTTCATGTCAGTTGCTTTGTGAAGAAGTCAGGTTACAGGTTACTCAGCCTCCAGAGGTTTGTGTGTTTTTTTCTCAAGTTAGCTTCAAGTTAACTTTTCCCATAAAAGCAATTCATATAAATAGAAGGAGCCTTTAACCTTCACAGCAGAGTTCAAGGAATTGTATGGAAGACTGTAAGTCACATGTAGCCCTTATATATGATCAGTGACTGGAAATGCTTCTCAAAAAGAAGTTAATGTCTGTTCTGACATCTTAGCTGTAATGACAGTGTCCTGATGAGGACTGGTTGGTGGTGGGTCCCATCTGCATTCAGAGGGGCTCCCACAGATAACTACGTGCAATGGCCTTCCAGCACTAAGGAGTATCAAATATTAGCAAGTATCTGCATACGTTAACTGAGGAGAGTCACTTTCGCTTGAGGGAAGCATTATGTAATGATCAATCACATAAGCTCTGAGGACAAAACTTCATGAATTTATATCAAAGCACTGAGTTGGACAAGCTGTGTCAGTATGCTCGTTGGTAAAATGGACAGTAGTTGTGAAGACTAAATGCGTTAATACAACTGAAGGACCTCGCACACCATAAGAGAGCAAACAGTGCTTGCTGTTATTATGTTACTACTATTATTTGGATTTATTTTTTATTTAGAATAATGATTAGGGTTATTTTATTTTGAATTATTATATTATTTTGAATTATTACTTAGTGCTCTCTTAGCTCTGCCTGCCTTACTTCCACCAACTTGACTGTTCTGGAGAGGCATTCTGACAACCTTCTCTCTATAACCACACTAAGGACCATTCTATTAGCTCCAGAAGGTGGGAATATTCTAATTTTCTCTCTCTTTCTCTCTCTCTCTCTCTCTCTCTCTCTCTTAAATTAAAGGACCAAACAAGAATAAAAACAATTGCAAACTGAAAAAAAAGATAACACAGCATTCCAAAGTGATTTCCTACTACATCTAAGGGAACTCAAATTGTTCCTTTTTTTTAAAATGTTTTTATCCAACTGGGATAGGATTATAAATCTATAGGAAGTTTTTCCCTCCTCAAACATCATAGAAAGGGATGCGCTCAGAATTTATGGACCACTGAGTTTTTTATGTTGCATTTTTTAAAAGAGGTGCTTTTAAATGTAAGAGAACATTAATCCAACTAAAATGTGTTAAAATTGATAAAGGGGATTATGGCATTTATATTCTGCTCATATCTCCATTTGTTTTACGTGTTTAAATACCCACTATCAGAAAAAACACTTTTAAATAAAAAAAATTCCTGCAATTAGAATTAAATTAAAAGAAGTCCTGCAAGTCTGTGGCAAATTGTTAGAGCTTTGAAATACAGAATTTGTAGAAACACAAATAGCTGTAGGATAAAGAACATAATGAGACTCTTTATCCATCAGAGTCCAGTTCAGAAAGCATACTAATTAATTTAACAGATAAAATGTATTATAAATTAATTATAATCAGCTATAAGGAATTGGCTAAATTAGACTACAAGTGTAAAAAGCGGACATTGAGGTAATACGGAGATCATTTCCAGAAGCAGAGACCACCCCAAGGAAGGCAGAATAGGGAGAGGAATTGGAAAGGAGCAGGGGCGCTTTGGAGCCCCGTCAGGCCGTGCCTGGCCGTGCCTGGCTGGTGTTGACGCCTCCGCAGACAGTAGGGGGAGCGTAGAAAGAACTGCAGCACAGAACCAGCACAGCTACCGCTGCCAAGAGCAGGGCAGCGTCCCTGGGGGATGCTGCTCACGGGAACAGGAACTCCTCCCTCCCGCCTCGCCTCCCTCTGCTTCACAGCCTGCCCCCAGCGCCTCCTCCTCCAAGAAGCCCAACGACATTTCCTAGCCTCCCAGTCCCCGTGTCACAAATCTGAGTCTGGAGAGGGGTGTTGGAGAGATGGCAGCCTCATAAATTAGTATAGTATCTTCTTAGCAAACCCTTCAAGTAAACTCAGGCAGAGTCACAAATTACAGCAGGTGCTTCCACCAGCACCTGCAGTTTGCAAACAAAGAACAGCATTGCTGTGTCTAGAGAAGGGAAGCCTCTGTGCCATATTGATCTTTGCAACCATTCACACACACAAATATTCATCTCTTTCATTTACTTATGTCTTTATTCACCCAAGAAGCATGTATTGACAGCCTTCTATTTTCAGGCATTTTTCAAGATGCTGAGATGGCTATAACAGTGAATAAGACAGACAAATCCCCTGCCCATGTGGAGCTTATATTTTAACGGTGTAGACAACAAACAAATACGTAACAAATGGCTAGTAGTGCTAGGTCCAAAGGAAACGGGGCATTCAATCCACTTCCTTTTCTTAAGGTGACAAACACACGGGAAATTTTCTAAAAATAACTAATAGCTCCAATTCACCTGGATTGACATTTTACATTAACTTTCCAGCTTTCGTAACCCATCATTCCAGCTGTCAGTGGCTCATACAAAGCAGCCTGGTTGACATCGTGTCTCTGATAAGACAATAAGACCTAAGATTTACTGCTTCCTGGAAAGAGCTGAAGCACAAATACATCAGCTGGAGCCCAGCACACTGAGGTGGGTGGGCGGCAGTACACTCTTCTGAGCCTGCTCTTGTGTCCCGTGGGTTTCTGGAGTGATCCCTCCCACAGAGATATGGTGATGAGCTGCAGGCGCAGGTTTTGTAGGAGAAAATGAAACCCAGAAGAGATGTTTCAGGGACTGGCCCTTTTTTAAAGCTTCAGTGGCAAACCCCCTATGTGTAGCTTAGCATACAGTTAAGTTACCTAGATAAAATAATATAATAATATTATAAGATAGTTATTTTAACTGTTATATTTTTACTGTGAGAAAAATATCACAGATGCCTTCACTCCAACTTGTTTCGTATCTTCTAGGTACCATGACTACTGAAATGTGGAGAATAGTAATCAAGAGTGTAAGTGTGTGTGTGCATGTGTGTGTGTGTGTGTGTGTGTGTGTGTGTGTGTGTGTGTTTACCAGAAATCCTAAGGAAAGCATGTAGAGATTAGATCAGGCCGTTTCTAAGGGCCTGAGCATTGAGTAATATAAAATGGTAGGTCTGCAAAATATCTAAGTTTTAAAATGGATTAGAAAAGCAATGATTTCCTGGTCCTGAAGCCCTAAATAATGGAAGAATTAAGGTAACAGAGACATCTATCAGATCTCTTACCCCCCTTGTCTGTCTCCTGCCACTGGATTGAGAGTTTCTTTTGTCTTTATGTTCCCCAAACATGAGAGTGCCTTCTCCCATTCTGTGCCTACTTCCATCTGATTTAGGTATTCTTCCCTTGTTCCAGTTTATCTGTTCCCTGAGGGAACAGGATATGTCTTATCAGCATTGTGTATAGTGCCTGACTCTGAGTAAGGCTTAACATATTTATTGAATGGATAAGTGAATGAATATCAATCAATAAACTACCTGGGAAAATACTTGTGGGGGAAATCCGTAAGATGAAGAATTTATTTATTCAAAGTATGCTGCTGATTTATGGAATAATGGGGCAGACATTGGTTATCGTCTACCCAAAATTCATCCTCACCCCCTTCATCCTTGTAGTCTCTGTGTATAGCAACTGCAAAGCTTTCTGGTCTCCTTCACTTAGAGGTAATCGTGTGATACAGGTCTGATCCATAAGCAAAAGTGTACTTCATGAATGTGATGGCTGGTGCTGAACAGGAATGTGATGGCTGGTGCTGAAGCAGACATTCTGCAGTCTTGCAAAAAAGGACATGAAAATCCAGAGGAATTGGCAGTGACATCTTTTAGCACCCCTGACATCTTTGAGCTACTGAACTGTCACTAGCATCTCCATACCTTTCATCTCCTTTTTTATGATTAAAACAAAACAGTAAAATGTTTTCTTTTTTTTATTTAAACCAATAGACACATTTCCTGTCATTTGCAGCTGAATACATTACTAATCAATAAACATCAAATGTCAAAATTATACAATTCTGGAATATAGTTTCCCTGATAAGCACATTAAGGGGATGGGGAATATAGATGCATTTTAGGGCACTTTGGATCTGAGAGAAGGGGATGTTAGAAATCAAGGTATGACTTCTGTATTTTCTCTACAGTCTTTAGATAATTTCCCTCGTGGACACACGCTAAGAATTAGCCGACCATGCTGGAAAAGGAAGAAACAGACAAATTTGCTTCTGTTTCTCTGGGATGAGATGCTGACGCCCCTAACCAAGCTCCTTTCCATGATAATGTTGCTAAACTTCTGGATATGATCTCCCTACCTTTCCCATTTCCCCAGTGACCTTTGCAATTGTTTGATCAGCTAAGAAGAGTAAGTTTAGATCTGTTCAAATCCACAGTCCTTCTATGTTTTCACAATACGATTGTCTTAGTAATAAGTGCTTTAATGCTGTTACAATGTTACAAAATCAATTCCTGGTGAAAGTTTTAATCATTATATTGCTATATAGTAATAGTTATCATTGAAAAACTAACGAATATTGATTAATTCAACTCTGCATACCCTTGCCATTCGTTTCCAACAGTTTGAAAGATTCTAGATCCAAAAAAGAATAGACCCCCAACTTTAAGTATTTCTAAGTGTGATTCTTTAAATAATAAGTTGTAATCATTGAAAGAAGGCTTAGAGATGCTATCACTTCATCGAGCCTCCTTATTTTACAAATGAGGAAACTGACAGACATAAAATGGAGCTGTCTTTACCTATATTTCCATGCTTCCACCAACTGTGTCTACTTACATAGACGAGTAAGGGATATGAACTGCTTTCACACATCTTTTTCCCTGTTCTACCAGTTCAATGTCTGACACAATACCTAGCACATCCGGGATGCTTGATTAATGTTTATTGGCTAAAGAAGTGATTCCACACATTTGATTGGCTTTTGTCTCACTCATTAGACCATAATAGGTTGGACTCCTTAATTGCCTCATGGGCCTGTGAATGTGCCTTGATCATCCCCAGCTGCCCACCTTCTCTTTGACTAAGGTTCCCACCTCCTGCCAACTCAGGTCCTCTCTCCTTTAGGAAGCCATCCACACAATCTGCAGTCCTCTCACTCTTTTAAGAGAGCATACAGGACAATCAGCCTATTTCATACACTTTAGGATTTAATTATATGATCTCTTTTACGGATTTCTTTTTTTCTTGAATAATTGTGTTCCTGCTACTGTCATTTAAACTCCCAGCAGCAGCAACAATATGCAAGATTTTCTGTGTATCACAGTGCACATCTGTTCCAGAACATATGGAGGTCCTCAGCTGGTTATTGATTTATTAATTGGAAGAAATAAGAACTAGCTCCAAGTTCCTTTGTAAATCCCTATTCTAAAAAGTAGATATGAAATAATTTCCATATTATGAAACCAATGTCTTAAAACCAAACGCAGGGAAGAATACTTTATTTAGAATTAGAAAAACATACTAGCACTAATGAAATAGAAGATTTTAACATGAAAGGGAATCTAAATTGTTCAAGATGCTGGGCTGGGTACATGCATCAATATTCTGCACCTCCTAGAACACACTGAAATAGTTCAGAAACACACACACACACACACACACACACACACACACACACACACACACCAAGGAAAAGGCAAGAATAGGGGACTAAGATAATCAATAGATGAGAGATTTCAATGAATCCCTGGACAACAGAAAACACATGATAGTATATTGATGGACCATAGCAAAGGAAGCCATAACCTGGAATGTTGCATGAGGGGGCTGAATGTGGAGAGTGGGGGGTGCCACAACCTGTCAGCTAGAATCTCAGAGGGATTCTGGGCTCAGAGGGAAAGACTGGTCTGGAACCTGGAAAAAAATTTTCTGAAAATACAAACAGAAAAGAGGTATGGCAGTTAAATGTTCCTTTCTCTACCTCTCTCATTGCAGACATTTGCAACCCATCTGGGGAGCTAAGGCTTCTAATGGAATGTTGGGACCCATAGTAAAGTCTCCTTGCTCTGACTTTTGGGGAAAACCCCACCTGTCAGCCATCTCCACATCTTCTCATTATAAAGCTAAACTTGCCATTCCACAAGCTCCACCTGTGTAAATAGAACTCACCCCTCAGAATTTCCACTTAGTGGAGCAGCCTGTCTGGAAACCAATATTGGAAACCAATGTAGCAGGGAAGGAGCCTATACCAGCTACCATCCCTCATTCTTAAGTATGAAGAGACAAACCAAACATGACTAAACATGTAAGAAAAACCAGCAGCATAAAGAAAGAAAAAAAAATTATATACATATATATATAAAATAACCACAGAGGAAAACAGAGAACTTGGTTATTAAAAAATTTTTTACATTCATGAACAGGAGGTGAAGGAAAAGGAGCAAGCAGAGAACATGAAACAGTTTAAAAACAGGATGGAAAAAAATCAATAAAATGATAGGAAAATAAAGGATAGGAATATCTAAAAATGTATGCAAAATGATATAGAGAAATACAAGAGAAAATATAAAAGAAATAGAGAACACATTTTTTTAATTAGAATTCCAGAGAGAGAGGGAACAGAGAAAATGGAGAAGAGGGTATTATCAAAGAAACATTAGGAAAAAAATCCCCCAAACTGAGAAAGTCAAAGTTTTTGGCAGAAAAATTGTTCCCTAATTGCTGAGAAAGATGAGTGAAAAATCCTTGTAAATTTTATAGTACCAATGGTAAAAAATAGTCATAAACATTTCCAGAAAGGAAAACACAAATGTGATCTAGAAAAGAGTGTGTCTAGGATGACAGAGCTATCTACAAGCTTGGAAAACCACCAGTGCAATGTGGCTCAGTAAGATAGAGGCTCTGGTAGGGTGTCTCCCCACAAGAAAGTCAGAGGTGCAATGGACAAAATAATCAGGCAGCTAGATGAACTTGAGGAGATGACACAGGCATATCATTTTTTTTAATTATTTTGCCAAAAAAAGAGAAAAAAGGACAATTGAAAAAACAAGAGGGAAATAAACAAGTAAACAAAACAAACCCTTACAGGACTAAGTAATTGATAAACATGTAAGAACAGAGATTCATTTTTTGACGTTGATGTTGAAAAGATGTTCCACTAAGCAGCCCAGAAATGTAGACATTGAATGGATAGACTAGGAAATGTTTTCTAAGCACACTACTTGGCCCTCCTTTAAAAAAAAAAATACTAATAATCACAGTTATAATGCAACTGCTGCTAGTTAGTTTTGCTTTTAGAATCAATTTATAGGAAAGATACAGAAACTTCATGTAAGGTTAATGAACAGAATGTTAAGGCTAAAAACCCAGAATATATATATATATATATATATATATATATATATATATATATATATATATATATATGTGTATGTATGTATGTAATTTCTTTTTTTTTAAAAGGTGAGGCTGACAGAGTGTGGAAAAGAAGAAAGTTGAAGGGAGAGGTAAAGAACCTAAGCGTCTCATCCTAATAAGCAAAATTGCAAGATAATGACTAAAGCTGATGGAAGAAGAAATA
This sequence comes from Rhinolophus sinicus, assembly GCF_057876585.1. NCBI lineage: Eukaryota > Metazoa > Chordata > Mammalia > Chiroptera > Rhinolophidae > Rhinolophus > Rhinolophus sinicus. The sequence goes on along the minus strand of NC_142501.1, from coordinate 31,235,202 downwards.
TCAGTTGAACTATATGATTGAAATTATACCGTGTTTCCCCGAAAATAAGACATAACCGGAAAATAAGCCATAGAGTGATTTTTCTGCATGATATCCCCTGAACTTAAGCCCTAGTGCATCTTTTGGAGCAAAAATCAAAATATAAGACCCGGTCTTATTTTGGGGGAAACATGGTAGTGACAACCAACAGGAGATCTAAATATTGAATTTAGGTAATGAGAATGAATAGGGAAAGTAGCCGGTGGGATAAGTTAGCATCTCATCTTTATGGCAGGGACTCTATCTATCTATCTATCTATCTATCTATCTATCTATCTATATCTATCTATCTATACACACACACACATATATATATAAAATCAATAAATATTAACTAAATAAAGGTATAATTCTACTATTTAAAGTCATAGTGGTAACTACAAGAAGATAAAAAATAGAAGCAGATAAAGGGTTGCTTCTAGGAAGTGGAGAATAGAAAGGGTATAGTGGACACTTTGTAATAAGCTCTTTAGTTTTATGAAACATGTATTTTTACACTGACATATAACACTAATTTTGTAATAAAATAATATATTACGAACCATCCCTCAGCCTCATCCCATTTCTGAACTATCTTTATTCTCACCCCAAATCTCCTGTCTAACCTGTGACTTACACCATCTTATTCCATTACTGAGCTTGGTAGGAGCACACAGCTGATGTATCAAAATGGCCCATCAGATTGGCCAAATAAAAATATCATGAGTGATCAGTTATTTTATCCTTTGGGCATCAAGTTTTTTCTTCTGTAAAATGAGTGCATGCAGTGAATAAAATCTAAAGCCTCTGCTAAACATCCACAAGATGGCAGTCTAAGTCCAGTTATATAGACTTTTTTTCTTTTCTTTTTTTCTTTCTTTTTTTTTTTTTTTTTTTTTTTGGCTTTTTAATACTCTTGTCTTGCTGGTAGAAATTACAGAGGATAAACAACAAAGAGAAACATTTTGAGCAAAAGTCCAATAAGGCCATAAGTAACACCCAGAGACCAAGGTTCACCTTTCCCCAACCTTCAAGCATTTACTTAATCTCCAACGGTGTTGAATTTGCATTGCCACAAGTCAGAGCAACTTGAATATTAATGTATTTTCAAAATAAGTCATAGAACCAAGGTGGCAGAGAAGGTAAAACCTGTGATAACCTCCTCTCAAGACCACATCAATTATAACTAAACTACAGAACAACCATCATTGAGAATTGCCTGAAGTCTAGCTGAACCAAAGCCCTACAACTAAGAATATACAGAGGAAGCCACCGTGAGACTGATAGGAGGGGTAGAAAAATGGCATGGGCTGGTCCCACACCTGTGTGTGACCATCAGAAATCGGGGGAGATATCTTGGCTGCAGAGGTCCCCCCCGCCCCAGAGGACTGGAGGGTGCCAGCACCACACAAGGCTCACCTGCCCAGGGTTCTAGTGCTGGAAAGAGAAGTCCCCATAACTTCTGGCTGTGAAAACCAGCAGACATTGTGGCTGAGTGAGCTGGAGGGCACCTGCAGTCCTATGCATTCCTATCAAAAAGTCCACACATGGACTTACCTTCTGACAGATTCACCTGCTCTGAGCTCCAGTGCTGAGGAAGCAGCTCAAAAGGCACCAGGGACATATGGAGAGGAACTGAATTATCTAGCCTCAGGGTGAGGGCTGAAGGGGCAGCCTTCTCCCATGAGGAGGAGCTGGTAGAAGCCATTGTTTCTTTGCTGAGCCCTCCCCTTCTCTGCCTGCAGACGCTATATATGAATCTCCATCAAATCAGCTATCACCTTTCATCTGCCCTGCCCTAGTGATTCCGAGACCCCGCCCTATCCAAATTTTGGGCACACCCAAGTTGCTTCCAGTGGCTTTTCTGTACAAACAACCTATGTTAGCTCATGCTGTGGAGTTTTCTAAAATCTCTCAAAGGTTCACAAAACCCAAACAAGCAGCATCTGGCTTCAATGTGTCCCATTCCTCTGACTGAGAAACCCTAAGCCCAGCACTAGCAGCACCTGGCCTTGGTTTGCAGATTGGCCTCTCAAAGCGCCTCCAGGCCCAGTTCAGGCAGCAACCATCTCCAAATTCCTTTGTGGCTCATACCAAGTGGCTCCGGGCATGGCACAGGCTGCAGCTAAACTTGGCATACAGCATATCCCCTCTCAGAAGGCTCCAGGACTGTCACATCTGGTGACTAGTTTTGAACCATGCTGTAGCTTCACCCAGCCACATCCAAGGATGACACACCCAAAGGGCAGACTGGGAAGACACCAGAACCCCACTAAAGCAAACCCTACTCTATAGGGTCAGTCCTTGCACCACAACTATTCCACTATAGTCATAGCCAGTCCTCACAACCAATCAGCTTGAGGTTCAATCCCCCCACTGATGTACAAACAGCAACCAGTGCTCAACTACAACAGGAAGGCACACACCATGCACACAAGAGACACACCTGGAGCACCAGGCTCTGGTGACAAGAGAGACTGTACCACTGGTTCCCTCAGGACACCTACTACTTAAGACCACTCTACTAAAACCAGGAGGCATAGCAGCCCTACATAGAAATAAACACAAGGGGGCAGCCAAAATGTGGAGACAAAGAAACATGTCACAAATAAAAGAACAGAACAAAGCTCCAGAAAAAGAACTAAACAAAATGGAGACCAGCAATCTACCAGATGCAGAGTTCCAAACACTGGTTATAAGGATGCTCAATAATCTCAGAGAGAACTTCAAAAAAGAGATAGGAAACATAAAAAACAACCATTCAGAAATAAGAATACAAAAATTGAAGCGAAGAATACATTATAGGGAATCAATAGTAGATTAGATGAAGCAGAGGATCAAATCAGCAATTTAGAAGATAAGGTAGCAGAACACACCCAATCAGAACATCAAAAGGAAAAAAGAATCCCCAAAAATAAGGAGTTTAAGGGGTCTCTGGGACAATATCAAGCATACGAATATTCACATCATAGGAGTACCAGAAGAAAAAGAGAAAACAAAGAATAAAAACCTATTTGAAGAAGTAATGACTGAAAACTTCCCTTACCTGGCAAAGGAAATAAATACACAAGCCCAGAAAGCTCAGAGAGTCCCAAACAAGATGAACCCAAAGAGGCCCACAGCAAGACACATCATAATTAAAATGCTTAAAGACAAACAGAGCATCTTAAAGGCAGCAAGAGAAAAGCAGTTAGTTACCTCCAAGGGAGGTCCCATAATACTGTGCTGATTTCTCAACACAAACTTTGCAGGACACAAGGGATTGGCAGGAAATATTCAAAGTGATGAAAAGACAAGACTTACAACCAAGATTATTCTACTCAGCAAAGCTATCATTTACAATTGAAAGACAGATGAAGAGCTTCCCAGACAAAAAACAAACAAACAAACAAACAAAAAACGCTAAAAGAGTTCATCCCCACCAAAAAAGTATTACGAGGAATCTTAGAGGGACTTCTTTAAGACAAAAAGGAAGGGGAATGGAGGAGAGAAAAAATATGAATAAAATGGCAATAACTACATATCTATCAACAATTACTTTAAATGTAAATGAATTAAATGCTCCAATCAAAAGATAGGGTGGCTGAATAAGAAACTAAAACCCTTACATATGCTGCCTACAAGAGAAACTTCAGATCCAAAGACAGACTGAAAGTAAAGTGATGGGAAAAAAGATATTTCATGAAAGTGCAAACAAACAAAAAGCTGAGGTAGCAATACTTACACCAGACAAAATAGACTTTAAAACAAGAGACAAAGAAGGACCCAGTGATCTCACTTCTGGATATTTATCTGAAGAAACCCAAAACACTACTTCGAGGGGATAAATGCACCCATATGTTCATTGTAGTGTTGTTTATAATAGCCAAGATGTGGAGGTAGCCTGGGTGTCTGTCAATGGATGAATGGATAAAGAGTGGGTAGTACATAAATACAAGGGAATATTGCTCAGCCATGGATGTAAGGGGGTTCTTGCCATCTGCAGTTGTATGGATGGACCTGAGTCCATCCATACTGCGTGGAGTGTCAGATACAGAAAGACAGATGCAATGTGATTTCGTTTATATATGAAATCTAAATAACAAAACAGTAACAAACTCATTGATACAGAAAACATTTTGATGGTCGCCAGGTGGGAGAGGCGTTGGGAATGAGTGACAAATAGGGAGGGATTAAGAAGTACAAATTTGTTATTACAAAGTAGTCATGGGGATGTAGGTATAGCATAAGGGATATAGTCAATAATATTGTAATAACTATGCGTGGTGTCAGATGAGTATTAGGATTTATTGAGCTAATAGATGGGAGGGAGTTGGGGGCAGGTTGAAGATGGTGAAGGTATTAAGAAGTACAAATTTGTAGTTACAAAATAGTCACAGGGAGGTAAAGTAAAGCATAGAGAATATAGTCAATAATATGGTAATAACTGCATAGTGCCAGGTGGATACTGGATTTGTCAGAGGGATTGATTCTTATATTATATAAATGTCTAACCACTATGCTGTACACCTGAAACTAATATAAAATAATGTTGAATGTCAAAATAAAGTGTAAAACATAAATAAAAATAACAATCACAAAGCTATACCTTTCTGGTTTGAATCTCTACTACCACTGTGGGAAGTTCAGTCTGCTGCCCACTACCCTAACAACTCCATCTATTTCTGACATCCCTTTCAGATGCTTCAACAACCAAACCTCTTAGCAACTTCATTTCTGTATTAGCACTCCAACACAGAATGAATTAAGACATTTATTGCAAGAAATAGACATGTGCTATTGGAGGGGCTGGTTAAGCAAGTCTGAAATGTTTAAGGCAAGCTGTCAGCAGGGCAACCTGGAAACTCAGGCAGGAGATGATGGTGTGGTCCACAGGATGAATTTCTGTATTGCTTGGGCTCTTGGGCAATGTCAGCTCCCAAAGATGCAGATGTTGCTCATGTTGCTTTTATGTGGTGTTTCTGGGAAACTTCCTCTGAGCTGCTGTAGTTGCAGTCACCCAAGTTTGAATATGCTCATGCTCCCTGGTCCTCTTAATATTTCCCCCAGATTCCAGTGACACAATATTTGATTATAGCCTCTCTTCCCTGGGCCTTGGAACATAGGATATTCTAAGTAGGAAGAACCCAGGATGTACTTAGGTACAAACCCACCCTCAGCCGCTGGCTGTTTTCTTTGGACTAAACTTGTGTACTGTGACTTTCTCTTCCATTCTCTTAGCATGGATGAACAAAGGTCTAATTCTTGGCATGGCTTATAAGGCACAAATTGTCTGACTCCCTCTTTCTCCTCTTGCAATGTGTTCCCTCTGCTTCTCTAGATCCCACTGCAATGATCTTTGTTCAGTTCCTTGAACTTGCCAGGCTCACTACTGCCTTGGGCCTTTGCATGTGCTTGACCTATGCCTGGTATATTCTCATCTACACCACACCTTCATTATCCCGTCATCTAGATAATTATACTTTTCTTTTGGCTCACGCTTTAATTGTCATTTCTTCAAGGATGTCTGTCCGGACAACCTTACATGGTTATTTATTTCCCCATTATATACACTTGTAGTTTTATGTACCACAAATAATTATAGACTTTACCACGGTTAAAATTTTATTTTTCTATGTCATTTTGGTTAATGCATTTTCCCCCAACTAGAGTGTAACTGCTGGGGGACGACATCTGTTTTTGTCCTTTCACAAGAGAACCTGGCACAAACTGGTGCTAAAAGAAAAAAAAATCGATGAATGAATAAATAATAAGCCTTTGTATCCCTTTTAAGACATAACAGAGTGTTTTGGTTTCCTAATACACTCCTATAACAAAAGCCATTAGGGCTGCCAAAACAAAGTACCACAGACGGGGTGACGTAAAACAACAGAAATTTATTCTCTCACAGTTCTGAAGGCTAGAGTCTGAAATCGTGCTCCCTCCAAAGCCTCTAGGGAGGGACCTTTCCTTGCCCCATCCAGCTTCTGGTGGTATCAGGCAAGTCTTTGTTATAGCAGCATACTTTCAATCTCTGCCTTCATCTCTGCATGGCCATCTTCCCTGTGTGCGTCTGTACCTATATCCAAATTCGCCTATTCTTTAAGGACAACACTCATATTGGACTATGGGCCCACCCTACTCCAGTGTGAACTCATCTTAACTTACTTACATCTACAAAGATCCTATTTCCAAATAAGGCCACCTTCACAGGTACCAAGGGCTAAGATGTCAGCATATCTTTTGGGGGAGGATATGATTCAAGCCAACACACAGAGTTTCAAAAACCGTTGATACTAAAAATGTTTATTAAATTTACAATAATTTCTCTAAACTTCAAGTAGAAATGTCCTCATATAATTGAATATGTTTTAATTAAGGCCATATATATCTTATTCCCAGAATATCTCCAAACAGTACTGCTTTTTGCATTTTCATGAAACTGATAATTTATACTTCACTGTTTAAGCTAGTTTAAGTCCTTTTTAATCTTGTACGAATAGTAGATATATTTAAAAGAACTTTTCAATTTCTGTTGAAAAACCAGCATTTTAATCATAGCTCTGCTATTTTAACCCCCCTAAGTCTTACTGTCCTGTAACATAAAATGGTATTAATTATATATATATATATATATAGCATTGTTATTCTCAGGACTTAATGGATTAATCTAAATCATCAGGCACATAGGATGTGTTAAGTAAATATTAATTTATTCTTTCCCTCCTACAAAAATTTTTCTACTGCCTCATCTGAGAACACACACACACAAATACATATATATACTATGTATACATATTTTTTTATATATAGTATATATATATGCATGTAGACATATGTTTATATAGTATACATATTACATATACATATGTGCATATAGTATACATATTACATATACATACATAATGTATACATTAATAATACTATATATGTCTATTTTATTTATGTATATGTTTATATATTATATGTATAATATATATGTATATGTATTTTTTTGTTGTTGTTTGTTTGTTAGTTCTGTCAGTGTTTGCTATGAAAAACATGGGGAAATCCATAACAGGAGCTGAAGTTTTAAGCCAGGAATTGGTCATCTCCCAGATTCTCATTCATGGCCCACCCCTCTGTGATTCTAGAGGATGTCACTCACTTTCTCCGGGCATTATCTGTAAAATGAGACTGCCTGATTTCAAAGGGCAGATGTGTGGAACCACATAATTAAAAATAAGAATGATTACAGCATCAAGGCAATTGGCCACATCAGATTCTGAAGTGTGAGACCAAGTTGGCCACCCTGGTGGTTCCCTAAGCACGTTCAAGGGTATTAATAGAAGAGGTGAGCATTAGAAATGTAAAGGACAAAACCAGAAACTTTGTGAATTAACTCCGCAACTGATTATCCCCAATGCCTTTCTCTCTTCCTCTAGACAGTATGTTATATAATAAAGCTGAGTTAACACGCTCTAAATCCTTGTGGTCTCTAATAGAAAACAAAAAGATGAATTTGCCATATAAGGATTCTTTAAAAAATTGGAGCAAGAGAACTCTACTAAACCAGTGAAGAATGTGCCAACAAGGTGCTAGTAGATATGTGTCTAAAATTTCTTAGGCAGTTTCTTGACTTTTAGGAAGAGAGAGAGTATATGTGGAAGCTTCAGCTGAGCTTAAAAATGCTGAACCTCCAAACATCAAGGTCAGCATTGTATTTTGTCAGTTTTGCCAAGTGAGCTCTCATGAATACAAGGCCAACCTTTAGGTTAAGAGAGGAATGTGAGGGCCAGAGTCTTCTAATTCACTATTCATTCATTCATTCATTCATTCATTCATTCATTCATTCATTCAACAAGTATCAATTGAGTGCTTACTATCTGCCTGGCTGCATGCCAGACACTGAGTGCACAGCCTAGAATAACAGTGTGTACACGTAAATATGTTTATGCACGGATTGTCTCTGGAAGTATTCACAACAAACTGATGCCAGGGATTGACTGAAAATGGGAGTGGGCCATCGGGCACTGGATGGAAGTGAAAAACTTACCTCGTACTGTGTTCACTTCTATATGCTCATCTTTATCTTGTGCATGGATAGACATAGATAGACATGGAAAGCCAAGTAGTATAGCAGTTTAAATTAGTTGAGTGGGAATAAATTCAAAATTAGCTCAATGGATTTAAAAGTCTTCTACGAGACATGGTTCCATCTTCCAAGTGTTCGTGAAGTGTTCATGCATTACAGCAGGTGGCAGTACTGTACATGATTTGATTTGATTGCTGGGCCCTGGAGAAATGCGGGAGGAAAGTGGTTAAACACACACATTCTGAAAAGGACTACAAACTGGGGTTCAGTGTCTTACAACTTCTGATCATAAAGAGAATGGCTTGTTCGTCTTGTATGTTAGATTTATTACTCGGTACTTAGAGAATTGGTGATGATTTAGTCCACTATCCTTGCTTTATTCTCAAACATTGAGCCCAAGGAAGATAAGGGAATTAGCTGACTGTGTAGCAGAGACAGGAAGAACCCCGGCCTTCCGGTTGTTTCACCATAAAAAAATGGTGTGACTGGTACAGACAATCAGTTCATGATTCTTGCTTTTAAATTTAAGTGTTTGTCAGTCTGACTTTGCCTTCAAGACATAGGAAGAAAGTCAAACAATTCATCTAGAGTTGCAAAAGCACTATGCCAGTTTACACACACATACACACACACAATTTTGTGACCTGGATAAGCCTTTCCCTCTAGCCTTTTATAAAACATGTGCTTTCCTGTTTCTCTCTTTAAAACAATTTTGTGTTCTCTTTTCTTAGTTCTCACAATCTTAGTATTTGTGTTGTTCAGTCTTGTGTGATAGTTTTTCTTCTTGCGCTAAATATTGGTCTTATTGATCATTCTTATCTATGTTTTCCCTTCACTTCTTAGTTATGGAGAAAATACTCTCTCTTCTTTCCTCAATTTATGGTGATTCTTGCTTTTCTCATTGTGCAAAAAAAAAAAAAAAAAAAAAAAAAGTAGAGGTCAACAGCACAGTGGTAATTGTTTAATAACAACTGTGTATATTTGCCTCGTATAGGACACTCCAGAGGAACCTGTTCTCCTTCTGTACTATTTTCTGCTCTGACTGGAAGCTACTGAGCTCTAGAATGGGGGTTAGTAACTACGTCACCAGCACCATCAACCTCCACTTCTACCCAATCATGCAAACACATAAGAAAGGGGGAGCGGATAGGTAGTGGCCACTGCCTCCACCTGCTGACACAAAGCTCTCTCCCTCCCTGGTGCCGCCCACTCCCGATGAGGACAGTGACATACAGAGGAAAGGTGGCCATGTGAGGCAATGGCAAGAGGTCAGCCCTGGGAATAATACTAGTACCTCTTTGGCCCTATACTTCTTAGAATTGTTTCAGTCCAACACTTACATTTTAAACTCTCTCACATGCTTTGCAATTGAAGAAGCTTTTAATTGGGTTAGAGAGGAATGTCTATTTTATTAATCAACAAAACAGTACCGGTATGTCAGAATGCATGAATGTTAGTTAGTCCCTGTTCTCACACATGTTACGTGTTACTGGGGACAAGCAGAACTGGTTACATCAGCCACTGGGTGGTAACGAGTTAGGAATTAACTAATTCCTAATGTTTAAAACGTAAGCTTGGACCCCATCAGTGTTTTCAAACTGACACAAATATGAGAATCACCTGTAGCCCTTATAAAAATACACATTCTAAGATCTCTCACTTCGAGACTCTGATTCAGAAATTTTAGAATGGGTCCCAAATTTTGTGTTTTTAGTAAGAGATCCTCAGTGTCTCTTATCATCAAGAAAGTGTCAGATCAGTTCAAAAAATCTACCAAATCCTTAAGTTCTCTGATAATTTCCTTCTGCAATTGTTCTCATTTGTCTATTGTGCTCTTCTTATTTAACATTGTCCTTCCACTATTCCAATCATTTGCATCAGAATCAACTTTGGAGGTTTTCAACATATCCATGTTATTTCCCAACTCTAACTAAAAATCGCTGGCTGATGAATAACATCTGTTCTTCGATAATACTCCTATGCTGGGTGTTTCCCATTTGCCCTTTCACATCCCCTCTCTGCCCTTCTCTACTTGATCTTTGCTATTGGAAGTGAACTTGACTGACCATGTCAATGGGCCCCTTTGCCTTCTAACTTCCAGTTGGATTTATCCAATGGGAGGCATCGACAGGAGAGTAGAGAATGGGAGAAGAACAACATTGAAGATATTTGTTATCTTGACCCCCATTCCTGCCTAATTACCCATAGTATCACTGTGGGTCGGCGGTGTCTCTCTACTGAAAGCTACAGCCATCTCGGGGGATCCTTTTATAGTAAGAGCAGACCTTCTGGGGTTCCTTCAGGCCTATGGTTGGTAATGTTGTAGCCCCAAAACTATTGCTAACCCCAAGTTACTGAAGAACCTTTATGGATACTCCTTAAAGGTACTTGGAAAGAGTTTCCCAAGCCTTTGTAAATAGTTCCTTTGTTAAACTGTCTCAATTACTCTTAATATGGTATTTCTGCTGCCAGAATTTTGATGGAGATAATGATTTACCTTTATCTCTTTCATATGTGCTATTCCTATAATAAGGATTTTCTTGTTTCTTGTTGGAAGTGAAAGAAATGGCAGGATTTAGGAGAACGAATACAATCCTAGAATTTGAATGGGCTTTACATTATATCTATAGTAGCTTACCACTAAATGCTAGAATCCTACATCAAATAGGTCCGCTTCATCCTGTTTGTTACAACTTTTTAAATATTGACTGGCAATTATCATTTTCTCCTCTGGGTTAAATATTATCTGTTCCTTCAACAGTTCCTCATGTAACATGGTTTCTAGATCCTTCTCCGTTCTGGTCACTGGATATGTTCCTTTGGGTGTATTCTGTTTTGTCAATGCGATTGCTTCATGTTTAGAGTAACTTTTGCAAAGTAAGGCAAATGTGGACCAGAGTCTCACCCAGCTGAAGAAACCAGACCTCCCTACTGAGAGGTACACCAGGATGAACAAATGGAAACTGAAGACTCTGGTGGTCAAATGGAGCCACTGACTGGAAAACAGAGGCATGGGCGGAGACAGGAGCTCTTGCTGGAAGGGGAACACACGTTACTACCACACTCCTAACATGTTATGATTCCACTTTTGAATTTATACCTTCCTTTTCCTTTTGTATTTTTTTCCACTAAAGAGGGGGGAAACATGGAATTCTAATCAGGCCAAGGGCAAAATGAGAAATAGGAGTGCTTTAAATTCCCATGGTCTGGAATTCCTTACCCCCTCCCCATCCAGACATGTTCTCTGGGCATCTAGTTTTCTGGCCATAAGGAAACTAGGTCAGTTGTGCAAAATAGCACAGAGCTTGCCGCAGAAGAAATTTTCTTGAGTGCTGAGCCTCTAGTTCCCATGTTTGGACTCTGAGGAACTCCAAGTCACAGAATTTATTGCTACCATGAACCTTAGATTATTGAATTCAGGCAAAATGGAACTTTCAAAGAATGAAAACTTTGCCCAAAATTACAGAGCCATTTAATGGTGGAGCCAGGATTAAAATCCAAATGTCTTTCTTCTCCGTCATCCTGCCTCTCTTTTCAGTTAATTTACTCCATTCTTTTACCACAGATTACAAAACTGGAATGAAGAAATTAACACTGCTAGTACCCTATACATCCAAGTCAGACAGGCGGCATCTGACTTGCACAATTGCCTTGATAGTGTTGGGGAAAGATACTATGTGCACACGACATTTGACACAACCTCAGGGGTGAAGCAAACAACCATTATTTTTTTTAGGGTTCCACTACCTAGCCTTTACATCTGAGTCTAAACTGTAGCGTATACTATAAATCTTTTCAATCAACTGAATCAGGCACTAAAAAGAAGGCCCACGTATCAGAGCCCTGAGTTTAAATCTCCAGGCTTCCACCAACTTAAAGCTGTATAGTTTCAAGCCACATAGGACTTCAGGGCTAGCCTAGTTCAATAACACTTAGAGCTAGAGAGTATGCGATTCACAAAGTTACAAAGAAGAATCAGGACTTGACTCTTAATCCTATGCTCTTTCGCATCCACTGTGCTGTGCTTACTTCCTGCATGACTGTGCCTTCTTCTTTTTTTTTTTTTCTTCTTTTTTTTTTTTAGAGCAGGGCATCAGATATTTGCATACACAATTTAACACAACTTCAGCCTAAGAGTCCAGGTAAATATCTCCTTTATTAAATGAGAAGGGGAGGGGAGTGACATAAATGTTATCTTAAAAACCTACTACTAATCATAAAGAATCCCTAGCAGAGAGAGATTTGAAGGACTTAACAAATAAACAAAATTTAGGGAAATACTGATGACTTCTCACCAGCTGATAGGAAAAGGTGGAAAAGTTTGAAATGCCCTAACAAAAATCAATTTTCAGCCACTATTCTGAGCTAAACTAAACTACATGACAGAGTCTGACACAAAGAGAATTCTTATGATAATAGTAACATATAGGAAATGACTATGTAAGCAAAAGAAACCTCTTCCGAACAAGACTGAACTTCAAGACTCTGGTAGATAAATCAATAGGGCAAATGTAAGCAAAGTTACAGTGGATACTCTTGAGAATGGCAGAGCCTCTCGTGCTTCAAATGATCCCAAACTGAGCGAGCTCATGCAATTCCAGGTGGCTGAATGCCTCCCAGGGGCAAATCACCGTGATATCTGCAAGAGAGGGCAGAAGAACTTAGAAGCCAACCTCACCCCCAGGAGAGCCTCTTCTGCTCAAAAAGACATACTTCAGGCAAAGACACCTCACTCCTCTTTCCGATTCATTGTACAGGTGACTGGGAAGTTATCTAGAATGGCCCTGAAATCCGGAAAAGATCGGAACAATTGCTTCATTAATCCTCTGCAGAGCCCTGATGCCCCCAGAACATGCCCCTCCAGGTATCTTTGTTGGTTTTACTTTGCATCCTCTTTGGGGAGGTGACCCAAGGCTTTTGACTGGGGCTACCCTGTGGGGGTACATCATGTGGTGCCTCCCCAAAGTACAAACACTAGGAGGGAACAGAAGTGGAATTTTAGTCAAGCCAGGGATTAAAATGAGAAATAGGAGTGCTTTAAATTCCCGTGATCTGAAAACCCACCGTCTCCTTAACCCCTACCAATCCCTACGGGTTCCTTGGGCTTCTCTGACTCACTCTTCACTTCCTGTACATTTTGAAATGCCTACATCCAATCGCATATTGAGAAGTGACCTCAGGGTATCCGCTAATCCAGTCCCTTGCATGAGGCAATAAGACATTTTTGTCCCCGAGTTACACAGAAGCTGGCTGATACCCAGAAAGGTCACACACCTAGCAAAAAATCACACAGTGGTAGAGATGAGACGAGAACCAGGTCAAAGACCCCAGACCTTCTCTCGACATAAACCTCTTTTCTATTATTCCAAATATGTTGGCAGAGTTGAGCATATCATCCAGAGCCCAAAGTGAATTTTCCAGTCTTAATAGAGCTGGTCAAAATATAGAGGCAGTTGATTTAGAAAAATAGCACATCAGCTTCGTAAAGTGGCTAGAAATTTTATTTGAGATCACAGAAGTGACATTTGACTGCAAGCAGCAAATACACTGAGAATTGCCTGTTAAGGACCCCAATTACTGTGAGTGCCACCATTTATCAAAAGTGTATTGGATGAGCCGATAACTTATGTCCACACAAAATCCTGCACTGGGGTGTTACAGCAGCTTTATTCATAATTGCCAAAACTTGGAAGCAACCAGGATGTCCTTCAATAAGATAAACAAACTATGATATAACTATACAGTGAAATACGTTATTCAGTGACAAAAATCAATGAGCTATCAAGTCATGTAAAGACATGGAGGAAACTTAAATGAATAAATATTGTTAAGTGAAAGAAGCCAGTCTAGAAAAGCTATGTACGGTATTATTCTAACTATATGGCAATCTGGGAAAGGCCAAATTATAGAGACAATAAAAGATTAGAGGTTGTCAGCAGTTTGCGGGGAGCGGGAGTTGAACAGATGGAGCATAGGGGATTCTGGAGACGGTGAAACTATTCTGTATGAACCTACAAGGGTGGATCTATGACATTGCATTTGTCAAAATCCATAGAACTGGACAGCAACACAAAGAATGAACCCTAATGTAAGCTATGAACTTTAGTTAATAATAAGGTATCAATATTGATTCATCAGTTGTTACAAACATACTATACTATTGTAAGATATTAATAATAAGAGAAACTACGTACAGGGGGAGGAAGGTGGCAGAGGTGGTATATAGAAACTGTAATCGCTGCTTAATTTTTCTGTAAACCTAAAATTGCTCTAAAAAAATAAAGCCTGTTAGTTTTTTAAAAGGAATATGCAGCAATTTGCATTCATTACCTAATGAATAAAATTTCTAGGCAATTTAAAAATACTGTGTTGGATGCTTTCAATATGTAGGATCCTGTTCTGGGTGCCAGGGTATGTGTAAAAAGAGGAACTTGGTAAGGGAGTGGTTAGCCTGGTAAAGTAGAAAGGTTTTCCAGGCCCCACCCTTGTTTCCAGTACCTCACTTGTGGCCTCAGATTGTCACTTAATTCCTCTATGTCTCAGATTTCTCTTCTGAAAAATAAAAAAAGTTTGTCTAGACTAACTTTGAGAATCCTTCTACCATGAAAGTCTACAATTCACCATTATATTCCCTCAAGAGTTGTTCAACAAAACAAGAAGATTCATTAAACTTTGGGCCTGCCCTGGGTTGTTTTAGAGTATTTGCATCTGAGCACACACATACTGTGTTTCCCCGAAAATAAGACCTAACCGGAAAATAAGCCCTAGCATGATTTTTCAGGATGACGTCTCCTGAACATAAGCCCTAATGCGTCTTTTGGAGAAAAAATTAATATAAGACCTGGTCTTATTTTCAGGGAAACATGGTACTTACTTAGGAGGTCAAATTAAAACCTCACATTTCTAGGTCTTTAAAGGATCTGCTGCCTTAGGTTTTCCTGGTAACTTTCAACGGCCCCTTAAGGCTTAAAGCAGATAAAAAGTAGAAATGTCAAGTGTAAAGTCCTCACTCAAGTCTTTGGGTGGCTTACCTGTTCCTAGCCCCTCCATGCCCGGAATGTCATCTCCAAACCTACGGGGGAAAATAAAAGAGAAATTAGCTGAGATCACAGCAAATGGGTCCTGGAATGACTCACGTGGAGAGTTTCCTGACTCAAGGGGGAAGAAGGAAAGGTTTAGGCTTTTGTATTTGAGAAACTCCTTTTGTTTGCATTGAATTAGGGCAAAGAAAATGCCACTCAGGCAGGTGTTAGACAGTGTGTCCCAGTGCAGAGATATTCTACCCCCTGTAAAAATTTAACCTAAGACAATCGAGAGTTAGAAAGAATTTTCAGTGGAGAAATTCAGTCAAGCACCATTTTTTTAAATAGAAATTAAAATGAGACAGCAATGTGAATGGCATTAAAATGATTAATTCATCCATTCATTTAGTTACCCAAAAACATTTATTATGCATCTACTAGGTGCCAGCCACTGTGTTAGACACAGGGAGTTAAGGAAAACACAAATTTTCTCGGAGGGAGCTCAGTTTTGGGAAACGGATGAAAATAAACACAATATAAAATATTACAAGTTATGATAGCTGAATGTACAAAATGCAAACATGGAAGTAATAATACTGTTTGTCTAAGAGAGTCACTAATGGCTTTGGGAAGAAATTAACATATAAGTGGGTGTTGAAAACAAGTAAGACTTTGCCAAAGGAAAAAAAGAGCAAAATAAAGAACTTAAGACATTAGATTTGAAGCCATAAAAATAAACTGAGTTCTGGAAGTGGCCATTGGTTCTGTATTCCAGATTACAGCATGGGGTGTATTAGTGAAAGAGAGTGGTCAAGAAAAGTCAGGAAGGGCAAGTCAAAGGTTACTATGAAAGGGTCCATTTGCCATGTTATGTTTGGCCATAGACCTGGGAGCTGACAGAAGAAGTATTCCAGGGCTAAAAATCATGATTCAGCAAAGATTGTGGTAGAGAGGAAAACAGAAAATGTGGTGGAAATTTTTGTAAGTCTATTTAATATTGTGAACATTAAATCTCAAAACCAAAGCAATCTCGTGGGAGGAAAAAAGCAATAGAGTTTTTTTCATTTTGATCTTACCCTTTCACACCTTTCTTGGGAGGCTTGCTCTTGAATTGGCGAGTCTGCCTCTGCTTGAATTTGGGGGGGCCTTTGTGTAGGGTGGTGGGACCCTGGTTTGAAGCTGGAGGAACCAAAGTAGTATTTTCACTCATTCTGATGGTCCTTGGATGACTGATGATTCTCCTTCAGGCTCCTTAGACAGCGAGAGAGAAAAAGAAAACCCTGCAAGGTATGAGGAACATTGCTTATTAGACCTTCACCGTTAACTGGGAAAGAAAAGCACCTTGATAAAGAGCCAAGTGTTTTGCATTGACATAATAGGGGAGAAGTTATCTTTTAAAGGGGTTTAAAGAAAATATGGCACACTCGGGATGTAAAGTACAGCATAGGGAATATAATCAAATGGTATTGTAATCACTATGTACAATGTCAGAGGGATAGTAGACTTGTTGAGGTTTTCACTTCATGAGGGGTGTAAATGTCTAATCATTATCTTGTTTTGTACACCTGAAACTAATAATAAAAAAGAAAGAAAATGTGGTATAAATCAATGGAGGCCCTCCATATAGTCTAATATAAACTGACAATAGATAGATTTCAAAAATCTAGGTATATATGTTGTTCCAAAAAATCTGCCACTAGCTTTCTATGTGAATGTATTAGAATGGCTTACTTCCGCTCTGTGGTTACCAGTTCCCCCATCTGTAAAGGGAGGAAAAGGGACTAAAGGATATCTACCGTCTTTACAGCACTTTCATGTTACTTAAGCTTTCATGTTATTTCATCCAGTCGCAAAATAACCTGACTCTAAGTGTTTATTGACCCATTTTTTATGACCTTTGTTCTTTATAGTCTTTCTATTAACCCTCACGTGATCCAGAGGCTTCTCTTCCAGTTCTGGGGGATGACAATGTAGTCATTTGGACACGGGGAGCTCTGAATCAGGTCTACCAATACCTGTGAAAGTATTCAATACATCCCAACATACACACACACACGAATAGGGAAGTCAATACAGAGTGATTAACTAGTCAGTTTGTGATTTCACTCCATATCCAGACATGCGGTTCTTCAGCCACACATTTTTCAGAAATCTTTCATAGTTTCTTCCATCCAAATCATGTATCTACCCAGTATGGTTTTCTCAGACTTTTACTTTAGCTACAGACATGTACATTGTTATTCTTTAAGTACAAACAAAAGAACATGATTAACAAAGGTAAGTTTAAAAAATAAATATGTTAAGCTAAAGGATTTATTTTTTCCTCTCTCCTTTTCTATCACAAAAGTTGACAATATTTACCCTGGGAAAGAAGATTGTGAAAAGATTCAAAGAACTTCCAAGTAGACTTAGCTCTCACCTTGAGCCGACTCCTTCCATAAGCTTTGTTTTCGTAGAATTCCTTATTTCACCCATTATAGATTTATGCTGGTATTCTTAGCTTCAATTATCCCTGACAATTTCTGGCCTGTGCTAACCATCTTCCTTTCTGCCACATTGCACATCCCCCAAATCTTATATTGTATAATTTCATCAACTTGTTCTTATTGCTTTCAAAATCATGTTGAATTATTATCCTTGCCTCCAAGATTTTTCCTTATTTTCCTTTTCCCAATTACTATTTCCATCCTCTCCTCAGTCCTCAACTTATTTAATAGAAAACTGACTGATCTGGGAGCTGGTCCCAGGGATGGTGACGCCTGGCCAGACCCCTGAATCACCTGCTCATGGTATGGATTTTGTCCTAATTCCCCGCCCACCACACGGGACTATGCTCCATGAGGCTGCTTTATCAGTGTTTGTTGATTTCTGTAGCCACAGAACTTACAACAGTGCCTGGCACGTAGTACATATGCCAGGTATATTTGTCAAATGAGTGAATACACAAATTAAGAAATTGAACTAATACTTTGAATGTAAGATTGTGACCTTGTCCATCAAACCATACAGAAGGCATCAGCTGATCTTCACCTTACAAAGCCCTCAGTGATTTCAGGAAATGAGCTGCCAGCTCCTCTGCTCACTGAACCCAGTACCTGTGTTGGGGGCCCTCTCCTGCTCTGGTAAACAGGCAGTGTTCGTGCCTCTCCCAAGTGTGGTTCAGACCATGTGAATCACTGGTGGGCAGCCAAAAGCAGCATTATTCTCAGAGTGTGCCACCAGTAAGTAACACATCCCAGTTCTGCCAAACCCACAGAGAATAACTAGAGAATGTCTCTTACATCAAGTTTTTGGGATTTCCCAATTCTTTCAAAGTAGAAAGAATTCTTTCATCTAGAGAGCCCACTAGGACTAGGATTGTCAAATTTAGCAATTAAAAAATACAGGACACCCAGCTCAATTGAATTTCAGATAAACAACAGATTTTTTAGTATCAGTATATTCCAAATATTTAATGGTACCCACTTATACTAAAAAAAATGATAATAATTTGTGAGGGCCTAAGGTAACCCTAATTAATCAGATTACCCTTTGGGGGGTAATACAGTACAACAAGAGTATGCTTTAGAATCAAGTAGACATAGTTTCAAACTCCTGCTCCACAAAACTGGCTAAGTGACTTTGGAGGTAGCATTGCAAGGCATAGTTTTACAGGGAAGTGGGGTTAGTGCCTCCGTAGACCTGAGGCAGCAGAGATCAACTGTAGAAAGCTACGGACAATGATCCGCCATAAATTCTAGCAAAGGAAAAGCAGTGTCAGAAGGTTCTTGGGTCAGCCTTTCTGATGCTGTCATTATCACCCTGCACTTCCTGTTCCCTCTTTCTCAGCAAAGATATGGGCAGATAATGTTAATGTTGATGGACTAAGAGAGAGAGTGGGGAAGAAATAGATGCAAGAATACTGTTTCCTCCACTGATGGGGTTGGGTCCATAAATGTCACCCAGGGTCCTACTGAGGCAGAGAGAATCGAATAATTTGGAGAACTAAGGAAAACCCAAACCAAAGCCATGAAGAAACAAACACAAAAGTCCAGCAAATACCTTGCTTCAGATTGGAACAAACACTTCAGCCTCAGAGGCAGCGTGCTAAGCTACTGCACTGCAGTGCGGTCGTTCCCACACGGGCTCTGGCTCTCCTTGGCCTTCTCCTCACACTCTCATGACAGCTTCCTGGTGCCTGAGCCAAGTTTTCAAGCACAACCTGCGAGTAAAGACCTGTTTGCTCTGTGGTTATTTAGTGCCCTAGATCACTCCTTTCCCAGAAAACTGTTTTCTATGGAGCCACAAAAAAAGGGATGGTCTGCTTTGGTTCCTTCTAAACGAATGTAGTAATGAAGGTTTGTAGTGAGCTTGCAATAACAAAGATTCACTTATTAGATGGTCACATGGCATCATAAGGAAGTCTGGGTGTATTCCCCTCATGTTTCCTTCTGTTTGCGTTCCCAGCCCCTGTCCAGGCCCACAGGTTTGGTGTGTTCTCTTTTCCCATTTCTTTGTTTTGGAGCCAACCAACCCCAGCCCACCCCCAAAGCCCTTTGATTATATTCTGCTTAAACTCACCAGAAGTTGAGAAATACTCACAGAGCTGAATGGTGCTCCTACAAGCTGTCCAGTTGCCTTCTTCACAGTAGATGGATAAAGGATCTTTGCATCCTGACTTATCTCTCTGCAATACCCTCATGCTGCCTAATCTTACTGTCATCGGCTTAGCAACCCAGGTGCAAAGAAGTGGAAAGAATATGGGGTGAGATTAGGATAGGCTTAGGAGTCTCTGATCATTGCCTACTCTTACAAAACTGACTTAGGCTATCTCCTGTCAGTAAATAGATATTGAATTCACAAATACATACGAAGTGTTACTATCCAAGAGTAGATTTGCAGTTTGTGACGCAAGATCTTTTGTCCTGCTCCACCTTCAATTGTTACCTCCATGCCTTCCTTTTCCTGATACAAACTCATGTATACAACCTCTCTCTCTCTCTCTCTCTCTCTCTCTCTCTCTCTCTCTCTCTCTCTCTCTCTCTCACACACACACACACACACACACACACACACACTCACTATGACGTAATTTTTATGGGACTCTAGATAACTGAAAAGAAGAGAGTGAACCACAGTGCCCCCTGCTGCAGTGGGTGTGTGATCATGTGAGCAGTGACACTGAAAAGTATACATTCTCTCTCCCTAACTGGCATTGCATCTATTTCCTCAGAAAGATAGGTCTACAAATCAGGAATGACATAAAATTCAGTGATACTTGACAGTGAAAGAGCCTAAGTGATAGCTGGGAACTTTTCACTGATGACATATATTTGAGAATTAATTGCTGGATTACACCCATAGCCAAAGGCTTCAGGGTATAAGGCTCAAGCTATAACCCAATTCAGTGGGACACTTGGCTTCTGTCTTCCAATTGCATTGAGCCACTAGTATTTAAATAGTTTTAATACAGTTTTAAATAGACCTAGTCCACATAACAGTATCATTAAACTCTTCTGACAAATTTGTCATGGAGAAATTAAGTGATTTATTCAAGACTGCATATCAAGTTAGTATTAGAGCTAGAAGCCAGTCTCAAGCTTAGAAAAGCCTTGCATATTCAGCTGTCTTTCTCCTATACTCCAACAAAGCAGGCATGGACCATGCATTGCTGGCCACTCTCATCCCTTGCCAGGGAGTTTCAGAGCGCCATCTGTAAATGGTTACTTGTTAGAGAATTGTACTCCATAAGATTGTAGAGAAAGAAGGTCAATTTATCCCTCGTAAGCAGGGAAAGATTCTTATCCTGAAGCCCCAAGCAGATTACATGGACACACAGCTTAAGGGGATTTTTGTTTATTTGTTTGTTTTGTTTTGTTTGTAAGCTTTCCTGTGGTCTTTACCAAAACTCGGTGATTTTGAAGGCAGTAAACACCTTTCAGAGCCAGCAGAGTGTTTCGTCTCTGGGTGGGTCTTTCCATGTCCTCCACTGGGTCTCTATTACCAATCACATCTTCCTTTACTCCTACACACGAAGCATATAGATATTTCCATGATTATCTGACACACCCTCACACATTTTTCATTTCTTTGAGAATGAAGGTGAAGGACCGCAATTCATAAAAGGCAGTGGAAAGAGCAATAATGTTGCTACTCACAGTACAACTGCATGAGCAGCACCTGGGGACGCGTTAGAAATGCAGGATATCAGACACTTCTCCAGGCTTACTGCGTTAGAATATGCATTTTAACAAGGTACCAAGGGGATTTGTTTGCACATCAGTGTTTGAGAAGTGCTATTTTTAGACCCTTGTGTAGGCTTGCTTTTACCAGTCTCTGCTATGTGAGAGCATTGTCACCTCTTTGAGTCTGTTTCCACATATATAAAAGGAATGATTTCGCATGCCAGGGTCCTCAATTTTTTGGCATTCAACACTCTTGAGAGAGATAAACCACCTTTATCAACAACAGGATTTATAACCCAGTGATTCTCAATGTTGGCGGGGAGGGTGCTTTGCCACAACTCTTGCCCCTCCTAGGGAGATCCAGGAGAGTGGGGAGTGAGGAGTTACAGGTACATGGAAAAAAACAAGTATTTATTTTGAAAAACTCTCCTAAAGTGAATAATAAAGGCAGTTCTTGAGACAGAAAGGAAATGACAAAAAGAAGGAATTTTTGAACATCTAGAGAGAAAGTACAATGAAAAGAGCAAAAGTATGGGATACCAGGGGATTATGGAAGACAGGGAATTCAGGAACCCTCAGCAAGGCTTTGTGGAGAAGGATACAGTGCTCAAGCCCCTGTGAAGTTCTAAAGATCTGATCATCTTGTATCTTCAGAGAATATATCCACTGTTCCCTGTTGAAAGTGGCTGCTCATTATGACTCTACTTGGGGAATTTGAGTGGGCTGGCCAATCAGCAGTCAATACACACTGCCTCTGTTGGACAGAGCTCTTCTACCAGGTCATTTCATTGGTCATTAGCTAGCCTCGTGATGGCTGACTTTTGGTCAGTTGCCTATCTCTGATCTCATCCACCAGGCAATAGGGTCACATTGCTCTACACAAGGTGATCAATCACCAAGGAATTTCTCTAGTAGAACTTTGGATGTGTTGGCACTCTAAGATTTCACAGACATGAGAAATAAAGCCAGCAGGAAACTTGCTGGGCCAAAAACAAAAAAGAATAAATTGATAAATATAGTGACATAGATGAATATTAAACATATTTAATTAAGTTAAAGAATACAGAGTCAAAAGTTTATACTGTCTGATTTCATTTATGGCATTTTGAAAAAGGCAAAACTATAGGGTTGGAGAACAAATCAGTGGTTGCCAGGGGTTGAGGGAAGGAGTTGACTATAAAGGGAAAATGCAACGGATTTTTGAAAGATGAAGGAACTATTTGGTATCTTGATTGTAGTGATGGGTATACAACTCTATGCATTCATCAAAACTCATAAAACTGAACACCACAGAGAGTGTTTTACTCATGCAAATTGTAAAACTAAATATCACAAAATGCTTTTTTAAAAAGTCTATGTTCCATAGCTCTATAATTCTTGATTCCATCTAAGAGATGGAAAAGTATTATTAATTATACACAGGAAAAGAGTTAAAGGGCAGTAATTAGAAAGTAAGTAAAATTTTAGCTGTCCTATAAGCTGCTTACACAAGTGCTAATCTCTAATCTTTCTTTAGTGTTTCTTAAAATACCAGTGAGTAGGAAGATACACATCAAAGCCACATTTGAAATCTCCTAGACTGAGTTTCCAATTCTGACTAATGCACAGTGGACTCCAGAGAGAAACACACTATTGTGAAAGAAGAATGTATAAGGCTGACCCCTCTTTCCCTTAGTATCCTACCATGGATTGTCCAGAACACCATTGTTAACCTTGAAAAATAACTTACTAATTAAAAATATAAGATTCTCTTTCAGAATAGAGAAAGGAGAGAACATTCCCAACTCATTTCATGAGGCCAGTTTTTACTGTCATGAATTTTTTGACACCAAATACTGTAAAAAGGAAAAAATGCCAACCTATATTGCTCATGAATTTAGATGTAAAAATCCTTAGCATTAGCAAATTAAATAGAGCAATGTATAAAAATAATAATACACCATGATCAAGTGGGATTTATTCCATATATGCAAGACATGTTCAATATACAAAATTAAGTCAACATAACGTACTATATCAACAGACTAAAGAAGAAAATTTGTATAATATTAATTGATGCAGAACAAGCATTTGACGAAAATCCAGTACCCATTCATGATAAAAACTCTCAGCAAACTAGAAATAGAGGAGAACGCATAAAGAGCATCAACAAAAAACCTACAGTTAACATCATAATTGTGAAAAACTGAATGTTTTCTCTCCAAAATCAGGCACAAGTCAAGGATATCTTCTCTCATCACTCTTAGTCTACATGGTTCTGGAAGTCTTACCCAATACAATCAGGCATTAAAAAAAGAAAATAGAAAGCATATATGTGGAACTGAAATGAAAAAATAAATAAAGCTGTTTCTATTTACAAATGACAGGATTCTCTACAGAGAAAGTACTAAGGAATCTACATTTAAAAACCTTTCTATAACTAATAAGTGAGTTCAGCAAGGTTGAAGGATACTAAACCAATACACAAAAAACCAATTGCATTTATACATAACAGTGAACAAGTAGAAACTGATTTTTAAAGGTAGGGAAAGGAAAAACTGGATAGCCACGTGAAAAGAATGAAATTGGACCACTATCTGACACCAAACATAAAAATAAACTCAAAATGGAGTTAAAGACTTGAATGTAAGACCTTAAGAAACTGTACAACTCCTAGAAAAGAAAACATAGGTGGTAAGCTCCTTGACATTAGTCTTGGTGATGATTTTTTGGATTTGACTCCAAAAACAAAGGCAACAGAAGCAAAAATAAATAAGTGGAAAGACATCAAATTAAGAAAAGGAAACCATCAACAAAATGAAAAGGCAGCCTATGGAATGGGAGAAAATATTTGCAATTCATACATCTGACGATGGGTCAATATCTAAAATATATAACGAAATCATACAACTCAATAGTAAAAAAACATACAATCCCATAAAAATGGGAGGAATATCTGAATAAACATTTTTCCATAGAAGATATACAGATGGTCAATAGGTACATGAACAGATAGATGCTCCACATCACTAATCATCAGGGAAATTATAAATCACAACCACAATGAGATATCACTTCACACCTATTAAAATGGCCATTATCAAAAATAAAAGAAATAAGTGTTGGTAAGGATGTGGAGAAAAGGGAACCCTTGTGAGCTGTTGGTGGAGCAGCCACAATAGAAAACAGTATGGAGGTTTCTCAAAAAATTAAAAATGGAACTACCACACAATCCAGCAATTCCACTTCTGGGTATTTATCCAAAGAAAACGAAAACGCTAACGTAAAAAGATGCATTCATCCACATTATTGCAACATAATTTACAATAACAAAGATATGGAAACAACATAAGTGTCCGTGTCTGGATAAACGGATAAGGAAAATGTGAGTGAGTATATATACACACATATACATACATACAATGGAATGTTACTCTTCCATAAAAAAGAAGGAAATCTTGCCAGTTGTGACAATATACATGGATCTTGAGGGCATTATGCTAAGTGAAATAAGTCAGATAGAGGAAGCCAAATACCATATGATCTCACTTATATGTGAAATATTTAAAAAAAGAAAGAAAAAAGAAAAAAGCTCATAGTTACAGAGAACGAATTGGTGAATTAGAGGTTGCCAGAGGTGGAGGGAGGGGATTGGGCAAAATGGGTGAATAGGGTCAAAAGGTACAAACTTACAGTTATAAAATAAATAAGTCATGGGGATATAATGTTTAGCATGGTGACTATTAGCATAGTTAATAGTACTGTACAGTATTGCATATTTGAAAGTTGCTCAGAGAGAAGATCTTAAAAGTTCTTATCACAAGAAAAAAATGTTGTAACTATGTATGGTAACAGACGTTAACTAGACTTATTGTGGTGATCATTTCTCATATACACATAGTGAATCATTATTTGTGGACCTGAAATTAACATAATGTTGTATGTCAATTATACCTCAATTTTTAAAAAAGAAAGAAAAAAATGATTGAAATAGGCAAATGGCCTCCAGATATAACATGTTTGAAGGGGAAACAATTGTTATCAGGTGTAAATAAATTCTAGTATATATGTTTACATTTTAAAATAATAATATTAATAATAGAAGTAGTGCATTTATAATCACTCTAAATAAAATAAAATACACAGGTATAAATCTAACAAAACATGTATAGGATTTGTATGATTAAAAAACTACCAAATGACGACTGAAGAAATCAAAACCTAAATGGTTGGAGAAACATACCATGTTTATGGATTGCAAGATTCAAAATACTGAAGGTGTCAATTCTCTTTAAATTGATTTATGTTTATTGCAATTCCTATATAATTCCAGCAAAAGTTTTCTGAAGACATAAGTAAGTTAATTCTAAAATTTATGTGGAACCAGAAGACCTTAGAATAGCCAAAACAATTTTGAAAAAAGAAGAAAGTAAGAGGGGAGAAATCACTCTTCCTAATGTTAAAACTTACTATATAGCTACAGTAGTCAAGGTAGTGGAGTATTAACCACAGGACAGACACACAGATCAAGGAAACAGAATAGAGAGCCTAGATACAGACCTACACAAAAATACCCAATTAATTTTTGACAAAGGTATAAAAGAAAATCAGTAGACAAGTGATGGTCTGTTCAACAAATGGCATTAGAGAATGAGTATCTGGAGACAAATGGTGCTGAGCGCGGACATTTTGTCCATGGGCATCTATAAACAACAGCAACAACAAAACAAATCTTAATCTAAACCTCACACCTTATGCACCTAAAACTCCACACCTAAACCTCACACCTTATACAAAAACTAGCTCATAATGTATCATAGTCTTAAATGTAGATTGTAAAACTATAAACTTTTAGAAAAAAAATAGGAGAAAATCTTCGGGGCCTTGGAATAAGCAAAAAGGTCTTAGACTTTCCAGTGAAAGTATAATTTGTAACAGGAAAAAACTGATATATTTGACTTCATTAAAATTAAAAACTTATCTGAAAAACTCTGATAAGAGAATGAAAAGACAAATTACATACTGGAAGAAAATATTTGCAAATCACATACCCAGCAAGGGGTTTGTATTTAGACATGAGTCTTTATGCTAAGGCTAAGAAATCTTGCATAATGTAGCTTAATATATACAAAAAGTAAAGTCAATGTCAGCGACTCCTGCAGACAGATAACCGTATGCATGTTCGTTCTTCCCCAAGGCAACAGTCTCACTACAGGAAAGGAATGGGGGTGGGGGATGGCATAATGTAGACATTTCTGTCTAATTTATACAGATAAACTTCTACTGAAGAATTTTACTCAAATTCTGGCATGATTCAGTCAAGGCATGCCAAAGAATATGAGGTATGAAAGACAGCAATTTTCTCATACATTTTATATTTGGGTGGAGAAGTAAGTCTAGTAACAATCAGTTAATAATACAAGGCAATGTTTACTAAAGTACAAAATTACATTGTATGAACAACGCACAATCCAAAAGTTCATAAAAAAAAAAAAATCCTGGATCAGTAATGGAAGGCTTTAAAGAAGGAGGGGTAAGATTTGAGATGTATGCAGGATGCTTGTGAGTACTTTAATGAAAAAGACTCTTTTCTAGTCATTCTAATATTTGCTGTGCAGTAATAACAATCAAAACGTGATGAGGAAGTGATGATGACTGATGATTTTCTTAGCCTGAACCATTTATCGAGCACTTACTCTGAGAGCAGAAACTTGCTGGATGCTTTCTCATACATTATGTCCAACCCTTCCAACAACACTAAAGGTGGTACCATCCCTCTTCTACAGATGAGAAAACTGAGGGTCAGAGAAATGAAAGCATTAGCCCAAAGACACACTGACAGGAAGAGACAGAGCCAGGATGTCTGCCTGAACTACAGCTCTTCCCTCCACCCCAGGCTACTGTTTGTGCCTCAAGGACACATTTCAGAATGGACATCTTTCAGGGCAGAAAGTCTTTCTCTCAAAGTTTATGATCTGTACTTATAGCCTCCTAGAAATATATCTGCAAAGAAAGGGGAAGTCTCAACAGTCTGCAGTCACGTGTCACTTTTGCAGGCTCCCGGCAAAGGAACCTTCGGCCCAATGGAAGGTTTGCCTAGAATGTACCCTTCAGTCATATACTATAAGAGCAAAGAAAAGCTGGAAAATACTTCAAAGATTTGATCGTTTTTCTGGAAATTCCTCTGCAGGTTTCTAAATTCTGTTGATATCATTTGGCATTACACAGTTAAGAGCCTTAACGTAAGAGCATTATTACTACCATGACAGGCATTGGTAGCAAGAGAATTTGATGAAAGTTATGAATGCTCTCTCCTCACCCAATAAACATACACACACTGCACACACACATACTGATTTTGTGGACATTTCTTAAGGGGCTTCCATACCTTCCAACATCTGTGCAGAAAGCAGTGCATTAAGAAAATTGTGACGATACATTGGGCTTAGCAGAAAAAAAAAAGAAAAAGCCCTGTTTGACTAGTGAGGTCTTTTTCCCTAATAGCATAAGAGTAGCACATAGACCATGAATCTACCATTTTGATTTTTAAATCTTTCTTGTTCCAAATAATTTATTCTACCCATGTTATTTTTTAATTGTCTGTCTCCCTTACCATGTAAGATCCACAGGAGAGCAGAGATTTTGTCTATTTTCTACTGCTCTCACCAGTGCTTAGAACAGTACCTGGAAGAAACGAGGGACTCAGCTAATGTCATTGAAAGAACTGTGTCCCGTCTTGAGCTGCAAAATGTACTGTCTTCCGTGTAAATTAATATTCACTTTTATTTATAATACAGTCAGACACTTTGTTTCAAGTGCTATCTTCTACTTATATCATTCTGAAATTTATAACTAAATCTGTATTTGGTTTTCTACACTTTTACTAATTTTTAATTATATACTCTTTTCCTTTTTATACTTTTATAGATTAATCTCTTTTCTCCCACCAAATGACCACCATCTCCTTGATTGTTTCAGTTACACTAAGGACAGAATATGTCTGGTGGCATCAATTTACAGAATGAAGTAAACAAAATGCAGTACGTTTAAATGACAGCAAAATAAATGTCAGTTACTCCAAACATACTTGCTTGATTAGTCAGCTCTAAACCTATTGAAACAATGTAAATACTGGTATTGAGCTATTAATATCAATAAGAATTTATTATAGGCAGCATCTATGGAAATGAGTAAAGTGGCTTGGGTGCTTAAAAACTTTGTTACCTCGAATGGTTTAAATATGGCCTCTGCAACTTGTTCCCACTTAAATTACTTCACAAACCATTTCCTCAAATATGGTACAAAGTCAATTTTAGCACTTGTTAAATTATCACAAATTCTGAGGCAGAAGACTATGAATTAATGAAGTTTTACTTTATTTTGTAATTTTCATTCTTAGGTTTAATTCAAAGCAGTACTTTGGCCTTTTTTAATTTAAAAAGAAAAAGTGGTGAAAAATGGCAACAAATAACCTTTGGTTGTTTGTGTTGCAATACAAAGCTGCCTCTTGAAATTATGACCAACAAAATTCTAAAGCTCTGTTTAAGGACAAAATTTAAAATTTAGGGCGAAATATATGCAGTTAACATACATAGTTTCTTGACACCCTACATTCACTGCCAGCAAACTTTCAACGTATCTGGCTGATAAAGAAGCTGGCAGAGACCCCACAGGAACAGAAGTTAGTGATACAAAGTAAAGCCTGTGAATGAATTCATTGCTACTAGTTTTAGACTAGTTGTCTCGGTATGCTTATGTACTGAAATGACTTGATTTTTAGATATAGCCACACAATTATTCATAGCACTCATAGCTATAGGCTGCATATCCTTACATGAACATCCACACATATCCATGTTCACATGGGCAGTCATGCTCCCACATGTGCCAATAATTGACAAGAATGCTGCTCAGAGTTAGCTGATCAAGAGATATGCAGTGCAGAACAGGATTTGAGACAGCCCAGGGTTTCCTCTTCTAGTAGGTTTAAAAAAAATTTTTTTTTCTCACTAACTTCCTTCCTGTTCTAACTGCCAGTACTCAGAAGTCAGAGTTGAGAGACAGAAGCACCCCGGACAGAGACGTGAACCACTGAATGTAAGTTGAAATACCGCAGGGTGGGGGAGGCTACAGGTGGGCACAGAGAAATATTGGAAATCTTTAAACTAGTCTACAACCCTATCTCTACAGTTTATTTTTTTTTTTTTTAGAGTGGTGGTTCCTCTTTAAAACAAACGATGATAAGAAAGCACTAGTAAGAAAGCTGCTGGGACAGTTCTGCATAGAAGGGGAAGTGAGAGCAGGGAATGGTGGCAATGACTCAGGGAGGCAACTTGGTGAGGGAGCGGAGCGTGGGTGCTGCAGCCCCGGAGATGAAATCCTGACTGTTCTGGAGCTGGGCTATGAATAAAGCCACCGGGAGGTGCCCGAAGGGGTTTCCTACAAGGTAGGAGCAGGCATCAGGCCAAACTTAGAAGCAAAAAGACTGTAGATCCGAACTGATATGGAACGTGTTGGTGGATGGCGGGTTGGTGCTGGGGTGGAGATGTGTGGTTTCCTGTTTTTAAGTAGATTTAAAGAGACTGGTTGAACAGGAAAAAAAAAAAAAAGGTCCAAAGCTGTCAAACATTAAACCATTTTCCACTAAAGAATTTTTCTGGTGATATAAGAGAAAGACATAATGAAAGCCTTCCTTAGAGTACGATGGAATTTAACTATCGAGAGGGAAGTACAGTAGAATGCACTCTTATTTACTCATCAGTCACCCAGGGATAAAATTACTACCACTAACAAAAACCGTGCATTAAATTCCTGCAGTGAGATGGGCGGAAAGATCATTGCTGTTGTTGCCACAGTATAGGGCTTTACATCTGTGAGAACTAAAAGCAAACACAGAAGACACCAACTAATTTAAGAGAGAGATTCTAGAAAAATTCAAGTGGGCCCAGTCAGGACACCTGGTCAGCGTGCCTTCAAACTGTCAAGGTCATAGTTTGGCCGCCATTAAAAGTGCTTCAGGCATGACATGAAATACTTTCTTCCTTTTTCGAGGACAGCCTAGTCAGCATGTTTTATAAAGGTAGTTTGCAATTAAACTCTAGGCTTCCGGTAACCTGTGGTGTGGGTCTGATAAACCCAGAGCTGTCCTTCTGTTCAAGGTGGGAAGAAGCAGGCTGCTGTCACATGGAGCTCCCATAGTCCCCCAGGGTTAGCACATTGGGTCCTCACGGCAGGGATGATCGGGCAAGGGAAATCAAGAGGTCTGTGTAAGCTCTGGGGGGATCGGTCACAGGTGTCACTCATCCCTGCCATTGCTTTGTTTTATTAAATTGACAAGAACATATCCTTCCCAAACCCAGATCTCACACCAGTAGTAACAGGATTATCTTACCCTTTTGTGAGATGTGTAGAATCCTAAGAGAACAGTTCATTCTCCACCCATGTGACTTACACAAATCCAGCCCATGCAGAATAACCATGTTATAGCCAAACAAAAACTGGCTGGCATCTCCCAGGCAGGGGAAGGTGGTTCTTCTTTGTCTGGGACAGCGTGAGTTTGTTCCTAGGGAAGTATGTTCTGAGCAACATAAAGATTCTCTTTTCAGCGGAAGCTCAGCACGGCCATGTCAGTGTAGCAGAAAAAATGAGGGCCTGGGCCAATGTATGGGAGCACAGGACATCACAAACTTCAGCGACCAGGGAGAGAGATATCCTGAGGATTAAACATTAAGCAGATAGAGAGCCAACATATGTGAGGTGCCTTCTGTGTGTCAGGCCTGGTGGTTAAAACTTTTAAATTTGAATCCTGAGAGGACACAGGGAGGACAGTAAGTCTCACAAGTGTTAAGTGATTTGACTGCTGGGAAAAAGAAAAACAAGAGCTACAATGCCTCAGAAGGAAGGACATTTTAGGAAATGTCCCATGGGACGAATGTTCTTTAATCTCACATTCTGAGCATCCTCGTTCTTGGGTCAGTGTTATCACTGCCCAGGATCCTGGATTAGAGTCCTCACTGGCAATTCGAGAGATAGGTCTCATGTTGCTCCTGAAACTTCACCATTTATCCCTTCAATAAACACTTACTCAATCATTCTGTGCTGTGTTACTTACTCTGGTTTCCACAGCTAGAGCTGGTAAAAATCCACTTAATTTTCTTAAAAGGGTTGATATTCTAACCACAAGTGGTAATAAAAATTCTTTACTTCTCTCTAATTATTCATGCTTCATTTAAAACCGTATTGCATTACTGAAGTATAATCTTTTGCCTCGTAAGGGCTTCCTTAATGCAGTTTTCTTTAAGGATTATTCAAAATAAATATTTGTGAAAATACCTAGCACAGTGACTTCAGTTTAAGGAGAGGTGAGTTCTCCCTCCGTTTGCATCTGAATCTGGAACAGAAGAGTATATACTACAATGAATGTGCAAACAAGAAATAATGTACCGTTTCTCTTACCAAAGGAAATCTTAAAGAATTCTGCTTCTAGTAATTTGTACCTTCCTCGGGGTTGATTACAATGTTTATTGTATCTAAAAAGACGCAGTCCTCTCAGGCTCTGGGCTGGTTCTTCTCATTCAGCTTTGCAGCTTCAAATGTTCCTCACGGGGCTGAAGTGGTAGAGAGCAGCCCTGAGGATCCCAGGAAGCACCAATGCCCTCGTGTCACTAGGGAAACCTGAGACAGCAGGGAGGACTCCAGAACCCAGACAGCTTCTGGTGTCCCAAGGGATACACAAATAAGCCAAATCACTAGGCAGGTGGTAATGCAGACCTAAATCCTAGACTAGCTCTGAAATGTCGGCAGTCCTTCAGACATGGCTCAACAATCCATGACCTGCTCTAAAGCTGCAGTCCCAGATATGGGGAGTGTAGCACAGAATCTAGTCAATGTGTGTGTGTGTGGGGGGTGTTGACAGGGTGCGGGAGAATGCTGTTATTTACTTACATAGGTACTTCTCTGATGGAAAGCCCCTACTTTTGGTACTTCCACATTTCTCTCTCTCTCTCTCTCTCTCTCTCTCTCTCTCTCTCTCTCTCTCTCTCTCTCTCTCTCTCTCTCTCTCGTCTGCCTCTTTTATCTAATATTCATGGCCCATGCTTGTAGATGCCTGATCTGGCAACTTTCGGCCATGAATCAAGTCTCCACAGTATTTTGCTCCCAGACTTAGACTGAATTCTCTCCATTAGCTATGCCTGTGTTTTCTATCCTTTCTCATCATTCACAGAGCGACCTCTGGCTTCAATTAGGAAAGGGAGTAATAAATAGAATCTAAAATTAAATTGTTCATGTGAAAGTTTTTTTAAAGACATAGAATAGTGACAGTCCATTTCAAGGTTGATTCAGTTAATAAACAATCCTTGCAATTCCCAGATTTTCGTCTCTTCCGTGCTCCTCAAAGAAACAAAATCTATTTTTAAGGCGGAAGGAGTGGATATTGTCAACACTGCAAATCCAAGGGAAAGCATTCAGTACCTGGGCAGTCAGTTACTTCGCTTCACTGAAACTATGCCACAAAACAGACAGCATTGCAGGGAAGGGAGGAGAGGAAGGGAATGCAAAGTTATTGACCATCTACTCTTGACAAGTATCGTCCTAGAATTTTTCATACGTTTCTCCAGCTCTTCAACCCCATAAAGAAAGATTATCATTCCTACCTTACTGGTGGAAAAACTGGACTCAGTGAGATTAAAAACTTGCTTAATGCCTGTAATAAGTCAAGTGCAAAACCACATTTTGAATCTCTCCTCCATCGGACTCAAAGTGCATGTTCCAGTAGACGTGAAGATCACCTTTCTCTAAATTAGGTGATTTGTTTCATCTACACTCAAAAGAGTTTCATCTTTTCTTGCCCTCAACATATTTGTAACTGCATTAACAAACTAAACAAGTGTGCCCTGTCCTGAGATTGGTGTAAATTCACAAGTCTTTCACTTTCAGTGCCTTGGAAATCCCACTGAATTTGCAAGGGAAAACACAAATTTGTGCTAAGTCATACTCATGCCACGAGTAGCCATCTTAATTTAATGTGGCATTTTAATTGAGCCGGAAAAGATTAAGACTCTAACTCACACATCTAATCCTTGATATTGTTTCACTGAGTAGCAGACATGGGAGTATGAGGGTTCCACTGTGAAAATCCATCTGTGTAAGCATCTGGGATGCAGAAAATAGAGCTAACTGGAGTAGTAAGCACATGAAAAGAAGCCATATGTGCTTTAGGGCCTGACAGAGCCCATATGAACCTCGATATAAATGTTAATGCTCCATTTCACCTTTCCTGTATAAAGACCCAAGGTCAAAAACAACATACAACAAAGCAAACAAGCAAAACAACCCTGCACTTTGTGGAACAGTGGGCAACTGAAAGGTGAGAAAAGCCCAACCAAAATGTTCTATGCTGATGGGCTGATTTCTCCCCGACCCCACCTCCATTTCCTCCTTTTCTTTCTCATTGCATAGACTTCTTTGAAGGAGCACTAGAGTCTCTGAATTAAGAACAGACCTCAGAAATCTTCTAAGGCAACGATTTCATTTTGCAGAAGACGAAACTAGAGCTCAGACAGGTTGAGACTTGTGCAACGTGACATGGGGGCAGAATTGCACTGACTCTCTTTTTGTGACACTTCTCTGCTTTGCTATCGCCGTTCCTGCAGTGTTGCAAAGAATCATTTACCTCTGCCAGTGCACCCCTGGAGAGATTCCCAAAATAACGAACGAGCTCTATGATTTCATTATTATTTCTTGATAAAGATAACTGAAGCAACCGAGTGTACTGCCTACAAGTCAGACAACCTGCCCTCTGCCCTTTACACACTATGTCTTCTTGGGCAAGTTATTTACCTGAATCTGTGAAAGAGTTTCCTGATCTGTAGTGAGGACTAAGTGAAATTATCCTCATGAAAACATTTAGTACCTTTGTATGATAACTATTATAATTATCATCAGCAATAATAAAGCCAGTTGTTTTTTAGATGATGAGATTAGAAAGTAGGCTATAGAATTTCCATAAAAGTTCTGTTTTTCACTTTAGCAAGCACCCAAAAATGAGGTATAAATTTAAAAAAAAACTGACATTTGTGGCTAAATATACACATATGTATATAGTTTGGGAAATCAGTGTCAAACTATATAAACCATTTATGGCTAAGGCTTTGGGAGAGTTCATGGGTCCCCAGAGCCCCAGAGATGAATTGTGAAATTTAAAATGCAGCATCTTTTGAGAATTCGCATGAATTTGAAATACTAAAACAGAAATAGATAGTCTCTTATATACACAGTAACAGAAATTAGGTAACTGAATGGCAACTTAGCTGACACTGCACGTCAGGAGAAACAGCAGATAGAGGCCTTAGAAAATGAAAGCACCTAGAGATGGTCTGCTCTCACCCCTTGCCACCCAAGATGAGGAAAGAAAGATCCACAGTAGTGGAAACATTTGCTGGGGTGGGGGTCACAGCTAGTTAGTTAGTGTCAAAGCAAGAACCAAAACCACACGTGGAGAGGCCTAGTTCAGCAAAGAGATAATTATCCAAAATCAAGTAGATTGACCACAGAATGCTCCCTGGGCACCTTTGCTCCTCTGCCAGGCTGTGTGGTCATGCCCCCTCAGATGCAAGTGTTACCTGATATCTGCTCCTGCTTCCACATACCCAATATTCATAGACATTGTCCTTGGTTTGAGGCTAAGCTGTGTCATTGATCTGGCGAGGCCTCAAAGAGAAGCAAGTTTCCTCAACTTTTTGCTTCATGTTTCAAAAAGCTACAGTTTCGAGGTCATGTTCCTAATCTTGGGCTTCAGGAAAGTCTCTGAAGGACTTCAGGGGTCCATGAACCCCTGGATCGATGCACAGTTTCATGGGCTTATTCCTTTTTTTCTTTTAAAAGGACCATGACTTTTATCAGATGTTTAAAGAGACCTGTAATCTCCAAAAATTGGTCAAACAATCTGCGTCTTTTTAGTATAGTTAGATTGCTCACCCTCCAACCCCTCTCCACTTTGGAGAGCAACTTCAACATCAGTATGTGCTAAAGCATAGTGTCTTGTAAACAGTAGGTGCTCACAAAATACTTGTGACCCTAATTTTGCTTTTTTCCTTGAGAACTGCTTTTCCAGTCCTTTATTTGCCATATTATGATTTTCATCTCTTTTTAATTAGCTTTCCAGAATGAGCTGGTTTGGGCAGCTGGTCTCACATCTCTTTTTCTTATGCTATATAATTAGAGCAAATTATTTTAATGTGGTCCTGGCTTTCCTCTTTTTCACTGCAACCATTTCATACAGTAATCCCATATTATCCTCTACTCTTCAATATCATTAAATAAATTGCTGTCTCATTTTTATGAAGCAATTATTGCATCTGATTGCAAAGAACCAAGGAAATTTATAACTGGCATAAGTCTCATATTTATTAATAAGTTGATCGAGATCTAGAAGACAGATCAATGATCTTGCCAGTGATCACACTGTTAGAGGTTAACAGATCCTGTCCTCTACCAAATCTTTCTGTCTGTCTCTCTCAATCTCTCTCCCTCATTCTCCTTTCAAAATTGAGATGCTAGAGTACAGAATTACAATTCCCTGCAGGTTACTGAAATCACCTTGAGCTAGGTAGTGGCTGGGTGCCTGTCATCATCTGATAGTCAGACTTCAAGCAGATGACTTGTTAGAACCAAGCAATATATTCTGGAAAGGCTTGTCCATGGGGCCTGAGATGCCCTCACCTGTACCTAACCTTCCTGATGCTCCATCCACAGGTGTGTTACGTGACCTCCACCCTTGGTATCTGACCAGGCTCCTGGCTGTCACCAAAAGAGAACCTGTCTCATCTGCTTAGTCTCTTCTGGGTTCCTCTTCATCTGCCGCTTAATAATTGTAATCTACACCTCCACTTACTGCATCCTTCATCATTTTTCCAACCAGTTCATTCACTTTCCCTGAGTGTTGTTTGGAATACAAGTTGAGTTAGTGACTATGTTTATTGTGCTGTTCTCTAGAAGCTCAGCTTTGAGTGGTGCTACTTCTTCAGCTGAAGCAAGAGTTGCCATAGGAACAGGCCTACATATTTCCTTCCTGCACAGGAAGTGGACCTAGGCATTGCAATGCTGTTTTCAGGGTTGATCAGGCTCATAGTATTTAGCTTGCTATTTTGCTAGGAGAGAATTAATGAGCCGAGAGAGATCATTTCTTTTTCTCTTCTTTTTTCTGTTAACATTGTTTTTGCCTGGCTTTACTTCCTAATTATTTTTCTTCCTGTTGCCAATGATAGTGACATCGAAACTCAAAACTACAACCAATTTTGGCCAGAGATAGTTTCACTCTCAGGGCACTTTATAGGGTTTTGCAAAGTCACTCAGGATGAGATGTGACGATATTGTCTTATAGTTGTACCACTTTGGAGCAATGAAGCCTTTAGCTACAGGCAGGGGAGGAGTTATCTTTAGGGTGGAACTGAAGGAAATCAGGACATGATCTCCTTGCCCAAATATCTCCCTTGTTTCCCCAAATCGCTCCATTGTTGCCAGCCACGAGGGCCTGAAATTATTCCAGTAGTTTCTTCCTCTTCATTAGGACATTGCATCTCATCCAGCTTTGAGAAGTTGGGCAATTCTCTTAACCTCTGGGTTCAATTTTCTCAATGATTAGATGAGGGATTGGAATATATCACCTCAAAGGTTCATCTCGGCTATGAAAAGCTCTTACTATGAAAAGCTCATGCCCTAAGGGAATAATTTTTAGATCTATTATTTAGTCATTAACACTTAAGTGAATAATTAGATCGCCCTTCAATTTTTTAAACACAAAACAAGTAAATGTAGATGATGACAGAAGAAGACAGACTTCAGGGTATGCCCACGTGAGGTCTTAGAGCATGGTCACTGGAAATCTGAGGGTGGAGGGTTGGGGTACTAAAAAGGAGGTGAGTCCAAAAATGGGAGATACATGGAAGGGTAGTAAAGACATAGTTATAGTTTTGTCTGGAGAAATTTAATGAGTATTTTGCTATTTTGTGTCAACTCAGAAGAATAGATGATTTTTACATATGGAACCTAATAAATCGATCAATGAATGCTAATAAAATGCTTGAAGTAGTCAAGTGTTACGGGAGATTCAAGAGAAACACAGAACCTAGTACGTGCCCTGAAGGAATTATGAGCAGTATTGGGTAGAAACCATTCAGACACCTTGGGAGATATCACAGGGGTCCACACTTCTCATGAGTCACCTTTGAGGTATTGCAGGAGTTCAGGGAAAGATGCAATTGATGGGAAAAAGCCCATTAATTGGGCTTCTTGGGCAAGTACTCCATCTATCTCTTGGAACCATCACAAGGGGGTCTGTGCATGCTGCCAGCTTTGACACTAGCAAAGCTGGCTGGATTTGGAGGACTGTGATAATTTCTGTAACTGTTTGAACTGGGGCTATTCGCTCAGTATTCAGGCCTGCTTGTGTTATGTTACTTCACTTGTACTATGCAACTCACAAATGCTTCATTTCTTTTTTATCGGTTTTATTCAGTGAATAGGAGGAACTTGTCACAGAATGCGAAAATTTAGGCATGTCAGAAAAAAGGCTGGACAGTATTATATTCTTATTTCATGAAATAGAATGAGGTGGAATTAGGGGAAAATATCCTGAGAAATCTCTCACAATTACAGAAGTCCATTAGGGCAAAGAAGGTGCTAACAAAAGCCCCGTAAATATTGTTCATACCTACTGACTTTTGGCTAATGGACGATTGTCCTCTCTCTCTGAAACAGATCAAAATGACTGAAAAGGCCCCAGAACCACACCTGGAAGAGGATGATGACGAGCTGGATGGCAAGCTCAATTACAAGCCTCCACCTCAGAAGTCCCTGAAAGAGCTGCAGGAGATGGACAAAGATGATGAAAGTCTAATTAAGTACAAGAAAACGCTCCTGGGGGATGGTCCTGTGGTGGCAGGTGTGTGTGTACGGGGATGGGGGTCAGGTGGAGGGTCCCGGATAAGGCATTCAGGCTATTCAGTAGCCAGTGCAAAGGCAAGGCTACCAAGTGCTTCCAGGGTGAAGTGAGTGACACACAATTTATATACGCTGAATAAAGTTAAGAACTGTATAACTAAGTCTTCTTTGGAGAGAAGGTGCAAGTCTGCATTGAAACAAGCAAAAATAACACATAGGGAGGACTGAGAAAGAATTTCAGCCTACCACCTAGAATTCTATTCTCTCCATTCTCACTCACATTTTCTCTCCTTCTTCTCTTTCTCCACCTCACTCCTAACCTAACTTTTCGTCTCTTCCACATACACAATGGCAGACTAAGACATGGCCCAAAGGTATGGATGCGCAGGGCCCAACTAGTAGAATCCCTAGCCATAACCACTCAAGAAATGTTCACTGCTAAGTAAGGTGGATCCATAAGTACTTGCAGCAGAAATGGTATCGCTGTAATTCATAAGGACAGTAAGACCACGTGAGGTGAATCTGCCACTTCCATTTTCTGTTTCTACTGCAGATAGAGATTATCAATTTTCTTTTTATGTTCTCTCTCTCCTACTTGGAATGCACACGCACACTGTACACACATGTCTCTTCCTTGTGCTTACATTCCCTTTTGAATCCTGCAGATCCAACAGCCCCCAATGTCACTGTCACCCGCCTTACCCTGGTTTGTGCAAGTGCCCCAGGACCAATCACCATGGACCTCACTGGTAAGTGGACACATCTGTTCTGTTCAAAGGAGCTAATGATATAACTGGGAAAACTTGTCCTTTGTTCCTTGTCCCAGCAGGAGAAACCCTAGTAAGGTGAACCCCAGAGATACATATGCTGGGACCAGCTCACACATCACAGCTCTCAGGGTGCATAGTATTTACCATGCTCAATCACAAGCCCAACCTCTGTCTCTAGTTCATTGAAGAGTGTGCGGGCATAAGTAAGTACTGGATATATTTACTTGTGTCATGTTTACCTCCGATTTTTATCTGCACACGATAGATAGCAAGAGAATTACTATTCATGTAAAAGTTTTAAAGTATTAAGAAGCAAGCTGTATGCTTCTGGAATTGTATTATTCATACAGTCTAAACATCAAAGCAAGTATTTATCTTATATCAGCTGTAGAACTTACCTGAAGACAAGTAGCAATCTAAAACCTCCCAAATAATGCTAGGAATTCCACTGTTAAACATATAATTGTAGCTTAAAGTTCTGATTCTTTTAAATAAGCATTCCCCCTCCCCCCAAAAAATGTACAAATTAAGATGTTATTTTCTTTCACTTTATTGTAATAAGAGTCAAGTCCTTTCCTGAGACTTAAGTCTTGAGGAGATAAGGAGAGACTAGGAAGATGAGTAGTTGGAGAAATGGGCATCTCAGAGAACTAAAGAAAGGGCCACAAAGCTAGGAATTTGGGCGCATTAAAGGCAGGTATTTAGTGAAGGAAAAAACACATATATAATATTATATCCACATATATATACATTATATATATATGGATATATATATATATATCCAGATTCAAAAAATGGATCATGACACAGAACAAAGTAGACTCTAGAACAGTAGGCTTAGGAATAAAGTAGTTCCCCTCTTGCAGGAATTAACTACTCTTTACCTTAAAAGGGCTTTTTTGTCAGAGGGAGGAAATCAGAGGCTGAGAAGACACACTTCCTCTTCAACTGAAATCATTAGAGCAGACACAAATTCAACTACCCCCACAATCTAGCATCTCTCCGGGAGAGAAACTCTCTCACCAGGACTCAGGCCTCTTCCTGTGTGAAATTGTGTAATGTTACCAGGTACAGATGTTATTTTGCAAGATAAGGTCTGAATTAGCACTGAGGAAATTTGTTCTCTTTAGAAGAGTTTGGTTGATATTGCAGGGAAAATTTGGTCTCTATTCCTTTCCCAGCAGCAGGAAACCCAACTTTGGTTTTCTGATACTGGCACCAGCTCTGTGCATGAAGCATGTACAGAACTGTGCAAAACACACACATACACACATACACGCACGCGCACACACACACACACTCATTCCTGAATGTCAAATTACACAGGATCAATTGGGCAAAGAACAGAGAATGATTACTTCTCTAACCGGGGTGCAGGAATTAAGGGCAGATTCCAGTTTTACGGGGCCTAAAGCTTTTATAACTTAAGTGACTTTCCTTAAGGAAAATAATATGCAATTGCAAATACAAATTCAAAATCAAGTACAAAGTGAAAATTCATTTAGAATGATAAAAAAGAACCAAAGCAAGTAAAAGTTTAAAAGTTACAAAATGCCACAAACATGACCACATCTACAAAACAAATAGCTGGTACTTTTATATAATATTTTCCCTATATTTCTTTATTTGAGACGTAGGGGCATATTCTTTGTCTTTTCGTTTGACCGCAATATGTAATGTCATTTGCAATAGAGAGAATGGAAAGGTAGTTCAGACTTTCCTCTGGGATAGTTGATTAACGCTTGTTTTTATTATTGACAATTAGAAAAAGACTTACTTTTGTACATAACTTATTACTGATAACGTCTTGTATATTCTTAGGGTCGTTGTCAAATTATATCCCATTTCTTTCATTTGTAGCTATAAGATTCCAGGCATTTCAAGGGTGTGTTTGTGCAGTCAGTAACCTCCAGTATTTGAGCTGACAGCCCTATGGACCATGGTGCCCTGAAGGGCCCAGTAAACGGCTCTGGAGCTTGAACTTCATTGATCTGTATGTCTCCCTCTGAGGAAAATAAAGTCTTTCTAATTAAACTCCACCTCTACAGGTGATCTCGAGGCCCTCAAGAAAGAGACTTTTGTGCTAAAGGAAGGTGTTGAATATAGAGTCAAAATTCACTTCAAAGTAAGTACTTTGCCCTGTATGTTTTTATAAAACTTAAGTCCTTCCTATAATCAGAGGAAGAAAGAATCAAATTTCTTGCATTATCGTGTTGGCAAACCTTTTGTTCGTTTGTTTTCTCTGCACCTGGACTATGCTCTCCCCGACTCCGGGCCCTACTGTTGAGACCCACTCTTGCTTCCTGCCTTTTCCCAACCAGGACCCTCTGCACTTAAGCCAATGGGATCTTCTCTCTGTGAATTTCTAATACGCAAATCCACAAGGCACACACTCCTCTGTTTTACATCATTTGTGTCCTTTCTGCCCTATACAGCCTAAGCACCTTGAGATAGGGAGAGATTACATATCCCCCGTTTCCAATATGTTACACAAAACTTTGTGAATGGTATATATTTAGTGAATATTTATTGAGAAATTCATAAATGAATGAATCAATTAATAGGAAAAGAAAGAACAAATAGAGTCTCAGCTCTACTTGCTCGGTAATTACATAAACCCAGGGAGTGTAGTCTTTGGTTAATAACTGGAAATTACAATTTAGGTGTGGAGCAGATGGAGATGTAAGTGCAAAACTGAATAGGAGATAAACTGACATATAGTGAATAGGCACATATAGTGAGCAGCCAAAATCAAGGAGAAAAATAACCTGGACTTTGAAACCAAAGAAGTCAGGAAGTCACTGCTTGCTCTCAATTGCTTATATTTGCTGTGGTTGCCCACTCAGCCATTTCCTCCACAGTACGGGCGCCACCAAGGAAGGCCCCACCTACCCCCCTATCTGCACACCAGGCCTTCTTCCCCCAGGTGCAGACTGTGATTCCAGGTCTAAGGACGATCACTCACCACATACAAACATGCCTCAAAATAATTTCATTCTGAAAACATGTGTTGATACCTCCTCTATAATAGACACTGAGCTATGGTTCACTTCCCTGTTTCCTGTAGTTCTATTTATTACTAAAGCACCTCAGAGTTTGGTGAGGCACTGTAACCAAATATGCCTAGAATAGGTTATACATCAGTCCAATGTTTTATCATGAATGCTACTGCCTTTATTTGTCAATTTAGTAAGCCAGTTTTTATCAAGTGAAACATGACAGGTAAATTTTTATGTGACTGATATGGGAAGGAAAGGTCTGGAGCATGGACTTCTGTTGGAAAGGCTGAGAAGGCTGAGTGGTGTGGGTTCTCAGTAGTCAGGGTTACACATTAAGGTGATGGAGGAGGAGGCACAGAAAGGGATTTTCACGTCACATTCACTGCAAGGTTTGGCCTTGTCTCTAACAGGAGAACCATCATTCTTTGTGTGTAACTCACACAAACCTGAACTACCCTGTGTCCTGTCCCAGCAAAGACCTATAGTTAGAAGAAACACCAGTTAAAAACTGAAAATAATTGAAAAAGCAATTTAAATCTTTACTGATATCTCTTGAAAAATATCGGAGAAGGTTTGCATTTGTAACACCAGCAACACATCCTAAATTCGTCTTTCTTTATCTCTCTTAGTTGTTCTCAGTGTTCTTTTCTTTCTCCCCTGAGACTTCACAACACTTTCCAAAATCTTGGCCTGGGATGGTTCTTTTACTCTCCCCCCCCCCCACCCTTTTCCTTTGGCCTCCCAAAGAAATGCAGCTCTGATTTCTACAGCTCTCACTTCTATTCACGTCACCAAGGCTTCTTCCCCTGGTGTGGAAGAGTCAATGCAGAGGGACGTGCAAGCAGAGAACAAGAATACTAGAACTATCCATATTTTTCTTTCACCCATTTCAAACATGTTTATATTAAATGCACATTCTATGGAGCAATAGAAACACAGGAGACTCTGTTTTGAAGTCCTGATTGCTACTCCACCACCAGTCCTGTTTTTAGGTCTTTTTCCCAGCAGACCGCATCTCCTACTGGGCTCAAGGGACCAGCGTAGAGAATTCTAGAAAGATTCATTCATTTTCCCTATTCCTATGAGCCACATGTGGGAGTCGGAGTAATTAGGAAGTTTGCATTTCATTTTCTCACAATTTCTTCAATTAAGTTGTTTTCATTCTGTTGCAGATTGTACTGACAGTCTAGAACCTAATAAACTGGCCATAGTCACAGCTACGCTACCTCGCTACCAACAAAACAAAGTGTAGCACTGACTGATTGGTTTAATTATTTTGTCCAAAACATAAAGGGGAGAAATTATTTGAAGATTTAATTCTACTTAATTAATTATATTAATTATATAAATAAATTTTATGAAGAATTTTCTAATTCTTCATAGTGACAAACAGTGAACCAAGCCTTCCAGGTGATGATGCAATGTCCACTTTAATTTGTTTGTATAAACATGACCACTGAATAAAATT
This sequence comes from Rhinolophus sinicus, assembly GCF_057876585.1. NCBI lineage: Eukaryota > Metazoa > Chordata > Mammalia > Chiroptera > Rhinolophidae > Rhinolophus > Rhinolophus sinicus. Next base: position 31,191,788 of record NC_142501.1, on the reverse strand, counting down.
AATGGACAACCCAGTTCAATCCTAGGTAAAATGACTCATGGGAAAACAAAATGCTTGGACTCTATATTTTCATTCTGCTTTAGTGAATTTTTTTGAGAGGTCTGGGAAAGTGGCAAGACGTCAGACAATGTCTGAAAATGACAGACATCCAAAACACTTGCCAGACGCAAGTGGATTTCACCCGTTGTTTTTATATGGGAAGGATGTTTTTGTGTGGCCCCTCATCTCTAGACTCCAGTTATATTGCAACCATCTTCTAGACCTGATTTTCCATGATGGCTTTTCTCCTTGTTGTTTGTTTTCCTTATGCTAGGTGGATCATGTCTGAGGTTAGGATTTTCTGACGTTTACATAATATTTTCCATTGGTACCTTTGTAACCTTTTCTAAGACGAGGACCGTCTTCTGGCCAGCAGTATGAGGAAGGGGAAGCTCGAGACCATTCTTTGCACTATTGAGGAAGGAGAAATGTAACAAAGAACTTTGAGACCATGTTTTCATTAACCACCCCCTCCCCAAAACCCAGGATCCCAGTATCCGATTATTAAAAACAGACTGGCCACATTGAGTTTTGTGAATGCCTCTCTCTGTTCTCTGGCACACCGCCACACTCAATGATAATAGTAACATTTATTCTGAACTGAATTTCAGTCCTTTCATCCTCAGAGAAGACTCGGCTAGGTAGGATCAGAATGAATGATGAGTAAAAATGAAAGCGTCTTTTTAATCTGAATTGCTTGGATCCTTCCACCTACCTACAGGTGAACAAGGATATTGTGTCAGGCCTGAAATACGTTCAGCACACCTACCGGACTGGGGTGAAAGGTAAGGGGTCTCTACCTGACACCGTCCCAAAGCCTGCTTCCCCTGCTACTTAAACTTCTAGGTATTAGCAAATTTTAGGCATAACTCACTTACGAATCTGACAAAAGCTGTGGACACTCACCCTAGGAAAGGGCACAAAATACACCTTTGACCTAGATGTTAACGGGAAGGCCTCCATTCAGGAGACCCTAGATTAGACAGAGTTGGCACTGAGCTTCTGGAATTCAACTTTATCACTTACAAAGGGGATGAGTAATCAAGATAATTGTGAATAAAATAAAGTACATAAAAGTACTCTCAAAAGTTAAAAACTAAATAAATAAAGCAGTTCCCAGGCATAAAACATGGGTGTCAGAGAAACCCAAGACAGGAAAGTCTAATATAATTACATGTGTTTGTTGAGAATGGGAGTTGGGAGTAGCATGGAGGAGGGGGAGGCTGGAGGTGGATGTTAATTTCCTAAACAAAGACATAGAAACAAAAACAACAACAACAACAACAAAAAAAAACCCTCTTTCTAGAATTGAGAGATCTGTCTAATTGAAACCAATAATAGTACATTTAGGTAATGTGTTTGTTGTTCCTCTATTGGACTCTTATGCTAATGACCTTCTCCTTCTTCCCAGTGGATAAAGCCACGTTTATGGTTGGCAGCTATGGGCCTCGGCCAGAGGAGTATGAGTTCCTGACTCCGACTGAGGAGGCTCCCAAGGGCATGCTGGCCCGAGGCACCTACCACAACAAGTCCTTCTTCACCGACGATGACAAGCATGACCACCTCACCTGGGAGTGGAACCTGTCCATTAAGAAGGAGTGGACAGAATGAGCACATCCTCCCATCCCCAGCCCTACACTTGCCACCTGCAAGAACCCTTTTAGTCATGTCCTTTCTGATCACGGCGGGGCCCCACATTCTCCTATTGATGCATCTTCTCCCACACACTTTCTCAACATGGTCCCTAGCACTGGACGCTTAAAACCCAGGCTTTAATCCTGCCCACTTTTTTTGATTCCTCATCCTGGCCAGATCTTTGACGTTCTCCACCTCAACACACATTCATTTAATATTTCTTCTCTTTCTCCCATGTGAGCAACTAGAGGTCAGGAAATGGGCAAACGATTGATCACTACCCATCCCTTTGCCTGGGGTTCCAGTGCTCATTCCCAGCCCTGGGTTCTTCTGTGGTTGCTGCTGGCTCAGTGAAGGTCCCTAGTCACATTCCCTGCCCGTTAAGTTCTTCTTTTCTGGGAGACCATATAAACAGCACAAACGAGTAAAAATAAAACAATTGTATGACCTAACTGAGATCCGTGCTTCCCTATTTTCTTCGCTTGAACAAATATGGAACTGGATGGTTCACATTCGTGAGTTTCCTCAGAGGGGGTGGGGCGGGCACAGTGGAGGAGGCATTTACGTCACTGGCAACAGTTTGGTCCCCCTGTTCCAGTGCCGTGGGCAATCAACACTTAAAATATGATACGGTAAATGTCTCAATTTGTTTTATTTTATGGTATTATCATATGAAAATTTTTCCTAACCTTGAGACCTATATATCCCGCTGCCTATGGGAATCTTAGAGTTCTGTAGGTACCTGTGGGCCAAATCAGACATTGTTTCTTTCTCTCCTGCTTAAAATCTTTCAATGGCTTCCCATCACCTACAAAATAAAATTAAAGCTCCTATGTTTAGTGGTAAGGGCCCCTGAGATCTGGCCCTCGCATGCCTTTTTGCCCATATTGATCAATTCTCTTCTGTTTGTAATACTCAATGACTAACAATTCTTACATGTTACATTTGCATCTCTGTGCTTTGGCTCTTTACATGAAACTCCCTTTCCATCTTTTTGTTGCCTGGCAAAATTATTTACTCAAGACTCTGCTCGGGCATCCCCTTCAGGAAGAAAGCCTTCACCGAACCCCACCATTGTCCTAAATGGCCATAGTCTGGATTCTCATAGCACCCTAGGAGTTTCCCAATTTTTTATTACTTTCTATTTTATATTTAAACAACCTGTTTATTTGTCCATCTCTCGCATTAACAATCTAAGCTGGGAGAAGCTGGATAAGATCCTAACCATTTTTGTATCCCTAGTGCTTATACTTGGCATAGAATACTTTTTCTTATTTAAATGAACTGACCTGACTTTGTTCTGGTTGGTTTTGTTCTGAGGCCCCATCACCGAACTTGGTCTTTTATCTCAGAAGTTGAAGGTCCCCTTAGGGCCAGCTGCACAGTTCCCAGAGTACTAAGAATACCACAGCCAATGAACTGCTGAGCGGGCTGCCCTGCCTCGGGATCCCCAAACCCAAAGGCCAGGGGTTGGAGCAGGAGCAAGAGCAGAACTATGGAAGCTGCGCCATCCAGGTGCCTGTTCCTATTATTTCTCATCACGTGTGAGCTGTCCCCAGATATTGCTGCAGAAATTCAGGAATCCTCAGGTAAAAGAAAAAAGCCCTTGGGTGACCACAGGGTGAAAGTGTTAGGAGAAGGGAAGGGAACCCGGTAGTACTCTGGGTACTTTCTCCCAAAATCTAGAAAAATTTCCAGGAAATACAGGCTAAAGACCTGTGTTGCATAGTGGAGGCGAGGGATGTCTGGCATTGTCCTTCAGAGGGAGGCCATAATCTGGGGTCACCCTCCATATGTTGGCAAAAAGTAAATCAATAAAGCTTTGGAATGATAATTGTACCCCTAGATCTCCTTAACCGTAGGGAGAAAAGCATAGATGCCCTCATTTTTTAAGAGCTGCTTCTCCACTCAGTCCCTAACTCTCTCTCTCTCTCTCTGTGTCTCTCTCTCTCTCTCTCTCTCATCCTCCCCCGTGTGTGTGTGTGTGTGTGTGTGTGTGTGTGTGTGTGTGTGTGTAGATGGTCCCGGTGCTTCCCAGGGACCTGTGTGGCTCACAGATGTCCCAGCTGCCATGGAATTCATTGCTGCTGCTGAAGTGGCTGTCATAGGCTTCTTCCAGGTTTGTCCAGATACCCCGCTTGCTGTCTTCCCACAAAGAACCAGAAGTGTTCTATTTCAAAGGAGCCACAGCAGACACCTGCTGGCCAGATGACACTACATCAGACGCCAAGGGGCACAGAGTCTGCCTTCAGCTTTGTCATTCGAGATCTCTCAATTTCTAGACATTCCAAGTCTCTGAATTATGTCTTTCTCAAGCTTGCTTCAAGAGTTCTGAGGCTGCTAGCTGGGTCTCCTCATCTATGGATGCTCTGAAGCTTAAGTCAGTATCTGATTGCTGAGGCAGGGGCCAGAGTAAAGCCAACTTCTGTCATTCAGGCAAAGCATTAGTCAATAGTCAGCTCTGTCTAAAGCCTTACCAAATAGGTCATCCCACATTCTTCTTTCTCCTTTTTTTTTTTTTCTTTTCTTTTTTTTTTGCTCTGAAATGTTGAAGAGATGACATTTTGTATATTGAAGGTGTTAGCCTCCATCTTCCAGACTGGCTGCCTGACTAATGAAAGCAGCCATAAATGAGACGGCATCATTCCAGCATTTTTATCTTTCTCTGGAGGTAACATCTGGTGATTCTCAGAGCTGATCAAGCCCCTTCTCTCTCATTGCAGACCTTGTCTGTTTCCATTCAGTAATTCCAACTCACCATCACCCTGTCGATTCTGTGTACACAGCTGGAAATAGCTGCGATGAGATGCAAATGGGGGAGGGAAAGGGGGGAGCACATTTTTCAGTGATGAGAGATCTGAGCTGTAGACAAAAACAGCCGCCCTCAGAAAGGCAGGGAGGGGCAAGGAAGTGGAACTGGAGGAGTGTGCAGCTATAACTTAAGCAGCCACTAGATGCCGGCATTTGATCTATGAGCAGTTCCATTCTAAGGAGCAGAATAAAAGGGGAGAAGTCTAGGTGAATAATTGTTCATGGCCTCAAATGAACTGCACACACCCTTTTGGATGAGCAAGGTACCAGCTCCCTCTGTGTGACCCCAGATGCAAGGCTAGCCATCTTCTTTTCTCTTCGCACATCTCCTCTCTCAGCCCAGAGAGACGGCAGGGAAGAATATGTTCCCTCCTGTTTATCACCTGGAACTGCTGTGGGCAATGGTCCTGTGACACAGGGAAAAGGACGCCAGCTTGCTATGGCAGGACTGGACTCATCACTCAGAAGTGGCTCCCTTGCTCCGTCCTGCAGGCCTGGGTTCCACGGCTGGAGCAACACAGTATTTGAATAGTCACTTCCACGGGCGATACCTCAAGCTTTACACACAGAAGGAGGAATGGTCTTCCACACCCTGCACAAAACTTTTGTTAACAAAACGTCTAAGCTTCCATTTTCATTTCTTTTTTGGCCCTTTTAATAACACCTATTTCTTATTTTTGCATTTCTCTTTGCCTCCACAAATTGGTCCTAACATAGTGCCTCCTCAGGTATATCAAGGACAGTGCAGCCCAACTTTGAGGAGCCCTGCGATTTTGAGGCCCCTCTCAGCGAGTAATAAATTGCAAGTTCTATGGTAAGGCCAGGCAAGAGTCCCAGGCTTAGCCACAACTTTGTAGTTACCAATTAACCCACCCAAGTCTGGAAAATTCAGCAATGCCACTGCAAATTTAGTCTGCATTCTTGGAAGCAAATGTTTCACTGGACACTAAATCAAGTCTGTCAATGATTTCTGATTTGAGTGAGCATATTTCTACTCTCTATTCTGTGTCTATGTCTCTCCCCTCCAAAATAACCTCTGTGGGGTTTCCTTTCCCCCTTGTTTTTAGGATTTGGAAATACCCGCAGTGTCCATATTCCATAGCATGGTGCAAAAATTCCAGGATGTGTCATTTGGAATAAGCAATGATTCCGAGGTTTGGGCCCACTACAACGTCACTGGGAACACCATTTCTCTCTTTCGTCTGGTAAGTTGGAGGGGCGGTTCAAGCCTCCTCCCAGTGTTTCCTTGGGTTGTGGACGCACAAAGAGACTAGAAAGAAATCTATGCCTTTAACGCTAAGGTGGTTGCCAAAGTCAGGGACAACAATAACAAGGATGATGGCTCGACTCAAGCTTCCCAACGAGATGCTGTGGTGAAATGGAAAGAGGTCTGGACTGAGAGTCGACTGACGAGATCTGTAGCACTGCTTTGTCACTGACCAGCCATGTGACCTGGGCAGGTGACTTAACATTTCCTAGCTCCAATTCTTTCATCTATAATATAAAATGGTTTAACCATATCATCTCTAAGATCATTCTGGCCTCTAAAATTTTATATTATTATATCTTTGGGAGGTCACATACATTTGTCAAACATGTATTAAATAATGACTGTATGCCATATGGAAGATATTAATAATAAAAATATGTTAAGTACATGATCTCATAGATCTTAAAAGACAGCAGAGATTGTAAACGTATCTATAATACAAAAAGCATCACTACGGATAAAATATTACAAGTGTTCAGAGGATAAAAGTAGGAATTCTGACCAAAAAAAAAAAAATTTTATAAAGGAGACAACTGAACTGGGATTTAAAGGACAGATAAAATTTCAATGATGTGAACTGGAATTTATGGCCATGGTGGGATTAAAAATAAGTAACTTAGGAAACAGTGATCGGGCCAATTTGATTGGATCTCAAGGTACATGATTTGGGGAAATGAATATAAGACAGAGACACTTGATTAGAACCATACTGTGTAGAAATTTGAATACCAGCTTGACAGGTTTTTACTTAATTTCGTTGGCACTGGAAATCTCCTAAAGCCTGTAGCTCAGGGGAGTAACATGAACAGGAATTTGTTTTAGCAACATTATTTTGGCAGTGATGGGCAGAATGGATTTTTTGGCAAAAAGGTAAGAATGGAGAGAACCTTCATTAGGCTGGCAAAATAGACCATGTACTAAGGGTCAGTATAGAGAGGTAGCAATAGAAAGTGAAGAAAAAGCAGGTCTTACAAGGATTAGATATCTAAATGATGGAAAAGAGGCAAAGCTTAAAGCTAGGGCCTATAAGAATAGTGAGGGTGCATACAGAAATAGAGATTTATTATGCTGTTGCTGGTTGTTGAATTTGTATTATTGGTGGAATATCAAGGTAAAGATGACCAGAGTCCACTGTAAATGAGAAATGGAGCAAAAGATAAAATTATAAGATTTCTGGACTGAATGTCCTTCCTCATCTAGCTTCCATCCTCTCTATCTCGTCCAAATCTCTCTTACATGTATTTTATATTCAGTGTCTCCAACTTTCTTTAAGTTCTTAAATGCATTGCTGTCCAGTTTATACGCTGCACTCCATTAAAACCGCTTTCACACAGATCAGCATGTGTCCGTGTTTCCAATCCAATGAACATTTTTCAGGTCTTATTTTACTGAATATCTCAGCCATGTTTGACATGGTGACCACTCTTTTCTGTTTCATCTTCTCTCTTTCCTTGACTTCTAGGAGCCTACTTCTCCTGGTCCTCCTCTTCTTTTCTTAGTCTCCTTGAGACCTTCTCTTCCTCCATTTACACTACTGCCCGGCCCGATGCTGTTCCCAATCTAGGTTATGGAACCCAGGCTTCGTGGAGGCAGAGGCTCTTTGGTTCACTATTTCAACCACAGAGTCTAAAAAAAGCGCCTGCCATGTAACAGGTGCTCATCCAGTGTTCACTGAATAAATGAATATATGAATGAGTCAGTTAATTAACGGATGTGTAATCCCTAGGGGATATACTTCTTTCTTGTGTTTGCTGAGAATTTGGTGTGTTTTGTCTCTAGCCTGGACCTCTCTCATGATTCAGATGCTTGGTGTATATAACTATCTGGATACCCTCACAAGCACTACAGTCTTAACATGAATTTATCATCTGCACCTGCAGAATTGTGTTCTTCCCTCTACAACACTGTTTTATTGAATGGCTGTGTTCTTTCAATCTCTACTTTTTGCCAATGGTATTGCCTACCTTATTGAACCTGCATTCTCCTTCACTCTGCTTCATTCCTCTTTTAGATTCATGGCATGTTTGGCATAGACAATTTCCATAGCTTCTTAATTGATCTCTCTTTACTACTTCATATGTAACTTCTAGATTGGTACAACGATGAATTTAAAACGGAAATCTGACTGTAGCACTCCCTTCTTAAATATTCCCCATTTCTTAAAACATCAAAATCAAGATATTTAAACTTATAGTCTTTCATGACCTGGCCACTACCTGCTTCTCTGCTTCCTTTTCCAGCACATGCTCACCCTGGACTTCACCCTCTCAGTACTCAACTATCCACAGTATGAGGATACAATTCCATTATTTCACACAGGTCATTCCTCTGCCTGGAATGCCACTGCCCTCTACGTGTCCCCTTTCACATAGCCTCACCCAGCTGACTCCTCCTCACATTCCAGTGAATCGTTAGGCATCTTGTCCTTCAGAAAGCCTCCCTGGAATCTCCAAATTGGCCTAACTAGTCCTCTAGACTTCCATATCTCTATTTCCATTTCCATTTTATAGTTCAGGTCGTGTACTTCTGTGTCTGTCTCACCTTTTGCCCCACTAGACCAGGAGCTATTCCTATTCAAGGGCACAAACCATGACTTACTCATCGTTGTTTCCCAAAAGTCTACAATATGTCTCTGGTACCCAGAAGACACTCAGAAAGGGTTTGAGGAACTGATTCACCTCCAAAAGTCTATCTGAAGGTGCATGAGTCCCTTCAGTAACCTTTTCCCCACCTGGATACCAGTTGCATGTTTGCATTCTCACCATTGTGAAATAGGATGAAATCAAGCTCTTCTGTGAAAAGCTTTGCTAAGAACGATATGGAAGGTTAGGTTAAGGCCTTTCGTCTTACTGCTGATCCATCGGTAGTAACCTTTCCATACAAAAATCCTAACCAGCTACAGTTCCACAAGTACTTCTTTCCCAGTTTTTTGCTTCTAGATCTTACGAAAACCTGCTTTGAAAGTCTTGGTTCCACCAAGATACACACCAGGAGCAGAAAAGCAAGTGCTGTTGCTTCAGTGTCTCTACAGACTTTGCAACCTCTAATGGGCACACTGGCTTTGCTTACAATGTATTCTTTATAAAGGCTTGTTGATGACTTCCCAGAGCTGTCCACTCTTCTTTAGCATCTGTTTTGTATTTACCACTAGACACAGTCCTGTTCTGAACGAACTCTTGGGACTTCTGTGGACAAGATTATTGATGTGCCATACCAAAAACAAACACACTGGTTCCTGCTCTACTCCATTTGCAGGTTTGGGAGAGATTCAAGTTATGCCTTGACAGCTTTTAGATAAACATTTTATCCTCAGCTTACACTTTCAACAGCTGAGTCCATGTTTTAGTAGAACTGTTATTCAGGAGGGAGTTCAGGATAACATTTTTTTTTTTTCTTTTTGAAAAGAGAACATCAATCCAAATTATTTTTCTTTATATTGGGGAACAGTGAACCTGTTGCAAAGTTTCTGGTACCTACTTTCATCTTAGATCGCTAGTTTGTTCTGCTTGTTTGTTTTAGTGCCTAATTTATGACAGACACTATGCACGGTGTTTTTCAATGTTCTAGCATTTAATTCTCACAAGAATCTGATGAAATAATTATGATCACTGCATAATCAACAAGGAAACTAAAGTTCCATGAGATCGATTCTGTTGTCCAAAGTCTCACAATTATGACACAACAGACATCTGGTTCTTATCCAGTGTTGCCGACTCCAAAGCATGTGTTCTCTATGATATCATAGTGACTTTCTAAGGCACTTATTCCTAATGAAAATCTTTTTGTTTTGTTACTCCAAAATTCTATCTACTCTAATGCCCCTCATTCCAAAGCCTGCTTTTTTTTTTTTTTTTTTTTTTAAACCACTGTCTCCTGAAACATTTGTCTATCCCCTTGGCGCTATTTGTTGAACCCCAGGATTCTTTCTCAAGATGTAATGTAGCCATTACATATTTTGTCAAAGAAATTTCAGAATTGAAACATAGAGACTATTCAACTGTAAGAACATATTTAGAAAAAAATTGAAATGATAAGTGAAAAAATAATAAGACTAATGAGATGACACTACAGGATGCTTGAAATACTGGAGCAGTAAGAAGCCAGCAAATGCTATATTCATGGAACACATCACTGTCCAGAAATAATACAGGCTGATTACATAAATATCATCAGGAAAAATGTAAGAAAAATGGAACAATAATTAGTTGTGTACGACAGCCTGTCTGTTTATCAGGTATGGCACCGGGACTTTTGTAAGACCCTCCAGACTATCCATCAGGACTCCTACTGTTGCCCTAACAGAGGTAATCCTGGGTTAAATCAACCATGAGCCTGTCCTAAAATGCCATTTCAGATATTATTTGTATGTATAACCTGCTTTGGGTGTTCTCAATCACTTCTATTTTAAGAAATATAATTAGCCTAATTTTAACCCAATGGGATAAGAATGGAAACACAGTGGAGACATTCTTTCATTCCTTTTATAGGTATTTTTTGGATACCTATTATACAAAACACACCTTGACAAACAAAGAAAATCAGCAGGAACTAGTGCATAAAAATAAATTGATAGGAAATGCAAAAAGTAAGCTATGTCAAATTATTAAGTATTTTTTTAAGTCTATATTTACCAAATATATGGTAAATTAAGCAGCTTATAAAAACAAACCCAGGGACATGAGGGCACTTTTTTAACAAATGACTTCTCAGTGCAATCCAAGATATTTAATATATAACTGCGATGTCAACTAAGATGATTTTAATACATTTTGTGAAAAGCTGGGTTGTTGATTAGAGAAATACTTAGGAACTCAAAGGGATATTGCTGAAATATTAATTAACAGAGAAGGAGTGACCAAATCTATTGGTATGACAGAAGTAGTGTCAAAACATAAACTAATCCACTTCAGATACTCTTAGGGAACTTGAAAATTATATTGTAAGGTGGCAATCCTTCGGGTTTACTGTTTATGCTTTTCTTCTGGTGTCTAATTGGAGAGAAAAATAATATATCTCTAGTAACATTCTTCCCAAAAACTAGAAAAAATATATTAAAAAAATTTTTTCCCAACTCTTGGTTCTAGGGTCAGATTTTCTTTCCAGTGAATTATGCAAATAATTCCCTTTAAAGAAGGGAGATTTCCTGTTCGGATGTTGTTTCCAGGAACCCTACACATGAATGTTCCGGAGTTTATTAGTTTAAGAAACAGTGAAATAATCAGGCCTGTATCGTTAAAAGAAGCAGTAGAGATTGGAGAGACTTTAGGAGGGTGGTTTTTATTAAAGCTCTTTGCTTCTTAGAGAATGTTATCACCACTTCACATCGTCCACCTCCACTATGCTGCATTCCTCAAGTCCAGAAACACCTGAAGTAACTGGCGTTTCCTGTTCTCCCTGTTCTGGGAAATGTGAGGGACTGCCTGGAAAAGGCAGCCAGAGGGAGGGGGCTCCTGGCCCAGAGCATCGCTAAGTCAGCTGAGGCACAGGCGCCAGGCTTGTGAGCTCCTAGAAAAATAATCAGGAAGTATTCGGACATATTAAATATTAAAAAGGCCTTGATTGTGATTATAATAATGATGATTTTGATGGTTGCAATTAGCAAACCCTTAAGTGTGAAGGAGACATGCCAGCTGGCAAACCAAGCCTTAAGCAGCAGCTAAGGTCTGTGAGCTCATTTTATTTCTCTCCTCTCCTCACTCTTATTGACGTGGGCAGGGAGGATGGCTGGGTGAGCAAAGACTCCACCTAAGAAGACTTTTTCTCTTGCTTTTATATATCTGCCCAAAGCTGTCTACTCAGAACTTTGTGAATTTTAAAACAATTATATATACAAAGGGAGTTCACAGTTTAAAATATCCTGTGGTTTCATGAATTGTTTTCAAAAATTTTTTTTTTGAAATACAAACATTTTCTGTACCTCGGCATTTATTTATTTCATAAATTTGAGTTGCAAAAAAACAGTCATAAAAAATAAAGTAATTAAATCGCTATCTGAGTGAATGTCAGCACGTCTGTGCCTCGGTGCATAACATATAGAAGGCACTCAGTAAATAATTCATAAACAAATGGATTATAAGAGAATGACTGGATATACAGAAAAGTAATAAAATTAACCATAAAGAGTGCATTGAGCTTCTTGGAGGTTCATATGGCTTTTCGCTAACCCAGTGGGAGACCATCTTCAACAAAAGAAGTGAAAAACAGGCAATAGTAGTCGTCATAGGGATGACAATAAAGGTCAATCTTGGACTCTTACTGTTTAGTGACTTTAATTTACCTTTGCCTGAATTCTCTCATGCATAAACCAAAGTATACTTACCTCTGACTTTGCTGGCTAGGCGGGGAGAAAGTATCTTGGGGGTAAAAGAATGGTTCTGATCCATGGCAAGACCTGATTGGTATAAGACATAAGGGAAAGAAGTTAAAGAGATGCCCAAGAGATCTCAAAAGTGATGATCCAAACCATTTTAGGAAACAATTTTTCAGGACCTATCCCTGATCATTTTATCTGTAGGCATAGTTGCTATGGGTGATGGGAGCATCACCCTGTGTCTTTATGGGCATGAGTAGACTGGGGGAGAGGAATGGGAAACTCTGGCAGCAATGATTGGCCATATAAAGCCCAATACTTTAATATATCTGAGTATAGTGGAAAGGTGGTTCTAAAATGTAGATCTGGGATAATAGACTAGGTAACTAGACAATCTCTTCCACCAAAGACAATTTCTTTAAAGCTGGTCCAAAAAACAGGAGATTCAAAGAACTAACATCAGAGAAGAATGTGTTTGGATTAAGGTCTAGAAGACAGAAACCCACAAGGTAAAGCCTGTATTGGGAGTGCTTTTCATCTGGGAGGCTTTTGTGAGTTCTAGAAGCAGCGGCCAAGAGGCTGAGAGGTTTATTGGTACTTCTGAGACCCTTCAAGAGCCAGAAAAGTAAATATTGGAGCCCAGGGCCCAGAAGAGGAAAGTAGGAGTCAATTCTAATAAAATACCTTTTGCTCCATTTTAGACCTTAAAGAGCAATACCCTAAAATCAAGGATGAACCATAAGTAGGTCAGCCCCCTTCTACCAAGGGCTGCAGCACAGATTCAAGTGATCTCAATTCCTGAAAATGGATTAGGATTATCATATATGAATATATAAATATACGCACACTTGTACACATATATAATTATATATATAAAATCATACATATAATCCACCCTAAGTTATACCATAGTATAATAGCTGAAACTCAAAGAAAACGAGAAAACTCTGAAATCAGAGAAAAACAATTACCCTCAAAGTAATCTCAAAAGAGTAATACTAAGGTTCACAGATGACTTCTCAATAGAAAGAGTGGAATGCAGAATATAAAGAATTGTATCTTGCAAAAAACTGAAAGAGAATAACTATCAACTGAGAATTCTACCCTCAGCAAAACAGGCTTCAAAAATTAAGGTGAAATAAAGATATTTGAAACCACCAAACTGAGAGAATATGTCACCCAAGAGAACTAATTTATGCTAAAGGAAATACCTACAGGCAGAGGGGGGAAAAAAATCACAGATAGAAGCTCAAAATGCAGGAAGAAATGAAAAGAAACTAAAATATAATTATGGACATGAATGTAAATATACACTGACTATATGACAATGATAACAATGTCTTGTGAGATTTAGAATTAAAACATGTAACAATAATCTCCTGTAAATCTTGAGTGTGGGCCAGGGAATGGAGTTGGAAGGAGGTAAACCATTTTAGAATGTTCTAATGTCTATATTGTCCAAGAAGAGGATAAAACTGCCAATTAATATTAGATTCTGATAAGTAAAGATTCTGCTAAGTAAAGATTAATGCATGCCAGTAATCCCTAAGAGAATAATTAAAGCCTGTGTAACTTCTAAGTCCATAAAGGGAAAGAAGGAATAATACAAAGGACTCAATCAATTCAAAATAGGCCGGAAATGAAGGAAAGTGGAATTTGGAACAGGCAGACTGAATGAAAAATGCACATTTAATTACAGATATTAGTAATTACATTACACAAAAATAATCCAATTAAAAGACACTATCAGACTGTATTTAAAAATGTAACAATATGTTTTTTATAAGGGACACAAAATTAAAACATAATGACACAGGGACACAAGTAAATATAAAGATAAGATGACAGATATAGCATGCAAACACTTCTCAAAGAAAGCTGAATACGTATATTAACATTAGACAGAGTAGTCAGTCTTTGAGGCAACAAGCATCCTTAAAGATAAAGAATGACCCTACATAATGATAAAGTTTCAATTTTCCCAGAAGATTTAACAATTCTAAATTTGCATTTATCTAATACATAGCCTAAAAATATATAAGCAGACAGGATAACCGTCAGAATTATAAGAAAAATGGTTAAACCCACAATCATAGTGGGAGATTTTAACATTGCTCTCTTGATAGAATAAGCTAGCTAAAAAAATCAATTATATAGAAAATTTGAACTATAAAATTAGCCATGTGATCTCATGTGCACATACAGAATATTGCATTCAAAAACCGTAGAATACACATAATTTTTAGGGCACATATAATATACATAGAAGTTGACCAACGATATGAAATGTAGAACTTACGCTTGAAGTCAATAACCTGAGACTCTTACTTTAAAATTAAGAAATACCTCTAAATAACAATAGTTTAGAGGAGAAGTAAGAACAGAAATTAAAAACATTTTGAACTGAATGATAAGAAGATCTACATAGAAAATGTATACACACATTTTTAGGCTTCTACGGGAGCTATCTCTTCCTGAATGCTTTTCTGCTCCTCCTTAGATGACATATGGGCCTGTGATTTCCCTGTGACGGCACTTGCCACATTCTGTGGGACATTTCTCTTCCCTTCTCTATATTCCACAGGACAGTGTGTTCCTCGAGGGAAGAGAGCATTACCTGCTATTTACCTATCTGTTTTGGGAGCTTTAGTCGGTGCCTGACACATGGTACATAGTCCAGAAACATTGATGAAGGAATGAATAAAGACAGAACAGTGACAATTTTATCCTTTTTGTGTTGCCCAGGTGGATAACAAACAACTGGATTTAGACAGTGAAGAGACCGAAAGCATTGATGCCACAATATTAAGCCGTTTCATTGAGATCAACAGTCTCCACTTGGTGACAGAGTACAACCCTGTGGTAAACAACGGTCCTTGTCTCCAGCCCCAAATGTCCCTGGATCAGGGAGGGTACTTGCTTCATAGCAGAGATCTTTTCCTCCAGGAGTTCTAATCCTTTGATCAATAATTGAGTAACTTCCATTAATTGAACACCTAGCTTTTTATGTTGCGATCCTTACTACAAGCTTTAAGATTGACAGACTTGGCCCTATTCAGCAAAGAAAGAAAGAGAATCAGAAAAGTTAAACGACCTATCACATGACTGATAAGAAAGAGAGCCATAAATCAAAGTTAAGGTGACTGATTCAAAAACTTCCGAGTTTTGATGCCTGAGAGTGTTCAGCGAAGGCAACTCTGTCTGATCTAGCAACATCTAGACTACATTTCTCAAATGAGATTGCAATCTATGCTGTAGGTCCATTTTCTCCCTAAAGTATCTGGAACTAATACTTTTGTAAAATGCAGTAAAATAAATTAATAGAGAAAATAATCTTTAAAAATAAAGATCTGATCACATATTTGGATGTCACAGCTATGTAAAATTTCTATAGAAGTGTTTATACACTTTTTCCCATTTTCTGTGCCTACATCCTTGTAGACCAGTAACGAAAAAGACCAGGTCTGACACCATCTGCAGGCCCCCAGACACTCACGATGCTTCAGCTTTCTTTCTAGGTTTGTCTCACATCATATGCAGCCTGGGTGAAGGTGGAGGTCCACCTGTCCTCATAATGTTCAGGCCTTCTGTCACTCTGTAGCTTATAGAGTTATCTTATATGGCCTGCCTTTTATTTTCCCTGACAGAGATCATAGAGTGATGAAGTATTAATTTCCAGTGATCGACATCAGCTCAGAATTGCTGTGCATTCTCTGTTTTACACGCAGGTGGTGATTTTCAGGAATTACAGTGCCCTTTCCCACCACATTCTCATTTAATCCTTGCATTGATTTTTTGAGGTAGAAGAGAGGAAATTAGGATGTCCATTTTATACAGTAGAACATTCAAGATCCAAGTGACTTATTCAAGATCACACAGTGAGTAAGTAGAAAAAGCAAGAGGGAAGGCAGAAATTTTAACGCAGGATGCATTCGTTCATATTGTGAATTTCCATTTTACGGGAGAGGAAATGGGAATTCAGAAAAGTGAAATAACTTCCTCAGGACCATAGGACTAGTAATTTGAGCTTCAGAGACAGCCCTCTGCATTTGTCCCTGCTTTTCTCATGACTGGTCTGTCTGACTGAATCCTGTCATTTTTCCATTGCCCTACACAGCCTTCAATAGAAAACACCCATTTTCCTGTTGACTAAATTCCTCTCCACTTCTCACACCATGTTTGTCTCTGTAGAGTGGTGACTCCATTTCCACTTTTGCTAAGATGCCAAACACATGCACCCTGGGGGTGTTGGCAGCAAAGATCAGAAAGGCATTTTTCTCCTAGAACATCATCAATCTGGTCCTTCTGCCTATAGAGCTGCCAGGAATACATGTTGGACCAGAAAAAATGATTATGGTCCCTGGGTTTGTGGGCCCAGGGTCCTGGAGTTCTGCAGGCTAACTAAGACAGGGGCAAGGATTGGCTTTCCTGAGTTCTTACATCTGGGCCATCTCTTACCTTAGAGAACAATGACATAATTTTTTAAATTCCACATTAGTAGTGAAGGCAAACCACATCAAGAAGAAATTAGGTAAAAATTTCTTTACAGAAGCAAGTTCAACTTTTATTATGACTTCTTCATTTCCCAAAAGTAGTACTTTTCTCATTTGGAGACCTGCCCCCCACTACTACAGCTATTGCTCATCGGCTTCTGGTTCAAACGTTTGCACCAGTAGCAACAGGGCAGAAACTCACAGCCACGTTATTTGGCCTAATGCACACACTCAATACTTGGCTTCAAGGTGAAAAACCAGGCTGTCTATTAGAAGTAAGCTAATCACTTTTGCTCTGCCCAATCCCTTCTGCTAAGACAACTGTACCTTCTGACTCTCTAGCTTTCATTTCTTGACTCTTCCCAAGAATTATCTTCCATGCCTGTTCTAGGAGGGCAGATGCATGCTCTAAATTTAAGTAGCTGAATCTAGTCAAACAAGAGACAATTATTTAACGTCTAATCTCTCAAATTTAAAATCTAAAAACTGGTTTTAAACTCTAGAGAGAAACTTTTGGGAAAGAACCCACTAAGCTCTCCTTGACTACATGTGGCCCAATAAACCTAAAGAGTCTCTACAGAGCAGTGTGTAGCTCCCCTCCCCACCAGCCTGGGACTCTGCCCAGTGGTTCGTTAACCCACCATACTCTGTCTTCCTCTGCACATGCTGGTTTTACAGCAATGGTTTTTGTATTTAGAACGGAGAGGTGGATTGGAAAGGGATTTGTTTAAAACAGCAACATTTGCAGCACTGTTTCTGGAAAGTGTAATGAAGGGAGCCAGTGCCACAGTTTCACTCTCTTTCTCCTCTCCTCACTCTGGCTCATGGCTATCCCACTCCCCTCCATCACTGACAACTTCATGGTGCGTGGGGAATCATGGAATCACCATCTGTAATCAGAAAAAAAAAAAATGTTTCTGGTCTCCTGAAGAGCTTATCTTATTGCTGACCCAAGACAGACTGATTCAACCACGTTTAGGTTTGAACGGTTTAGACAGGGTTTTGTAATCAGCGATATATGAGGCAATATATCCTGATGGTTAGAAGCATGGACTGTGGAGCCCGACAGCCTGGTGTGAATTCCATGTGACTTTGGGAAAGTTTGTGCCTCAATTTTCTCATTTATAAAACTGGAAGTTTGAGGATTAAATTAATTACTGTATGTGGAGACCTGAAAACAGTGCCCGGCAGATAGTAAGCACTCAAAAGCATGCACTACTAATATGTAGTCAAAAGCCACATTTTAAATGTATCTGACTGCTCTTGCAACCTAAGAGGAATTGAGAAAAGTGACTAATATATTACATAGTATATTTTCTGTCTATTGATAGGTATCAGATTACCCCAAAATTTAGCAGCTTAAAACAGTAAAAATTGATTATCTCATACAGTTTCTGTGAGTCAACAATTTGGGAGTGGCGAGGCTAGGTGCTTCTAATCTGGGGCATCTTGTGAGGCTGCAGTCATTGAGCAGGGAGGCAATCTCATCTGAAGGTGTGACTGGGGCTGGAGGATCTGCTTCCACGATGGCTCAGTCACATGACTGGCAAGTCAGTGCTGGCTCTTAGTAGGCGGCCTTAGTTCCATGCCCCGTGAATCTCTCCATAGGGCTGCTTGAGTATCTAACATTGGGACTGGCTTTCCCCAGAGTGAGTATATAAAAGCAAGGCAGAAACCACTATGTCTTTTATGACTTAATCCTTGCAAGTCACCCTCCATCATTTCTGCAACATCCCACTGGTTACTCAGGTCAGCCTTATTCAGTGTGGGGAAAAGGGATCTGCACCAGTGCATGAAAACGAGAGGGTGAGACTTACTGAGAGTCATCTTGGAGGCTAGTTACCATTTGTGTTATTGACGGACAGCTCTCATTTATGTTTCAGTCTACCTATTCGCTGGGTTGCCACTGATGGGTGTTTCGTTGTTGTTGTTGTTTTTTCTCCCTCTCGCTTTCATTCTACTATAACACATTTCGATTTGCCAGACTGTGGTTGGCATATTTAACAGCATGATTCAGATTCATCTTCTCCTGATAATGAACAAGGCCTCCCCCGAGTATGAAGAAATCATACTCAGGTACCAGAAGGCAGCTAAGCTCTTCCAGGGGAAGGTAAGTCTGGCATGGGAGACACCCTTATGAAAACTCAGCACAAGGACACTAGAAAAAGCAATATGGGGTCAGCAAATTGAGGTAAATAAGGAAAACAAGTATGCTTAAAAGATAAAATACGAACTGGCACATAATAAATCACATTACTCTGATTTAAAATGAAAGGCAAGATATGTTGTACTATTACAGACCTGTACAATCATATATTCCATTAGTGGTAAGTCTACTTCTTTTTTTCTGCATTGAGAAGTGGAGCAAAAATAGAGACTACAAAGATACTGAAAATAAAAATCACCTGTTAGCCACAATTTGTTTTCTCCTTGCCATAATCGCTTACCGTTTTAGACCTCAGAGTTTATTTCTCGTGTCAAACACCTATCACGTACCTGATGCCCACTGGATGTCCAATAAAAATTTATTTCCCTTCCCTACTTCATGCAGTTCTGCTTGATAGCACTGAACTTGTTCAACTTCCACCACTTCCAGGTTACTGCTCTGTACTAAGACCCCCGTTCAATGACAAGAACTAGCTGGTGACAAAATAAGCTGACTTTCTGGTAGTTGCTTACTTAACACTGGAAGTTTTCTGTATTAGTGAATGGAGTTGATCCTCTAAGCAGAATATCAAAAAAGATTTCTACTTTGGGTAGAGGTTTGATTTAATCATATATAATAGTTAACATTTTTCAAGCACTTACTACATGCCAAAAACTGTACTAGCAATACTAAATGCATCCTCTCATGGAATCTCCCCCCAACCAAAGCCCATTTTGCTCATGAGAACACTGAGCCTCAGAGAGGCTGAGTAATGTGCTCAGAATCACATGGCTAGAAAGTACCTGAGGCAAAATTCAAAACTCATTCTTCCCTTTTCATCATTAGATTCTACTTTCTCCCTTAGTTAATCACTAAAGTCTCTTCTAATTCTATGTTCTTAAAAGTAAATCAACCTCATATTCCATTGTATATATGTACCACAATTTCTTTATCCAATCGTTTATTGATGGGCATTTCAGTTGTTTCCATATCTTGGCTTTGGAAATAGCACTGCAGTGAATATAGGGGTGCATGTATCTTACTCTGCCATAAAAAAAGAATGAAATCTTTCCATTTGTGACAACATGGATGGATCCAGAGGGTATTATGCTAAGTGAAATAAGTCAGACTGAGAAAGACAAATACCATATGATCTCACATATATGTGGAATCTAAAGAACAAAATAAATGAAATAACAAAACAGAAACAGACCCATAGATACAGAGAACAAACTGATGGTTATTAGGTGGGTGGGGGGTGAGAAAGGTGAAGGGATTGGGAAGCACAGATAGGTAGTTACAAAAGAGTCATGAAGATGTAAAATACAGTCTGGGGAAGATAGTCAATAATGTTGTAAAAACTAGGTATGGTGTCAGATGGGTACTAGACTTATCGGGGGGATCACTTCATAAATTATATAAATGTCTAACCACTATGCTGTACACCTGAAACTAATATAAAATAACATTGGATGTCAACTGTAATTTCAAAAAATAGTCACTGGGATATATACTACAGCATAAGAAATATAGTCAATAATATTCTAATAACTATGAACAGTGTCAGGTGGGTAATAGACTTATTGGGGTTATCACTTTGTGAGGCATATACATGTCTAATCACTATATTGTTTTGTACACCTGAAACTAATAAAAAAATTAAATCAACCTGATCAAAGGGATAAAATTCTTAAGCAATGCAAAGTGAAAACAAATTCATTCTAATTCAATTGAGATTTAAATTGTGTGGCAGAAACCACAAATTAAGTCAAGACCATCTGCCACAATTACAAGGTGTCCATCTCCCTGGGACCTCAGATAGATCTTTCTCTTTCAAACTTCCCCAACTGCAGATTCTCTTTATTCTGGTGGACAGTGGTGTGAAGGAAAATGGCAAGGTGACATCATTTTTCAAATTAAAGGAGTCTCAACTGCCTGCTCTAGCAATTTACCGGACTCTAGATGACGAGTGGGATACACTGCCCATGGCAGAAGTTTCAGTAGAGAACGTGCAAAACTTTTGTGATGGATTCCTAGAAGGGAAACGGCCGGTAAGTGTGAGACTACAGGGAAAACAGGCCGAGCGAGCTTTCTTCCTCTCTACATGTCTTTTCTTTTCTGTTGAATAAAAATTCTTTGGGCTCCACTGAATTTGATTAAGAGAAAAGGTATATGATGCTTGTTAGGATAAATCATGGGAATAGACCTACAGAAGCATTTTTGGAAAGGTCTTGCCTATTCAAAGGAACTGAATTTTGGATTTCACCACGCTGTGTACAATATCAATGAGAAACAAATCAAATTCCATCTAAAGAGCTCATGAGAGAAAAACTGCCGGTAGGTTTAGGACTTACAGGAGTAACTAAATAGCTCAGTTTGCTAATCTCAAAACTCAAAAACAAGAGTGGACTCCAAATCTAAATATAAGTGTCATGATGTTTTCCAGAGAGAAAATCATGAAT
This sequence comes from Rhinolophus sinicus, assembly GCF_057876585.1. Lineage (NCBI taxonomy): Eukaryota > Metazoa > Chordata > Mammalia > Chiroptera > Rhinolophidae > Rhinolophus > Rhinolophus sinicus. The sequence goes on along the minus strand of NC_142501.1, from coordinate 31,170,622 downwards.
CAGAAGACAAGACTCCAAAAGTGGAACTCTGAGGTCTCCCTGATACTGCTGTATACCACCAAGTATCTACTTTATGCTGAATAAAGAAGGGCAACTCAAAACTCAAGAGACACTAAACAGCAGCATCATCAGGCCCTACACGCACACGCAGCGCTCCATTTTGTTCCTCAAAATTTAATTGACTCTCTTTGTCCTTTCTTTTACTTTTCCCATACTCTCTCACTACCCATCCAGTTTTCTCTTTTGCATTCAGACCATGCAGGCCCATACACTACAGAACCATTGTAAGACCACTGGGTGGAGACTTTAAGAGAAATATTGTAAGACCACTATGAAGGAGGACGTACCTTGAGGGAGATTGTTCTGATTTGTCATTGAATATTGAATTTGGACTCTGCACATGACTTACAACACAACATAGTTTCTTCTCTATTAGGGTTACCTGAGGGTTGAAACTCTCCTTTCCTCAGCAGCACGTCCCCATCTCTGACTCAGGGCCAAGAACAAAAGGATGGTTTTAAACACCTTTCTGGATTTGTCTTTTTGCCAGAAGTCAAATGATGTTCCCAAGTTTGTGAACTCAGCAGAAAGAGACCATGTAAAAATTCTATGCTTGTTTAGCGTTCCTAATTCCCCATGTAAATCCACAACCGCATAATAAATAAAAGGCAATAATGTTATAGGAAAAGACTGGCATCTCTTTGCAGGCCAAACCTTTTGTAAATACCCAGTTGCCCAACTAAGCAATATGTACCTCACCCTTCAGTGCCCACTGTTTAGTTCAGGCCAATGAACCACTAATGTGTTCACTCTGTGGGTGGGATGGGAGGTGGGCAGAGACCATCGTGCATGAGGATGAGGGTAAATGTGGCCAAGGAGCTCATAATCAAGTCAGGTAACAGGTTGGGGAAGGGGCAGCAGGAGGGGGTCACCTGGCCCTGGGGCCCGCTAGTGCTGACTAAGCGTGTAGATTATTGCAGGTGAGGTGTGCAACCCAGCCCATGTGGGAGGGAGAGTTTGACTGAGTGTCTCTGACTCACAGGCTGTTACTATCAACACACAGATGCCACATTGTTCCCAGAAGGCCCTTGGCTCAGATGGAAAGTATCTAAGTGCTGAAGAGCTAAAAAAAAAAAAACCCACAGTGTACACCTAAGGACCGATCAGAGAGTGAAAGACTTAGTTGTTCCTTTCTGTGGGGAAAACTCCACAGCCTCTGAGCTGGGAGTCAGCAGCTGGCAAGGACACTATGAAAGCAGCAGTGTACGGCACGCCTCTCAGCAACATGAGACTGGTGGATTCTAAACTAAGGAAGCCATCCAGTCCCTCCACAGGGCTGCAGAAAACCACCCAGTCTCTTACTTGAGACTGAAAAATACTCCAAGGATAGGCATATCCCAGAAGCCTCTCTTTGATCCTGTAAACCAGAGCTCTTGACATTTTACAGTCAGGAAATTCTTCCTGATATCCAGCTGAGGTCCCCCAGCCATACAAGCTTATTTCTTCTTACCCACAGTCCATGGAAATTCTTAACAGCTGCCAATCACCATCTCCAAATAGCAACTTCAACCCCAGGCTGCTTGCTTTTAAGCCCCCTTACCCAGTATTTCCTCCTCACTCACAATCCGTCTCACCAATTTATTTATTTTTTATTTCCAAGTCATTTGATTCACTTTATTATTTTTCTCTCTCAACTTTTCCTCTTTCTTGTTTAAAATAGTGAAATTCCAAACTATGTATTGTAGAAATTTGGTAAATACTAATGAATAAATTTCCATGAGTTACATTTTGTTCAATATTGGGTTAATTTTTCAAATATTTTATTTGGAGTGTTCCCTCCAATAACGATGGTCAACTCTGCCCACGTAGTTCTTAACATCTTTACAGTGTATTTTGCTGCTTGATGCCATTCAATAATAATTTTACCATATATTGTCTTTCGTATGCTTATTTTTATCTTTACAGTATTAAATTTAAGTATTCCTTCTCAGTGTGTTTTTTCAAAACTGCAAGATATGCTTTACCTGTTTTCTTCACAGCCAACCCTGTTCTTTGTAGCTCCGGGGAATCATGACCAAAAAATGAAATTCCTTTAAAAAAAAAAAAAAAAAGCATTTTCTAAATGTTTTAATTCCTACATTAAATATCAGACTTAATATTATCCATTTCTGTAATTTCTAGATCTTCTGTCTTTCAGCAGTGTTCCTAAAACTCCATGTTCATCTCCCCAAGGCTGTATTATTGTTGAAATAGCTACCGATATCTATCTACCTGTCTGTATCTCAGTTATTTTTTATTGTGGAATTATTTATTGGCCCTAGTTGGAAACACTGCCATAGTTTCTCTTTAAAGTATGAAGGAAATGATGTTATACAAGAGAACTTTGTAGAAGACATTGGAAGGTTTGGAAGACTATGATAGATGGAAGGCGTGGGAGCAAGGCATGAGTCAGAGGAACGCCAGGAAAGTTTGTGTTTGAGTCTCACCTCTTCTGTGAGACTCTGTGTGGCTTTGTGACCTTGAGAAAACTACTTTCTGTCTTTGAACTTCAATTTTTTGAGGATAAAACAATAATTTATAGGATTTTTGAGACCCTAGGGTGATAATACATATTAAGTAAATCTGTCATTACTTTTCTTTTCTTTATTTAATACTAGACTGACTCTCTGAGTAAAAGTCATTTCTTCAATTGTCAGAATTTATGGAGAGGGAGCAGCTTCCTTCCGGATCTTAAAAGAATTAGGATGGGAAACCTCATACTTGAGATTAGAGTAGTATTTGAGATAACTTTAAAAAAAAGTTTTATTATTCTTCAGGTGTGGTAAGACCAACAGATCAGGAGGCTATTGCCATTGAAAAGACAATAGGAGGGAATGGCTATGCCACACAGGGTCACATAGGGAAGTACCATGGTTGGTCAGGAGACAGAAGGAGCAAGAGGAAATTAGGGGCAAGAGGCTTTGTTGTGGTTTCTGCAGGAAGGAACAGGCAAGGCAGGGTAGGCAAGGTTGGCTAGTTTGAAAAATTTCAGCAGGCTCTAAGGCATAAGAGCTGTCCTGAGTTGTCTGGAACCTGGTTCTGGGGTGAGTAGGGCAGGTGGATGGTGGTCCCAAGTGTGAGAGCCCTGTGAAAGCTCAGTAAAGGAGGCGGTTGGCGTAGGCTCTGGATTGGTTGGGTTCTCATAAGAAACACACTCTAGCAGGTGAGTTGTTTAGCCCTGGGAGGAACAATCTCTCCAGGGTCAGCAAGGCCCCAGATGTCAAAACATCAGAAGCTTGTAGTTAATAGAATACTTTAAAAACCACCTGTCCTGGGATTCCTCTCCCACCTCACCTAGTTTGGTCATGCTGTAAAGGAAGGCATGCTGTCTTTATCAGGCCCCTATTAATACACCTACACCTTGGGAGGCTGAGGGTAGGATGGGCGCTAAGTGGTGTATAAAGAGAGAGCAGTGTATTTATTCATATACTCATTCATTCATTTAAATACTTACAAATCAACTAAAACGGTGCTAGGCAAAATTGCCTCCTGAGAGCGCAAAGTTGGCCTTGGGTCATGAGCTACGGAACAGGGACATTTCAGTTGTCATGACAGCAGGCAGCATGGAAGCCATCAGACTGATTCTGGGTCATGAACAGAGAACAGCACAACAGGGAAGCTGGAAAAAGAAAAGGGATGCTGTGGAGAGGAAAAACAGGAGGCTGGTAAGGGGCTGAGGTGTCAAGGGAAGAGAAGCCGCAAAAGGAAAGAGTCTACCACAAAAGGGAAGAGGCTCATCATGAACAAACTTTATTTCACAACTGAGTTTGGAACCAGTCCTATTTATTTCACCTTTCTGAAAGTATCTGGTTTTCTAAGCAGAGAAAAACATAACAGGAAGTGGGGTGTATCTGACTCATACTCCTAACTGCAGTACTTTCACATGGATAAAACTAGAGAATAGAAAAAGGAAAAGTTAAAAACTTCTTTTGCGTTTCGGTACTCTAGAAATCAAAGCAACAAATGAATTTTAAAATTATACCTTTGTAAATTTGAAGGAGGCTCATCATCCTTCAAATTCTTTCTAATATAGGTCAGTGTGTCATTGTTTTCTTTCCGTTCTGCAAGCACAGGTCATTGTTTCTGTGTCAACTAGGAGAGGAAGGTAAGGGAGAATGAGGGGTTAAGGGGTTAACTTACTTCTATAGGTTATGAAAAGTTGTGTGGTATCCAGACTTTAATGTTCTATTGTCCACACAATTGCACTAAGTCTTAATAGCAGGATTCAATTTCTACCTGAGATCCTCTGGTCTTAATATGGTAACGCGGTATTAGCCTAAGCTTGAGGAAGAAAAAATAGATGAGACTTGACATCATTCTAACTGTGGTGAAGTAAGAGTTTTAAAATTAACAAACATGTTGTGTTAGAGGTCAAGTTTCCCAGAAAGAAGACTCTGAGACTAAATTTCCTCGCAGGAAGTTTATTAGGGAGTGCTCTTGGGACTTGAGGGGAAATAAAGACAGTAGGATCGGGCAGAAGGAGAAGTGGGGCTGCGATGTAATCACAACCAAGGCTCAGATCACCCCATGATATGTCTTTGCAGAGAGACTGTGGGCCAGGCCTTCACACCCTCACACCGAATGCTTGATGCAGGCTGCACACAGGAGAGGTGTGTGATCCCAGGCAAGAGGGCTCTCACCTCAGCAGAGGTCGATCTCTGGGCTGGAGTTTCTGAGTGGGACTCAGTTAGGTGCGATCATCTGTCAACACACCCAGCAGCAGGGTGCCGTGGTCTCAATGTGTTTGTGTGTCCCCCAAATTCATATGTTAAATCCTAATGCGCAATATGATGGCATTAGGAAGTGGGAGCTTTGGGAAGAAGTGATTAGATCATGAAAGCAGAGTCCTCAGGAATAGAACGAGTGCCTTTATAAAAGAGGCCCCAGAGATTCTTTCCTCTTCTCCAGGTGAAAATACAATTAGACGTTTGCAGCCCAGAAGAGGCTGCTCACCTGACTACACTGGCACCCTGATCTCAAACTTCCAGCCTCCGGAACCATGAGAGATAAATTCCTGTTGCTCATAAGCCACTCCGTCTGTGGTATGTAGTTATAGCAGCCTGAACAGGCTAAGACGGGGGAGAGCGCTTCTGATCTGAAGAAGATGGGGGTGATCCCTGAAGTTCACCCCGGCACCTACTACACACGCACTAGAAAAGTATCTTCTTTCAGGCTACCATAGTCACTGCACTAATGCTAGGCAAAAGAATGAGGAACGAATACGTTTATCAAATAAAATATGTAGTACCTTCATTGAATTGGGGTTGGGAGAGAATATGTGCCTGTATTAATTCCGGGAACAGCACTTTGTCATCCACTCATGAAGCCCTTCATCAAGCATTTATTGAGTATCTCTACCGTGAGATGAAGATGTGTCAGGAAATAGAGGAGACCCCACAAAGCACAATCCTGACTTGAACCCTCCCATCCTCAGGAATCTGGTTCCCCAGTGTAGGACAAATACGAAATTCACAGGGAATGTGAGGAATGGTGTGCAAACTTGGGAGTTCCCCAGGTGAGATCTGCAACTGGGCCCCGTGCACAGAGAGCAAGGTGAGACTGAAGGAAAAGGCAGACCACTCCAGATTGGTAGATGGCAGTTTTAATAAACAAGAGCACTTTTGAGGCCGGTCTTGGGTGGCCACAAAACAAGTAGATCTCTGCACCCACTCACCAGAATCTTATACGTTTATGTAGAGGCCTTAACAAGGTTCAGTCATGTATGCATTCCAGATGCTTCTAACAACACCTTACTGTGTCAGGGTATGTCCTTGAAACAGCTCTGGCTATGGGAATGGTGGGCAGTACGTACATCCCAAGGACAAGGGAAGGAGGAAGGAGGCCCAGGTCCAGCTCACAGGTCATCTCCTCTCGATGACCTCTTCTGACATGTTCTGAATTTCTAATACACTTAGTAGATATTCAAACATTTTAATGATGGTGATGATAATGATGTATACTCAATACAGAGGAAGCAAAGATTTGAATAGTAATTTAGAAGTGGGCAAAAACTAGTTAGATTCAACTCTAAATTCTGACCATAATGCTTATTTATAACAGCTAAATTCCATGGAGCCTGTCATCTTTCTTGCTAAATATCATTTCCGTTTATGTCCACAGGCAACAGTACCTTACCTTCTTGTCTCCACTTCCTGCTCCTCATTCTTTCTGGCACACCCACCTTCTTGCTAATAATTACCCACCCTTCCAACTCATGACCTCTGCTCTACTTCCTCCGTCTTCATCTCTTCCAAGGATGTTGTTCCAGGTCACTACGTGAGACAGAGGTTGAGGCAGACTGAGTTATCGTATGAGGGCTGAGCACAAAGGGGCATGATCAGGAAAAGAAGTATCTGGAAGGAAGGGAATACATATTGGACAGTACATGAAAGTTCTGGCATTGTCCTGCAATCTCTACGCTTCGTACCATGACCATGAGAATCTTACTAGTTCCAAAGGGCACTCCACCACATTCTGGCAAACATGCCACAGAATAAAAATGGGAAATACTTGTGATTTAACTCCTTAGACCTGCAGCCTCTCTTGGATTGATTCATGCTGTGCACTCCAAGTGCTTTTTTCCCTTTCCCACCACTAATGATATGCCAGGGCTGGAGAAGGGAAGGGGCTAGGTCAGTCAACAAGTGGAAATGTTAGGTGTTCATGCACAGGCATGTGGTTTGTGGTAAGGTCTTTACATGATTGTGAAATACAAGAATGGTAGTAGCCAATAATGTGATGTTGGCTTGAAGGTGAGGGCTTAAAGGGCAATCATTGCTCTGCTGGAGCAGCTACTATTGGGAAAAGAACAGCAGCCAGTGAGTTTCAGGCTGGATGTAACTACAGAAGCCAAAGCAAGTGTTAAAATCACAATTTACCGAGGGCTACAGTTTTAGAACTGTCATCAGCTTACGACCCTCTAGTTCTCCTTCCCGATTCTCATTTCCAATTTGTTAAATTATAGACTATTCAAGTTCATCAGTTTCCTCAAGGAGTAAGTCACCATGTCCCAATCTGTGTGATTCCAATGATATCTTAGTATCTTAGCATAGCCATTTCCAAAAAGCTCAAGTCACAAAACACAATTTCCACACATTCCTCAAAATGTCTAGTTTTAAGCACAATGTTTTCAAGTTCCAAGAAAAAATACAAATTTTAAGAATAAACTTAAAAGGGCTTTGTTCCTAGATAACGAATGAATGAATGAGGAAAGCTGTGATAACCATCAAGCAGGACCTTAAAAGGGATGTATTTGGAAGAGGCCATATATTACAGTTCTTAGTCACCAAAAACAGAATAGAACCCAAACCACAGCAAAGGCTGTTTTGTTTTTGGAACTAATATTAATTTCTCATGCACCGCAACAAATTCTTGACTATGTTTCTGTATGAGACAAACCCCTTAAAAAAACAAATACTCAAAAATCCATCAAGATAAAAGTTTTTTTGTTTTTGGTTTTCTTTCTAATAAAGAGGTCAAGCCTCTAAGATCTGAGCAAAATGGTCACAGTTGTATGAAAGGGAAGAAACTTCAAGGGACTAGCAAATCTCCTAAGGAAAAAGCCATGTCTCCAAGCAGCTATCCTTTCCATTAGAGTTATTTCTCTGCTCGGCACATAAAAGACTGTCATTAAGTATCATTTAAGATGTCTTGTCAAAATAAAATGATTGTTCGTTAGAATAATCAGACATGGAGGACCATTAATCACAAAGAGGCAATGAAAGGATCTGTCTCTTTAGTCTAGGCATGGAAAGCTAAATTTTAAAACAACAGGATCCAGAGAAGAAGTGACCGTTAGGATTCCAAATGTCATATGGCTCTTCAAAATTAGCCCAAACAAATTAACTAGAAGCATCTATTGTAAAATGAAGATAGGAGCATATGTACCTTCCAGTATTCATTTATTGCGTAACTTCTTTAATTCATAGTAATAAAAGGGAACGGTGGGAAAGTGTGGCCTGCTGTTCAGAAAACTGAATCAAGAGAGGATATTTGGGTTCGAGTCCATACGTCCTCATTAAATTCATCATGTCATCTTGGGAACATCACTCTGTCTCATTTTCCTTACATGTGAAATGGAGTTAATTTTAACTTTCAATCTCCTCACAAGCGTATATAGTAGGGATAAAATGAAATGGAATGGAAAGCATTCTGAAATGTAAAAATACACATTGACTTTGGCCTAGACTCAGAAACTCCTATGAATCAGCACTCCACAAACACACACACGCACACACACACATACACAAATGCACCCTTGTCTAGATGCTGAAGCACCATAAAAGGCAGCGTAAAATGGCTAAGAAGGAAATGGGAGAAAACTAGAAAATCTTCAAAACAGAATCTGTCCATTAACAGAGATGACTCTGTGAATTTATCCTCAAGTGTATGCAAATTGAACTGTTCCCACATTATGTTTCCCAACCCGGACGCCCAAACTGCATCTCCCCTTTGGGAGGAACTGTCGGGTAATTTAGCAACATATTGTTTCATCGAATGCTATGACTGGAAAGAGAAGAACAGCTAATTTCTCTGAGTCTCAGTTTCCTCCACACAAAATAAGGTGATGGGAAAAATGACTGTAAGGATTCTTTTAACTCATAGTTTGAGTTCTGAAAATTGAAGGAAAAGGGGGCAGAAGTGGTGAACTAACGAGTTCACATCCTGGGCACCAGGCCAGACATTTTGCCTTGCCATTGTCTCCTCATAGTGAAAATAACTTTGGTTCAGTTAAGGCCAATACAACCTTAATCTACCACTGGTTTGTAATGCAGCCACTAGACTCAACTCAAAAGCAAATTATTCTATTTCTGTCTGAATTTAGATGCCAAAACTCAACCCCCAGTTTGTTTGGTTTTAATAAATTTATTCTGTTGTTGCGGACATTGTGTAAAATGGAAAAAACAAGTCTAGACTGGTTTGAGTTCAGGAAGTTAGGGCAGGGTCTCTTTATTAAAAATAAACATCCTCCTTCTTGCTTCCTCTTCATTCTTTTCTCACAAATCCGCTCCCAAAATTCCCTTGGAATCCGGGGCTCCCACATGTGGTTATTGCCCCAGATCCATGTAGAACACCTCACCCCTTTGTGAATAATAAAGCCAAGACTACAAGATGTTCTTAAAGACATCTAACAGTAATACAAGCTGAACATGACAAAAAGTTAAGTATCTGAACGCTCATTTCTTTTATCTTTCTTTTATAAGAGTTGGCACATTAATCCTAGGGAATGAGACACATTTTCGTCTGAATTTTGCATTCCGTAGTTTTCAGCACTCACTGCTCTGCTAGCGTTAATTAAGAATGGAGAGCCTTTATCACTTCCCATCCCAACAGGGTATTCAGATCTATGACTAAATCCAGGTCAAGTTTATTATCAGCCTTCTCCCTCCACCTCTGAGGGTTTTCCTTTCCTTTTGGGTCTGCCTCTTCCTTTTCTCCTCAGGAGATTTTGTGAAGTGTTATAAAAATACAGAGGTGTATGATTAATGAAGAACACAAGTGCCTGCAAAAGGAACTGCATTAATAATGATTTCTAGATCTTCGGCAAACACGGGGAAGAGCCTGACAGATGGCAATGTAACATGGCACATAGCTCTGGGGTCAGACAGCCTGGTTTTACTACTTAAGAACTGTGCAAACTCACACGTTTCCTAATTTCTCTGTGCCGTAGTTTCTACAAGGAAAATTGGGAATAACAACAGAACTACTCTGCTAGGTTTATTGTGAAGAGTAAATGAAATAGCCCAAGTTAAGGACTGGGAACATCACTTGGCACAGAGCAAGCATCAATCATATATTTGAGGAGTGTCCCAAAATGGGCAGATGTCACACATTTCACAAGTGTTCTTTGTTTTGGTCTTTTTTCTTTTTCCCCCTGTTTTGTGCTAAGGTACTAGCTGTTCTTTCTACCTAGAATACCGACCCCACCTTCCCCAGTTGGCAGCCCCTCAAGAACTATCAAGGGCCCTTCTCAAATGAGTCTCTCTGCAGCCTTCCTCAAGCCTCTGGGCTCCCTTAGCACATGGTACAGGCCTCAACTAATACAGCATTAATCACATCTGTGGCCACTATTAATTTTATACACACACACACACACACACGGTGCCAAAAAACATGTATATACATTTTCAGAAAGGAAAAAAACTGTAGTAAAATTATGCTGATGGCAACCACTTTGAGCCCCCCTTGTAACTGCAGAAGTCAAACGTGACTTGCATCCATCTTTTGTGATCGGTATATATTATTATAATTTTAGTAGTTTTTGCCTTTCTTAAAATGTGTATACATTTTTTTGGCACCCTCTGTGTGTGTGTGTCTGTAATATAATATGTAACTTTCTTTTAAAGGCATATAACACACAGTGAGGACTCAATACATACTTTATGTATCTGAGAGACACCCAAAAACCTGTTTTCAGTAGTTTATTTCTACCACTGGATAGTTGATTGCTGATCTGAAAATGTGTGAGCACATCACAATGACCAGTCAGAGGAGGCTGACCGGTCTTTCTGGGGCCCGGAGACGGTTTTTGAGTTGGAGGACAGCAAGGGTCAGATCTGAACAGTTCAAGCAACACCATAGAATCTACCATTTCAGTTTAGAAAATTAGCTTGGTTTCCTGGAAGAATAAATTTATTGAAACCTATTGGTTTTCTCGTTTAAGAAACTGTATACATATACTTTTTCCTCTAGGAAAGCCATTCAAATTAGCCCCTGCTAGACAAATTCACTTTTCGGAATTTAGCTAGTTACCTAAAGAGCCTTTGGAAAATTGTAAATATACATGAGACCAAGCATTTCCTGATGGAAAATTACATCAGGGAGATGGGAGAAAGGGTTGAAGTATGATATAAGAAAACTCATTTTTTAAATAAATGAGTGTTTATGAACAAGGAAATGGACAAAGAACAGTGAAGGCAAAAAAGAAGATGAAAACCAAAAAAGAAGAAACTGGAGCTTTTCTTATATGAAATTAGGGAGCACAAAATGTTGGTGTCTCTCTCTCTCTCTCTCTCTCTCTCTCTCACACACACACACACACACACACACACACACACACACACACACATTGGTTTCTGTGTAGACTGGCTCTGGAGACGTTCACAGAAGCTCTAGGAGATGGGGACATAAACTTTGTCACCAAAAACTCAGATTAGTAAAGTCAACAGATATTCCAAGGCAGGCTGGAGTAGTGGAGAGAGTTCAGATCTCAACACCAGCATTTACTGGTTGTATCTTTGAGCAACTTAACCCTTCGAAGCCCAAAATGGGGATGACATGCATACTTGGAAAGGTTTTTATGAAAATTAAAAATAATATAGGTGAAGTATCTGGAATATAATTGGCACTTAATAAATAATAGACATTAGTATTATTAAAAAGTATATAAAACAATGTAAGTAAAACATGATTCCTAACCTCAAGTGGGTTTATAAGCAATAAGGATATAATACCTTAAATTTAAATATATGACTAAAATATCTTTGGTAATTGTTTCCTGAAAATGGAAAATTTTCAAAAGAAGAGAAAAATTCTCTGAAAGTTCTGGGGAAAAGGAGGCAATATGCTTCGAGACACATGAAAGGTTGTAAAATTTACCTCCTAAAACAAACCTACTACATTGACTTGTATTTTTATTAAGAAAGAGATTTTCACCCAATTGTTCTCAGACCAATTAAATATTATATTGGTTGTCATATAAGACATAGGACTTGAGCTGCTCCACAGAAAACAAAAAAGATTTAGATGGGCAAAGGGAAAGGAAAGCATTTCAAAAGAAGGGTGTGTGTGAAGCAAAGGGGCACAGGCCCAGTAGAACAAACTCCTGACACCCTTGCTTTATCCAGAACTACATTCTGGACCTTTATCCATATTCTTGATTCCGTGCATCCTTGCATTAGCTCAGAGACCTATTGTTGATCCCTTGACTTGTTGCATTTTCCCATCTACAATCCCAAACTCTACCTTAAGACACAAGATGTAAATTGTTCCTCTGGTTTTATCCCTTGACTCCCTTTCCTTGATAATAATTTTAACTTGTCCTTAAGTATTGTCTTTTTCTGGTCCTTCCAGCTGATTACTCAGCCTGATCCCATGAGGCTAGCTAGGATTCATGCCAAGTCCTTGGTCCCTAGAGAGGGAATGGAAAAAAACATGGAAAATACAAGATATTTGTAAATGAATTTGACTGAGGCATACTATTTGGGAAGGTGAGTGGTTAAAACCATTGGCAAAATCTTTTTTCAAAATTAAAGAGTTCTTTCCACATTGCGTGTCTCATAAAACACTTTGTGTTTGCCAAATTATATTAGCCGAGAAGGCCCATGGCCCACCAAAGGATAAGTGACAGACGAAAACTATGGGTGTGAGGTTATGCCAGGTCACTTAACTATGCAGCCAAAGTCAGCCTCTCCAGAGTGGGAGGGGCTTTCTCTTGTCTTTTTAATGGGAGAATAAAAGTGTTTATGTCTTATGGTTACAGTCATCTTTCTTACAACAAACTCAACTATAAGCCATCATTAAAATGATTTAGCAATACTTTTAGTGTGACTTGGTCAAACAACAAATATGTACTGATCACCTACTCTGAGGGAATCAGCGCAATGGACTTAACCTCTCTATATATAACTTAATTTTGTTAAGATTGTGCAATATATTGTTTGGTTTTATTACTGTTACTCATGAAGAAGTTAAAAATAGTAAGCATAAGAAAATGACAGGCACTTAACCCTAAGGACTCATCGCCTTCATCCAGTCATGCAGAGAAAGCAGTTCATTCTGTGGAAGAAGACATTTGGGAAACCATTTAGGGAAAAGTGTATTTTCATTTCTTTTGAAAAATAAATGTGTTTTATTTGCATTGGCTGATGACTCCCAAATTTATATTTCCAGTTCAGATCAGACACTGGACCCCAACCACTTCCTCTATTTTTCTATCGAAATATTACAAAAACATATTAACTCATTATACCCATTTTTATTTTCCCCTGCAAACTGTGAACTAGATTAGCACCAATTGTGCAATCCAGAAACAAAGGAGAAATCTTTGACACAACACTTTTACCTCGACATTCATTGATTCAACATTACCTTTTAAGCAACTTTCACGTATCCCTCTTGCTTTCTTCCTTTTCAACATCATCTGAGTTTAAACTACCAAAACCTAGCACTAAGTTACTACAATGACTGCCTCCAAGTGAGTTTCCTGCATTAACTCTTGCCCCTTTCCAATCAATTCTCCACAATGCAGCCAGACCCATTTTTTAAAGACATAATCTAATTATGTCTCTCTCCTTAAAGTTCTTCAATGGTTTCCAATTACCGTATTTTGCTGTGTATAATGCGCTCCCTTGTCTAATGCATACCCACGTTTTTGGCCCAAATTTACAGGGAAAAAATCTTTTGCTTTAATTTTTTAATTCAAAATTTTATTTGTTTACATTTAAGTACTTATTTTTTGTATTATAAAGGAATTTTAGCATTTATTTTTTAACATATTTGGTACAAGAAATTTTATGTAACAAATAATTACAAAACACAAGAACAGATACAAGGTACAAGGAATTGTATATACCGGTTAACAAAATTACGCTATTTACGCATCATAGAAGGCCAAGAACTCTTCGTTGTTGCAAGTTCATCTTAAATTCAACAACACCATTTATCATATTCCAGGGTATTATTTTGCATACAGATATCGTTATTGATTTCTAGAGTTACACTTTTAACTCACAAGCATAAATAAAAGAATTAAAAACATTTATAAAGATATGGAATTAGTACAATCCATGTATATAACGAGTATCCTTATTTTTCCCCTCACAAATTTGGGCGAAAGAGTATGCACTATACACGGCAAAATATGGTACCTTTAAGATTTAAAAAAGTTGGATCTTTGGCATTTTCATATGGTCCTGTCTAATTCCCCGGCCTTGTCTTGTGTCTTTTTTTTTTTTTTCCAGTTTTATTGAGGTATGACTGACAAATAATAGTTATATATATTTAGGTTGTACAACATGATTTTTTAAGGTATACAATGTGGTGATTTAATATGCATTGTAAAATGATTACCACAGTCAAGTTAAACAACTCAACTATCACCTCACATAGTTATGTGTGTGTGTGCTGAGAACACTTAAGATCTTGTCCCTTTTAATACACAAAGCCTCATTCTACTTTATAACTTATAGAGTTAACATAGTTATATAATTATATAACTTTATTTAAATATATATAATAGAAATATATTACAAATACATCTATTTGTATAAATGTTTTATATAAATATAAAATCAATATATAAAATCAAAGGATATACGTAATCATGATGCAGATTCTTTTTCTTCATCAATTGAGATAATCATATAATTTTTCTTTTGAACTATTATTGTGGTGAATAACATTGATACATTTTCTGATGATAAAAAATGTTTGCATTCCTGTTAAAAACCTACCTGATCAGTATTACAGTTTTTAATTTTTTTTTACACTGTGTTAGCTAGTATTTTATTTAGGATTGTAGTATCCACATTCATAATTGAAATAGGCCTATAATTTTCTTTCTGGCTTTAAAATCAAGAGCTCACTAGTCTAAATTAAAAATGAGCTAAACATATTTAATTTACTTTTTTAATTTTGTGGAACAACTTGTATAAGATAGAAACTATTTCTCAGGTTCCTAGGGCTGTACTGGAAAGCCATCTAGGTTGTGGGGCTAGGAAGGGGCTATTTGGTGGCCATTTTTATTTCTTTGGCATTTATTGATCCGTTCAAATTTCCTATTTCTTCTGTGCCAGTTCTGGGTTTAACACTTTTGTGTCTGCAGAGATATCTTTCTTATTTGTCTTTCAAACAATCAGTTTCTATAAATGTCATCTATATTACATTTTGTTCTCTATTTCATTGTTTTCTTACTGTATCCTTATTATTCCGTTTCTTCTTCTCTTGGGTTGTTCTGTTCTTTTTCCAACTTCTTGAGTTGCAAGCTTAGCTCATTTGTTTTCAACCTCTTTTGTTTTCTGATTAATGTATGTAAAACTATGCATTCTCGGCACTAATTCGATTATCTCTCACAAATTTTATGTAATGCTCTCATTATTATTCAGATATAAGTATTCCTTTAGTTCCTTTAATCCTTTATTTCATTTTTTTCATAGGGATTCTTTGGTAATACTTTTAATTTTGAATATAAACATATTACATGTTTGGCTTTTTTAAGCTATCCTTTTGACATTAAATTCTAAGTTTATTGCATTATGGTAAAAAAAAAATGTAGCCTACATTACATTGATACTTTGGAATTAATGAAGCTTCCTTTGTCACGTGATGGAGAATATTTTGAAAATATGACAGAAAAGTAAGCATTCTTTGTTTGGTGAGCACTTTCCGAGTTTTAAAGAAAGGTATGTTTAAAAAAACAGTTTTAGAATTTGTTTATCTCTGAACTTCTATAACTTATTATTTGATTAATTCTTGAGTTGCAAGGTGGGATGCACGTGTGTTGAAATGTTAAGTGTACCTCTCATGATGGTTAATGATGGTTACATTTTCCTGTTCTACGGGCATTTTTTTCCAGCATAAAACATACTCCATTGTCCTTTTTGATATTTTTCCTTGACTTCTATTTTGTCAGACATTAAGACTGATACTCCAACTCTCCTTTGGTTCAAACTTGCTTGAAATAATTTTTCCATTCTTTTATTTTAAACCTTTCTACATCTTTTGTCTTAAGTGTGTTATTTAAAGACCACATATTAGACTTCTTTCTAAAAATTATTCTGATAGTCTGTATTTAATTGGTGAGTTTGGTCCATTTACATTAACTAGAATTATCACTATATTAGGAACTATTTTCTACAGTATACTTTTTTTATACAATAAATAATTTCTCACAGTATTTATAATTGTCTATACTATATCTTCCTATCCCTCTACAGACTGTAATTTTGTTGAGGGCCGATATTAATTCTAATTAATACAGTGTCTGGAATAGAGTAGGTAGTTTATAAGTATTTGTAAAATAAATGAGCAAGTAAATGAATTATTATTATTGTGCTTAGAAATTGCCCTGTCACTGAAATGTTAACTTGTTTTTATAAATTCTATTTAGCAAATAATTATTAAGTGCTTGCTATTTGCCAGGAAATGTGGCATGTGTTACATTAGAATACAGATAGGACTTGAACATAATATTCACTCTTTAGATATCGAAAACCTTATGTAAATGATATGCAATCTAGTACAAATGATATAGGAGTACCCAGGAACATAAATATGTACACAGAGAACTGTTCTAAGTCAGGTAAAGCCCAAGGCATCCTTTCGGAAAAGTCAGTTGACAGCTCTGAGCTTCCACTTCCCCATATGAACCTTATAAAAATAATTATATCCTCTATATCAAGATATTTTAGGCTACATTTTATATACATGTACATATATGAATTTTTTATAGATTTGTTCAGTTGTTTACATACCTTTTATTTCTGGTCCTATTTGAAGAGTAATAAGAATTGCCTCTTTCGTTAGTGGGAATTTTATCCTTAAAAGCATCGTTTAATCCCCAGATAGTTTAAATAATAGGCTATATGCCTGTATAAATTTACTTACAGCATCACTGAAATGTTTCAGTATATTTTTCTTTCTTGATCTTCTCTTTCAGGACATTCAAAACGCCTTAGGATTCTTTAACTGCCCTGTGTTTGAATCACTAAATCTAATCTCACACCATATGGAAGTCATTCCTACAAGTCAGGCTTGCCAAATGTATTCATGGCAGCCCATGTTGTTGCTTTCTTTTTGTGCAACAGAAAGACATGCTGGCAAGAGCAGTGAGTCAGTTTTTGTGCTTATCTTTTAGCACACACAGGAAAAATCCCAGCCAGATGACCTGTGCCTGTCCCTAAAAGGGGTGAGTCCAGGTACAAAACACAATATGTAGGCCAAATACAGGGGCTGAGAAAGCCAAGTTAAGGTTGCCAGACTAGCTTAGGTCAAAATTTACCGCCAGTTGTTCCGAGAACATTTTTACTTTTCCACCATTGTCTGGTTGATTTATTTCTGGCACCAAAATTTAAACACAGCTTTTCTTGAGGGTCCGTGCTATAGAGAACAGCCAATACCTGTATCTGAGTTCTCTTTCCCAATAATCTCTGGCTTCGAAACATGTATCACCACAAATCCTCCAGCTTTGGCTGCTGACCTGGTGAGGAAGTTTCATATGTCTTCATCATCTGAAGATGGGAAGAAAGTCCTGAAATTCATTCCAACAAATACAGTACAGCTTCTGGGAAAAGCAAAAATGGTACAAAATTTTCTCCCTTTCATCTATTCAGTAAATGTTCGGTGAATGTAAAAAAAAAAAAAAAAAAATTGCATATAGAGAGAGAGGAGAAGCTTTTGGATAGCCATGGCCTCTCTTTTTCATCATTAACCTTTTATACATTACTTATAGACAGACAGTCATGTTTTTCCTTTCAAACTAAAAAAAGTGCTTTGTATTAAGCTATTGGCATAAATAAGAGGCTTCTTTAGGTAGACTGGGAAAAAAAATGGAGAAAAGAAATGAGACACTATTAATAAATATTAATTTTTCACTTTAAATTTAATGAAATAATTAATTCTGCCCTTTAGCAATCTTTCAGATACTCTTGTTTTCTTCCCCTTGATCTATAGTCTGCACACATTTGGTGCTGTACATGGAGTCAGTTTCTTTATACACCCTCATGTTACATACACAGGCCCACTCTGGTAGGTCAATGTGTAAAAACTGAGACATAAAGACAAGTATGTAAGGGGAGAATTTACATTCCACACACAATAAGGGAACATTTCTTGTTTTACTCTTCCAGAGGAATTCTTGCTATTCAAGTGATTTTCATTGAAGAAAGAGTATAGTTCTTCATGTATTTACACTATAATTTAATTTGACATGTTATTATCTGGAAACGTCTGAGAAATATTGCTATTTCACGAAGAGAATAATAAACTAATTTAGTTGAATTGCTACATAAGCCAATGTTCAGACAATAACTGGTTATAAGACTGCTGAAGCAAACGCCACTGGGCAGGGCTGAATTAAATTTCCACAGGTCATCCCAACCCACATGTCACTGCATTATTTTCCATCACAATTCTATCAGGAAGAGATCAGATGTGGAAACAATGACTTATGTCACAGCCTGTTCACTTTGTAGCTTGATCAGCAGAGGCATGTTCTGTACTAAACTCTCCCAAATATTAATCTGAAAATTTTTCCTTTGTCTTCTCTAAACTTTTTTTTTCTGAATTTCATCTTATTTCCAGGGTTTGCAATGACTAGATGAAACAAAGAAGAGGAATTGCAGAATTTCATATCTCTTCTACAAGATTTTTCTCTCACTGACCAAACCCTAGCTAAAAAGATTAACATTTTTGTGCCAAGCATTTCAAAGCATATCAACTTCCAACTCAAATGAAGTTATCTGACTACACTGGGAAATAACTAACAGCAGACAGGGCCCACTCAGCAGGCAGTGATGTGAACTGAGCTTTTGCAAGGCATCTTGCTAAGTGGTTTTTAGGCCCAGGGATGGACATCCAGAAACCAGTCAACAGCCCTAGCCTAATAGCATCTCTTGCACAATAGCATTAAGAACAGAGTGTTCCTTCAAACACTAGATTACGTAATAATTTATCTTGTTTATCTATTCCAAGGATAAAATAATCTAGAAGCATAAAGTTATAGAAGTCTAGTCAAACTCATGTTTAAAAAGAGAATGAAACGATTTGGCATTTTCAGAACTAAACTGAGTTCTTTCAGATTTCAATTTGATTCCTGTTGGAGACCTTGCTGATTCAATTACTCCCACTTTTTGCATTTTTCCTCTGCTTTGGTCAGCCTCAGGAATCGATTGTTCCTCTACTACTGGGGGAAAATGGAAGTCACAGCAAACCAATGGAGTTAAACCAATCTTTTTTGAAACAATATATGGGGCGCGTGCGTGTGTGTGCGCGCGCGTGCACGGGTACCTGCACACACCCGCTCCACAGCATTACATGCCAGCCATTGATCTAGAAGCTCTACCTTTATTGTTGTATTTAATCCATCCAATGTTCTATGAGTTTTGCTTTGAGTTGAAGAAGCTTGTCAGAAATTGAACCTAGATTTCCAGTTTTGCTTGGGGTCTAAATAAATGTAGAGACTGACTTTGCAGACACTGCAAAGCCTTATACCAAAACAGAGTTAGTGACAGATGACAGTTAGCAAACATGAGTATTCATAGACTGGGATGAGACCTGGTTTTTCCTGGAGTAAACTGAAAGGTTTTGGAAAGCAACCTATTTGACTTGGAGCTTGTTTGGACAGATAATTTAGTATGCAGAGTGCTGGCTAGAGAAAAGGGGACTGGGATTCCAATACCAAGTTCATCCTTTCTCCAATTTTTAAGTCATTTAACTATATGGGCTTAAGTAACAATATACAAATCTTTAATTCCTATTGTCCTGTTTTAAAGGATATTGAAGAAATTAGCATTTTAAATGTGTATATCTTTATATAATTTTATCATTAGCTCTGAAACTGGGGACTCAAGAATCCCTGTAGACACCATCACAGTATTATTTAAACTTAGGAAATACTGCATGATTATATATCAGTGCTTAAAATTATGTTCTTTGAAATCAAACAGTCCTAGCCCTGTGTTTGAATCCTGCTTTTGCCATTTAGTTGCTGTATGAACTTGGATAAAATATATAACCTCTTTAGGCCTAATTTTCTCATATATAGCATGTGGGTAATTATACTCAGTTTGTAGGATAATTATGACAAGCAAATAATACAATAAATAAAAAGTGATTCTCATGGCACCCAGTAGATAGCAAGCATTTGATGTATGATAATATTACTTGGATAGTTGTATAATTTTCATTTGCTATCTGCTGTCTTATTTAAAGACTGAAGCTTTTAACAGAAAGAAAAGGGGCAGAGAAATTATCTATATGGGAAGAAAAGAAAATTACAGCTGTTCTGAACCGGGAGCTCAGTTTATTCAACATGCAGGCTTCCCCACTGTTCCCCAGAAGTTTCTGCCCATGATTCCCTAGCTGCTGCTCCCAAACCTGAGTTTGACAATCATCTATTTTCACTTAGTTCAGCTAAGACAAATTAAGAAAAGGACTGGGGGACTGGGTGCATGGGAAGCTATGTCAATCAAGAAATCTGAGACGCAGAATCCATCCATGGGACTTCTCTTAAAAGAACAGAACCAAGAGGCCGGCACCAACCCAGGAATTTGGCTCGATGTCTGTCTCTCATGTCATTGTCTTTTGATGTCCTAGAAAGTGATTTCTGTTTTCATTTTCAGGGCTGCTGCTTCCTAATTGTTTTCTCCTTTGCCTTTTTCCTTTTCTGGCAAGAGGAAGGATTTTAGTGCTGTCAGTAAAATAATAATGTGAGCTCCATAAAACCAGCATTCTGTAAATAAAGCTGAATCTCATGGAACAGAAAAAAAAAATCGGACTGAAGCCAGGAAAATTCCTCAAAGCGACAACATGTCTAGCAGTCTGAAAAAGAGTTAGAGAAAAAATAAGGGATGAGAGAGGAGGAGATAGAATTGGTGGAGAAATACATTAACTTTATTATTACTGTGTCATTATTTTCATCATGGAAATATTATAGAAAAGGGATAACTCTTTCGGTGTATCCTCCAGCAAATATACTTTTCTGAGAAGCTTCTCCCCATGGTAAGTCCTGGCAGCTCTGCCAATGTTTCCTCTCCTTCATTCACTCCCTGAATTCAGGATTATCTGAGCTTGTCCTCAGTGCTTTTTGCAGTGTTCTGCAAGCAAAGATGTTCCTGAGTGCCCATAAAAAGGTAAGCCCAAAGAGAAAACATATCACTTGGTCTCTAAGGTCACTAGGGTCAATTGGCTGCTTAAAAAAAATTTTAAAGAGGAACACTAATTAAAGTTTGTGATCAAAGAGCACTCTTGATTCATGAGACTAGGTTCCAAATCTGTATTTTTCTCCACTATATTTTCAGCTTAGAATTGGCACACAATAGATGCTCAATACATTTGTTAGATGAGTGGGTAGATAGATAGATAGATAGATAGATAGATAGATAGATAGATAGATAGATAGACAGATAGATAGATAGATAGATACATAGATAGATAGATAGATAATGAAGGACTAAAAACCATGAGGCTATTTCTGGCCCTGAAAGGTGTGGTCACACTTCTCTTTTCCACCTGAGGGCAGGTAGAATAGATGACCTTGTATTACTCTGTGGTTTTGTTACCTGGGTTATACCACATTACCAATTTCAATGATATTCTTGTACAATCAAAAAAAAAATAGCAATCATATCAATGTCTCTTTCATATCT
Source organism: Rhinolophus sinicus (assembly GCF_057876585.1). Lineage (NCBI taxonomy): Eukaryota > Metazoa > Chordata > Mammalia > Chiroptera > Rhinolophidae > Rhinolophus > Rhinolophus sinicus. Next base: position 31,149,218 of record NC_142501.1, on the reverse strand, counting down.
TTGTTGTTCACTTCTGGGAGTGTCTTCAAATATTCTCCCCACTGAAGAAACTCCCCTTTAGTTAGGGAAAATATCTGTATAAATGTCTTTTATAACGATTTAAAATGGAAATATAAGTTGGAGCTTCATGTGGTCTAGTCTTTACAAGATATCCCAATTAAGAAAATACAAACTAGCAGCCAACATTAATTAAAAACATTTTCAGTATTTTTCTGGCAATTCTTAATGTTTACAATGGCAAACAATCCTGTGCATAACCAAAGCAACCCTTATTTGCCTTTTCCCATTTCTCACTTTTAGTATGTCTCACCTCCTACAGCTGCCTCAAAGTTTTTCTCTTTACAACTCAGTCTCTACCTAAAACTCTCCCATCCAGCAAACCAAATCTACAAGGCTCTTCTCATTTCTTACCCTCCACTTTTCTCCTACCTCTATTTCTTCTCTTCTCTCAGATGAGTCAATCTTAGCCCTTTCCATCCCCCACCATGAAGCCCCCACCCTGGCTCATCACAAGTCCTCTTTATACAAAGGCATAACCGGAGCTGGTGCTCACAAAATTGTCTTTGCGATGGGGAGTGACATGGGAGAAGAGAAAAAAGGGCTCTGAATTTTCACACACATTAGTAATTTTTATGAATCACGTATAAATGGGATTTAGCATAGGAGAAGCCAGGAACTGATGGAAACACAATAAAAAGGAAAGATGAGTGACTGGTGAGAAACAGCTCCCAACAGAAACTGTTAGTCATACAAAAAGCAAGATGATAAAGAGAAATGCTTAAAATTTTAGGAAATCCAGTGGAAGCAGTGATAAAAATGACTTATAAAAAAAAGTAAAACTTAAGTTAGAAAGAGAAATAGAAGATTTTCAAGTCTGAATTCAGAGAGTGTAAAAATAAACAACTGTGATGTCGGAAGGCTGACAAAGCCTAGTTGCCATTTCAACTTGAGAGTAGAGGAGACATCTGGAATCTGGCTGAAAGAGATTGAGTTAATGTATATTACAAAGCACATGATTATAGCTGGAAAAGAGGAAATTCTCTTTAATTCTGGAGATGGAGTGAGGGGGAGGTGAGTAACCTAATCATTTTAGGGGTGAAACACTAAAACTAAACTTGTTTCATATTGTGTTAACTGGGGATTACTGAATTGAGTACATATACTCAAACTACTATTTGAACAAGCCATGGCTAGCTTGTTCCCCACCCAACCACGTGGCATGGTAAACTGACTTTTGCACTTTAAATTATTTATTGACAATGTAATGATTTCAATGATTTATCTTGGAAAAGGGGCACAGAAGCCAACACTGACAGCAAGTTTGTGATTTAAAGAGAAGAACAACCAGAAATCTTGTGAGTGGAAATCATGATGATTGAATTTAACAGAGATGGACATACATTGTCTCCTTTAATATTTTATCACAAAGAATATTTCCCTTAATATAAAAAAATCTGGGGGGACAATCTGAATTTTATTGGTCCTTCAGAACTCACTAATCCTTCAGATTACAAATGAGTTGTTTCCTTTAACAGGGAATCCTTTAGTATTTATAAAAACTCTTCATAGGGTGCAAGTTGTGGGGGACAGTCCAGCCCAATAAGACACAATGAGATACGAGGCCCCACCTAGTTGTTCGTCACTGTTCCTTGAAATAAATCATTATTGAAAATGATACCCACCCACCCCCAGCCCAGCGCTTTTGCTGTTCCAGCCCAAGAGTCAGAGATCCTGTAGCTTTAGCTTTTCTACAATCTGCTGCTCTGTGACTCAAGTCTATTTGTCTGCTAAGAAGACACCTGGGTACCCAGGCAACAGAGACACTTCTGATAGAAAAGGTTTACTAACTGTTCAAGAAAAAAACTCAGTCTATAGCATAACAACAGGCACCAAATTGCAATCCATCTCCTACAAAAAAAGAAACTGCACTTCTGATACTGAGGGTATAGTGGAAATATGTGTTTGTGAAAGTCTGTGTTTGAGGATACATGACAGCTCAAGAACAAAGTAAGCAGCTATTACTTACCTCCTTAGGGACACGTCTTGTTTGTTTCTAGATCCCCTACAGCACCTAGCACAGTACCTTGCATCTCATGTGCCACTCACTAAAAGCATATTGAATTCATTAGTTGTCAGGATAATGTCTTCAGAAAATGAGATGGGTACCCCCTTATCCATGCTGCACTTTAGATAGGTGATATCCAGCCCAAGAGAGCGTTAGGCCACAGGTTTGGACTCAGGTCACAAAACTGGATGGACAAGTTACAACGGCGCCACAGGAGGAAACAGAACTCACTCGCAGGGTCATGAACATCTCTACCCTAGCGAGCACTTGAAAAATGCCTAAGGTGCGTGCGTATCACCAGGCGAATGCCCAATGGGTCCAGGCTGGGTAGTTCAGCCCTAGTGGGAACGTAAGTCTAAATTAGAACAGCAGAAGAAGTGAGGTCCTTTCTTCCCCAGAACATCTCAGCCACCCATCAGGGCAGCGAGCAGAACACTATGGCTCTGTTTGAGGACCAAACCTGAAAGGCCCGCTGTCAGGGCCCGAAGGGTAGATCTGAGAAGGAATTAGAAAGGCAAACACGTGTTTGCGGCAACTCCCTTCTCCGTGGACCTTTGCCCAGGTCTGGCCCCAAACCTAGGACGGCCACAACTTGTGCACCAGAGCAGCATCCTGCCATAGCACAGTCACATCCAGGAGTGAGGGAAAGCTGCCCACCCCAACTTGATAATATCTGGAAGGAATGAATATTTGGGAAAAGTCCCAGGGCTAGATTAGTGCCAACCAGTCCCCACCTTCTCAGGCCCCCTCCCACTGGTTCCTCCCCTTTCAGCTTCTCTAGTTCTTATAAAAACTCCACAGCCTTTCACTAACAGCCTGAAGGAACCTCTCTCCCCACAGCTGCTGCACAAGGCGGTGAGACTGACCCACTGGACCACGGACAGACCATGAAGACTCTGCTGCTTCTCTCCATTCTGGCTGCCCTGGCCGTGGCAGCTTTGTGTTATGGTGAGAAACCTTTCTCTTGTCATCTCTCTGGTTTTCTTTTCTGCCCCGACTTCAGTTTACTATGATTTTCGCTCTCCTTCCTCCTCTTCTTGCCCCTCTCTCTATTATAATCTCAAAATACTATTAATTGAACATTTCCCAAGTCTCAAGCCCCAGGTCTGTTCCATCAAGACTTTTCTATGTCCTAAATATCCAGACTTTTATATGCAACTTACCAGGCAAGTCCGTTCTGTGGTAAGTCACTATAAACCTGGAAACTTTGCTATTTCAGAAATAAGATATGAGATTTCCAGCCCCAGAGTTCTCATTTTTAAGGATGTTTATTTAGAATTTGGTAACAATTGGTTAAGGATATTGGTCGAATTGCTTACCTTTAAAAATTCAGTTTCCACGTGAAGTGTTAAGTAACTATAAGCTCCCTCTAGGGACAGGACAATCTCACAAACTTACTACATGTGTTTGGTGAATTAATTTAAAAATGAAATTTTACATTTAAAGAATCTCAGAGAAAAATAGAGTTCATAATTTCTACTGAAAAAAGATAAATTTTGCCTGATTTCTACATGTTGTAAAAAATACCTGTTCAAAGTTTATGAAAGAAAATCTGAAGCAAAATTATTTATATCATTCAGTCTTATGCATCAATAATCTGGGTATTTCAGTTGTTTTTAAGCCTAAATTATATTAGCAACTGTATGTATTTTGTTCCTAACTCTTGAAATTATTCACGAGGTTTCTGTTTTAGAAGATTTGGTTTCTTCATCTCCTTTTGAACTTTTCAAGCAAATTCACTTGCTTACAGATATAAGCCTCTTATTGCCAAACTTACCTGCTGGGAAGGTAGAAAGGAGAGCGGCAGAAAGAAGAAACCTTCTGCTTTGGCATCATCTCAGTTCTTTCTCTGAACTGGAATTGTGCCCAGTGTGAGCTGGGAGCTGGAGTCAGTGGTTTCTGTGGCTGCCAATTTAACACAGGTTCTTAAGAGGCTTTTGGAACCTCCTAGAAGCCCATCCTGGGAAAGGCCAGCTGAGCATCTGCCCAGCCTGCCTGGAGAAACCTGGCTGTCCTCTAGACCCTTCTGTCCCTTCCTCAACCCTGCGCTCAGACAGGTCCCAGGTTAACCAGAGAAGACAGCTCTCTGGAGACCTTTGTGCAGCACTTGAATGTATTATTTCAGTAGCCTGCAAACCTCACAGCCCCTGGGACATTTTAGCCAAGACTGTGTTCACTAACTTCTTCAACATCACAGAAACTAAAGTGTAGACGTTTCCACAGCAAAGACAGAGCTAGAGAAACAACTCACAAATTCCAAATGCCTGTAATTTGTAATCACCATATTGCTAAATATATGCCTCACATCGTTTTGGCTCTTTACTCTCCCTCCTTCCCTATATTTAGACTATTGCAACGTGTGATAAATAACAATAAAATGAATCTTTTTGTTTAATTCCAGAGTCTCATGAAAGTATGGAATCCTATGAAATCAGTAAGTGAATATTTGACTTCCTTATTTAAATCTCATGTATTAAAGAATCGCTCCCTCTTCTTAAACAGACAAAATGGTAATACATATAACAGGGAGGAAAAAGAGGGCCTCTTTTGGAAAACTAAAGTAAATTTTAAAATCCAATGACTATAAAATATCACCAAATGAGCAATTTTTTTTTAAGCGTGAAGTGGTGTAATATGGCATTTAAACTGCATTCAGCATACTTAGGAGCCATAAAATCTCATTTGGAAAATTTAGGTTGGCACTACATCAACCCCACAGATGGAAAACAAGGAGTAATGACAAATGGCAAAGTACAGAAATGGAGGCGAAGTCAGCTGGGAGACCACAGACGTCAACATTCTGTTGAATGCTATTGAATTTATAAAGACTGAGTACAGGAGGAAATAACATATCGCTCTCATTTTCAATTTGCTCATTATTTTTATCATGTTTAAACTGTTCATTTACTATTAATCTCAAGGTATGCGTTACAAGTTCTCAGGACAGAGAGAATTTCTCCTCAAAGGAATTAAAATTAACACACTGAATAGGAATACCAAAATTGAGAAAGGCAAAGTGATTGCCCAAAGGCAAACAAACAAAACTTGCAGTGGCCAATGTGACAAGTCTCTAAGACACATATAGGGTTGTTAATTACTTTTATCAAGCAGTTTATGAAATCTGCATATCTCCCCCTTTGATTTTTCACATATCTCTAGATACAGAAAACGCACGAGTTAATAAGCTTTCAAACATATTTGTGTTAGGGAATATGCACGGAAATATTTTCAGCTACTGTTTCCCTAAAACTGCAATTATTGATTTCTGTTTTCAGGTCCCTTCATCAACAGGAGAAACGCTAATACCTTTATATCCCAGCAACAGAGATGGAGAGCTAAAGCCCAAGAGAGGTGGGTGAGAAAACTTAATGGGGGAACTCATTATTCCCAGTGTAGCATCCCAGATCTGAAAGGAGTGAGAGACAGGTTTTTTAAAATCATACGTATAATTTTCTAATTGTATCCCCCAAATCAAAGAATTTAAAAACAATATACAGAAAACAACTGAATTTCTAGAAGACTATTCCGTGAAAGACTCAAAAATGAGATGGAGGGAGGACGTAAAGGAAGACAGAAGGAAAATTTCTGTTTTCATTTTTAAAAATTCCCCATTCTACCTTTCCTCCCTGTTCTTCAAATATTTCTTTATATTGGGGGCAAATAGGCTCTTTCTCTGATATTTTCTTATTAATTTTTTCTGTTTCTTATTTCTCCACTCTCTTTATGCTTCTCAATCGGGATCTCTTCTTTTTCCCCACTTCCTAGAATCCGAGAACGCACTAAGCCTGCCTACGAGTTCAATCGGGAAGCGTGTGATGACTACAAACTGTGTGAACGCTATGCCATGGTTTATGGATACAATGCTGCCTACAATCGCTACTTCCGGCAGCGCCGAGGTGGCAAATGAGATTGGAAAAAGTCTCTTTCCAGAGCCTGGCGCCTGGTTTTGTATTCCCTTGCAGTAGCATCACTGAACCATATAAACATACAAATTGCTTGTTTCTTAAATGTTCCCATCTGGCTGCACGCCACCTTCCTGTTCCCAGATTGATAAGTAATGGAAGTGCAGAGTAGTGAAGCTCTAAGGAGAGTTCCGATGTGCGATTATTAACATAATAAACTTCTGGTTGGATACTTCCATTTTGTAAGCCTGATTTCTTCTGGAAAAATGCTACGATATTTAAATCATGGCCCACCTAACCCAGCATAGGAGATTCTGTTAATGATGTTCTAGTACTGATTAGAAGCATAACTGCACAGAAAGAATGAACCTTGGAAGGCATTCTCCCAGCCATAATTTGTCTAGAGTCTCTACCTTGGGGTCAGTGAATGATTCTTCCTATTAGGTGTTCTCAATGATTTTCAAACATAGACGATTGATGTTCCTGCTCTTCAACTTTAAATGGCCCCTAAATTCCTTCTGCGTGGATTTCTGACCCTGACCTAAATGTTACTTCCTAAGATGCCACAGTTTTTACTCTTACTTGGGCAAGAACATGTTTAGTTTCAGAATTGCCGGAGATTTTTAAATAATGCAATCGTGGAATTTTGGAGCCAGAAGACGCTAGAGCTCCATTAGACTTGGTTTGCTGACGAGGAAATGAAGTTCCAGAGTCTTCTGCTTGGCAGTTAGGGGCAGAGGCCAGGGCCTCTCTACCCCAAGTCTGACCTTGTTCTTCTTGTCCGTGAGAACTTGTTCAGGCCCACCCTTTATATCCATTACTTCTGGCAGGCCCACTGCCTTCATCTCCTTTCTATGCCTTAAAAATTCTGTACAAAACTCAAGCAATTTATGAAATCAGAGATGATTAAATCCACCCAGCTTCCATCACTCTACTGAAGCCAGTATCCAGCTGTTCAAGAATTTATGTAGAGTCAAGTACAATGTTATTATTCAATTCATGTTTTGATTAAAATTTCTTATTATGTATATTTGTTTGAATTATGGTAATTTCTTTGAGGGCAAACACTGGAACTGCAATTTTTTTTTCTCTCTCTATAGCCTTGGTACTATTTTCTGTTCACAAAGATTATCTGATGAAAGCTGAATAAACAACAGAGTAGCCATGCCTGGGAGTGATTACTCAGTTCTGAGACTGTTAGATTCATAATAATGTGTGTTTTATAACTTAAACCATTGTCATATTAATGCCATGATAAGTGTTTTAGAATTTTCCAAGCTCTTTTGCATATTCATTAGATCTTACAACAACTCAGAAGATGGATAACATGGAATAGATGGTAAAATTGAAACTTAGGGAGGTAACTTCCTGAAGACATTGCAATAGATGCCAGGGGTGTGCCACTCAGACTGCCCCTGGCCACCGCAAATATTGGCAGCTGATGTTTCAAGCTAAGTAAGGACTTGAGTGCAGCTCTCTACAGATCTCTAGAGCCCTCTCTGTATGCATCTTTATCCTCTCTGGTACCCTTCTTTGAATTGCTAGCCACTTCTCCAGATTCCCAGCTCTGTCTCTTCAATTTAGAAGGGTGAGTTTGCCTGGTTTCCATTTTCTGTCCCATGACCTCAAAACTCTCCAGAAAGTAAACTGAGTAGCTATAGAGCTTACCTCTTTTGTTTCTCACCTATTATGCATCAATGTCAAATAATCTAAAAGAAGGGAAAATATGGAGGGAAGGGGGAACAAAAATAAAATAGAAAATTTTAAAACAAATGGCAAAATAGACTTAAATCTATCTTGATAATCTCACTACATGTAAGTAGTCTAAACAATTCAATTATTTTTTTTTATTTCTACATCTGTTATAGATCCTATAGTACATTTTTATTATTTTTGCTTTAAACAATTATTTGTAAACGGTTTAGATAATACAAAAGTGTCTCATACATTTACGCATAGTTTCTACTTCTGGTGCTCCTCTTCTGGTGGTCATCCTTTTGTGTACATCCAGATTTCCATCTGATGTCATTTTCCTTCTGCCTGAATGACTTCCTTTAACATTTCTCATACTGCAGGTCTGCTGGATTCTTCAAGTTTTGAAAGTCTACCTTCATATTTGAAAGATATTTTCATTGTATACAGAATTCAACGTTGCTAATTTTTTTTCTTTTAATTCTTTTAAGATGTTGTCCCACCGTCTTTTAGCTTTCATTGTTTCTAATATAAAATCTGTTGTAATCCTCATCTTTGTTCCCCTGTATGTACTGTATCTTTTACCTCTGGGATGCTTCCAAGGTTTTTCTCTTTATCATTGGTTTGACCAAATTGATTATAATGTACCTTGATGTGGTTTTCCTTATTTTTCTTGTTATTGGGATTTATTGAGCTTCTTGGATTGCATTAAATATAGAAATTTTCAGTCATTATTTTTTCTTTGGAGACTGCAGTGACATATATGTAGGTAATCTGACGTTGCACCACAGTTCCCTGATATCACTTTTATTTTTCTAAGTTGCTTTTTTCCGTGTTTAATTTTTGACACTTTCTTTTAATGTGTCTAAAAGTTTACTAACTTTATCTTCAGCAGTATCTAATTTACTTTTAATCCTATTTAGTGTATGTTTCATCTCAGATGTTATAGTTTTCATCTCTAGAAATTTGATTTGAGTGTTCTCATATTTTCCACGTCTCAACATTTTTAAAAGTTATAATAACTAGTTTAATGTCCTTATCTGCTAATTCCAATATCTTTATCACTCCAAGGTTGGTTTTAATTGGTTGATTATTCTACTCATTATAAATCATAATTTCCTACTTCTTTGAATACCTGCCAATCTTTTATTTGATGCCAAACATTCTAAATTTTACCTTTTGTTTGTTGGATATTCTATAAATATTCTTGGGCATTGTTCTGGGATGCAGTTAAATCATTTAGGCAAAACTTGATTATTTTAAGTCATGCTTTTAAAGTGGGACTAATGCAGTATTTGTCTAGAGCCAATTATTTCCCCCATACTGAAGCAAGGCCTTCTGAGTACTATACCCAATGTCACATGAATGGGTGGTAAGAACAAACAATAATCCCAGCCCTGAGTTAGTGCCAGCCACTGTTCCCTCAATTCTCCTTGGATGGCCATTTCTTCACATAAATGTGCCAATCAGTTCTCTGCTATATACATGAGGGATGCCTTCCACAGATATTCAGAGATCCCTTTCTCTGTAGCTCTGTCCTCTTCATTATTTTGCCATGTGAAATACAGTCACCATATTCTTCCAGAACTTTGAACTCAATCTCAAAAACAACCACTAGATTCCATCCTGGTTCCCCTTTCCTGAGCCATGGCCTGGAAAAGCTCTTGAGACAATAAGCTGGAGTAATCATGGGACTCACTTTGTTTCTCATCTCTTGAAAACCATTGTTTTATATGTATTCTTTAGTTGTTTCTGAAGAGAGGGTAAATCCCGTCCCTGAAACTCCATGTTGGCTGAAAGCCCATGAAATCAGGCACTCTGAATGGTCATCCCAGCCTCAGTGTTCCCCCAGAGAATTGGCTGACACATTTATTTCAGCTGCCTAATAGTTCAAATACTTACTCTGCTTAGTCCTACTTCCCTCATCCCTCTGATGTGTTATAGCCAAGGGTACTACCCAATAAACCACCTGCTTACAAATCTTTGTGTCTTAGCATCTGTTTCCCAGGGAACCAGACCTACGACAGTCATTGAGGTGGCCAATAGTGGGGCCAGGATCTTCTCGCTCCAGACCTCTTGTTTTATTCATTACACAGCACTAGATTCATAGTTTTTGAGCTGGCAAGCAGTTGGGCAATAATCTAACTCAACCTCCTCATTCTAGATTGAGGAATTTGTGAGCTTAGAAACTAAATGACTGCTCTAAGGGTAGGTAATTCTATTCTCTTGAGAAATTTACTTGTAGTGACCTCATTAAATATAATTTCTTAAGCCAATTTTTAAGAAGAGCTATGTAAAAATGGTCCATATATTTGTACCAATTTCTCATTATGAATAGTCACACTTTCCAATCTGATAAAGCTATGTTTAATGTAGCTTACACCTTAGTCAAAATTTTATAGTCATATACTTAGTTCCATTAATTTTTTAAATATAATTTGGTTTTTCAGGTCTAAGGCACATGAATTGATAGGTCACAGGCCTTATTTTCTTCCCCTTTTAATCACCTCGGTAAGGCTTTTCACAAAGTAGTACACTTTAGGAACAAATGAGTGTTTCAACACAAGCAGAATGCTCTGCTACCATCCCATAAAATTAATTTAGCATTATAACATAGTGTTTGATATTACAGACTTTGGAAGTAGGCCTCCCAGTTCTACCACTTAGAAAAGATGTCATTCTTGGGCAAATTAATTAATCTCAGTAGGCTTCAGTTTCCTTATCTGTAAAATAAGATAATTCTAATACTGACCTTAGACTTGTTGTAAACATTAAATAAATGAATACATGAAAGGTGCACAAAACACTGCCTGATATAGAGTAAGTGCTTAATAATTGTTAGCTACTTACACTGTTATTTTCTATTATACTATTACTATTACTATTATTGTAATCTACTACATTCTGGATATTAATAAATGACAAGACAATATCTCTATGGGGAGTCCCACTTTACCTTGAAAGCAGCCAGCAGGACATATAACCAAAAACTATTGATAGCAGTGGCCAACTTGAACTCACCCCATTCTTCCTTCCTTCTCCACCATGCCCTGTCTACCTACGCTGATGAAGCATGCAGTTTCAGGAGACTAGGCCAAGGAAGTACATTTTGGCTTAAGGAAAATTCATAATTTTAGCTTTCATGCTCAACTGAGTATGGAATTCATGCAGCCATATTTTTATACAGTTATAAAAGTATCCCAATTAGGATGGAGTTAACGTTATATACTTTATAGAGCTTTATACAAGTTATATTACTTGTATAGAGTAGTAGTATGTTCAAGCACTATTTTCATCCCTACCTCTACCTTTTCAATAAAAGAAATCTGCAAGTATTCTATTGCTCTGTGGCCAAGTTCTTTAGTACCTTGGTTACCCTTGGTACCTTAGTATCCATTATTAATAGCCTACTTCAATTCCTCTCTCCTAAGGTTTCAGGCCTAGTTCCTTGTTATAATTTAGAACTCTCATGAGAGTAAATTCTACCCTGAACTCATTTTGTTTTTGAACCCTGATCTTTGCCTAGATTACCTCCCCTCTTTTATTCATAAACTAGGTTTCCCAATATTAACCTAGGTGGTCCTCCTCTAGAACCCAGACATTACAACCTGTCTGACTACTGCCAGATATACTTTCTGCCACGCCCCCTCCACTAGTAAGAATCCCTGGCAATTGATATTAATTCAGAACAGAATATATTAATCCACTCTGCTTTTCCTGCAAGAATAGGGCACTATATCCAGGATGTTTTACACACCCTAAACTACCAAGCATTATATGGTAGTATGCTCCCAATAGGTAGAATACATGGGTCTGAAAACTATGGTATGGAGGCAGGAGTGGCTCTATTTATCATATTCTGTAACCCACATGAAGAATTTATATTTTCCTTTCCTAAAATTCTAATATCGCTGGGCCAGGAAATCCTATTTCACAGAGAGGGAACACTTTCACCATGGGACATTAGAAGAGTCCCATTTAAGCTCTAGCTGCTGCCCAATCACTTCAAATGCTTGTTTGTCAATTTTTTTAAATGCCTGTTGGTCAATAAAACAAGGTTCTTCATACTAAGAGTCTAATTAACAAGTAAAGGAGTCATCTTTCCTAATTGAACATGTTTACCAGAAGAAGGTAGGGCTTCTGAACCTACGAAAGGAAAAATGCATTTGATACCCAAGTAATCCATTGGAATATCTCTTGATATTTCTCTACTCAAGCATGATAGTAAAGGGACAAGTATATCAGCCATGGTCCAGGAAGAGCATAGCAACCAGGAACTCACAACTCTCAGGAATGGGGATCTATTTCACTTACCATGTTAGACACCTAGACCACCAGATGTGCTAACTATGAGTTGCAGGGGCTGTAGTTTGTCCCACTAATCTTCATCAGTATTCTGACTTGCCCCTAGGAATGAACTAGGCTTCAAATAGAAGAATATCCAAAGGAGAAATTAGAGAATTAGAAAAGAGTGAATAGTTGTTACACTAAAAATGGGAAATGTATTTCTATAAAACAGCCACAGCATCCAGGAAAGTGTGACTAGAATCTACCTAGTATTGTAATTTTTCCCAGAAAAGAGACCAACCAAATCCTGGGGAAGCTGTTCCTGGAACATACTGTATGAAGCAAGTGGATGTCACAGTGCAAATGTGGACTGTAACTGATGCTGTGATGCTTCATCCAGATTCCATCTTTCATCCATTCCCTCAGATGCGGGCAGTGGATGGCTTTCATCTGGCTGAGTTTCTCTCCTAAAATTATCCACAGCTGAAGAAAGCAACTTGTCCCAAGTGACATCCCTTTCCAGAAGCAGCCCACATCCCAAAAAATTGGTCAATGCAGGAGTATGAAAATCTAGCCCCTTCTCTGACACTGGCGTATTTTGGTCTTGTGATTTCTTCTTTCTTATCTTCCTTCCCTTGCCAATACAATGTTTAAAAGCCAGAATGTGTCATGGCCTAATTGCTCAGTTTATAAATATACGTACACACACACACACACACACACACACACACACACGATATGGCAATCTCTTAGTGGTCTCTAAATTCATCCTATGGTTGAAATTGGTCCCAATTTTTCTGATTTAAAAATGCAACCCTTGGGCCTGGTGGCTCAGGTGGATGGAGCGCCGCACTCCTAATGCCGAGGTTGCAGGTTCGGTTCCCACATGGGCCAGTGAGCTGCGCCCTCTACAGCTAAGATTGTGAACAACAGCTCCCCCTGGAGCTGGAGGTTGGCGTGAGCTGCCATGGGCTGCCACCGCCTGCTGTGTGCTGCTGTAGGCTACCGTGTGCTGCCAGGAGCAGCTGGTGGCCAGCATGAGCAGCCAGTGAGAGCTGCCATGAGCTGTTCTGAGCAGCCGACCTACGACCAGTGACCGACTGCCTTGGGAGGGGGGGGTAAGCCCAAGGCTCATAATACCAGGTTGGGCCAGGGAGCTGTGTCCTACACAAATAGACTGAGAAAACAACGGCTTGAACCAGAGTGACAGTGTGGAGGTGGAAGAAGGGGGAAAAAATGCAACCCTCAATAACTATCCTCAATGCAACCCTCAATGCAATTATCCAAGTAGGTCAACGTTAGCAACTATATCATAAGATTCATCTGTGAATTTCTTTTAGAGAAATGAACTGGGTGACCTGTTGGCATTTTTTTCCACCTTTCATTTCTCTGAATTCAGGCATTGAAAGCTAACCAACAAACAAGAAAGCCAGGCACATAAGTCATCTGGGGTTGTTAAAACATGAGGTTAAGCTTTGAAAAATACTGTTCAAGAAATGTGCTCTTTTCTCAGTTAATACAGATTTTTATGGTGTTTGCCTAGAAACACTCTGACTACTTTGGAGAGAGCAATACACACAATTTGTCTCTACTCAATTCATCTAAGGATAATGACCACTCCTTCTGACCACAAACCTGTAATAAAGTAGAAAAATGATTTGCATACATGTGGACACATGGTTTTAAACATTCTGAGAGAGAATTTTCCTCCTTACAAAGAGTCTTGGAAAGATTCCTAAAGGATGATGATTTTGTATTTTAAAAGTATTCTAAGAAAAATCATAAATGCTATGAATTACTCCTGGAGTGAATTAGACTT